>NC_069790.1:63018628-63643628 GCF_027406575.1 Nycticebus coucang | reverse complement strand
ATTAGTATGACAAATTAAACTGCATTTTGTACAGTAGCAACACACTGAAAATAAAATTTAAAATCAATAGCATTTACAGTATTGTGGAAGAATTTCATGTACACTGGCAATAAAGTTCATGAAAGATTCTCAAGACATCCATAGAGGAAAATATAACATTTCACTGATTTAAAGACTTTAATAAATGAAGAAATATGATATTTCATTGCTGTAAATGAATGCTATAAAGACATCACTTTATCCAAATTGGTCTGTGAATTCAAAGGAATCACAACCATGACTCTGCTGAACTATAGGCTACCGTAAGTGTTCAGAGCATGTTTGAGGTAAGCTAGACTACTAAGTTATAACACTAAGAAGATTAGTCATACTAAATGCATTTTAACCCATCTATAATTTATGATGGGTTAATTGGAAAGTAACCCAAATGTAAACTAAAAATTATTTGTATGGAAAATGCAGAAAACAGCAAAATGGCAGATGTAAATTCTACTTCATTAAATATAAACACCACAATTAAAAGGCAGAGATTGGCAAAAGCACTTAAAAAAACCACACATGATCAAACTATACCCTCTCTACTAGAGACATTTTAGATTCAAAGATATAAATGGGATGAAAATAAAAGAATGAAATAACAGTAATAATAATAACATAGGTAAATGTAAAATATATATATTAAGGTTAGAAACTGTACTTTTACTTTTTGGTTAGTAACCACTCTTCTTTTTCTTTTTTTATTGTTGGGGATTCATTGAGGGTATAATAAGCCAGGTTACACTGATTGCATTTGTTAGGTAAAGTCCCTCTTGCAATCATGTCTTGCCCCCAAAAGGTGTGGCACACACCAAGGCCCCACCCCTCCCTCCTTCCCTCTCTCTGCTCTTCCTTTCTCCACGCCTCCCTCCTTCTTTCTCTCTCGCTCTCCCCTTCCCCCACCCCCACCATGACCTTAATTGTCATTAACTGTCCTCATATCAAAATTGAGTACATAGGATTCATGCTTCTCCATTCTTGTGATGCTTTACTAAGAATAATATCTTCCACTTCCATCCAGGTTAATACGAAGGAGAAAGTCTCCATTTTTTTTAATGGCTGAATAGTATTCCATGGTATACATATACCACAGCTTGTTAATCCATTCCTGGGTTGGTGGGCATTTAGACTGTTTCCACATTTTGGCAACAATTCCATATATCAATGGGCAAGAGACATGAATAGAACTTTCTCTAAAGAAGACAGACGAATGGCTAACAAACATAAGAAAAAATGTTCATCATCCCTATCTATTAGAGAAATGGAATTCAAAACCACCCTGAGATACCGTCTAACCCCAGTGAGAATGGCTCACATCACAAAATCTCAAAACTGCAGATGCTAGCATGGATGTGGAGAGGAGGTAACACTTTTACACTGCTGGTGGGACTGCAAACTAGTACAACCTTTTTGGAAGGAAGTATGGAGAAACCTCAAAGCACTCAAGCTAGACCTCCCATTTGATCCTGCAATCCCATTACTGGGCATCTACCCAGAAGGATAAAAATCCTTTTATCATAAGGACACTTGTACTAGACTGTTTATAACTACTCTTTTTTTATACACACAATTACATAAAATAATAAATCTACATTGATTACTATTATTTATAACAATAATTTAAAATAATAATAAATCATTTATGATAAAAGAGAGATGGGAGCTATCCAGGCTCAAAATTTTTGTGTACTATTGTTAGTTGGGGGGGAGGGGGGCAGTGTAAACAGGTAGGAAGAAAATGGCTAAGTGTGGACAGCAGGAACTCAATTGTACCTAGGAACCAAATTGCTGTTAGCCCCTGCTCTCAAGTGGGAACATATTCAGTAAGAGGTCCTAGTGACCTTTAACTGACTCATTGTTATCTTATTAGCATAGCATGGGTGGAGCTTTCCTGAAGGATTGTGGAGAAAACTTTTTTGTATAGTAAGGAAAACTGTTTTGTAACTAAATTGTTATTTAATCTGTTAAATACCCCCAACGTGTCAATTACCCCAAACAGCAAGAAATGACAACCAATCCTGCCCAGGAAAAATGAAGGACAAACCAATGAGCATATAAAAGGCAGTGTGTGCTCAGATTTTGAAGTCTTTCTCCACTCATGGAGACTAACCTGTTCTTCTCTTTCTGGAACGTATTTTCACTTTGTGTCATTTTTGTGTAGCTTCCTTCTTCACTTTCACTTCGTATAGCTTCGTTCTTTTTCCTGTAATAAATTGTGTGGAATTGCTCTATGTCTCTGATCACTGCATCACCAGCTCGACTCAGTATCAGTATTCATTCTTAACAGTAGGAACTGGGGGATCTGGTAGTATGCAGATAAATGTAATACTATGGAAAATTGACTGGTAGTATTTTGGGCTTTTGTTTGTTTTTTATTTTATTGAGACGGAGTTTCACTTTGTCACCTTAGGTAGAGTGCCATGCAGTCATAGATCACAGCAACCTCAAACTCCTGGGCTCAAGTGATTTTCCTTGCCTCAGCCTCCCCCATCTGGTGGGACTACAGGTGCCCACAACAATGCCCGGCTATTTTTTTTTTTTTTTTAGAAACAGGGTCTCACTTTTGCTCAGGCTTGTCTCAAACCCATAAATTCAGGTAATCTACCCACCTCAGCTTCCCAGAGTGCTAGGATTACAGGAATGAGATACCGCGCCTGGCCCCCCAGTAGTATTTTGAACTAAATTGTTATAAATTAAATGTTAATTATAATCCCCAGGACTGAGAAAATAATTAAGATACATATTGTAAAACAAAGAATAAGGGAATCAAAATGGTACACTAGAAAACACCTAACACAAAATAGGGTGATAACTGAGGAAGGACTTGATAAACAAAAAAGATATGACACATATAAAACAAACTAAAAAATGGCAAACTCCTCTGTTATTAGTAATTTCATTAGTTAGAAATAGACTAATCTCTCCAATTAAGAGAGACAGTCTGGAAGAATGAATTTTGAAAAGTACTAAACTATAAGTTGTCTATAAGAGACTCATTTTAGAACCAAAGACACAAACTAGTTCTAGGCTGGGCAACAGAGGGAGTCCCTATCTTAAAAAACCCAAAAAACCAAAAAAAAAAACCATAAAAATAAAACACCCCAAAATATATGAGACACATGTAACTGGAGATAAAGCTCAAGAATAGCTGGAAATTTCAACATCTCCCTTTCAATAATGAATAGAACTATCTAAAACATAAATGAGGAATTAGAAGTCTTGAACAACGCTATTAGCCAATAAGATCTATCTGATGCATATTAAATGAATATGCCACTGAACAACAGTGAAATATACGTTCTTCTCAAGTGAACAGGAATATTCTCTAAGACAGATCATCTGTTAGGCCAGAAAACAATTTTCAACAGGGGAGGGGAGAGAGAATGAAGTAAATTAAAAATATATATATAAATAATATACATATATTTTACTTCAAAAAATAATTTTAAAAGAAAATAAATTTTCAAAAACTAAAATATAGGGCAGCACCTGTGGCTCAAAGGAGTAAGGCGGGTTCAAACCCGGCCCCGGCCAAAAACTGCAAAAACTAAAATATAAAGTATCTTTTCTCACCAAAATAGAAAACTTAAAATCAATAATAGAAAAAAATTTGGAAAATTCACAAATATGTGGAATTAAACAATATACTCTTAAACAGCTAATGGATCAAAGAAGAAATTACAATGGAATTAGAAAATTCCTTGAGGAAAAGTAAAATGAAAACAAAACATACCAAAACTTAAGAGAGAGAGTAAAGCAGTATTTAGAGGGAATTTTATAGCTGTAAAAGCCTACTTTAAAAAATAAGAAAGAACTCAAATAACCTGTCTCTCTATAAAACTAGTAAAGTGACAAACTAAATAAATCCAAAACAAGTACAAAAAAAGAAATGCTACAGATCAAAATGAGGATGAACAAAAGAGTATAGAAAAACTAGGGAGAATTAACACAACCAAAGTTATTTATATTTTTTAAAAATCAACAAAATTGACAACCTTTTAGCTATACAGTCAAGAAAAGACGGAAGACTCAAATTACTGAGATCAAAAACAACTGTAGAACATTACTAACAGCCTTACATAACCATGCCCATAAATTAGATAACCTAGATAAAATGGACAAATCACTAGAATCACACAACCTCAAACTGTAAAAACTGACTCAAAAAAATAGAAAATATTAATAGACTGGGATTAAGTAAAAGAATTCAGTCAGTAATCAAAAAATTCCCAAGAAAAGGCGGCTCCTGTGGCTCAGTCGGTAAGGCGCCGGCCCCATATACTGAGGGTGGCGGGTTCAAACCCGGCCCCGGCTGAACTGCAAACCAAAAAATAGCTGGGCATTGTGGTGGGCGCCTATAGTCCCAGCTACTTGGGAGGCTGAGGCAAGAGAATCGCTTCAGCCCAGGAGTTGGAGGTTGCTGTGAGCTGTGTGATGCCATGGCACTCTACCAAGGGCGATAAAGTGAGACTGTCTCTACAAAAAAAAAAAAAAATTCCCAAGAAAGAATGCCCAGGACCAAACACCATCACAAGTACATTCTATCAACATTTAAGAAAGAATTAACACCAGTCTCAAACTCTTTCCATAAATAGAAAGCAGGACACTTCCTAATTCATTCTATAAAGCAGATAGTACAGTATTACCCTGATAACATCACATGAAAACTGGAGACCAGTATCTCTCATGTATAGAAATATAAAAATTCTCAACAAAATACTAGTATACTGAATAAAACTCTATATTAAAACAAATATGACCAAGTAAGATATACCCCAGGAATGCAAGGGTGGTTCAGCATATGAAAATCAATGAAATACATTATATTAATTAATGAAGGGAAAAAAGCCATATGATGAACTTAACCGATGAGGAAAAAACATTTGACAAAATCCAACACCTTTTCCTAATACGAATAAAACTGGAAACACACAATGAATGAAGTACAAAAAAAGAAAACGTCATCAACCTGATGTAGAGCATCTATGAAAAAACCAAAGAGGATCAACCATAGTTAATCAAAAAAGATTAAAAGTTTTGCCCGTAAGATCAGACAAATAAATTTATACATTCTCTCACCATTTCCATACAACATTATTTTCCTGGTTCTAGTTAAGGCCATTAGGCAATAAAAGTAACAAAAGGCATCCAGATTTTAAAGAAAAGTAAAATTCTCTTTATTAATAGATGACATGATTTTATATCTATAAAATTCTAAAGAACTCACCAAAATCTACTTATACTAATAAATTCAGCATGGTTGCAGGATACAAGGTCAATAAAAAATAATCAGTCGCATTTCTATATACTGGCAATGAACAATCTGAAAATGAAATTAAGAAAACAATTCTACTTACAAAAGCAGCAACAATAATATGTAGCATTAAATGTAACCAAGGGGGGTGTAAGATTTCTACAATGAAAACTACAAAACACTGTTCAAATTAAAGATGATCCAGATAAACAAAGACATCCTATATTCACAAATTGAAACATGTTGTTAACATGGTAATACTAGAAATTCAATGCAAATGCTACTGAATTTCTAACTACATTTTTGCAGAAATGAACAAACTGATCCTAAAATTCATATGGAATTTTAAGAGACCCTGAATGGCCAAAAAAATCCTGAAAAAGATAAAAATATCTGTGGTACTCGGACTTTCCGATTTCAAAGTATACTATTATAAAAAAGCTAAGGTAATTAGAGCAGTGTAGTACTACCCCAAGGACACATATATAGATCAATGAAACAGAATCGAAAGTCCAGAAACAACCCCACACATCTACGGTCAATTGATTTTCAACAAGGTTTTGACTATTCCATGAGAAAAACTAGAGTCTTTAGAACAAACAGTGTTGGGACAACCGGATAGCCACATGCAGAACAATGAAGTTGGACTGCATACCAAAAATTAACTCTAAATGAGCCAAACACTTAAATAAGAGTTCAAACTATAAAATTCTTATAAGAGTAAATCTGTATGACCTTGAATTTGTAAATAGTTTCCTAGATATGACACCAAAGTATAAAAATCAAAAAGAAAAAATAAACTGAATTTTATCAAAATAAAAATTTTTGCGTATCAAAGGACATTCTCAAAAATTGAAAAAGACATAGAACAAGAGAAAAATTTTGCAAATCATATATCTGATAAGGTTCTAGTATCCAAAATATATAAAGAATACTTATAATTCTTAACTAAGTGACACAAAAAAATGGGCAAAGGACTTCTTTGAATATTCCAAGATGTGGTAATGGCCAATAAGCACATGAAGAGATGCTGAACATCAGTACTCATTAGGGAAATGAGAATCAAAACCACAAAGAGATACCACTTCACACCTAAGTAGGATGGCTATAATTAAAAAAGGAAAGGTAAACAAACTCAAAAGAACATGTATTGACAAGGGATGTGAAGAAATTGGAGCTCTTTTACATTGCTACTAATAATGCAAAATGGTATAGCTATGTGGAAAATAGTTTGGCAGCATCACAAAATGTTAAATACAAAATGACCCAGCAATTGTACTCCTATGTGTGAAGGTTAAGTATAAAATGGCTAATTTCCTTAAGTTTGACAGCTGATATCGTGGACATTTCACTTTGACACTTTTTTTTTTTGCAGTTTTTGGCCAGGGCTGGGTTTGAACCCACCACCTCCCGCATATGGGGCCAGCGCCCCACTCCTTTGAGCCACAGGCACCGTCCAACTTTGACACTTTTTTTATTATGAAGGCACACATTTTTTCAAACACATTTTGGCTTCTGATTATCTGTCAACATTTTTTAGAGCAATTTTTATAAAACTATGATTGAGTCAAAAATTTGTGTCATTTTTAATATGAGTTCCATCATGGAACCAAGGGAGCGCTGACAGCTCAAAATATCAATGAAGTGTTTGGGAAGGATATAGCTAATGAATGTACACTGATGTTTGAGAAGTTCCGTTCTGGTGATTTTAATCTTCAAAATAAGCCACATGGGTAATCTGAGACCAAGGTGATAATGATGAGCTGAAAGCTATAGTGGAAGTGAATCTACCTCAGTCTATGTGTGAATTAGCAAGGTTTGAGGTCACTATTCCAACAATATTGGACCATTTAAAACAAATCAGTAAGGTAAAGAAGCTGAATAGATGGGTTCCACATGAATTAAAAGAGCATCAGAAGAGAAACTATCTGGAAGCCTGCCTTTCTTTGCTGTCACAACATACAGGTGAACCATTTCTATGCTGTATTGTTACATGTGATGAAATATGGCTTCTTTTTGACAATCACAGTGTTTGGAACAATGGTTGCATAAAGCCGAAGTACCAAAACACAGTCCAAAAGCAAATATTCATCAGAAAAAGCTTATAGTGTCTAGTATTCCAGCACTGGTATTACCCACCACAGCTTCATGAAACCTGGTCAATCAATTATAGTGGATGTCTACTGCAACTAACTAGATGAAATGACAAGGATGCTTGAGATTAAGAGGCAGATATTGGTCAAGGGAGACAGGCCATTCCTCTTGCAAGACAATACTGTCCCACAAACAATGTGGCTCAAGCTGGACTTGGAAACTATCATCCACTGTATTCACCAGACCTTGCACCTGACTACCATCTCTTCCATGCTTTGGACCACTTCTTGCAAGGAAAAATATTCAATTCTCAACAAACTGTGGATAATGCCTTTCATGATTTCACTGCTACTTGCTTTCCAGGATTCTTTTCTGCTGGCAAAATCAAGCTACCGTTATGATGGCAAAACAGCAGTTGGTAGTTTAGGTGCCTACTCTGATTAATTGTACTGCTTCTTGTAGGAGACATAATAAACTAAACTTTTGATTCAAAATCGGACATTTCAAACTTGGTGACCCAATGTATACTCAAGAAAACTGAAAACATCATAGTCTTAACAAAAACTTGAATACAAATGTTAAGAGTACTATTATGCATACTAGCCAAATCCAGAAAGAAACCAAATGTTTATCAACTGATGAATGCATAAACAAAATATATAACCCTATTAAGACAGTTTTAATCAGACATAAAAAAGAATGAAGAACAGATACATACATACTACAACATGGATAGATGAATCTTGAAAACAGCATACTAAATAAAAGCCAGACACTAAAATCCCACATATTCCATGACCGTATTCATATGAAATGTCCAGAATAGGCAAATCCATAAAGAAATAAAGCAGAATACTAGTTTCAAGAAGAAGTGGGAATTGAGTGTTTAATAGATCCAAAGTTTCTTTTCCCTGTGTAGATGTTCTAGAATTAGATAGTGGTGATGGCTGCGTTAACATTGCCAATGTATGGTAAGTTACTGAAGTGTGCACTTCAAAATGATTAAAATAGTGAAGTTTACATTATGTCAATTTTACCTCAATAAAAAAAAAAAAAACCTGAATACTCAGCTCATACCTAGCAAGTGGAAGGATGTGTGAAGTAGGACTCTCATACATTGATGGTGGGAGATTTTAAAAGTTCAGTAGTTTCTCATACTTTTAAAAAAAATTCAGTCACTATATGATTCAGTAATTCCAAATGAAATAAAAATTTATGTCCAAAGAAAGACTTCTATACACATGTTCATAGCAGCATTATTTATAACAGACCAAAACTAGAAACAACTCAAATGTCTTATCATAGGCGCATGAATAAAAAATGGTATACACACGACAGAATACTAGTTGGCAATAAACAACTGCCCTCCCCATTCCTTTCTTCTTCAATGTGTTTTCTTTCATCTGAAGGACTCTTTTCAAGTACATTTTCAAGATCTACTTCAAGATAAACCTCATTCTTTTACCAATAGCCCTGATTATTGACATGATAGGTAAGGCAGTTTCTAGCTTTAATGGAGATAGATACATGTCCAAGCCCTCCTTCCTACTAAAAGAGTTAGGTTCTGATATTTTTCAAAACTAACTTGGGGTGATAGATTAGAAAACTGTTAACTATCCAGAAGACCATATTTTCTGCTTATTCATAGCTTGGAAGTGTCACCTACAGTGCAGTAAAAGGTGAGCATAGGGTGTAACTATTTTTGTTACTGGCCTTCATTATATTAAGTAAAAAACATAAGTTATCATCTTTCATTAGAACATAAAATGGACTTCCATTTTTACTTTCTTCAATAGAAAAACCTGCTTAAATTTTTTTCCATGTCTTCCAAATCTTCCAAAGATCTAATCTTCCCTTCCTATCACTGATAAAGTTTTTGAAACTTAATACTCAACCTGTCTCAACTTCAAACCCCCTGTTTTTATTATTATACTAACCTTCCCCTTCAACTCAATTCTCATTAAAGAAGCTAATGATATTTTTAATACCAAAATCTTTGGTCTGGTTTTCAAGTATTAGCCTTTAACTATTCTTTTGAGAATGGAGGAGCAGTGCAGAGTTCACCAGATAGATAGCAATTTCTAAACTCTTGCACCAGGTGCTGTACTAATTAAGTTTTCAGATATGTTCCATTTAATCTTCTGAGAAGCATTTATTAAATCTGAGATTCAAAATTACCCAAAACATATATTTAGCAAACCCCATATAATTTGATTGTTCACAATTCTGTGACTTTTGATGATAAATTTGTTCCCAGTTCTCTTCCAACTCTGCATCTTCTCCAATTTTTACTATTTCATCATCCGATGCTCATTGTCTTTATTTCACCTGTTCTCCTTGGCAATTACATTTTCTCCTATGGCTTTAACGAAAATCTACCTTAGTATTTCTCAACCTTTCAAATGCTTTTTAAAACATAAGAATTTTGAGCTCTTTCTGTAGGTTACATTTTGAAAACAGATTTGTTCCCCAAACAGAAATTATAATACTGAACGTTTGTTCAAACTAGACCTCCCCTCAAGATCTGTTAACCTCGTGCATCACCCTAAGACTGAGATCGGTCTGTATGACTCTCTCAAATCGATCTGTATTTCTTTTTCCCACTCAGCTGCTCCTAGACACCTTTCTTGAGTTATAAACTATCATAATAAACATAGTTCCATTATTGTCCTAGGCCCTTCAACGTGAACTTGTTTAAAACAAAACTCATTTCCATTATCAAACATGATCCATTTCTGTGCTCTCCATTTTAGCTAGCAATGCCACAATCCACACTTGTTTATGCTTCCAGGTACCTATTTGCAAAATTGGTAATATTGACACACTCTGATTCCCTGAGTTTCTAGGTAAAAAATCAAGCATTTACATGAGTGCCTGGGCCCGGAGCTAGGAATGTTAAATAGTACAAAATGTAATCCTCTTTCTACTTAAGAAATTTACACGCAGAAACATACCCAAACCAATTTTTTGTAAGGCATTTTCCCATTTACAAAATTAAAATATTTCACAAGCATTTTAATTTTTATCATAATCCCAGTATCATCGTCGTTTTACATGAGATTTTAACCACTTTTTTTAAATCACTGAAATAAACTTACACACAATTGAAACGAAAACCGGTCTGAATACAATTAAGGTCAACAGAGCAGCTCACAAAGCCAAGTACCGAAGGTCTCAAGGCGACCTGAACGTCTTTTGGGGTGGCGGTGCGACACTACGGTCAAGGCCCTCGCTCCGACGTCCCTCTGCGGCCTGTCCTGGGCTGGCTGGATCAAGGGTGACTACGGGAAAACCTCGCTCTGCGACCTGAGGCTGAGTCCGTGTTCGGCCGCGGCCGCCACCCCTCCAGCCTCCCAGACGTCAGACCCGTGGAAAATTATACCTGGTGGAGAAGGCAGCTGGAGGGCAGGCCGGCCTGGCAAACTTAAAAGGCGGGAATGACCCTGGTAGCCGACTACTCCAGCCTCCGGCACCAACTGCATCCACAAGGTTTGGCCCACACTCGGCCACAGAAAGCCCTTCGGACTGCGCGGGAACCTGAGGCTGAAAGCGGAGAGGTAGGGACTGGGGCAAAGAGCAAGCGGGGGGGCGTCATCGGAATGGGGGCGGGGCGTAGGCGGAGACACGGCTCTGGGGGCGGGGCGTGATGGCGCAGGGCGCGCGACTCTTGGTGGCGGGTGCCGGGGGGGCGGGCACGCAGAGGGTTGCCGCGGGCACGTGGGACTAGCCCAGGCGGGGCGCGGGGCACACAGCGCGGCGTGAGAGGGGGCGGGGCCTGCGTAGCGGCGCCACGGCCGCGTGACGCGTTTTCAAATCTTCAACCGCCGCAGCCTACTCGTTTGTGCCTTGCGCCTTCCTCCTCCGCGCCTTGGAGCCGGATTCGGCCCCGGAAACTCTGCCTGCAGACGCGGCACCTCTGCTGCGTGGAGGCCCTGGCCGGCGGAAGAAGAGAGGTGACTGTACTGTCAAGAGGCCGGGAGAAGCCCTGTTTTCGCGGCCGCCGGGCGCGACACCCTCTCCGGACCCAGCATGTAGGTGCCGGGCGGCTGCCATGAACTCCGGAGCCATGAGGATCCACAGCAAAGGACATTTCCAGGGTACGAAGCCCCTCCTCCGCCTGCAGTCCCTTTAATCCTTTCCTCCCCTCTTGGTTCCACCATTGATTCTTCAGAGTTCTCTCGCCTGGTCCACTGCTTCTCTGACCGCCCTCCTCTGTGGTCTGAAGGAATGTTCCATTCAGGGTTTTCCCTCAGGGATGGAACTGATCCCAGCCCGGTCCCTAGCGCTCTGCCGGTTCAGCCGCGGTCCTAAATTCCCGATTGTGCCTTTGGTGCAAAACTAGCAGACAATGTGCGGATTGGGGCACTCGCCGGGGCTGCGGCGCTGCTCAGGCCCTTTGAGGGTACGGGTTGGATCCTCAGTTAAAGTCATACGTGCTCTTGGCTTTTCGCTTCATGGTTAGATTGGGTGATTGTGGGTGATTTTAAAGTTTATTTTCCTTCGCTCATAAAGTTGAGGGAGGGTATGTTTATTTCAAGCACACCATTGCTAGTTTCAGTATATAGACAAATGGAACCAAAAATATTTTCCACTTTCAAGTACTTGATTTGGTAATATATTTGAGTTCGTTAAGTTTTTCGTATAGGCGGGTGTCTTCTTTACTACCAATTTAAGAACAGATTGTGTTCTAAAAGTGAATTTTTAAAATAGTTGCTTGGATTCTCAGATGTGTTTTCAGTGAAAATAACGAAATGAATGGTGACTTAGTTCTTAATGGATCATTCAGTTCTTAAGATAAACTATATGAAATGAACCATTTAGTTTTGAATGTGTAGACAATCTTTATATGGAACTAAAGCTGTGGTAGTAAGGGACACTTAAGGACTAGGTTCTGGGTAATAGGTTTCTTACATTGCTAAGTGTGGAACGTTTAAAGCACCGCTTTTGCGTTCAACAGAATGGCAGATGCTCAGTAGATACATGAGTAAATACCCCTTACTTATGAAAGATTATGAAGAAAATCTTTCAAGAGTTTTAAATGAATGAATATTTCCTGCTGTTTTGACTTTTAATATTTTAAACCATAGCATCTGTGAAGGTATATGTGGCATTTGGCCTTTAACCTAAGTGGTATGTAAATGCCAATGACTTAAATTGGTGGGATTGTAAGTATTTTTTCTGTGATAAGATTATTGTGTAATGAAACATTTTTAAAACAGTAAAAGTTTTGCTTGAAATATGATTTACTTCTAAACATTTGTGATAACAGGTGGAATCCAAGTCAAAAATGAAAAAAACAGACCATCTTTGAAATCTCTGAAAACTGATAACAAACCAGAAAAATCCAAATATAAGCCACTTTGGGGAAAAGTATTTTACCTGGACTTACCTTCTGTCACCATATCTGAAAAACTGCAAAAGGACATTAAGGATCTGGGAGGGGTAAGTGAAAACTGTACATATCCTGGCCAAAAAGGAAAAAATTGTAACTAGTACTTTCTACCATGTAACCATTTAAATTTTTCATTTTGGAAAACAAAAGCATAGATTAGGGCCCAGCTTGAGATTGTTATCAACTGTTTATCCTTAATGAAAAACTATTTGATAGCGTCACAAAACCTTCAGATTTTTCTGATTAGTAGTCTAGTGTAAAGTACCCAGAGTGTAAGAAATGCAACTCCCTTGTCTTTCTGGAATTGCTCATGGCTGGCTCACTATAACTTTGGGTTGTCTTCCAGATAGCAGGAACTCCTTGAGTATCAATATTGGGGAGCTGTACCTGTATAAATTAGTCAGCACACAGAAAACCCATGCATACCACAAAGTTAAAATTGCTCTTGAACGATAACATATGTTGAGTCTCAACAGAGTGAATGTTTAAGGAAACAGAACTCTGGATTAAGAATATAGAAAACCCTTTCTACCTTTTAAATTGATTAGATAATTAGGAAATGAGTGAAGTCAGGCTAAATTATATTTTAACAAGTGAAGGTAATAAGATTTTTCCTCTTTAAAAGGTTACTGCTGGACTTCTGTGTTTCTGAGTTCATTAAATATCTGAACCAATCCTTTCATTCCCATACTTGAACCTATCTTTGAAAAGTTATTTTACCTTTGTCCTAAAACATTGGCACATGCTTATAATACTATAGTATGTATCAAAATGATCATATGACTGCATTCCTAAAGATCATGCTTTACAGGCCTGCCATCATATTGACTATACACCTATCAAGGATATCGTAATATTTCAAGGATCTTAGACTTTGGTTATAGAGCCCTTTGTTATAGAAGTGAAGAACTTGAGATCCAGAAAAATTAAATGACTGGTTCAAGCAGAGCAGTCATTCCCAATTAGCTTCCTAATTCCCAGAGTAGCATACCACCTGAACCATTCTGTTCTAGTAATCAATGGCTGCAAAGTAGCTCTCTGATTTTAGTTTGATATCTTTCTCAAATATGATAATTCAGACTATTATCACTAAGTATAATAGTCTGAATCAGTGATACTTAGATTTGTGTTTTTTAGTAATGGAATCTTTCAAACAAAATTATATTTAGAAGTCTAATCTGTAAAGCCAGTGAAAAAAGGGAACTGCTTTGTCTAAAATAGCAGTGTAGAGGCTGAAGCAAGAAATACTTGCTCTGTCTCCTTCTTAATCTCTCCTCCCATCCCCACAGCCATTCCTAAGGCACCTGCCGGCAACAAATTTTTACTTTTGTCATAGTAAATTGGGGGAACTTTTGGTTTTATACACTTCAAATTTTTACTCCAAAGTAGTTTAAAGTAAAACGGTGAGGTTAGGAGTTTATTAGTGTATGTTACCAAATTTTCTCCCAAATTTGTAGATTTTCAGCTGAATTTGTTTTATTATTAACTTTCTGATTGCTCCTCTAATGTTCTTGCTTTCTTGTAATTCAGTCATGTTTAATTTCTAGGTCCTGAAATTTGTTTTCTCTAGTTTTAGAGAAAACACCCTAATACCTTACTTATCTGCATAGTATTTGCCTGGTAATTCAACCATTCAGGGCATAGCAGTGATATCTGAAATAATGGGGAAATATTTTTAATAGTGGCAAGAAAAGGAGGACATGGACTCAACCACACTTAGGTTCACGTCTAAACATTTGTGAGTAAAATAAGGCAATTGGAGAAGAATAGAAATGTAAGGGCAGGTATCTTGATATATCATGAACTTGAGGACAGAGCCAAATGTATGGTGTTCATCATCATAACCTTGAATCATCAGAAAACAGGTTTTGAGTTTATTTCAGAAAGCACAGATTGAACAATAATAAATTGATAATTCAGATAATTGAAACTAATTCAACAGATACTTGATTATGATGTGTAGTATAGTCTTATGTGTGTGGTAGATTCGTAAATGAATCTTAATGTCCATCCTACCCTCAAGTTCTAATCTAGGTAAAGATGACATGCATACAATTGACTGTGACACAACAATGAATGTCAAGAGGAGTGAGGTATTACGTTCAGTTGAGGAATTGTGGAGGACTTTCAGCTTTGAAGAATGAAGATTGTGTGTATGAGCAAGGTGCAGTGGCTCATGCCTGTAATCCTAGTGTCTTTGGATTGCTGGGAAAACTGGATATCTATATGCAAAAGAATAAAATTGGACCCTTACCTTACGTGATAGGCAAAAATTAACTCAAATGGATCTAAGACCTAAATATAAGAGCAACTAGGCCAGGCACAGTGCCTCGTGCTGGTAATCTTAGCACTGTCAGAGGCCAAGGTTGAAGGATTATTGGAGCCTAGAAGTTTGAGAGAAGCCCAAGCAACATAGTAAGACCCCGATCTCTATAAAAAAAATCTTAAAAATATATAAATATAAGAGCTAAAGAGAAAAATACAGGGGAAAATATTCACGACATTGGATTTGACAGTGATTTCATGATTATGATTCCGAAATCACAGACAACAAATGAAAAAATATAAATTGTACTTCATCAAAATTACAAACTTTTGTACCTCAAGAACTCAAGAGTGAAAAGACAACCCACAGAATGTTAAGAAATAATTGTAATTTATATATCTGATAAAGCATTAATACCCCTATAAAGAACTACTTACTACCCAAACAGCAAGACAACCCAATTTAAAAAACGGGCAAAAGACCTGAATGGATAAAATGTATGTATACATAAAGCGATTTTACTCAGTTTTAAGAAAGAATACAATTCTGATACATGTTACAACATGGGTAAGTCTTAAAAACATTGTGCTAAGTGAAAGAAGCCAGTTGCTAATTATTAGAGGCACTAATTATAGGATTCCATTTATACAGAGTGGACACACAGTTCGTCCGTAATTTAAAATAGTTTAATGTAGTAAATTACGGATACCCTATATAATATAAAATACCTAGGTAGTTAAATTCATAGAGGCAGAAAGTAAAGTTACCAGGGGCTAGAGAGATTAGGGGATGCAGAGTTACAATTTAATGGGTACAGAGTTTCAGTTTGAGATGGCAAAAAAATTTCAGAAATGGCCAGTAGTGATTGTTGTGTACTATTACAGTGTACTTGTTGCCACTGAATTGTGTACACTTAAAAGTGGTTAAAATTGGCTGGGCACAGTGGCTCACTCACTGTAATCTTAGCATTCTGGGAGGCCAAGGTGGGCAGATTGCTTGAGCTCAGGAATTCAGCCAGTGTGAGCAAGGGTGAAACCCTATCTCTAAAAATAGCCTGGTGCTGTGGCAGGCACCTGTGGTCCCAGCTGATGGAGAGGCTGAGGCAGGAGGATTGCTTGAGCCCAAGAGTTTGAGGTTGCTGTGAGCTATAACACTATAGCACTCAACCTCAGGACGACTGAGTGAGACTCTGTCTCAAAAAAAAAAAAAAGGCGTGGTTAAAATGGACCAGGTGTGTGGTGGCTCACACCTGTAATCCTAGCACTCTAGGAGGCCAAAGTGGGATGATTGCTTGAGCTCAGGAGTTTGAGACTACTACAGCGAGATCCCATTTCTACAAGTAGGAAAAATTAGCCAGGCATAGGTGTAGTCCCAGATACTTAGGAGGTTGCAGTGAAGTATGATGATGCATTCCAGCTCTGTTGACAGAGTGAGACCTTGTCTCAAAAAAAAAAAAAAAAAAAAAGATTAAAACAAATTTTATGTTGTATATATTTTGTCCCAATAAAACCTATAGGACGTTGCATTTCTCTTAAAAATTAGAGCCTCTTGTATTGCTAGGACCTTGTGTTTATGAAAATGAAGATAACATTTGATATGTAAGTTCATTTATATTCCTTTTGGCCCTTGTAAGCATATGAGTATGCTCACTGGAGTAAATAAATGTGGATCTTTTATTTACTGGTTAGTGAAAATAAATGTTGGTAGAAAATAAAGGAAGTGACTTGCACTTACCCAAGGAAGCCACTGGTTTCAGCATTAAATTCTGCTTCATTAACTTGTTGGTTACACACTTCATTTTTTATTATCTTCGTTTATAGTGTAAGATTCTATAGAAATTAGACACACTTTAAGATATTTCTAAAAACATTTTACTTACACAGATGGTAGTAGTATCCTACTTAGTAATTAACTTCAATTTACCTGCCCCTGGATGGGGATGATCTTTAATAACATTGATTTTTTTTGACACATTTGTTTATAAATAATTTAGGCATTTAAGCAATGACTTTCAACATTTTAATAAGAGATTATCTTCAAACAATCTTATACTCTTAAGAATAAAGGTTCCTTCTACTCTGTAAGTTTAAGCCTCAGGGAAGGATGTTATAACTTAATGATTTAGAACGGTGCTGTTCAATGTGATAGCCAGTAGTGAATGTGTGGATATTTAAATTTAAATTCATTAAAATGAAAAAAAAAAAAAAAAAAAAAAAACTGAAGATCAGTGGCTCAAGCCAATGATATGTGTAGGCTCAGATACTTAGGAGATTGAGACAGGAGGATCCCTTGTCCAGGAGTTCAGGCCAGTCTAGGCAACACAGTGAGACTCCATCACTAAAACAAAACATTTCAGTGGCTCAGTCACACTAGCTACCTTTCAAGTGCTCAGTAGCCGCATAGGCAGGTTACTCTCACATTAGATTGTACGGACAAAGCATTTGCATCATTTTGGTAAGTTCTGTTGGTTATTATGGCGTTATATCATGGGCTTAAACAGAATTTAATGCCTGTATTCAAATTCTGTTACTTTTTACTAGTGTGACCTCTTGCAAGGTTAACTTCAGTTATCTTCTCCAAGAAATGTGGATAATATTGGTAATCATGGAGTTGTTAAATGGATAAAATTAATTAGTGTATATAAAGTATTTAAGAATAGTATATAGTTCATGCAGCTCTTTTTTTGTTATTAAAACCCTGATTCACAGTTCCTCAGAAATCTAGATCCAGAAAAATAAGCATAAGAATTACCAATTGATAGGATAATTAAGTTGCATCAGATTAGAATTTTATAGTCTTCCTAACATGGTTTTTATGACTTGAAAATACTTTTTTTTCTTCTAGCGAGTTGAAGAATTTCTCAGCAAAGATATCAGTTATCTTATTTCAAATAAAAAGGAGGCTAAATTTGCACAGACCTTGGGTCGAATTTCTCCTGTACCAAGTCCAGAATCTGCATATACTGCAGAAACCACTTCACCTCATCCCAGCCATGATGGAAGTTCATTTAAGTCACCAGACACAGTAAGTCTCTTAAATATGCTTTGAGCTCTCAAAAAGGCTTCAACCTAAGGTTCTTGTGATTTTTCGTTTTTGTTTTTTTTTTTTGCAGTTTTGGCCGGGGCTGGGCTTGAAGCCGCCACCTGCAGCATATGGGGCCGGTGCCCTACTCCTTTGAGCCACAGGCACGGTTCTTGTGATTTTTCAATAATAGGCTAGCAGTGGAGTTCACTTGGCTAGAACATTTACAAAGTGACATTATGTGTAGCTTTTCATTAGTAAGGTAGACAGCATTGTTTTAGAAAAGTGATTTTTTTGTTTTGCTTTGTTTTGTTTGGAGACAGAGTCTCACTGTGCCACCCTCAGTAGAGTGCTATGGTGTCACAGCTCACAACAACCTCCAACTCTTGGGTTTAAGGGATGCTCTTGCCTCAGCCTCCCAAGTAGCTGGGACTGGCGCCCGTCACAATGCCTGGCTATCTTTTGTTGCAGTTATCATTGTTTAGCTAGCCCAGGCTGGGTTCAAACCCGCCAGCCTCGGTGCATGTGGCCAGCACCTTAACCTCTGTGCTATATGTGCCGAGCCTGATTATTATTATTTTTTTTTTTTTTCTTTTTTTTCTTGTAGAGACAGAGTCTCACTTTATGGCCCTCGGTAGAGTGCCGTGGCGTCACACAGCTCATAGCAACCTCCAACTCCTGGGCTTAAGCGATTCTCTTGCCTCAGCCTCCCGAGCAGCTGGGACTACAGGTGCCCACCACAACGCCCAGCTATTTTTTGGTTGCAGTTCAGCTGGGGCCGGGTTTGAACCCGCCACCCTCGGTATATGGGGCCAGCGCCTTACTGACTGAGCCACAGGCACCGCCCTGATTATTATTTTTTTAATGGTACTTAGATAGTCATTATACCAAGTGTAACTGCATTTAAGGATGGCTTTTACTTTTTAGAGTAATTTACAACTAAAAGGTTAATAGCAGATAATTGTTTAAAGGAGAAATAGAAATATTTTTAATATTTTAAATTTTATTTTTAAAAATAGAATTTTAAATTCTATTTTTGAGACAGGGCCTTGCTTTATTGCTTAGCATAGAGTATGGTGATTATATTATATTTCACTATAACCTCAAACTCCTGACCTCAAGCATTCCTGCCATGTTGGCCTCCCAGAGTGCTATTATTATAAGTATGAACCATTGTGCCCAGCCAGAAACCTTTATTTACTTCAGAGCAGGGGTTAAGGAAACGGTGGCTTGTGGGTCAAATCTAGCCTGCTGCCTGTTTTTGTACAGCTTGCAAGCTCAGGATGGTTTTTGACATTTTAAAGTGGGTGAGGGAAAATTTCAAAAGAAGAATATTTTGTGACAGGTAGAAATTATGTAAAATTCGGATTTCATTGTCCATAAAGTTTTATTGGGACACACTATACCTATCTGTACAGGTATTATTTGTGGTTGCTTTGCTGCTTTGGGCAGAATTAAATAGCTATGATAGAGACCATATGACTTACAAAGTTTAAAATGCATATTATTTGGCCTTCTGCATAAAAAAGTTACCAATCCCTACTCTATAATTATAAGCATCACATACCTATCACTCCATTGCCAATAAGAGAAGATACAGGGGAGGACACATTGATTTAATTGGGTGTGGGGAGGGGAAGAGATTAAGAGATAAAATGTACATCTCATTTTTTTCAAATTGAAATATAATTAAATCATTTTAAAACATCTTCCTCAACTTATCTATTATAGCCATTTGAAAAACAAAATGAGGGGAAAACAAGTAGGAAAAATGAGTCACAAAGGAGATATCTCTTAAAAATAGATACACGACACATAGAAGAAAAAAGTCAAAAGAAAAGTAAGAGACCAAAGAAGGCTTCATGCATTCTGTTCTTTCAGTTAATGCTTTTTTGGAGCAATGAGACAATTCAGTAGTAATGGTTCCAAATTAATTTTTGCTTATAGTATTTTAACTACTTTTTCTAGTATTTTATTTTAAAAGTGAAATAATATGTAAAAACATATAATTTTTGTTACATCTTTAATAGAAAAGTAAAATGTAAACTAATTGTAGATAGAGAATTCCAGTGGTACCTAGGTATTTTCTTTTTCATGTTAAGTAGAACGCACTAAAAACTGACCTCTTGGATCTCTTTAAGTTGAATCTAGTTGCATTAAAACAAAACAGACAAAAAATACTTTTTAATAGGAGATGAGACCCAGAAGAAATTGGGTCTTTTGACCATACATCTTTGCGTTGGTAGCCATAAAGACTTGTACAAAAATTTATTTACTTTAGCAGATTTACTTTTTTAACCTTTTCTTCAGTTTTTTTGTTTTTGTTTTTTGTCTATAGATGTGTTTAAGCAGAGGAAAATTATTAGTCGAAAAAGCTATCAAGGACCATGTAAGTAGGAGCTTTAAAAAGTTCATGCTTCACATTTTGTTATTAACTCAACTGGAAATTGTAGATGTTCTTTAAATCTTCCTTTCCTCATTTTTAGGAAAAGCCTAAATTTCAGCCTGTGTTTTATTTCACAAAGATCAAAATTTACTTTTCATGGAGAAACATCTCCATCTTGTGGCCTTTTAAAATATGCATATTACTGGAAACTTGTGAATCTACTCAAGAACATGTACAAGTGGGATTGATTTTTTTTTTTTTTTTTAATTCCAAAAGAAAATCTCAATGTTCTTACTACTATTGTAATTCCAAAAGAATCTCTTATGAATAAACACCTTGGTGACATTAAGCTT
Source organism: Nycticebus coucang (assembly GCF_027406575.1). Classification (NCBI taxonomy): domain Eukaryota; kingdom Metazoa; phylum Chordata; class Mammalia; order Primates; family Lorisidae; genus Nycticebus; species Nycticebus coucang. The sequence goes on along the minus strand of NC_069790.1, from coordinate 63,622,826 downwards.
TAAATAATTGAGTGGCTATTAAAATTTAGTTCATCTTAAATAGTAATTTCCTAGAAAAACTCTAAAATTTTTTTTTTTTTATTTCAGGATTTTATTCCTTCAAATAGTATATTATCCAATGCCTTATCATGGGGAGTAAAAATTCTTCATATTGATGGTAAGGATTTTGTACTTGTTCTTTGACGATATTATAAGTACGCATGTCTATCCTTTGAGTCCTGATTTTGAATAGTGAAAATTTTGATAGCAAAGGTAGTCTGTTTTCTGTTTTTATAGCAGAATACCTTTAGTAAAGAAAAGGAATTTATTTCTTACATTTATGGAGGTTTAGAAATTCCAGGTTGAGAGGTTACATCTGGTGAGGGCTTTCTTGTTGTGGGGGCCCTGAGGTGGTGCAGGATATCACATGGTACGAGAGAGGGCTGAGTGTGCTAGCACAGATCATTCTTCTCATAAAGACAGCAGTCCTCGTGATAAGACATTAGTACATTAACCCATAAATGCGTGAATCACCTCTTAAAGGGCCCATTCCTTTGTAGTGTTCAACATGATTTTTGAAGGGGGCAGACATTCAAATCATGGCATAGGCAATACCTGTAATGGTAATTTGTCTATGTAAATTTACTACAACTTTAAGAAAATATCACTCTTTAACTCCAAGGGTAAAATTGCTAATCTTAAACCTTTCCTTCTTTTAATTAAGACATTAGATACTACATAGAACAAAAGAAAAAAGAGTTGTATTTATTGAAGAAATCAAGTACTTCTGTAAAAGATGTGGTATGTTGTCTAATTTTTAAACTAATTTTAAAAAGTGATCAACTTTGTTTTATTTATGTATCTGTAAATTTTTCCTGCCAAGTAGAAAATATATTGCCAGAATATGTAGAGATAAGCCTGTGCATTATGTTTTTGTAAATACCTCTGTAGTCCAGAATGTGTAACTTGTTAAATTCATGCTCATACTGGAAAATTTTATTTTAGGATATGAGAAAGGAAAAGTTTTGGTTTGCCAAATACAAAAACATAAAAGTTTTTAATGAAATTTTATGCAAGAGGTTTGAATGGACACGTGTAAATCTTTGCACACTAAATACGTGTAAATTTAAACATGTTAATTGGATTCTAAAAACTTCTTTTTAATATGAATTTTAAAAATAATATAGATAAATATATTTTGTTGCATTCCTTTATTTAATGTGGTGTGTGGCTTATTTTATTGAGGGTCTTTTGCATATTTGTACATGAGGAATGTTGGTCTCTTCTTTCATGTCTTTGGTTTTAGTATCCAGGTTTAATGCCATCCTTATAAAATGCTGAGATGTGTTCCCATTTCTTTTTTTCTAGACAAGTTTTTATAAAGTCAGTTTTGTTTCTTAAATGTTTAATAGAATTTACTAGTCTGGGGTTTTCTTTGTTGAAAGATTCTCTACTATGAATTCAATTTCTTAATTAGCTATAGGACAATTTATTTCTTTAGTACCCTTTGGTAGTTTGGTTTTTGAGGAATTTTGTCAATTTTTGTATTAACCTTTTAAATGTCTGTGGGTCCTATAATGATGTCCCCTTTTTATTCCCAATACTGTTATTTTGTGTCTATTTTTTTTGTTTGTTTGTTTTGGTCAGCCTGGCTAGAGTTTTACCAATTTTATTACTCTTTTCAAAGAATCTGCTTTTAGTTTCATGGATTTTTTGTCTTCTCTCTAGTTTCAGTTTTGCTGATTTCTGTTATTTCTTTTCTTCTATTTATTTTGGGTTTAATTTTCTTTGTGGTTTCTTTTGTGTATGTGTGTGTCTGTCTGAATAGCAACCAGGATTTTTATTTATTTATTTATTTATGTATTTTGAGATGATACCTCATTGTGTTGTTTTTTTTTTTTAATTATTGTTAAATCATAACTGTGTACATTAGTGCAATCAAGGGGTACAATGTGCTGGTTTCATATACAATCTGAAATATTCTCATCAAACTGTTCAACATAGCCTTCATGGCATTTTTTAGTTTATTGTATGTAGACATTTGTATTCTGCATTTAGTAAGTTTCACTTGTACCCATTCTAAGATGCACCATAGGTGTTCTTTGTGGTTTCTTCTATGAGAAACTTGGATCATTGATTTGAGACATATCTTTGCTAAAAGAAACACTTTAAGTTCTCTTTTAACTGTATCTCACACATTTTATATTGGATTTTTTTTTTAATAGGCTTAAATTTCAGAGAAGTTTTAGGTTCAGAATAAAATTGAGTGGAAGGTACAGAGATTTTGCATGTACCCTTTTGTCCAACAGATGTACATCCTCTGTTACCATCAACATCCCACACTAGAATGGTACAGTTGTTTTAACTGATGAGCTTTTATTGGCACATCATTATCGCCCAAAGTCCATAGTTGACATTTGTATTCACTTTTGTTGTTGTACATTCTATGGGTTCTGACAAATGTTGATGATGACATGTATCCAACCTTATGATATCATACAGAATAGTTTCACTGCCTAAAGAGTCTCCATGTTCGACCTGTTCATTTTTCTCTCCCCTGCAATCCCTGATAACTAACGAATTTTGCCATGTATAATGTGTACTTTTTGCCCAAATTTTTTAGGGAAAAATAAGGTGGTACATCATGGGTGGTACTAACTCTGTATCTATATAAATGTTTTTTAATTCTTCGATTTATGCTTGTGTTAATATTGTAACTCTAGAAGCAATAATGATATCTGCATGCAAAATAATAACTTGGAATATGATAATCAGTTTTGTTGAACTTTTGACAAATTTGGAATGGAAGCATTTTTGGACAACAAAGAATAGCAACCTCCAACTCCTGGGCTTAAGCGATTCTCTTGCCTCAGCCTCCCGAGTAGCTGGGATTACAGGCACCTGCCCGGCTATTTTTTGCAGCAGTCTGGCTGGGGCCAGGCTCGAACCTGCCACCCTCTGCCACCCTCCTTGGGAGGCAGAGGCAAGAGGATTGCATTTGAGGTTGCTGTGAGCTGTGACACCACAGCATTCTACCAAAGGTGAAATGGTGAGACTGTCTTAAAAAAGTCACACATTTTAAAGAGCTTAAGAGGAGAAGATTGTCTTACACTTTCTTCTACTATTCCTTCATTCCTGAAATTCCAACATCCTTCTGATGTTACTTTCTTTTAGCCCAGTCCCTCTAGTCAGAGAGGTTTCTCCCTCATGCTACTTTTACATTTCATTTGCAGTTCTCTTAACAGGGACTCACCCTTAGGGCAGGACTATGGAAGAAGAGAAATAATAGAAGGATTCCCTTGGTATTCTTTAGACTACTGAAACGTCTTTCCTGGTTCTTCCAGTGAAAATAATGTCATTTGTATAGGATTTTTAACTGCTGTCTCAGCCACTGCTGCCAGCTTCATGACTGGAGGTCTTAGTTTTGGCTGCCTTCCATAATCTGCCTGCTTATTTTACTTTTAATTCTTCATATAGCTGTTTATTGAATGTTGTTTTTAGTTATAGTAAGCGGGGTTGATTGCCTATGTTGGATTTATTTCCTCTTGGCTTAAACTGATATACTAATAAATTTTTGAATAATTTTGATATTGAGTTTAACACAAAAGTTTTTCTGAATAAGGTACAAAGTTATCTTCCATGACTCTTTTTAGATTATTTAATCAATGGTGCTTTTTTATTATTAGTTGATTTCCTATGAAGGCCAAAATGGTTATACCTAGACTGCAAGGTATTTTGTTGGGTTATAAGTATTATATTATAAAACTGAGATTGTACTGTTTAATTCTACACTAATGGTTACGATTATTTTTGGTGTATGGTAAATATTTATTATTTGAAGTTAATGTGAGGATATGAACAACTAAGTTACTAAGTTACAATATTTGCAAGTTAGATAGAGTCCCTCTTGTAGTTGTGTGTAGTTAAGATTTGTATTCTTGAATGATCACTACTTAATTTCCTTGGTTGAGTATTCTAAAAGGCAAAGTTTTTTTATAACGAAACAAGTTTGATAAAGTGTTTTCTGCATGACTCTTATCTAGAGGATGTTGAACAATTGTGGTTGCTATTTTCATGGTACTTTCAAACCCAGATTTTTCATTTTTTTAGGGGAAAAGAGTTGGTATTGGTGCACAAAAAACAAGAAGTAAGTATTTTGATACCTTTAAGTGTGTTCAGTTTCCTTTTGGACAATAAAAGAAATCATATAAAGATCTAAAATCACTTAAGCAGTGCTTTAAATAATTTATTCAGGGGTTTCTTGGTCTTTTTTAGAACATGGATCCCCTATATGATAGTCTAGTGAAGGCTATGAACTTTCATTCTCACAATAATGTTTTTAAAAATGTTTGTTTAGGCCGGGCGTGGTGGCTCACGCCTGTAATCCTAGGACTCCGGGAGGTAGAGGTAGGTGGATTACTTGAGCTTCCAAGTTCAAAACCAGCCTGAGCAAAAAAAGGAATTCATCTCTACTAAAAAAGAAAAACTGAGGCAAGAGAATCACGTGAGCCTGAGTTTGAGGTTGCTGTGAGCTATGACTCTACAGCACTCTACCCAGGGCGCAATAGCTTGAGACTTTTTCTCAAAAATAAAATAAAATAAAAAGTTTAAGAATTATTAGATTGCTAAGAAAATCATTTATATTGAAATTTAGTTATCAGAGTAGTTTTTAATGTAAAATAGTGATAAAATTTTTATTACACATTTTCTAGTGATTCTGATAGCTACTAGTATTTTGAATTAGCTTTTAATGATGCTTTGAGATATCTGTAATAACTAACATATGAAAATATGTTTCCATTGGTATCAAAGTCACAGGTACTGTTAATACTACTGTCATTTGTTGCTTACACTTACAATCAGAGGAAATGTTACATTTCAATTAGAGGTTAATGGAAATAAGTTTTTTTTTTTATTCCAATTTATGATCCTCTAAAATCCTATTCATTTGAGAGTTCCATTAAGTTTAGGAATCTCGGAATATAGACAGAGGTTCTATTATTTTGGGAAATGGGGTGATAATGGAAAGTACTGTACATGAGGCTTAAAACTTTGAAATGGATGCATAATTATTTCTTGGTTTGGGTTTTTGTGAGTTTTTTTTTGCCATAGATTCTTGGATTTGTAAGTATCTAATATTGTGTTTTCTGTGTTCTCAAGCAGGAAGACTCAAAAAACCTTTTGTAAAGGTGGAAGATATGAGCCAGTAAGTATCTAAGTCTAAGATTTCTGATTTAAGTACAGTATTAAAGAAGAAACTTTCCTAACTAATTAATCTAGTTCCTTTAATAATCATTCTCTGGCTAAACACAGCACCAAACAATTTAGAACTAGTAGTTAAAGATTATTTCTACATTTATGAGAAAAGAAATTAGATTTTATTTAGAAATACAAAATCTGAGTATAACATCTAACATGGTACATTCCTAAAACTCAACTCTGCATTTTTGTAGGATAATTTTAATGAAGGCTACAAATACAGATAAATGAGTTTGGCATGGGAGAATTAGATTACTTTATCTTGATTTTTCCAGTTACTCATTTAGATATATGTGGTTAATTATCTTGGGTACTCATGCTGAGATAATATAATAAAGGTGTGTTGAAAGCTTTTTGTGAAATGTGTTACTGTTAAGAAAAAAAGGCAATTCAAAATGAGGCCTAAAAGAAGAAACCAATAAATGGAAAGATATACCATGTTCATGGATTGGAAGATTTAATATAGTTAAGATGTCAATATTATCAACAAAATTACCGTTGCTGATTTCAAAACTGACTATAAAGCTACAGAAATCACAATAATTTGGTAGTGGCATAAAGACAGACATATAGACATGTGAAATGGACGAGAGAGCCCAGAAAAAAGCCTTTATGTGTGCAGTCAAATGATTTTTGACAAGGGTATGAAGATCATTCAATGGGGAGAAGACAGTTTTCAATAAATAGTGTTGGGAAAACCAAATGTCCACAGGCAAAGGAATGGTACATCATATGCAAAAATAAACTCAAAATGGATAAGGGACATAAAACTACTAGAAGAAAACATAGAGCAGTAGCTTCATGACACTGGATTTGGCAGTGATTTCTTATATATGGCACCAAAAGTACAGGCAATAAAAGAATTAAATTGGACTATATCAAAATTATAAATGTCTATGCATCTACCATGTGACACAGAAAAAAGGGATTAAACAACCTGATTAAAAAATGGGCAAAGCACTGAATAGACATTTCTCCAAAGATGCTATATAAACAGCCAGCAAGCATATGAAAAAGACAGTCACGGTCACTAATCATTAGGGAATTGCAAATCTCAACCACAGTGAGATAAGATTTCACTATCATTAGGGTGGCTACTATCAAGAAAAGCTGTTATAGTCAAAAGGTGGAAACAACCCAAGTCCATCCACAAATAAATAGATAAAACAAATGGTTGAATATGTATGAGCATATACACTCTCTTGATGGAATATTATTCAGCCTTAAAAAAGAATGAAATTCCAACATGTGCTATAAAATGAATGAACCTTGACAACATCATGCTAAGTGAAATATGCATGATTCCAGCTATATGAAGCACTTGGGATAGTCAAATTCATAAGAGCAGAAAGTAGAATAGTAGTTACAAGGTGGGAGAGATAATGAAGAGTTACCATTTAATGGGTACACAGTTTCGGTTTTTCCAAAGTGAAGAGAGTTCTGGAGATGGGTGGTAGTGTCAGTTCCACAGACATGTGAATACTTAATACAACTAAACTGTACAGTTAAAATGGTTAAGATAGTAAATTTTATGTGTATTTTGCCACAGTTTAGAAATCTGATTTTTAAATGTTAAAAATTTAATCCTAGTGGGGCACCTGTGGCTCAAAGGAGTAGGGTGCTGGCCCCAGATGCCAGAGGTGGTGGCTTCAAACCCAGCCCCAGCAAAAACTCCAAAAAAAAAAAATAAATAAAATTTTTTTTTTAATCCTAGAAATTATTTTTTTTAGAGGAAACCTAACTGATTTCTGTTACTTATTTCAGATTCTAGGTGAATTATATGATTTTCAAATGCAAAACTTTGAAACTTATTTTCTTTCATCATAGAGAATCTCATGCATTTGTCTTTTTATTCTTTTAGACTTTATAGACCATTTTATCTTCAGCTGACCAATATGCCTTTTATAAATTATTCTGTTCAGAAGCCTTGCAGTCCATTTGATGTAGATAAGCCATCTAGCATCCAGAAGCAAACTCAGGTTAAACTAAGGTTGGTTTGAATCTTTATTTTTAGAGGTAATGTTACTTAGAATATCATCTCAAGTAGTTTTTCTTTTGAAACAAACATTTGTAGGCTGGGCCTGGTGGCTAATGCCGGTTATACTAGTACTCTGGGAGACTGAGGTGGGTGGATTGCCTGAGCTCACAGGTTTGAGACCAGCCTGAGCCAGAGTGAGACCTCATTTCTAAAAATAGCTGGGTGTTGTGGGTACCTGTCGTCACAGTTACTCAGGAGGCTGAGGCAAGAGAATTGTTTGAGCCCTAGAGTTTGAGGTTGCTGTGATACCATGGCATTCTACTAAGGGCAACAAAAGTGAGACGACTGTCTCAAAAAAATAAATAAATAAATAAATAAATAAAATAAACATTTGTAATAGTCCATTTTATGCTGGGATGGTGGTTTCTGTTTCTAATTATTAGTCCAGTTACTTTTCTCCTATATATTTTTAATCTCCCATTCTGGATTTGAAGTCTGAATCGGTTTTAAGTGTCATTTTTAGACACTTTAGATAAATTTGGAAGTAATAACATAAAATATTTGTAAATAATGAAGATTTGTGATTTGATCTAAAAAATTCTCTAGAATATTTATTATATTCTTCATTTCCTTCTGAATTTCTTAAAATGAAATGTGATGAAAAATATTTACTGGTACAAATCTCTGCATACTGTGGCAGATACTGTATATGATAAGTTAGGACAATAACTTTTAAAAATTATTCCTTAGGTTTAGCAATTTTTTTACCATGTATTTCTATCATCAGAATCCAAACAGATGGTGATAAATGTGGTGGAACCCCAATTCAACTCCAGTTGAAAGAGAAGAAAAAAAAAGGATATTGTGAATGTTGCTTGCTGAAATATGAAGATCTTGAAACTGTAAATGTCATTTTATGTTTAAGGGATTAATGTTTCTAAAACAATATTTGCCATTTAAATTTTAGTTTATTCTTCTGATAGTGGTTAACAACTTGGTAATTGTAAGTAGTGTATATTTCTTTTTTTATGGAAACATCTTAAATTTTAAGAACTCAAAGGGGTAAATGAATATTTAAAAATCATTTTTATCCCTTCAACAAATACTTATTGAATACTTACTGTGTACTGATCATTACTGTGGGTGAATAGCATTGAACAAAAGAGACAAACTTCCTATTTTTGTGAAGGTTACATTCTGTGGGATGGCAATGCAGGTCGAGGTAGGTCACAGCATAAAATAATAATCAGGTTAGACCTGGTGGTCACATCTATAATCCTATTACTTTGCGAAGCTTGAGGTGAGTGTATTGCCTGAGGCCGGGAGTTCAAGACTAACCTGGGCAACATAAGAAGACCACCTTCTCTGCAAAAAATAGAAAAATTAACCAGGCGTGGTGGTATGTACCTGTAGTCCCTGCTACTTAGGAGTCTGAGGCAGGAGAATCACTTGAGACCAGGAGTTTGAGCTATGGTGATGCCACTTCCCTCATACCCAGGCAACAGAGTGAGACCCTGTCTTTCTCACACACACTTTGTTTCTCTCTCTCTCTCTCTCTCTCTCTTTATATATATATATATATATATATATATATATATATATATACACATATATATACACACATATATATATTTGTCCTGAGACTCTAAATTGAAGTTTGACTTACATAGTATAACCTAAATTTGGTGTTTTGTATGTTTCCTTTTTATCATAAAGGATAAAAATGTGGTTGGTTTAAAATTGCTTTTAACTGGAAGCTAGAGCTGTCTCCAAAATTATTTCCCCTTCTCAAAAAATCATTTTGAAAATTAAAATTACAGATTGGTCCTGAAATTTTGCTTTACATTGTACCAACCGAATAACTGAGAATGGATGCTTTCATTAATACTACTTTGTGGACCTAATTTGATGCTCAGAAAATGTTGGTGCTAAAAAAAAAAAAAAATTTTAGGCATTGGTTGCCACAAAGAAGGAAAATTAGAGTAGGTGTTGGGTGGAAATTTAAGATCATATTTTTAGGTTTTCATTTACATCAAAGTTACTAAGAAAAAACTTAAATGTTCTTTTGTGTTTTAAATTTTGTAGTATTAGAAGTAAGGCAACAAACAAAGGCAAACATACTCTACCCTTACACCTCTTAGGGTCTGGCAGAAAAGATATAAAATATGTATTTGCAAGTGTGATGAGTGTCACAAAGGTAAAGTATAAGGCATAAAGTATAGTAATAAATAATAACCGAGAATGATTGTCATAGAAGGCCCAACTGAGAAAATGACTAGTAATCAAGACCTAAAAGTTGAGTAAAAAGAACTAAATTTGTTTTCCTTCCCAGAACATGAATATATATTTTTATAACAGAGCTCATTCTTTACTGTCCTAAATAGAAATTAGTAACTTTTCTCACTGCAAAATGAAAGACTGTAGTTTTACTGGTTTCTCAGAAGTTTTTTTTGTTTTTTTTATTGTTGGGGATTCATTGAGAGTACATAAGCCAGGTTACACTGCTCAAAGGTTATTTTTATTTTATTTCTTAATATCCTTTAAAGTCTAATAAAGAGTATTTTCATTTGAGATCAGTCTGGGCATGATAGCAAGATCCTATTTCCACAAAAAAATTTAAAATAAGCTAAGCATGGTAGACCTACAGTCTACCTACTTAGGAATCTGAGGCAGTAAGAGATCCTCTGAGCTCAGGAGTTTGAGGCTACAGTGAGTTGTGAACATTCCATTGCACTCCAGCCACTAGCCTATGTAGCAAAGACCATGTCTCAAAATATATATATGTGTGTGTGTGTGTATGTGTGTGTATATATATATATATATATTATTTTGAGTAGTTATTAAAAACCTAATTTGGGGGTGTGAAAATGTTAACCTGAACAAAAAGGCATCTATTCCTTTTAACATATAATTTTTTATGACATAAGCTTTTTTATTTTGTTTTAGCACCTTGTAAGTGAGCAACACAGAAACTTTGCCCAGAGTAACCAGTATCAAGTTGTTGATGACATTGTATCTAAGTTAGTTTTTGACTTTGTGGAATATGAAAGAGACACACCTGAAAAAAAAAGGTAATTTTTTCAACCTAAGTTTTAAATTCTACTATAATATTAAGCTGTTTTATTAAACTTAAAATAAATCCAAAATCTGTCTGTTCTTAGAAGGAATATATATTTTCAGGATATAAGTATAATTAAGAACTAATAACTTCTTCCCTTCCCTCTGTCCTCATTTCCAAAGGTACTTGCTTACCTTTGATTACTTTTTGTCTCCTCCTTGATAACTAGTTTAGCAGGAGTTGTTTTTATAAAGAGCCACATATTTTTTTATCACCCATTTGTTCTAAAAGGAATCATAAGTAAAGTTAATACAATAAAAATAAAAGGAACCATTCTGGCTAAGGGACAGGCAAAATTGTGTGTAAGGGTATTACCCAAGGGTAATAACAAAATGGTCAACGTATGGAGGTGGTCGGTTTAAGGAACTAGGCCTGCTGTACTGATATGTATATGTGATGCATGTTGGGACTATGAAAATTAGGTCAGTTTAAGGAGGTGGTCAACTATTGATGTTCTACTGTATTTCTCAGACTTACAGAGTCTGTGAGACGTGTAACATAAAACTTAATTGGTGAGCTATTAACTTTTATTTGTATATAATTTGGCATTGTCTAACAAACATCCCAATGATATCAAGGTGCTCCTTGAAGAAAAAGGTTTTAGGTCAAATATGAGTGTCAAACTTAAAGTTTGCTGTTTTGTCACCTTTAAAAGTATAAAGATAGAGCTGCGCCTGTGGCTCAAGGAGTAGGGCACCAGCCTCATGTACCAGAGGTGGTGGGTTCAAACCCAGCCCTGGCCAAAAACTGCAAAAAAAAAAAAAGTATAAAGATAACTAAGTTTCTAGCTCACTTTGATATTAAATATTTTATCCTTAAATATAAATTTGTAAATAGTTCCTGCCTTAGGTTTCCCAGTAAATACTCATTCTCCACATTGCTAAGTAAAATGAGGAGTACAGTTTGCTTTGATGTAAATCAAAGCACAGAAATTAATGAAAAATTTCAGGATATTGAAAGCAAAATTAACGGCAGGCCTCAAAGCCATTACTATCATCTTCCTTTGGTTACTTGATTGAACTAGTTTTAAACACTAAATTCAGGATATTGGTTGTCTTTGGAAGAGAAGAGAAGAATGTGGATGAGGAGTGGTACATTGGAGTTTTTACCTCTATCTGTAAAGATTTATTACTTTAAAACATTTGTCAAAATGTTAGAATTTCTGTATTTATGTAATATTTTCTAAGTTAAATAGATTTACGAAAGGTTTAAAAGATGTTTTCACTAAGTAATATCTATTCAGGAATTTGTTTTGATAGCAATCATTTTAATTTTTTTTCCTATAAAGAATAAAATACAGTGTTGGATCACTTTCTCCCATTTCTGCAAGTGTCCTGAAAAAGACTGAACCAAAAGAAAAACTAGAATTGAAATATGTTTCTCAGAAAGACTTCAGGGAAAATAACATACAGGTGATGGAGCAGAATTTCCTGTATAAAGAGACCCAGGAACCTGGACAAAAACTTGTGTTTATTTCAAAGTCCGTCCCTTCCCCTTTGAATGAATTCAGAGGACCAAATGAGAAAATGACTAATAAATGTTTTCTGTTAAGTCCTGTTGAAAATGACCTAAAACAGAATTTTCCACAGCTACCTCCACATGAAAATAAACAGGAATACAATCTTGACATTTGTGAACATAAAATAACTGTAAGTGAATATGACTTAGAAAAACTTAAAGTAGATTGCCTTTCATGTAAGCTACAGACATCTATTTGTGTTTCTAATTTCAATGTGGATGATAGTGCATCACAACCAAAACAAAAGTCAAATACTATGCTTTTTCCATCAAAGGATTTGAAGGGAAAAGACCTTCATTCAATACATGGTCATGAGTTTGGTATGGTAACAATAAACAGTTCACAAGAACATCTAACAAGTCAGGCGAAGACTCCATCCCATATTCCTCCTATGGAACCCAATGAATGTGACGTCAAGAATGTGGATAGTTTACCTTCTGGTAAAATCCATCGAAAAGTGAAAATATCACTAGGACGCAATAAAAAAGAAAATCTGGAACCAAATACTGAATTAGATAAGAAAAGGACAGAATTTCTCATTACACAAGAAGAGAACAGAATTTGTAGTTCACCAGTACAATCTTTACTGGAGTTGTTTCAGACTAGTGAAGAGAAATCAGAATTTTTGGGTTTTACAAGCTACACTGAAAACAGTGGTATTTGCAATGTTTTAGATATTTGGGAAGAAGAAAATTCAAATAATCTATTGTCAATGTTTTTCTCTTCTCCATCAACTTCTACATTTACTGGCTTTTAGACTTTAAAAATTGTGCTTTTCAGAGGTGATAAGGATGGTATTCTTGAAGTTTTTATAAATATGTATAAAAAACTCTTAGGGTTTTTTTTTTGCCAACTTTGTTTACAGAACCAAATGTAAATATTAATAAAGGTAATGTTTGCAATTTTCTACTGAATTGAATACCTATTACAGAAATATTACAGAATAAACATGTGACTTGTCTTATTTTTCCTGACAGTTATAGCTTGCTTTATGTTACTGGAAACCAATTTCAAGTGAAATTTTGAAAACAAATAATTTAGCATTTCCCATTTGGATATTCTAGTTAGATCTATTGTCAATTAAAATAGGTTCCCATGGTAACAACATTATTGGCTTTAAAAAACTTAAATTTCAAACAAAGGAAAAAAATGCATTAACTTCTATATAGGGTGGACATAAAAGTCATGTGCAATTTAAAATACTTTTAACGGGCCAGGCACGGTGGCTCATGCCTGTAATCCCAGCACTTGGGAGGCTGAGGTGGGTGGATTGCCTGAGCTCACAGTTTCGAGACCAGCCTGAGCCAGAGCAAGACCTCATCTCCAAACATAGCTGGACGTTGTAGCAGGCGCCTCTCATCCCATCTACTTGGGAGGCTGAGGCAAGAGAATCGCTTAAGCCCAAGAGTTTGAGGTTACTGTGAGCTGTGATGCCATAGCACTCTACCAAGGGCTGCAAAGTGAGACTATCTCCAAAAAAAAAAAAAAAATTTTTTTTTTAAATATTTTAGCATAGTAAATTGCACGTGAACTTTATGTCAGCTCTGTATTTGAATTCTGGAAGTCATTACCAGAAACATTGACACTTGAGGATAACCCATTTTAGTGTTTTGTCACTGAAGGGTTAAATTATGTGTAGGGATAACTAGAAGCCAGGTTACCATATGGAATATAAGTTTTCTACTGTTCTTAATTATTTACTTTTGTAAATAACTTTGATAACAATTTCTTCAAAAGTTGACCATTTACCCCCTAATTTGGTATTACAGGATGAAAAAGAAAGGATGGCATTAAGTTACAGGTATAGTTTTGAAATTTATATGAAGAATTGCCTTGATCTGTCACTTGTAGGTACAATAACTTGGAGAATAGAAAATTCAAATAATAAGAAAAATTTCAGCTTTTTATCTGTGGACATAGGCATTTGCCTTTGAGTCTGTTCTTACTAGCATTTACAGCAAATGACATTTTTTCACAGTAAAAAATTGGTGCCATTTAATATTATATAAATACATTTTTGAAATCATTCATAGCTCTCATAGGATTAGTTCATAGGCTTTCCTTTTGACCATGTGGACAATGTCAATGAGAAATACTGGCTTTTCAAAATGTGTATGTGAATCTATGTCAAGTTTTGTAGGCAGCCTTCTAAAAATCTAGATGAAACTTGGAAAATTACTTGTAAGGGTTTTTTTCCCTTCAGTTATCTTTATTCTCCCAAATTTTGCAAATAATTAAAAAATATTAATTATGATCCATTAGTCTATGATCCTTTGACTTTATATTCTACAATTTTTAGTGCGGGTACTCTTTGCCCCTAAATTGTTTGGCATCATGTTGCCTTAGTTGTATTTAATAAAGAGAAAAAGACTCAATCTAAACTTTCCAGTAGTTAAAAGTTATTGAACTTTGGGTGGTGCTTGTGGCTCAGGGAGTAGGGCACCAGTCCCATATACCAAGGGTGGCAGATTCAAACCCGACCCTGGCCAAAACTGCAACAAAAAAAAATAAAAATAAAAAAGTTATTGAACTTTATTCTTATACTATTTTGAACACTGCCATTTAAAAGTGCTTAGATTCAGTTTATTTGAAACAATGCTACAAATTTTAACAGGGCCACCACATAGAGTTTGTATGAGTTATGCTATGTGGATGGGCACCAAGCCAAGAGGATGATGCAGATTATCTGCAGCAAGCAGTGTGCCTTGGCATTGAACCTCCTAGAGTTAGTGTTTTTCCCTAATTTTTGCCAACTTGCCTATGGGGTTGTGTTTACCCAGAGGGTGCTGTTTTATTTTTGTTTTGTTTTGTTTTGTTTTTTTAATTTTTTATTTTTATATATACATGTGTTTATTAGGTTTCCATTTTTGCCTTCACAAAATTGAAGAGGCTTAAAATTCAATAACAATAACAATGTTAAAGATAAGGACTAGAAACAAAAACCTCATAAAGAATGAACGAACATAAATACATTCAGAAAAGAAATCAGAGAATTGCTGCATTGATATTTTTGTTTTAATTCTCTTAACAGCATGCACTTTTGGTTTGGTTTCCAGATGTGCTCACAAAAGGGCACTTAGTCTTTAATGCAGCAAGGTATCTTTGTAAGTGGGAATCTTAGTCTTTAATGCAGCAAGGTATCTTTGTAAGTGGGAATCTTCAAAGATCCCTCAGCAGGGAAAAATTGGAAACACTTGGTTTGCTTGACAGAAAGTGACATACTGGCGGCGCCTGTGGCTCAGTGGGCAGGGCACCGGCCCCATATACCCAGGGTGGCTGGGCGTTGTGGCAGGTGCCTGTAGTCCCAGCTACTTGGGAGGCTGAGGCAAGAGAATCACTTAAGCCCAGGAGTTAGAGGTTGCTGTGAGCTGTGTGAGGCCAACGGCACTCTACTGTGGTCAATAAAGTGAAACTCTATCTCTACAAAAAAGTGACATACTTTGTCAAAAGTGGACAAATAACAAGAAGTCCCCAGCAAGCACAGGATTAGAATTTGGTGATTATCAAAAGCATTGAAGTTCAAAGGTGTTGGGGAAGAAAACAAAAGGCACCCTAATTAACTTTCAGCTAAGGGCAGCAAGTATATTAAAAGTTGGTGGCTCTATTTTTCTAAGAATAGCTAGAAACAAAAGCAGTGAAGACAATGTCATTTTGTGACTCAAAAATGAAAGGAATATTTATCTTCCCAAGATGACAAACATGCAATTGTAGCAGAAGAGTTCATTTTACTACAAATCAGTATAATCTCTTAAGTGTTTTTGAAGCCAATGTGTTTTTTGCATTCATCATTTAGTATTGTGTCTAATAAAACAATTTATGGAACCATAAGTAGATGTTTTTAATTGTAATGTTTATAATATGTAGAGAACCCGAATGAATGTGAAAGGAACAGAATACAAAGGACTTTAGGTCTAAGACTTTTATCTAAAACCATTGAACCTGAACCCTTTATTCTTTAACTGTATAATTACTATATGTTATCAGATGAGAATTTGAGGAGTTTTTTTAAAGCAATTTGTTGCTAGGATGGATGTGTAGTTAATACTATTCTGCCATCTAAAGGAATTATTAAAATACTTAGTTGATAAATGTTACCAGTTTCTATGAAATGTAGTTGTAATTGTGAGACCAAAGATTGTTTTATATTTCACTTTTCAATTAAAAATCATTCTGATGCTGTTTCATTAATAAGGTGAAATGTGAGAATGGTGGGCCTCTTCCTATAGGAGATGGGAAGGTTTTGAAGCCCAATAGTGAATGTAAATTAAACATTCACTGGGCTTAAGTCATGAGATTGCCAAGTTAAAAGATGTGAAACAATGCCAGTCACAGAGTAGGTTGCTCAAGAGATACTAACTGGGCCCAAATTGCCTTTGACAACGGCCACTATAGACTTCTGTGGCTCAAAGTCTGTGGCATAACAAATAGTACTGTACATAGCCATTTGCTATGATTATATTATTTGTTACAGTGGAGTGGTCAGGTGCACAAAAGGTCAGTTTAGCCTTTATTTAGCTGCATTACTTACAGGTAATGTTTAATGGTGTTACACAAAAAGCATGGCATCATGTTTCCACCAATTCCAACCAAGAAGTCATCCTTTCTGTGTAAAGAAGCAATATTATACCCATCTGTTCACCTGTGATGCTAGCAGCTATGCACAACTTAAGTTGAAAAGCAGAACTTTGGCCCCTGCAAACAAGCTTTTTACCATTAATAAGCAGTGCTAATTTTGTAGGCATTTGAGGGATGTATCCTTAAAATCCTATACCAAATAGGTATATATGTGTGAAGATGTGTGTTATGTATAGGAAGAATAAAGAGACAAAAACGATATGTCACCAAAAAGTAATACCCTGCAAGAAAAAGGTATGCCAATTTTGAAAACTGGGTGAAAATAGCATGTAATAAAAAAGAGCAATAAGAAGAAGCTCTGAACTGGATTAAAACACAGATATACTCAGCCATACCAGATGAAGAATGTCTCAAATCCTTCATAAGAAAAGTCATTATCAAAGTCCTTGTATATTATTTGTAATCTATTTAGTCATGCTTATAAATAAATTGTGTTTAGCAGAACTTCAGTTGCTCTCAATACTTGTGCTAACTTCAAATCTCAAATGCTTAAATGATCATTGGGAATAGGTAAGTAATATGTGTGTGTTGTATAATACACATGGACTTCTCTATTAATATATAAAATTTAAATTACTCTTTAAAATGTTTAATGATATATAAATATATACAATGTTTTTTAAATGTCCTCAGACTTTTTTGCTCTCTCCAACAATGTTTAAATATTTTAAGAGCTGGGCATGGTGGCTCATGCTTGTAATCCCAGCACTTTGGGAACCCAAAATGGGAGGATTACTTGAGGCCGGGAGTTTGAGACCAGCCTGAGCAAAAGCGAGACCCCTCTCTATAAAAAATAGAAAAATTAGCCCAGCATGGTGGTACATGCTTCTAATCCCAGCTCAGGAGGTTGAGGCAGGAAGATTGCTTGAGCCCAAGAGTTTGAGGTTGCAATGAGCTATGGTGACACCAATGTGCTGTAGACAGGACAGCAGAGCAAGACTCAAAAAAAAATTACCAAGAATGGTGGTGCATGCCTGTAAGCCTAGCCCTTTGGGAGGCTGAGGTGGGTGGATTGCTTGAGCTCAGGAGTTTGAGATCAGCCTGAACTACAGTAAGACCCCGTCTCTATGAATAGCCAGGCATTGTGGGCACCTGTAGCTTACAGCTACTTGGGAGGCTGAGGCAAAAGGATCACTTGAACCCAAGAGTTTGAGGTTGCTGTGAGCTATGATGCCATGGCACTCTACTGAGGGTGACAAAGTGAGACTGTCTCAAACAAAAAAAAAAATCACCTCCAAGCTGATTCTACCTTAGGCCATTCCAATCTATTATTCAGGCAGCTCTTGTTAATTCAATATGAATAAAACCTGTTGATTGCATGATCTTGGTCCCACTTCCCTATCTCCTTTGCTGTAAAGTCAGTCCCCTGGTCTTGCCAGAGTTATATTTGATGCCATGCCAATGGAACCTTCTGTAGGTCCTCAAAAAGTGGTGGTGTGGGCAATAAATCCCCCCAAACCAAACTCAGATGTAGCATGTTTATAACTGTACCCGTTGTAAACAACTTGCCGCCACATGCCAACTTGGCCTCCAAGAGGGACTGCCATATCAGGAACTCAGTTTTGATCTTTGTTTCTGAAGGTTGGATATTGGGCAAGTGACAGAAACACTACATCAGCTTTGATAAACAGGGACCTATGCTATTCAGCCTATAAATAGCTTTTGTCCTGCCCACTATGGCCATTTTGCTCATTTGTGGCCACCATGTGAACATCCGGTGGCATTAATATATAGTAGGCAGAAACTCAAGCTACATAAGGAGATGACCAAATATTCCACTTGAAACTCTACCCATTGGGAAGATATTCCCTTAAGACTGGCTTTCAGTGCCACCAGGGTAGAGCCTTGTGACAGTTGCCGTCTGTTTTCATCTTGCACTCACAACCTATTAGTGAACAAAGTTTGGGTTTTTCCTCCTTTTTCAGTAGGTCTTAAGAGATGGCCTGGCTAGTAGTACATCCGTAGGTGTGACCTGAGGGAGTGGCATTGATACAATAGCAGTGTGTTAGATGAGGGCCTCAGATGCAACTTCCTTTACTCTGGTCTTGCTCTTGCTCATGCTCAATCCCAAATACACGAATTTCATCTTAAACTGGATTGTTGGCTGTAACTGCCCAGTGCTATGACTTGGTAGGTCATATAAAACTCCAGGTCATGATTGGAAAGTGTGACCACATGGTAGGATTTGCCCTGTGGTTGGGTGCTCCATTTCATAAATCGTACAAGAAAGTATTTTTGGGTTTTAAAAAGTTCATGACTCTGCACATGGTGGCTCATACCTGTAATCCTAGCACTCTGGGAGGCCAAGGCAGGAGGACTGCTTGGGTCCAGGAGTTCCAGACTAGCCTGAGCAAGAGTGAGATCCTATCTCTACTAAAAATGAAAAACTGAAGCAGGAGGATCACTTGAGCCCAAGAGTTTGAGGTTGCTGTAGCTATGATGCCACTGCACTCTACCAAGGGGGACAAAGTGAAACTGTTTAAAAAAAAATCCAAAAAAAAAGGCACAACTCTCCACTAAAGATGGTCTGAACCTTTATTCTAAAGTTTCCAGGGCTTTGGCTGTGATTTCTTTATTGAGACCATGTGCAGTTCGCTATTCCACAGCATCTTTTCCTACCACTGAACCTGCAGAAAACGTTAAAACCTGCCTCATCATGTGGCTAGAGAGCCCTTTTCACGCAAGGGCTCCACTCACAGCTGGAGGCCTTTCCTTCACTGGATTGAAGCAGTATTCCCAGTTGGAGTTTACTGCCTCCAGAACCTGAGAGGCCTAACAGGCATTACACTTCCTTTATGTTTGGAAGGGTTATATGCAATGATTTGTCCTTTACTTTGGATATGATGTCCTAGCATGCCCCAACCACCAACACTCTAAAAAGACACTGACGTAACAGGTTTCTGAACCTCTTACCTGGTGAACATGTGTTGTTGTTTTTTTTGTTTGTTTGGTAGGAAAAGATGCTGTGGAATAGCGAACTCCACATGGTCTCAATAAAGAAATCACAGCCAAAGCCCTGGGAACTTTAGAATAAAGGTTCAGACCATCTTTAGTGGAGAGTCGTGCCTTTTTTTTTTTTTTTTGGATTTTTTTTTGAAACAGTTTCACTTTGTCACCCTCAGTAGAGTACTATGGCATCACAGCTCACAGCAACCTCAAACTCTTGGGCTTAAGCGATTCTCTTGCCTCAGCTTCCCAAGTAGCTGGAACTACTGGTGCCTGCACAGTGCCCAGCTTTTTTTTGTTGCAGTTGTCATTGTTTAGCAGGCCCTGGCCAGGCTTAAACCCGCCAACTTTGGTGTATGTAGCTGGCACCGTAACCACTGTGCTACGGGTGCAGAGCCTGAACGTGTGTCTTGTCAAAGTTCCCAATGTGCTAGCAACTACTTATTTGATTGCATAAATATGTTATCAATATATTAGGGATTAATATGCTATTCTCCATGGCATCCAGATGGTCCGAATCTCTTCATAACAGCTCTGGAGTAAAACTATAAACATATATTGTAATCATTTCCCTGTGAATGCAGATTGTTTCTGATATTCTTTTAAATAGGGATGGAAAACTATGCATCTGCCTGGTGAATGGCTGCATACTATGCACCCAAGGCCATGTTAATTTACAATCAAAAATATACCCCATCCAGGTCCCCTGCAGTGGCTCACGCCTGTAATCTTAGTACTTTGGGAGACCAAGACCAGAGGGGTGCCTGAGGCCAGGAGTTTGAGAACACACTGAGGAAAATAGCAAGACCCCCACCCCCACCCCCAGCTCTACAAAAAAAAAAACAAAAAACTGGCACACACCTGGAGCCCCAGATTCTTGGGAGGCTGAGGCAGGAGAAGCACTTGAGCCGAGGAGTTTGAAGTTGCTGTGAGCTGTGATGACACTACTACACCACTGTCCTTTAGCCCTGGCAACAAAAGAGCCAGACTATCTAAACACACACACACACATCTGGCACTGAAACTAAAATTGAGGCTACTAGTTATTTCAGTTTGTGGTGGTCTTCTGTCAGTTTTTATGATCCACATGAATATAATGGGAATCAACCATCCCTGTATCTTTTAGATCAGTGGTTCTCAACCTTCCTAATGCCGCGACCCTTTAATACAGTTCCTCATGTTGTGGTGACCCCTAACCATAAAATTATTTTGTTGTTACTTCATAACTGTAATTTTGCTACTGTTATGAATCGTAAATATCTGATATTAGGCGACCCCTGTGAAAGGGTCGTTCGACCCCCAAAGGGGTTGCAACCCACAGGTTGAGAACCACTGTTTTAGATATTTAAAGACACTAATTTTCTCCATTTCCACCAGCCCAACTATTCCCATCCCCATGTTAAGATATTGTTGATTTATTATTTTGGCTGAGTGATAGGGGCAGTTTCAAAGTTTCCCACTGAGTCTTTTCCAATATAATAGTTTTTTGTCCTGTCTGCTAGGAGCATAGTGTATGAAGTACTATTTCTCTTCTGATAATACACTAAGGGATTAAGCAAATGACACAGATGACTCACTCTGAGCCAAACCTTAGCAAGATTCCATTTATTACATGGCTCCCGTATGGCTCCTATCTGTAAGGAGCTTTGGGACCCAGGTATCAGTATCGGTTCAGACCCCAGGTCCAAGAAATATATGGGTATTCCCCTTTCCTCAGTGCACAGTTACCCAAATAACTAGGGAATAATTACCACGAGCAGTTGAAATGTGTTGCATGGTCTTTCCTTTGGGGATATGGCCTTTTCCCCAGTCAATGGTTTCAACATTAAAAATCTAACTTAAGACTAGAAACAGAACAAGAGATCATGACTTTTTAGTGGTGCAACTGCTCTTAGCCTCCTGTGGCTGATTTGTATTAATGGTACATACTGAGTGATTCTCTATCCATTTTGCTTTTAATGATGCTGTGTTCCATTAACCAACTCCATAACTCTCTGAGGATCAGGCCTCTCCTGCCTGCCTCTTCACATGTTCACCGGCTTCTGACAGTTGAATGGAACCATCTGGCCTTTATTGTTTCAGATTTTACCAACCCCACTGCTAGTAGTGAGCCTAGATTTATAATGGTCTTACCTGCTACTGACCCTGGCACACAGAGGAGGGCCGCTACTGTGTATTTTAATAATATTGTTACCCTTCCTTTTAAGGCATTCTTTACAGATAAATGTGTATCATCAGCAACTTCCCACAGAATATAATAACCTGATGAGTTTTCTGATCTTAATATAGTATTTTACTCAAGTATCTCCACTACTCTTTCTCCACCATCTACCATGGAAATTAGAGCATTTTATTTCACTTAGCATGAATCATCAATTTTTATACCATCAGCAAGTTCATATCCTGGCCCTCTTGATAGCATGTTAAATTCTGTGTGGCAGTACAGTCCTCCCAAAGAAGAAATTCTTTATCTAATTTTGGGTACAGATGCCCTTAATCAAGCACCAAAAGAGACCATATTCTAGGCCATAAAAGGAAACTTACACATTTTAAAAGAATAGAAATCATACAAAATATATCCTCAGACCACAATGGAATTAAACTAGTTACAATGAACAGATATCTAAAAAGACCTCAGTTTTTTTTTTTTTTTTTTTTTTTTGAGACTGTCTCACTATGTCACTCTCGGTAGAGTGCTGTGGCGTCACAGCTCACAGAAACCTCAAACTCTTTGGCTTAAGCAATTTTCTTGCTTTAGCCTCCCAAGTAGCTAAAACTACAAGCACCCAACACAATGCCCAGCTATTTTTTTGTTGTAGTTGTCATTGCTTAGCTGGCCTGGGCTAGGCTCAAACCCGCCAGCCTCAGTGTATGTGGCCAGTGCCTACTCACTGAACCATGGGCACCAAGCCAAGACCTCAGAGTTTTATCAGTAAAATGATACACTTCTAAATAACACGAGTCAAAGACATAGTCTCAAGAAAAATTAAACTATTTTGGAGTACATGGAAATTAAAATACAAACCAAAATTTGTGAGCCCCGGTGTGGTGGCTCACACCTACAATCCTAGCACTTTGGAAGCCTGAGTGGGAGGATTGCCTGAAGCCAAGAGTTTGAGTTCAGCCTAAGCATTGTAGTGAGAAGCCAGTACAAAATTTATTTTTAAAAATTAGCCAAGTGTGGTGGTATGTGCCGGTATTCCCAGCTACCTGACAGGCTGAGGCAGGAGAGTGAGGTTGCAGTGAGCTATGAGCACTCTTGCCTGGGAAACAGAGCAAGACCACGTCTTCAAACAACAACAACAAAATGTGAGATTCAGCTACAGCAAATTTGAAAGAAATTTGTAATATTATATGCTTACATGAGAAAAGAAGAAAGATCTAAACCTAAGATTCAAGTTTTTGCCTGGACATGTTTTTTTTTTTTTTTTTTTTTTGAGACAGTTTCGCTATGTCACCCTGCATAGAGTGCTGTAGCATCACAGCTCACAGCATCCTCAAACTCTTGGGCTTAGGTGATTCTCTTGCCTCAGCCTCCCAAGTAGCTGGGACTACAAGCGCCCGCCACAACGCCTGGCTATTTTCCTGTTGCAGTTGTCATTGTTGCTTAACAGGCCCGGGTCAGATTCGAACCCACCACCCTAGATGCATGTGGCCAGCACCCTGCCAATTGAGCTATAGGCACCGCCTGGACATAAGTTTTTGACTTATTTTGGTAAATAACAGGGAACGTGATTGCATATATGGTACGTATATGTTTGATTTTGTAAGAAACTGCAAAACTCTCTTTCAAACTAGCTGTACCATTTTATATTCCCACTAGCAATAAGTTGGTGTTCCTGTTGCTTCACATTCTCACCCACATTGTTTTAATTTACATTCTCTAGTGTTTTAATTTGCATCACATGTGATGGTGAGCATCTTTTCATATGCTTATTTGTCATCTGTATATGTTCTTTGATGGGGTAACTGTTCAGTTCTTTTGCCCAATTAGAAATTTTATTATTGTTGAGTTTTAAGAGAGTTCTTTGTATATGCCGGATGCCAGTCCCTTTTTGATAAGTGTTTTGCAAATTTTTCTTGTAGTCGGTGGCTTTTTTCATCTCTTAACAATGTCTCACACAGCAGAAGTGGTTTTTTGAGACTATCTCACTTTGTGACCCAGGCTGAAGGGTGCAACAGTATGATTATAGCTCACTGCAAGCTTTGAACTCCTGGCCTTAACTATTTTTTACATGTCAACATATAGTAGCTGGGACTATAGGTGTATATCACCGTGGATTAATTTTTTTTTTGAGACAAGAGTCTCACTTTGTTACTCCCAGTAGAGTACCATGGCATCATAGCCTCAAACTCCTAGCCTGGAGCAATCCTCCCACCTCAGCCTCCCAAGTGCTGGGATTATAGGTGTGAGCCATGTGCCCAGCAGAAGTTTTTTTTTCTTTTTTTATTGTTGGGGATTCATTGAGGGTACAATAAACCAGTTACACTGATTGTAATTGTTAGGTAAAGTCCCTCTTGCAATCATGTCTTGCCCCCATAAAGTGTGACACACACTAAGGCCCCACCCCCCTCCCTCCATCCCTCTTTCTGCTTCCCCCCCCATAACCTTAATTGTCATTAATTGTCCTCATATCAAGATTGAGTACATAGGATTCATGCTTCTCCATTTTTGTGATGCTTTACTAAGAATAATGTCTTCCACGTCCATCCAGGTTAATACGAAGGATGTAAAGTCTCCATTTTTTTTAATGGCTGAATAGTATTCCATGGTATACATACACCACAGCTTGTTAATCCATTCCTGAGTTGGTGGGCATTTAGGCTGTTTCCACATTTTGGCGATTGTAAATTGAGCTGCAATAAACAGTCTAGTACAAGTGTCCTTATGATAAAAGGATTTTTTTCCTTCTGGGTAGATGCCCACTAATGGGATTGCAGGATCGAATGGGAGGTCTAGCTTGAGTGC
This sequence comes from Nycticebus coucang, assembly GCF_027406575.1. Classification (NCBI taxonomy): domain Eukaryota; kingdom Metazoa; phylum Chordata; class Mammalia; order Primates; family Lorisidae; genus Nycticebus; species Nycticebus coucang. Next base: position 63,598,423 of record NC_069790.1, on the reverse strand, counting down.
TTTGAGGTTTCTCCATACTTCCTTCCAGAAAGGTTGTACTAGTTTGCAGTCCCACCAGCAGTGTAAAAGTGTTCCCTTCTGTCCACATCCACGCCAGCATCTGCAGTTTTGAGATTTTGTGATGTGGGCCATTCTCACTGGGGTTAGATGATATCTCAAGGTTGTTTTGATTTGCATTTCTCTAATATATAGAGATGATGAACATTTTTTCATGTGTTTGTTAGCCATTCATCTGTCGTCTTTAGAGAAAGTTCTATTCATGTCTCTTGCCCATTGACAAACGGGATTGTTGGCTTTTTTCATGTGGATTAATTTGAGTTCTCTATAGATCCTGGTTATCAAGCTTTTGTCTGATTGAAAATATGCAAATATCCTTTCCCATTGTGTGGGTTGTCTCTTTGCTTTGGTTATTGTCTCCTTAGCTGAACAGAAGCTTTTCAGTTTAATGAAGTCCCATTTGTTTACTTTTGTTGTTGTTGCAATTGCCATGGCAGTCTTCTTCATGAAGTCTTCCCCCAGGCCAATATCTTCCAGTGTTTTTCCTATGCTTTCTTTGAGGATTTTTATTGTTTCATGCCTTAAATTTAAGTCCTTTATCCATCTCAAGTCAATTTTTGTGAGTGGGGAAAGGTGTGGGTCCAGTTTCAGTCTTTTACATGTAGACATCCAGTTCTCCCAACACCATTTATTGAATAGGGAGTCTTTCCCCCAAGGTAAGTTCTTGTTTGGTTTATCGAAGATTAGGTGGTTGTAAGATGTTAGTTTCATTTCTTGGTGTTCAATTCGATTCCAAGTGTCTATGTCTCTGTTTTTGTGCCAGTACCATGCTGTCTTGAGCACTGTGTCTTGTAGTACAGACTAAAATCTGGTATGCTGATGCCCCCAGCTTTATTTTTGTTACTAAGAACTGCCTTAGCTATACGGGGTTTTTTCCGGTTCCATACAAAACGCAGAATCATTTTTTCCAAATCTTGAAAGTACGATGTAGGTACTTTGATAGGAATGGCATTGAACAGGTAGATTGCTTTGGGAAGTATAGACATTTTAACAATGTTGATTCTTCCAATCCATGAGCATGGTATGTTCTTCCATTTGTTAATATCCTCTGCTATTTCCTTTCTGAGGAGTTCATAGTTTTCTTTATAGAGGTCCTTCACCTCCTTCGTTAGGTATATTCCTAGGTATTTCATTTTCTTTGAAACTATGGTGAAGGGAGTTGTGTCCTTAATTAGCTTCTCATCTTGACTGTTATTGGTGTATACAAAGGCTACTGACTTGTGGACATTGATTTTATATCCTGAAACATTACTGTATTTTTTGATGACTTCTAGGAGTCTTGTGGTTGAGTCTTTGGGGTTCTCTAAGTATAAGATCATGTCGTCAGCAAAGAGGGAGAGTTTGACCTCCTCTGCTCCCATTTGGATTCCCTTTATTTCCTTGTCTTGCCTAATTGTATTGGCTAGAACTTCCAGCACTATGTTGAATAGTAAAGGTGACAGAGGACAACCTTGTCTGGTTCCAGTTCTAAGAGGAAAAGCTTTCAGTTTTACTCCATTCAGTAAAATATTGGCTGTGGGTTTGTCATAGATAGCTTCAATCAGTTTTAGAAATGTGCCACCTATGCCTATACTCTTCAGTGTTCTAATTAGAAAAGGATGCTGGATTTTATCAAATGCTTTTTCTGCATCTATTGAGAGGATCATGTGATCTTTATTTTTGCCTTTGTTAATATGGTGGATAACGTTTATGGACTTGCGTATGTTAAACCAGCCTTGCATCTGTGGGATGAAGCCTACTTGATCATGATGAATGACTTTTTTGATGATAAGCTGTAATCTATTGGCTAGGATTTTGTTGAGAATTTTTCCGTCTATATTCATGAGTGAGATTGGTCTGAAATTCTCCTTTTTGTTTGGGTCTTTTCCTGGTTTTGGTATCAGGGTGATGTTTGCTTCATAGAATGTGTTGGGGAAGATTCCTTCTTCCTCAGTTTTTTGGAATAATTTCTGCAGTACAGGAATAAGCTCTTCCTTGAAGGTTTGATAGAATTCTGGAGTGAAGCCATCTGGACCAGGGCATTTTTTAGTTGGAAGCTTTTTTATTGTTTCTTTGATCTCAGTGCTTGAAATTGGTCTGTTCAGGAGGTCTATTTCTTCCTGGCTAAGTCTAGGGAGAGGGTGTGATTCCAAATATTGATCCATTTCCTTCACATTGTCAAATTTCTGGTCATAGAGTTTCTGGTAGTATTCAGAGATGATCTCTTGTATCTCTGTGGGATCAGTTGTTATTTCCCCTTTATCATTTCTGATTGAGGTTACTAGAGACTTTACTTTTCTATTTCTAGTTAGTCTGGCCAATGGTTTATCTATTTTATTTATTTTTTCAAAAAACCAACTCCTTGTTTCATTAATTTTCTGAATGATTCTTTTGTTTTCAATTTCATTGATCTCTGATTTGATTTTGGATATTTCTTTTCTTCTACTGAGTTTAGGCTTAGCCCAGCAGAAGTTTTAAATTTTAATGAAGTCAGGCTTAGCAGTTTTTTCTTCCATGGATTCTGCTTTTGATGTCACATCTAAAAAGTCAACACCAAACCCAAGGCCACATGGATTTTCTTCTATACTACCCATGTATTTTCTGAGAATTTTATAGTTTTGTATTTTATACTTAGGTCCATGCTCCATTTTGAGTTAATTTTCGTGTAAGGTGTAAGGTAAAGGTGTAAAGTCCAATCTTAATGAGCTAGATTAATTTTTTTGTATGTAGATGTCCACTTGTTCCAGCACCCTTTGCTGAAAAGGCTATCTTTTCTTACAATCTTGAATAGGAGAGCATGAGTGGACATCCTTGCCTTGTTCCTGATCTTAGCAGAAAAATCATCTAGCCTCTCACCATTAAATATGGTGTTAGCTGTAGGCTTTTTGTAGATGTTTTTTTTCAAGTTGAAGTTCCTCTCTATTTCTAGTTTGCTGAAGTTCTTATCATAAATAGCTGTTGGATTTTGTCAAATGCTTTTTCTGCATGTATTAATATGATATTTTTCTTTTTTAGCCTGTTGATGTGATGGATTACATTAAGAAATTTTTAAATATTTTATCAGCTTTACAAATTCAGAGTAAATATCTCTTTGTCAAGGTGAATAATGCTTTTCTTTTATTGTTTGATTTAATTTGTTAATCTTTTATTGAAGATTTTTGCATCTATGTTCACACGAGATATTGGCCTGTAATTTTCCTTTCTTATAATGTCTGCTTTTGGTGTTAAGGTAATACTGGTCTCATAGAATGAGTTACGATATATTCCCTCCGCTTCTATTTTCTGGAAGAGATTGTATAGAATTTAGTGTAAGTTCTTCCTTAAAAATTTGGTGGAATTCACCAGTGAACCCACCTGGGCCTTGTCCTTTCTGATTTGAAAGGTCATTAATTATTGATTCAAGTTCTTTAATATTAATAGGTGTATTTAGATTATCTACTTCTCCCTTTGTGAACTTTGGTAAAGTGTTCAAGGGTTTGGCCATTTCATCTAGGTTATTAAAGTTGGGGGCATAATGTTGTTTATAATTGTTCTTTATTATCCTTTTAATGTCAATTGGGTCAGTAGTGATAGTTCCTCTTTCATTTCTGGTATTAGTAATTTGTGTCTACTCTCTCTTTTTTATGTAGTTAACCTGGCTAGAGGTTTACTAATTTTATTGATCTTTTTAAATAAAATCAATATTATTGATTTCTGTTATAATTTAAAAAATTCTATTGCTTACTTTGGTTTTAATTTGCTCTTTTTTTCTATTTTCATAAGGTAGGCACGTTATTAATTTTAAATATTTCTTATTTTCTAATATATGTATTCAATGATATACATTTCCCTGTAAGAACTACTTGACTACATTTCTTTACTTTTTTTTTTTTTTTTTTTGTAGAGAGTCTTACTTTATTGCCCTCAGTAGAGTGCTGTAACGTCTCAGCTCACAGCAACCTCCAACTGCCGGGCTTAGGAGATTCTCTTGCCTAAGTCTCCCAAGTAGCTGGGACTATAGGCACCTGCCACAATGCCCCGCTATTTTTTTGTTGCAGTTTGGCCGGGGCTGGGTTTGAACCCGCCACCCTGCTATACTATTTTTCTAAAACTCTGGTAAGTTGTATTTTTATTTTCATTTAATTAAAAATATTTTAAATTTTCTCTCAAGTTTTCTTTTTTGACTCATGTGTTAATTAGAAGTATGTTTTTTAATCTCCCAAGTATTTTTGAGGTTTTTTAGCTAACTCCTATTACTGACTTATAGTTTAATTAATTGTATAGAAACATAATAATGTGTCCCATAATGACTATTCTGTCAATGATAAACCACATATACAGTGGTGTTTCCATAAAATTATAATGAAGCTGAAAAATTCCTATGTCCTCATGATGTAATAGCTGTCACAATTTTGGACCATAATTGCTTAATTTTTAAAATAAACTTAGTGTAGCCTAAGTGTACAGTAATGTCCTAGGCATTCCTATTCACTTAGTAATGACTCGCTGACTAACCCAGAGCAACTGCCAATCTTGTGAGCTCCATTCACGGTAACCACCCTATTTAGGTGAACCACTTTTTATCTTTTACACCCTACTTTTTCTGTTTAGATATATAAATACTTACCCTGGTATTTATAATTGTTTATAGTACTCATTACAGTAACATCCTATATAGATTTGTAGCCTAGGAGCAATAGACTGTATACTATATACTATATAGCCTGGGTAAGTACAGTCTATGATGTTCACACAATGATAAAATTGCCTAAGTACACATTTCTCAGAATGTATTCCCATTCTTAAGTGATGCACGGCTGTATGTGTGTGTGTGTATAATATATATATATATGTGTGTGTGTATATATATGTATGTGTACATATATACACATATACATACATATATATGTATATATAGACAACATGTGGCCAGAAATAGGGAAATTATTTCTCAATCCCCATCCCCTCACCTATATCTTGGAGAAATGGTATACACTTTCATCAAACATGTTTTCTTTTCAGTATCTCAGCATTTTACCACTATCATATCTTAGTATATTCTTAATTGCTGCTAGTTCTTAGCAATATAGAAAATAAAAATTCTCTTTTATGTGCAAGATTATATTTGAAACATTATTTGTTGAAAACATTTTAATTTGGGTGGCACCCATAGCTTAGTCAGCAGGGTGCAGGCCACATACACTGAGGGTGGTAAGTTTGAACCTAGCCTGGGCCAGACAAAATGACAATTGCAACAACAACAAAAAAAAGCCTGTGGCTCAGTCGGTAAGGCGCTGGCCCCATATGCCAAGGGTGGCGGGTTCAAGCCTGGCCCCGGCTGAACTGCAACCAAAAAATAGCTGGGTGTTGTGGCTGGTGCTTGTAGTCCCAGCTACTCGGGAGGCTGAGGTAAGAGAATAGCTTAGGCCCAGGAGTTGGAGATTGCTGTGAGCTGTGTGATGCCACAGCACTCTACTGAGGGTCATAAAGTGAGACTCTGTCTCTATAAAAGAAAAAAAAAAAAAAAAACAGGTGTTGTGGCAGGTGCCTGTAGTCCCAGCTACTTGGGAGTCTCAGGCAAGGGAATCACTTAAACCCAAGAGTTTGAGGTTGCTGTGAGCTGTGATGCCACAGCACTCTACCCAGGGCAACAGCTTGAGACTCTGTCTCAAAAAAATAATAACTTTTTTTTAAATTTGTTTTTGGTTTAGAAATCATAAAGGCTATAACATTTTAGCTTTTCATATAATATGCATTCATTCTTTCTGGTCAAAATATACACATTCAAATTTTAAATAGGATTTTTTAAGTTTAAAAATACTTTTTGAACAATGAAAACTTTGTATTTTCAATTTATGATTTCTCTATACAAACTTGTTTCAGGAAGCAAGACCTCTGAAATTTTTTAATATAAAAATTACCAAACACAGGGCGGCGCCTGTGGCTCAGTCAGTGGGGCGCCGGCCCCATATGCCGAGGGTGGCGGGTTCAGGCCCGGCCCCGGCCAAACTGCAACCAAAAAATAGCCGGGCGTTGTGGCGAGCGCCTGTAGTCCCAGCTACTCGGGAGGCTGAGGCAAGAGAATCGCTTAAGCCCAGGAGTTGGAGGTTGCTGTGAGCTGTGTGAGGCCACGGCACTCTACCGAGGGCCATAAAGTGGGACTCTGTCTCTACAAAAAATAAAAAAAAAATAAAAAAAAAAAAAATTACCAAACACAAAAGTATAGAGAGTAAAAATGAATTCTCATATGCTCTTTCCCGGCCTTTAGCACCTGTGGCTCAGTTGGTAGGGTGCCGGCCCCATATGCCGAGGGTGGCGGGTTCAAACCCAGCCCCGGCCAAACTGCAACCAAAAAATAGCTGGGCGTTGTGGCATGTGCCTGTAGTCCCAGCTACTCGGGAGGCTGAGGCAGGAGAATCGCTTAAGCCCAGGAGTTGGAGGTTGCTGTGAGCTGTGTGAGGCCACGGCACTCTACCAAGGGCCATAAAGTGAGACTCTGTCTCTACAAAAAAAAAAAAAAACATAGAATTACAAACATTTTGCCATCAAACCTCATTTAAAAATTCAATTAGCTGGCTGGGTGTAATAACTCATCCCTGTAATCCTAATATTCTGGGAGGCCAAGTTGGGTGGATTGCTTGAAGTCATGAGTTCATAACCAGTGCCGGAAATAGAAAAACTAGGCTTGGTGCCGGCAGTACAGTGGTTACGGCGCCAGCCACACATACACTATGACTGGCAGGTTCGAACCCAGCCTGGGCCAGCTAAACAACAAGGACAACTGCAAGAACAACAACAACAAAAAATAGCCGGGCATTGTGGCAAGCCCCTGTAGTCCCAGCTACTTGGGAGGCTGAGGCAAGAGGATGGCTTAAGCCCAAGTGTTTGAGGTTGCTGTGAGCTGTGATGCCACAGAACTCTACTGAGGGCAACATAGTCAAACTCTGTCTCAAAATAAATAAATAAATAAAAATAAAAATAAAAATAGAAAAACTAGCCAGGCATCTTAGCAGGCACCTGTAGTCCCAGCTACTCAGGAGGCTGAACTAAGAGGATTGCCTGAGCCCAAGAGTTTTAGATTGCTGTGAGCAATGATGATGGCACTACAGTCTCTACCCAGGGGGACAGAGTGAGACTGCCTCAAAAAAAAAAAAAAAAAAATGAAATAGCTATGCTATGTTTGCAGAAATTACAGGGTTCTGAGGTCACAGACTCTTTTCAGAAAGAACATGTCTATGTTTGTAAAAATAAAAGATGAACTCAGCCATGTTAAAAAGAGAGTTATAATTAAAAATGACAACTGACATATTACTGACATAGTCAAAAGCTTGTAATTTTTTCATATCATTCTTCGATTCCCTCCTTAATTTCTCACCCCTTTGAAGAGTAGTGAAACTACAGACAATTTCTCAACTATAAGCTTGTCCACTCCCACACCTAACCTTAGCCTTGTATTGAAATAGAAATATTTTTAGAGCCCCTCTTTTAAAAAAAAATAGGTTTACTAAAGCTTAAACATTCCATAAAATTCTTAAAATTCACTTTTCACTTTAATGTTTTTCAGATAATTCATGGAGTTGTGCACCCGTCACTATAATACAGTTTTGTGAAGATTTTCCTCGTCCCCAAAAGTGCCCCCTCTCTTTCAGCATCACAGTACAAGCCACATCAGAAAGACTTCTTTTTTTTTAATTTATTTATTATTATTTCTTTCATTGTTAAATCATAGCTGTGTACATTTGTGCAATCAAGGGGTACAATGTGCTGGTTTCATATACGATCTGAAATATTCTCATCCAACTGTTCAACGTAGCCTTCATGGCATTTTCTTAGTTATTGTATGTAGACATTTGTTTTCTGCATTTAGTAGGTTTCGCCTGTACCCATTCTAAGATGCACGGTAGGTGTGGCCCCACCCATTACCCTCCCTCCACCCTAACCTCAATTTATAAGAGAAACTCTAAAAGACATGAGCAATTTGATTTCCTCTAGTTCCATAGTAGTTGGAGATTTTAACACCCCTTTAGCAGTGCTGGATAGATCTTCCAAAAAGAAGCTAAGCAAAGAAATCTTAGATTAAACTTAACCATTCAACATCTGGACTTAACAGACATCTACAGAACATTTCATCCCAACAAAAGTGAATACACATTCTTCTCATCAGCCCACGGAACATACTCCAAAATCAACCACATCCTAGGCCACAAATCTAACCTCAGCAAATTAAAAAAACATAGAAATTATTCCTTGCATCTTCTCAGACCATCATGAAATAAAAGTTGAACTCAATAACAACAGGAATCTGCATACCCATACAAAAACATGGAAGCTAAATAACCTTATGCTGAAGGATAGATGGGTTATAGATGAGATTAAGAAGGAAATCACCAAATTTTTGGAACAAAACAACAATGAAGTCATGAATTATCAGAACCTCTGGGATACTGCAAAGGCAGTCCTAAGAGGGAAATTTATAGCACTGCAAGCCTTCCTCAAGAAAACGGAAAGAGGGCAGCGCCTGTGGCTCAGTCAGTAGGGCGCTGGCCCCATATACCGAGAGTGACGGGTTCAAACCCGGCCCTGGCCAAACTGCAACCAAAAAATAGCCGGGCGTTGTGGCTGGCGCCTGTAGTCCCAGCTACTTGGGAGGCTGAGGCAAGAGAATCGCTGAAGCCCAGGAGTTGGAGGTTGCTGTGAGCTGTGTGAGGCCACGGCACTCTGCCGAGGGCCATAGAGTGAGACTCGTTCTCTACAAAAAAGAAAAAAAGAAAACAGAAAGAGAGGAAGTTAATAACTTAATGGGACATCTCAAGCAACTGGAGAAGGAAGAACATTCCAACCCCAAACCCAGCAGAAGAAAAGAAATAACCAAAATCAGAGCAGAATTAAATGAAATTGAAAACAATTATACAACAGATCAATAAATCCAAAAGTTGGTTTTTTGAAAAGATCAATAAAATAGATAAACCTTTGGCCAACCTAACCAGGAAAAAAAGAATAAAATCTCTAATTTTATCAATCAGAAATGGTAACGATGAAATAACAATAGACCCCTCAGAAATTCAAAAAATCCTTTACGAATATTACAAGAAACTTTACTCTCAGAAATATGAAAATCTGAAAGAAATAGACCAATACTTGGAAGTGCGCCACCTACCAAGACTTAGCCAGAACGAAGTGGAAATGTTGAACAGGCCTATATCAAGTTCTGAAATAGCATCAACTATACAAAATCTCCCTAAAAAGAAAAGCCCAGGACCAGATGGCTTTACGTCAGAAAAGAAGAACTTTAAAGAAGAACTAGTACCTATATTACTAAACCTCTTCCAAAATATAGAAAAAGAAGGACTACTACCCAACACATTCTACGAAGCAAACATCACCTTGATCCCTAATCCAGGGAAAGACCCAACAAGAAAAGAAAATTATAGACCAATATCACTAATGAATATTGATGCTAAAATATTCAATAAGATCCTAACAAACAGAATCCAACAACACATCAAAAAAATTGTACACCATGACCAAAAAATTATACACCATTTATCCCAGGGTCTCAAGGCTGGTTCAATATACATAAATCTATAAATATAATTCAGCAAATAAACAAACTAAAAAATAAAGACCATATAATTCTCTCATTGGATGCAGAAAAAGCTTTTGATAATATCCAGCATCCCTTCATGATTAGAACACTTAAGAAAATTGATATAGAAGAGACATTTCTTAAACTAATAGAGGCCATCTACAGCAAACCCACAGCCAGTATCGTATTGAATGGAGTTAAATTGAAATCATTTCCACTTAGATCAGGAACCAGGCAAGGTTGCCCATTGTCTCCATGTTCTTTAACATTGTAATGGAAGTTTTAGCCATTACAATTAGGGAAGAAAAGGCGATCAAGGGTATCCACATAGAGTCAGAAGAGATCAAACTTTCCCTCTTCACAGATGACATGATTGTATATCTGGAAAACACTAGGGATTCTACTACAAAACTTTTAGAAGTGATCAAGGAATACAGTAATGTCTCAGGCTGCAAAATCAACACTCATAAATCTGTAGCCTTTATATATACCAACAATAGCCAAGTCAAAAAAACAGTCAAGGACTTTATTCCTTTCACAGTAGTGCCAAAGATGATGAAATATTTGGGAGTTTATCTAACAAAGGACGTGAAGGATCTCTATAAAGAGAACTATGAAACTTTAAAAAAAGAAATAGCTGAAGATGTTAACAAATGGAAAAACATACCATGCTCATAGCTGGGAAGAATCAACATCATTAAAATGTCTATACTACCCAAAGCAATATATAATTTTAATGCAATTCCTATCAAAGCTCCATTGTCATATTTTAAAGATCTTGAAAAAATAATACTTCATTTTATATGGAATCAGAAAAAACTTCGAATAGCCAAGACATTACTCAGCAATAAAAACAAAACAGGAGGAATCACGCTACCAGACCTGCAACTGTATTATAAATCGATAGTCATCAAAACAGCATGGTATTGGCACAAAAACAGAGAGGTAGGTGTCTGGAACAGAATAGAGAACTGAGATGAATCCAGCTACTTACCGTTATTTGATCTTTGACAAGCCAATTAAAAACATTCAGTGGGGAAAAGATTCCCTATTTAACAAATGGTGCTGGGTGAACTGGCTGGCGATCTGTAAAAGACTGAAACTGGACCCACACCTTTCACCATTAACTAAGATAGACTCTCACTGGATAAAAGATTTAAACTTAAGACATGAAACTATAAAAATACTAGAATAAAGTGCAGGGAAAACTCTTGAAGGAATCGGCCTGGGTGAATATTTTATGAGGAGGACTCCCCAGGCAATTGAAGCAGTATCCAAAATACATTACTGGGACCTGATCAAACTAAAAAGCTTCTGCACAGCCAAGAACATAGTAAGTAAAGCAAGCAGACAGCCCTCAGAATGGGAGAAAATATTTGCAGGTTATACCTCCGATAAGGTTTAATAACCAGAATCCACAGAGAACTCAAACGTATTAGCAAGAAAAGAACAAAGGATCCCATCTCAGGGTGGGCAAGGGACTTGAAGAGAAACTTCTCTAAAGAAGACAGATGCACAATCTACAGACACATGAATAAAAGCTCATCATCCTTAATCATCAGAGAAATGCAAATCAAAACTACTTTGAGATATGCTTCAGTAAGAGTAGCCCACATAACAAAATCCCAAAACCAGAGATGTTGATGTGGATGTGGAAAAAAGGGCACACTTCTACACTGCTGGTGGGAATGCACACTAATATGTTCCTTTTGGCAGGACGTTTGGAGAATACTTAAGAGACCTAAAAATAGACCTGCCATTAGATCCTATAATTCCTTTACTACATATATACCCAGAAGACCAAAAATCACAATATAACAAAGACATTTGTACCAGAATGTTTATTGCAGCCCAATTCATAATTGCTAAGTCATGGAAGAAGCCAAGTGCCCATCGACCCACGAATGGATTAGCAAATTGTGGTACATGTATACTATGGAATATTATGCAGCCTTAAAGAAGGATGGAGACTTTACCTCTTTCATGTTTACATGGATGGAACTGGAACATATTCTTCTTAGCAAAGTATCTCAAGAATGGAAGAAAATATCCAATCTACTCAGCCCTACTATGAAGATAATTTATAGCTTTCATATGAAGGCCATAACCCAACTATAGCACAAGACTATGGGGAAAGGGCCAAGGGAGGGGAAGGGAGGGGGGAGGTTAGAGTGGAGGGAGGGTAACGGGTGGGGCCACACCTACCTGCATCTTAGAATGGGTACAGGCGAAACTTACTAAATGCAGAATACAAATGTCTACATACAATAACTAAGAAAATGCCATGAAGGCTACGTTGAACAGTTGGCTGAGAATTTTTCAGATCGTATATGAAACTAGTACATTGTACCCCTTGATTGCACTAATGTACACAGCTATGATTTAACAATAAAAAAAAAAAAAGAATTTAGGTGGAGGTGGTGCCCATAGCTCAGTAGGTAGGGCGCACCATACACTAAGGCTGGTGGGTTTGAACTTGGCCTGGGGCCAGCTAAAACAACGACAACTGCAATTAAAAAAAATATATAGCTGGGTGTTGTGGCGGGCATCTGTAGTCCCAGCTACTTAAGAGGCTGAGGCAAGAGAATCACCTAACCCAAGAGTCTGAGGTTGCTGTGAGCTGTGATGCCATGGCATTCTACTCAGGGAGATAGCTTGAGACTCTGCCTCAAAAAAAAAAGAATTTAGGTTCATGAGGTGGTGAAGGGAAGGAAAATGACTTTTCCAAGGCTTTGGGTTCTAATTCTCTGTTACCGTAACTATTATTGAATATCCTGCACTAATGTTTAATGTGTACTATTGAAATCGTGTTCAGGCTACAATTGCGTAACATTAACTGGGTTCTTAAGTGGCTCAATGATTTGAAGATTTGGGGTAATGTCAATATGAGCTCAATGAGATGTGGTTACCAAAATATGACTGGATGTCCTCTTAGTTAAGGTTAGGAGAAGAAAGAAAAGAGTCTCTCTCTATCATGTGCTTGTGAAATCATCCCTAAGTTATACATAATTAATTCTAAATACCACACTTTAGCTGGAGTAATTTCCAGATTATCAGGATGGTGAAAGAACATGAACCATATCACCAAGGCAGGGGTAAAAAATTTCCACCAGGAAGGAGAAAAACATGGCCAAAGAGCTTCATGTGGAAGATTTTTCTATCTGTTTTACAGAACCAGAATCAAGATGAAGGTTACACCAGCACAGGTTTCAACCAGGAAGATGTTGTGAAAAAGACTCAGACCTGAAAGCAGAAGATCCAGGTCCCAGTTCACTTTATGGGCCCCAGGGGTCCTTGGGGCAGGTCATTTAAATTCTGGAAGGCTGTGCTGTCCAATAAAACTTTATGCAACAATGGAAGGGTTCTATATCTTTATTGTCCAATACAGTAGCCACTAACCATAGGTTCAGCACTTGAAATGTGGCGACTGTGATGAGGAACTGAATTTTTATTTTTATTTAATTTAAATTAATTTGACTTTAAGGAGCCATATGTGGCTAGTGGCTATGGTATTTGAAAGGTACAGCTCAAGCCTTAATTTTCTCCTCCCTAAAATGGAAATAATAACTCTGATCAAATTGTCGATTTTGGGATCAAATGACTATATAGGAACTCCAAAAAAGTAAAATACTACACAAGTATTAACTTTGGTGATTATTACTTTATTACTGTTTCATCCTAAAGACTTTCTATGATTTGGAATTAGAGAAAAATGGAATAAACAGCTTGAGAAAGCAAAGTTTAGCATGTCTGATTCTGCCTCCCCCATCCCCCCAGCTATTTTTTATGTTTGATTCTTGAATACAGGTTTGAGGTTGTCAGATGTTAGAGAAAGAATAAAACGTCCTGCAGAGTTGAGCTCAATCATCCTTGGAGTGCCTGCACAGACCTTCTCCACGGGTTCTCCCTGACGCCGTTACCCGGACACTTTTCACACTGCATTGTAAAAAACGGTCTATTTACTCACTTGTATCCGAGAACATTTGCCTCTTATACCGATGTCCTTCAGTTGTCAACCTCCAGGTACCTACTTCATCCAATGTCTACTTGTTAAATGATTAATTTACCATGTCTTCGCAAGAGTATAGTTCCCTGATAGTAACTTAAGGAACTACCAATCTGTGGGAAACATTGCAGTTCTTTGCGGACAATGTGGATGAACACTGGCGGCTGCAAAGGCACAGTTGGTGCATCTCCAGTGCCAGAGTCCAGCCAGCGATGACCTTTTCCTTTCGCCCTTTCCTCCCTCCCACCAGCAGGATGCAGACGACCTCGCGGTCACGATGTCACCACAGTCCGCGCCGTCGTGGAGCCCAGCGGGACGCGGAGAGGGAACTACATTTCCCAGCTGACTCTCCTGCGCGCCGCCCTGCCCGCGCGCGGGGGGCGAGAGCACCGGGCGCTTGCTCCCCGCCGAGCGCTCGTCGCCCGCCCTAGCCTTTGCCAGGGGATGAGGTGGGAGGCGCTAGAAACCACTTAGCTACAGCCAACCGCCCAATGCAGCACTCGCTCGCTCCCCCCGCCAGCGGAAGCGCCCGCGGAGCACAATGCAGCGCTGAGGCAGCGCCACGGTGAAGGCTGCAGCGCCGCGGCATCCGCAGCGCCGGCCGGGGTTGGGAGGGGGCGGCCGCGGGGACCCGCGAGGCGCGGAGCCAGGGAGCCGCACTCGGACTCGGCCGCCGGGCATGAGGAGCTGAGCGCCTCGGGCGAGGCGGGCTGACCGCAGCACCATGCAGGCATCGGCGGCTGCGTCCGTGCCCTTCTTGCTGCTCTGCGCCCTGGGGACCTGCCCCACGGCGCGCTGCGGCCGGGCAGGTAAGTTAGCCACCCTTTGTGGCTTCGGGACGTACCATTTTCCGCGAATCCTTGGAGCCCTCCGGCGCATTGGAAAGGGGCGCCCCCATTTACCGGGTGCGCGGGGAGAATTTTTAAATGGCAGGATGGTGAAAAGTGGAGCAAAAACGTATGTGTGGGGGCGCGCGGATGCAGTAGGAGCTCCGGTCAAAACCCTGTTTATCCTTTTCGAAGAGCAATGGGGAGGATGGGAAGGGGTGCCTTGCTTCTGAGCCACGATTCTGGAGGCTCTCAGATGAGCTGGTCCAAAGCTCTCCGGCTGGCGTGTCTGCGTCCTTCCCAGATGGGGTCCGGGAAGGAGGGGGCGGTGGGCTTTCGTAGAGGAGACGTAGGACCGCAGGGTAGAGGCGTGTGGGTCAGGGTCCTTATTTTCGCCTTTTCTCTCCGCTTCCTCCTTACCCCTTCCTGCCTGGAGGAGACACCTCACTGACCAAGCTGGAGAAGAGGAACGAAAACCGCTTCCTGGAGCGCCAGAGCATCGTGCCCCTGCGCCTCATCTACCGCTCGGGTGGCGAAGACGAAACTCGGCGCGACGCGCTGGACACCCGAGTGCGGGGCGACCCGGGCGGCCGGCAGGTGAGCGGCGCCGTCGTGGGGTGGTCCTCAGCGCAGCCGGCCCGCCGCTACCACACGTTTGCCCTCGGTTGTCCTGGAGACGCGGTGTCTTGGACTAAATGAACGCAGTCCCAATGCGAGTCATGCATGGCGCTCCCTGTGCAGAAAAGAAGGGAAAGGGTACAAAAAGGAACCACAGGCCGGGGGCTTTGCTCAGGGCAAGTTTGTGTGTGGTGCCACCAGCAGTGCAGTGACCTGAGCCAAGGGGCGGAGGCTTTCTCCTCTCTGTAAAGCAAAAACCTTGGCCATGGGAGAAGGGAGGGGTATGGGGGCAGGGTTTGAGGATCGTAATCGTTACTATTAGAATCCTCCAAGAGAAGACTGTAAGTCTTTTAACCCAAGAGTGGTACTGTACAATAATTGGAAAAAACAAGGCTAGACATTTCTGACAAACCCGAACTGTAAAAATCAGCTAAACTTCTACTAGTTTCTACAACCCTTCGATTTGCGCACACGGACGATGTGCCCATTCACCTTCCAGAAAAGGCGTCCCCATGCTGTGCTCCTTTCTTTGTGGGTAGCAGTCGTCTCGGTTTAATTAGGGCTGTGTTATTATTTATAAATAATGTGTTAAAATTCTAGTTTATTGTACCCATACTTAGATCATTATTACGCATCCATAGATAAGCCTGAAAATTATTTGGAACTTATTGACTAAGTTCAGTAATTTTTTGGGGGGCTATGTAAATATGTTTTGTATTTACATTTATCAGCCTGGCAGGCAATTCATCCACCTGTAAGTACATAATAAGATAGGACTTGTTCATGTAATTTTTGTAAACTTCACGGAAGCAAAAGCAGTGGTTTATACGTTTTACCTGTGTAAAAATGTTCATCAATACTTTATGATATAAATCTTGGCCAGGCACTGTGGCTCATGCCTGCAATGCTAGCACTTTGGGAGGCTGAGGTGGGAGGTTCATGTGAGGCCTGGAGTTCAAGACCAGCCTGAAGAAAGTAGGGACAACATGATTTCTACAAAAATCAGAAATAATTTTGCAGGGCTAGCTGGTGAGAGCCTGTCATTCCAGTTACTGGGCATGCTGAGGATGGCTTGAGCCCAGGAGTTTGAGGCTGCAGTGAGGTATGATTTCACTGCCACTGAGCTCTGCCCTGAAGGAAAGACATCTTGATACTGTTTCAAAAAAAACCAAAACAAAACAAACAAACAAAAAAAACAGTGTCCAATTCCATCCTAGAAACTTCTTAGGAAAAAAAAAGTATGTAAAAAATAGAAAAATATTATTTGAATCTGTATTTGTGGCCAAATACTTTCTTCTGTTAAAATTTTAATATAAGGTAGGAAATTAAAGGGCTACAGTAATATCTATCAAAGTTTTAGGTTATCATAGTAGAAAATATAATTTGCTAAACTTTTAAAGAAAGATTCTTTTATTTGTTTTTTTGGGGGGGTTCTTTTATTTGAATTAATGGTTAGTAAATGCTTATTTTCCTTTTTCATTTTGACTTATTTCCATGGTAAAACCAAAGAAGCAAGGAAGACAGTTTCCTGGTCTCATTTTTCACTTAATTAGGATTATTGCTGTGAGGGAATTTTCTGACACTCATTGTGACTTTCGATTATGAAATATTTCAAACACAAAAGTAGAGACAACAATATAATGAACTATCAGCTTCAACAATTGGCAAGTCCTGGCTAATTTGCCTATATACCCTTCCTATTTTCTTCCCTACCTATCTTATTCTGAAGCAAAACATAATCATTTCATTCATAAAAATTCAGTAATACATCTATAAAAAGTAAAAGATTCTTTAAAAAACATAACCAAGACATTTTCTCTTACTACTATCAAATATGTATTGTGTGTGTGTCTGTGTAGACAGAGATAGAGAGAGCATAATGGTTTGTTTGCCTGAACCAGAACCTAAATAGTGTCTGTCAACTGCAATTAGTTTTTGTTTGCTTTTTTAAGTATTTTTTAATGCATGATTTCCCCCTTCTATTTATTTTATTTTATTTTATTTTATTTTTTTGCCCTTGCTGTACTTTTGTTGAAGACATGAGGTCGTTCATCCTGTACAGTTTCTCACAGTTTGGATTTTACTGAGAGAGTCAGTGATTTAGAACAAATCACAACGACTTTCTGGGAGAGGAAGGGAGACTGAAGAAAGTAGAAATACAAAGAAAACCACAGGCTGGAACCTGGAAACTGTCAGAATTTCTGCGTCATGTTAATAACGTCTTCAGGTACCTTCCGCTCTTCCTTGTTTGGTGAAAGATGTCAGTTTCCTCCTCTCTCCACATTTATGGAGCACCATGCCTGCAGGTTTTAAGTTCATAGGCCACTTGACTTGGGAGAGATGATACCTTGGCCCATGCAACTTTTATTTTGCTACAGTAGTAAATGTCACAATTGAAAGAGAATGACTGGTTTTTGGTGTAGTATGAAAGACTTCGTATGATTTAGGTTTAAGGGTATGAATAGATTAATTCCAGTCAGAAGTGAAACTCATGATACTGTCTTGTCCTCACAATAGTTACGGCAGGAAATTATCTCAGTGCCTGGCCCATATCATGGTACACACAGTATTTCTTGATGTCTGCATCACCTGGGAGCCACTACAATTTACCATGCTCCTTAAACTACAGGTGAAAATCATTGACAACTAGGATTGAATATGGCGGTTAGAATGGTAAAGACATAATTTCTATTGGGCAACTTTTCCTACAATTAGGTAACTAAAAAATTTTTCTTTGGCATTTTTAGTTTTCCTAAGAGTTGTTATTAGAGCCGAAAACTTTAGTTGATTTTCCTGCCCCTTCTATTTTCTTGATAATTAAATAAATATAATTTATGGCATCTTAACATAGAATAGATATTTTTAAGCAATTTTCTTTCCATTTTAGAAATAAAAGGGTAATTTTCTGTGAACTCAAAAAGCTTATATTCATTTGTCGATTTGTTTTTAAGAGGCATTTATTTACTTGAGCTGCTACTGTGTACAGATTTTTGTGCAAGGTGCTGGGAATTTAGAGATAAAAGGTAGTTGTAGCTTTTAAGCATTCACAAATAAGTGGGAAGAGGAATGAGTGAATCACAATGATACTTTGCCCTGTGATTTTCTTGAAGTGATTAAAGAGAACTCTGAAGGCCGAGGGTGCTTAGTACTTAACCCAAGTGGGCAGTCATGATGGGCTATCTGGAGAGGCTGTCTGAGCTGTGTTTAAAGAGTAAGTTAGGAATTGCCACATTAAAGTGAGAGTAGGTTTATCTATGTAGTAAGTACATAGGCATGTGGGAATCAGGACACGTTTTTGTTAATTGCAAATAGAAAAGATTTAAGGGACATATAAGACAAAACAGGAAAGTAGGAAGTAGATGCTGCAGCCTCTGCATAACTTGCTGATGAGTTTGGACTTGGTCCTCAAGGCAGTTGGAGGATTTTAGGAAGGAGAGTTAGCTAACCAGATCCCTGTTATTGTGGGATAATGCCAGTGATAGAAATGAATAATTTTAATTTCAAAGAATAAGTGAATGTGATTGTTTAACTGGTAAATGCCAGTGCACATACTTGTTAAGCTTCATAAGAACTTAGTTACTGAATATACTGAAAATACTGTATAAATGAGTTAATATTTATAAAGCACTTAGAACAATGCTAGACACACAGTAAACACTGTATGAGCCTTTGTTAAATAACATGAACTCCCTCAGGCTGCTTGAATACTATTTAGAAATTTTATGACATTCCTTGAATGCAAAATGGTGCCTTAATTACCTGAGTTTAACACATTCCCAGAAGTAGGTTAAGAATTGCTCAAATTTACGTAACTAAGTGGAATCAAATAATCCTAGGAATAGAAGAGGCCTTACAGGTTATCTAACCTAACTCAGGAATTACTCTTCACTTGGTGAGATCAAGCCTTTGATCAAGATGGGTGTGCTAATTACCCTGCTCTGGTAATGATACATTATATGTATTGAAGCCACTGCATACCCTGTAGATATGTATAATTATTGTATGTCAGTTAAAAAATTTAAAGTTTAAAAAGAGTAAGGAAATCAGTCATGTATTACCTAACATTTCAGAAAGCTCACAAGAACTATGATGGTATAAACTACTTTGATTTTACTCTGAATGCGTCCTTCTTTCAGTTTTGACCCTAAATGAGAACAGAAGAAAATTGAAATTTTGGAAGAAATTTTCATTTCAGTTTTGCTTAAATGCTTACAATTTGATTGGTGCGAAATAGTAATTCTGTTGCTATGCGTACACATTGTAAAGGATTTTCTTTAGTACATGGTCAGTAACTTGAACACATACTTTATTTTCATCCCAAGTGGGATGATCACCCATCCTGGAAGCTTATTATGCCACAAAATCCTAGAAATGATAATCAAAGTAGTCATATTTGATTATGGTAACCTTTCTATCCTGAAGATTGTTTACTTCGTCTGACGTAATTTCAGTCTTGGAAAATAGCACTCAGGTCTAGAAAATTCAAAATATTTAGAGTCTTTTCTTCTGTCTTGAAATTACTTGTGCTGAGGGAGTTATGTTTTCATGTAAAAGGATAAAACTTACATTTTTGACCTGCCTTCTGTATAGGCAAGATATCACCTGCTGGTCTTGCTGATGGTTTGATAACTGATAATCACATAATTGCTATTTTATTCAATAAGTGCCTTGATGATTACTTTTTCACCATCCATCACTGATTTACTGTTGCATCAAGGATAGATTATTTTGTGGTTTATTTTGTTACCACAGTTTCAGTAATTTGTTTTTTACGCAGTGATTATCTTTCTCTACAAGTAAGCAGAATTTTTTTTGTTGGAAGTGTTCATTGTCAATGAATAGACGGGATGCTTTTTTCTGTACCTCTTTCCTTAGAAAGTATAGCTTCTCAAGTGATCAGGTGCCAGGATCTGCACAGTTTATTATTGTTTTGATAACTAGTAATGACTAGGAAAATGCAAGATGTTAGCAAGATCTTGGCAATCAGTAGGTGTGCTCCATTTTTGTGAATTACAGTGGAACTTCTATAAGTTGACCACCCAAGGGACTATAACAAACTACAGAGGTGGTCAGCCTAAGGAACTAGGCCTGCTGTACTGATGTCTACATGTGGTGCATTTTTGGGTCTATGAAAATTAGGTCAACTTAAGGAGGTGGTCAGTGTAGGAAGGTGGTCAATTATGGAGGTTCTGTAGTATATTTATACATACGCCTAAGCACGGATGAGCTGTACTTAAATTAACATTGTGCTGTTTCATTTGGGAGCACTGAGTCAGCTTGATGGTAAATTGACTACAGTATTGCTTCCCTGGCAGAAAAGGGCTCCTAGGAATTTCAGCTCTGGAAGTATTTTGCAAGGATAGCATGAACACGCAAACATCTTTTTTTAAAATGTGTATTTGTTAAACTACATAGCTCAATATTGATACAGTTTTGCCTCCTGTCAGAACTTTGTTCTGCTGCTATTAATAAGAAGGAGATACTTCCCAGTGCATTTCCTGTCAACCATCTTCTCTTTGAATTAAATAAAATAAAATTCAGAATCGTAGGAGTTTCTCATAGAGTCTTGTTTCTACTCTATGAGATCCCAATTTGTATATATTAATATTTTGTGGAGTATCTTTGGAATTCTATGTAATGATTTTACTGTACACAAAAGGAACTTGTCTTTCATCACTATTTTATAGCTACGCCTAGAGAACCAACTGTGAATGACTCTTAAGAGCTTATGGGTTAGAAACCCACAAGAATTAGAATTAGAATTATGAAACATTGTTCATAATTTCATTTGCTTTGTCATACTGTAAAGAGCGCCGCAAGTTCTGCTATCATTTTTAATAATTAGTGCCCCCTAGAAGGGGCCTGATTTTTTCTTGTGACGCACAGCAGAAATCTGTACGGTCAGTAGTATTCAACAGCTCCATTGGGGCTAATAAGATAGGGTTACATTAAGTATCATGGATAAGCCCAAAAGGGAAAGAAGATATTTATGAAGTGGGGTGGGGCAGGGAGAAGAAGAAAAGGAAGAAACCTTGAGGGGACTGGTAAGAAGGAGGAAGGAAAAGAGAAAAGCACTTATTGCCATATGTTATATATACTAAAATATTTACGTATATGGTAACTTGCATGGTTACTTTCTATGTGCCGAAAAGCCTTCTGAGTACATGATGTACGTTAACTCATTGCATCTTCACAGAAATCATGTGTGACATCTGTAAAATCATAAAGCTGGTAGGGGTCTCGAACCCAGGCACTTCAGCTCCATTGCTCTGCCTATGTGCTTAACCATTGTGCTAATCTGGCCTTATGGTAGGGGGCCACCAGCAATTCTTTACATGGCATTCAGTGGCATTGGGGTCAAATATTTTTTACATTTATCCGATTGAAACTACGTATCTCTTGCAATATTTAAAAATATATAAATTTAAAATTATACAATAGTGAAGAAGCTTATAGAAGAATAGCGAATCTTCTGGCTGTGAGCAGGACATAACAGGAATGCTTCATTTTTACCATCTTGAGGATGAAAATGGAATAGGTAAAGACATTCGATATTCAAAAGGTAAAAAACACCTCTTGTAGGATATATGTTCTGTTCGTTTCTAGATATGTATACCAAAGATTTTAGTATTCAGCAATCCACATCAAAATTATATATGCTCTTTATGGTAAAAGTTTTATAAATAGAAATATTACATTCGGAACAGGGATCCATAGTCATACATCTTTCCCCAAAAAAAGAAATACAAAATATCTTCTCTGTCTTCATAGAACTGGTAGCTCTAGAGTCCCAAATGTCAAATCATTCAGGTAAAAGAGATACCTAATAATAACAAAAATGAATAGCTTCTGTGAACAACTAGTTGGATGTGTTTACTTTAATAATGAAAGAATAAACACTGGGGAAAAGAGTTGAAAAAACAAGAATTGGGGGCAGGACATGATTGCAAGAGGGTCTTTACCTAACAATTGCAATCAGTGTAACCTGGCTTATTGTACCCTCAATGAATCCCCAACAATAAAAAAATATATATTAACTTTAATAATATATTAATATATAAATATTAAATATAAAAATATAAATAATATGTAACATTTATTTGCCATGTACCAGGCACTGTGCTGAGGGACTTACATGCATTATCTCTCATTATGAGGTAGGTACTATTAATATGCACATTTTATAAATGAGGAAACTGAGGCTACAGAAGCTAATTGACCTGCTTAAGGTTAATTAAGCTAATAATAAATAACAATTAATAAAGCTAATAAGAGATAAAACTGAGGAAAAGGATTATTGAAGTGTTAGAAATCAACATAAAATAATGGTTTTGTGATTTTTGCATTTTTAACACGTTTCCCATTCATCTCTGTGTTGGACCATTTCTAACGTTATATCTTCAAGATAATTTTGGCCCTGCCCAGGTCTTTTCCCTGGCTAACTTGGAATTATTTTACACATAATTAAAATAGAGTTCAACATGCTGTATTTTTAAAAATAGAAATATTTTGGTCAGGCACAGTGGCTCATGCCTGTAATCCTAGAACCCTCGGAGGCTGAGGAGGGTGGATTGCTTTAGCTCAGGAGTTCCAGACCAGCCTGAGCAAGAGCAAGACCCCATCTCTAGTAAAAAGTTGAAAAAGTAACCCAGCATTGTGGTGGGCACCTGTAGTCTGAGCTACTTGGGAGGTAGAGGCAAGAGGATTGCTCAAGCTCAAGAGTTTGAGGTTACTGTGAGTTATAATGTCAGGGCACTCTACCCAGCGTGACAGTGAGACTCTGTCTCAAAAATAAAAAGAAGTACTTCATTTAAAAAATGATTTTAGACTTCTAGCTGTTCTTCACTTCTGATTTCAACATTTGAGTTCCTTTTAAAATAGGAATCTGTTTTGTTTTCCTCAGGACAGACTATTATATGTAACTTGATTTTGAAAATAAAATTAAAAATGCTTTACCATAATCCGGAAATATCAACAGTTCTAACTAGAAAGAGAAGTAAAGAATTCAGTCATTTTTCTTGGTCCCTAAATCTATTTGCTATTTGTGTTGAAGAGATTCTCAGAATCTTGATGTATCAGCAAAAGTAAATGAACATTTTTCTTCTCCTTTTTAAAAATCAATTTTGTACCAGGGGAATTTTAGCACTTAGCAATCCCTTATTTTGCTTCTTTTTGTCCCAAGTAAAGATCATTAGATAACTTTTTGAAGATGAGACCTCCAGAGCTCATATTCTGCAAGTATGTTTAAAGTTTTCTACCTGAAATGTTTGAAATGATGGATGTTAATTAACCCTGAGCTGGTCACTATACATTATATGTATGGAGAAATCAGTGTGTATCCCATGCATATGTATAATTATTACTTGTCAATTTAAAAAATTCTTTTTTTTTTTGCAGTTTTTGGCCAGGGCCCAGTTTGAACCCACCACGTCTGGTATATGAGGCTGGCACCCTAGTCGTTGAGTCACAGGCACTGCCCTGAAAAATTCTTAATAAAATAGAAACTAGATGCCATAAAAAACATTTGTTTTCTGCTTGAAGCATTAGAACCTTGGGTTCAAAGTTTTGTTAGAGCACTCACTCTACGTGGCAGTGACCCATGTCTCTAGTCTTTACTTCTAATTGGTCAATTTCTATTCTGATTTTTTTTTTTTTTCCAGTTTGTCTTGTAAGTAGGCTTGTTTGGGAGAAATTGCCTAGATTTCTGTACTGTACCTTTTTTGGTCTTCCTGGTCTTTAAGTGTGGCCTTTGACTGAATCCAAATTTTAACATAACAAATCCTTTCCTTAAAAGGGGTGCAGAAAGATGAAGCTTTTCTTGCCTCCTTCAGTGCTGAAAAAAGAACAATCTTGAAATCAGAAGGCCTCAGGTTCCCCACCCCCAACCCTGGTTGCTACTTCTGGTCATAGCCCAAGCTTTTTTGTTTTAAGTGGTCTCTTTTTCTTTGGATTAAACAGCAAGATACTGCTTGGAGGAGCTGCCACTTGACTGAACCTGCAAGTCAACTGTGGTTCTGCAGAGTTCCTTGAATTCCCCAGTGGGGTTTTTTGTTTTGGTTTTTTTTTTTGCAGTTTTTGGCCGGGGTTGAGTTTGAACCCGCCACCTACTCTGTTGGAGTAGGCGCCACCTCCCCAGTGAATTTTTAAAGCTTGTGTAATATCCTGTCACAGTTGTGCCCAGGAAGCCAGCCGTGATCCTCAGCAGACAGAAGATGTAAGTGGCAGTTGAGGTTGTACCCACCCTGGTGGTGGTAATCTAGGATAGGCTGGAGAAGGAGCAAGGCAGATGGCTGAGGAGGGATACAGATCAGCTGATAATGGGTAGAAACAGACATTGGGTAAAGGAATGGTGGGAGGTGAGGCTCAGAGAAATCAGAGAGCAGTTATCGAGGAGATAGATACTAGGTCCACTGTGCTGGGTCCATTCCATATCCTGCTGGCTCAACTAGACAGAGCCACCTGAAAGAGTCGGAGGTGCTTTCTGAGTTTTTAATTTCAGCCAAGTAGGCTTTAGTGGTGGACCCCACTCTTGATCTAGGTTTGGGGTTTTTAAAGGGACCTTGTGGGTGTTTTCTTTTTATTGTTATTGTTTGTTTCCAGACTTGTTCTAGTGGCCCTTGGGATTATTTGTTTATTTTCATCCTCCCCATAAACTTTTAAGTATTTGGTTCAGAGGGAAGAATTCCTCCTCCTTGTCTCTCTCCCTTCTTCCTCCTACTTTATTCCTTCTTCCTCTTTCTCCATCTCCATCTTCTTTTTCTTCTCTTCCTCCTTCCCTTTCCTCTCCTCCCTTTTCTCCTTTTCTTTCTCCTCCTTTCTGTAAGTCTGCAGGCTAGTGGGAGAGGACTTTCAGGGTCCACTTGTTTCCCCAGTTTGTAATTTACTAGACACTGTGCCTCTCTTGGATCAAGAAATGAGACCCAGTGACTTCCTCACTTACACAAGACTTTTTGATACTTTAAAACTCATACTTAACTTGTATGAAATAAACAACAGTCTTCATTTTGAATGGTATATGGTATGTGTTAAATGTATTTTGAGTGAATGAAGAGTCTGTATGTAATTTGGAGTTTGAAAAATTTCTTATTGAGATGGACAGTTTTGGTGTCAGTCTTTATTTGCCATAAATAGTGAATTTTCAAGGAGAGTTTGGTATTGCAGCCAATAATTTCTTAGGAAGGCTTTTATTGACTTTGATAGAAACTTAATGATAAAAATTTTGATTTAGGACTTTAAAATTATTTTCCCTTTATATGATCCTATACAGTTAGATTAACTATAAATAGTATATTGCTTTTATTCTAACTTACTTCCTCATAAAAGTACCTTTTAACTTGGACAGATATTGATTGATAAGAAGGTGGGTGAAATTTAAGAAGTGTTCATTGCTGTCACCAAAGGTGAAGCCATTTCTGGCTGGGTAAATGACGGGAGGTAAGACTATTTTAAACTACAGTGTATAGCTATTTTTGTTGACTCTGAGAATCTTCTAGGGTTAAAAAAAAGGGGGGGGGAAATATTGGTGCTGAAATATTGAGAATTTTCATTTAATTTAACTTCTGAGTTAAGTTTAGCATGATGTTCTTATAGTTTTTAATGATAGACAGTGTTCTTTTATAGTTAATAAAGGAAAGGAACTATTAATTTATAACTAATTTAATATGAAATCTGCTTGAAGTTAGTGATTAATGAGTTGGTTTGGGCCTGCCCCTGCCTCCCTCCCTTCCTTCCTTCCTTTTTTTTTTTTTTTTTTTGTATCCTTGGTAGAGTGCTGTGGCATATAGCTCACAGCAATCCCCATCTCTTGGGCTCAAGTGATTCTCTTGCCTCAGCCTCCCAAGTAGCTGGGACTACAGGTGCCTGCCACAACGCCTGGCTATTTTTTTAGAGTCGGGGTCTTGCACTTGTCAGGCTGGTGTCGAACCTGTGAAATCAGGGCAATCCACCCACCTTGGCCTCCCAGAGTGCTAGGATTATAGGCATGAGCCACCATCCTAGCCTGTTTAGGGCATTTTTTAAGTGTTCTGATTATGAAATCATAAAGTTTGTAGTTGTAGAGTGATGGGCAAAATTATTTTAATTTCATTGTACATTAAATTACATGGAATGGAGGCAAGAACCCTTATCTTTATTTCTATTTCTTCCCAGCATTGAACATAGATAGAGCTTTGTTCATAGCAATTGCTCAACAAGTGAATGTTGACTGAATGACTTCATTGATACCATGACTTACAGAGGGCCCTGTTTCATTCTTATGATCCTGTACCTTTACTGTGATATTATGTTTTTTGCTAATCAATTATTTCTTTTCTTTTCTCATTTCTTGGAATAGGCTCTGTCACTTTTCTATAGCCTATTTCCATTTGTCATTTCCCTGTTCTATTCTCACTCCTTATTACCTTTGGTTTATTTTGCATTTTCTCTCCACTCTATTTCTGTCAAGTGTCTCTTTCCCTCTTATCAACTAAAGTAAAAACAAGTCTTTGAAAGGTTATTTACATTCAATATTGTGAACCATCCCTGTTGCACATTGCTGGACTTATTTTGGGGTTTAGAAAACGTGTTATAGCTAAAGCCTGTATTTTACTACTTACTTTTAAGCCTGTATTTTTTCTTTTTTTCATTCATTCATTTCTCTTGTTCCCCTTAAATTACTCCTTATTCATTCTCTTCTTTGGACATGGATTGTAGTATTCCTTCCCCTCTTTAGTTCTGTAATAATCTCCTTGCTAAAATCATTTTCCTAGTTCTCATGGCTCATAATCCCCTGGATTTAAGCTTTGTGTTATGTGCTTATTTCACCGTCCACATTTGCTGAGAATGTCAAAGTCTTTGACAGTAATCCATTGCTGCAGGATGGTGATCCATTGCTGCATTGCTGCAGGATTCATACTCAGTATGAAGGAATGACGAGGCGTTTTGCAGGTATACTAAAAGTAAAACTTGCCTTGTAGGCTTGGCATAAAATTGTGTGTACTTTATGTGTGTGTTAGGGAAAGGGGCCAGGGCAGTAGCAACTTGGGTGTTCTCAAGAGCTAAACTATAGTCTTGAGCTCAGAGTTGGTCATTCATATTCACTATTGTTTGTTCACTGCTTAGCACTGTGCTGTGGCCCACACTTGGTGCTCCGTAAATATTTATGATCTATTTTTGTTTTAGTTTTCTGCCTCAAAGATGCAGACAAAAAGTTCTTTGACCATTTATGTTAGTGATTTTATATACTTTGAGATATTTTCAGTAGTTAAAATATTTCTTTCTTTTTTTAAAGATAGAGTCTCACTTTATCACCTTTGGTAGAGTGCCCTGGCATCATAGCTTACAGCAACCTCCAGTTCTTGGGCTCAAGAGATTCTCTTGCCTCAGCCTCTTGAGTAGCTTGGACTACAGGTGCTGGCCACAAAGTCCGGTTATTTTTTTAGAGACAGGCTCTTGCACTTGCTCAGGCTGGTATTCAACCAGTGAGCTCAGGACAATCTGCCTCAGCTTCCCAGAGTGCTGGGATTACAGGCGTGAGCCACCATGCTCAGCCAGTTAGAATATTTCTCTCTTTTGTTGGATTATTCCTATCTTTTGTTGGGATGGGATGGAGAGGAGCCTGGGCCTCTTTCCACCTTTACTCCTTATCTCTGACCTCTGTCTTCCACTTCCCCTACATATACTCCTGCTCACCCAGCACAGCCACTCTTTGTACAGCGCGTCCAGGTTCTGTGTGTCTGAACTGAAATAGCTATCCCTCTGGCTTCAAATCTGAGGCAAGGTTTATTAAGAGAGGCAGGGCCTATTAGGAAAGGCAGGGCTGTGATGATAAGTGGGGAGAACATGCCAGAGAAAGTGGCAGGAGCCTGGATGATGATTGGCATACTGACATTCTGCCACATAGAGCTGCCTTGCTGTCTCGTGGCCACTTTAATCGCTGTGACAAAATCATTCATGTCAGTTTATAGTCCTGTTTCTCCAACAAAAATAAATCCAAGCTCTTTAACCTTTGTATGTGACTTTATTCATCACATGTTGTCATTTGCTGCCTGGAGCTGCATTTTCTTTAAGACAATGATGTATGTCTTCTGAGAGAGTGACATATAGTATTGCTGATGGATCTGAATTCATATGACATGTTCAACCAAGGATTTCCTTTGCTATTTATTCTTGGGGTTTTGATATATTTTTTTAACTATGGTTTTGAACTAAGGACAATAACCTAATTATTTCCCTGCGTAGCTAAACTCCAGATATTTTCTTGTCTAATAATTTTATTTTAAGTTTTTCTAATTCTTACTCACTTTTATGAATGAGCAAGTTAATATGAAATATTTGTTATTAAATATGAATGCATTATATAAATTAATATGCACATAATATACATTTAAAGATTTGTTAATTATATAACTTATTGATTAATAACATAAGCTAAGATATATCATTTATATTATTTTTATGTTTTTATTTCTTAGAAGGTAGATGTTACCCATAGTAACGTAAATCTCTATGCCTCTCAAAGGTCTGCACAAGCTGATTTAAATCAGAAAAAAGACCAATAGAGAATAGTTACTAAAGTATAAGTAGTTTCATGTATTTATATGTTACAGTGAATGAAGGATCTGAAATTAGGTTTAAGACCAGAAGGAAAAGAAAGGACTTGTAGTGGAGAGAAGGCCCACGTTAAAGACGAAGATTAAGTAGCAGTCCCACAAAAATTAAATCTTTAGCAGTTTTCCTGACTTCAATTTACCTAGTATAGTCTTGGAACAGAATAATTCATGTTTTTTCTTTTATATATACTTTCATTAAGCTTTATTGAGATTTAATTTAAATCCCACAGAATTTAGACATTTAAAAAAAAAAAGAATTTAGCCGTTTAAAAATGGCATACAATTCATAGTTTTTTAGTGTTATGCAACCACTACCACAATCAATAATGAAACATTTTCATCACCTCAAAAAGAAACCCGTACTCATTTTCCCAAATTATCCTCCCCTACTCTCCACCTCCAGCCCTAGGCAACCAGTAAGCTTATATCTCTGTACATTTGCCTATTCTAGATATTTCATATAAACGAAATCATGCACTATCTGGCCTTTCTTGGCTGCCATTTTTTTTTTTTCTTTTCTGATTCTTTTTTTTTTTTTTCTTTTTTTTTTTTTATTGTTGGGGGTTCATTGAGGGTACAATAAGCCAGTTACACTGATTGCAATTGTTAGGTAAAGTCCCTCTTGCAATCATGTCTTGCCCCCATAAAGTGTGACACACACTAAGGCCCCACCCTCCTCCCTCCATCCCTCTTTCTGCTCCCCCCCCATAAACTTAATTGTCATTAATTGTCCTCATATCAAGATTGAGTACATAGGATTCATGCTTCTCCATTTTTGTGATGCTTTACTAAGAATAATGTCTTCCACTTCCATCCAGGTTAATACAAAGGATGTAAAGTCTTCATTTTTTTTAATAGCTGAATAGTATTCCATGGTATACATATACCACAGCTTGTTAATCCATTCCTGGGTTGGTGGGCATTTAGGCTGTTTCCACATTTTGGCGATTGTAAATTGAGCTGCAATAAACAGTCTAGTACAAGTGTCCTTATGATAAAAGGATTTCTTTCCTTCTGGGTAGATGCCCAGTAATGGGATTGCAGGATCGAATGGGAGGTCTAGCTTGAGTGCTTTGAGGTTTCTCCATACTTCCTTCCAGAAAGGTTGTACTAGTTTGCAGTCCCACCAGCAGTGTAAAAGTGTTCCCTTCTCTCCACATCCACGCCAGCATCTGCAGTTTTGAGATTTTGTGATGTGGGCCATTCTCACTGGGGTTAGATGATATCTCAGGGTTGTTTTGATTTGCATTTCTCTAATATATAGAGATGAGGAACATTTTTTCATGTGTTTGTTAGCCATTCGTCTGTCCTCTTTAGAGAAAGTTCTATTCATGTCTCTTGCCCATTGATATATGGGATTGTTGGCTTTTTTCATGTGGATTAATTTGAGTTCTCTATAGATCCTGGTTATCAAGCTTTTGTCTGATTGAAAATATGCAAATATCCTTTCCCATTGTGTAGGTTGTCTCTTTGCTTTGGTTATTGTCTCCTTAGCTGTACAGAAGCTTTTCAGTTTAATGAAGTCCCATTTGTTTATTTTTGTTGTTGTTGCAATTGCCCTGGCAGTCTTCTTCATGAAGTCTTCCCCCAGGCCAATATCTTCCAGTGTTTTTCCTATGCTTTCTTGGAGGATTTTTATTGTTTCATGCCTTAAGTTTAAGTCCTTTACCCATCTTGAATCAATTTTTGTGAGTGGGGAAAGGTGTGGGTCCAGTTTCAGTCTTTTACATGTAGACATCCAGTTCTCCCAACACCATTTATTGAATAGGGAGTCTTTCCCCCAAGGTAAGTTCTTGTTTGGTTTATCAAAGATTAGGTGGTTGTAAGATGTTAGTTTCATTTCTTGGTGTTCAATTCGATTCCAAGTGTCTATGTCTCTGTTTTTGTGCCAGTACCATGCTGTCTTGAGCACTACGGCTTTGTAGTACAGACTAAAATCTGGTATGTTGATGCCCCCAGCTTTATTTTTGTTACTAAGAACTGCCTTAGCTATACGGGGTTTTTTCTGGTTCCATACAAAACGCAGAATCATTTTTTCCAAATCTTGAAAGTACGATGTAGGTACTTTGATAGGAATGGCATTGAATAGGTAGATAGCTTTGGGAAGTATAGACATTTTAACAATGTTGATTCTTCCCATCCATGAGCATGGTATGTTCTTCCATTTGTTAATATCCTCTGCTATTTCCTTTCTGAGGAGTTCATAGTTTTCTTTATAGAGGTCCTTCACCTCCTTCGTTAGGTATATTCCTAGGTATTTCATTTTCTTTGAAACTATGGTGAAGGGAGTTATGTCCTTAATTAGCTTCTCATCTTGACTGTTATTGGTGTATACAAAGGCTACTGACTTGTGGACATTGATTTTATATCCTGAAACATTACTGTATTTTTTGATGACTTCTAGGAGTCTTGTGGTTGAGTCTTTGGGGTTCTCTAAGTATAAGATCATGTCGTCAGCAAAGAGGGAGAGTTTGACCTCCTCTGCTCCCATTTGGATTCCCTTTATTTCCTTGCCTTGCCTAATTGTATTGGCTAGAACTTCCAGCACTACGTTGAATAGTAAAGGTGACAGAGGACAACCTTGTCTGGTTCCAGTTCTAAGAGGAAAAGCTTTCAGTTTTACTCCATTCAGTAAAATATTGGCTGTGGGTTTGTCATAGATAGCTTCAATCAGTTTTAGAAATGTGCCACCTATGCCTATACTCTTCAGAGTTCTAATTAGAAAAGGATGCTGGATTTTATCAAATGCTTTTTCTGCATCTATTGAGAGGATCATGTGATCTTTATTTTTGCCTCTGTTAATATGGTGGATAACGTTTATAGACTTGCGTATGTTAAACCAGCCTTGCATCCCTGGGATGAAGCCTACTTGATCATGATGAATGACTTTTTTGATGATAAGCTGTAATCTATTGGCTAGGATTTTGTTGAGAATTTTTGCGTCTATGTTCATGAGTGAGATTGGTCTGAAATTCTCCTTTTTGTTTGGGTCTTTTCCTGGTTTTGGTATCAGGGTGATGTTTGCTTCATAGAATGTGTTGGGGAAGATTCCTTCTTCCTCAGTTTTTTGGTATAATTTCTGCAGTACAGGAATAAGCTCGTCCTTGAAGGTTTGATAGATTTCTGGAGTGAAGCCATCTGGACCAGGGCATTTTTTGGTTGGAAGATTTTTTATTGTTTCTTTGATCTCAGTGCTTGAAATTGGTCTGTTCAGGAGGTCTATTTCATCCTGGCTAAGTCTAGGGAGAGGGTGTGATTCCAAATATTGATCCATTTCCTTCTGGGCATAGAGTTTCTGGTAGTATTCAGAGATGATCTCTTGTATCTCTGTGGGATCAGTTGTTATTTCCCCTTTATCGTTTCTGATTGAGGTTATTAGAGATTTTACTTTTCTATTTCTAGTTAGTCTGGCCAATGGTTTATCTATTTTATTTATTTTTTCAAAAAACCAACTTCTTGTTTCATTAATTTTCTGAATGATTCTTTTGTTTTCAATTTCATTGATCTCTGATTTGATTTTGGATATTTCTTTTCTTCTACTGAGTTTAGGCTTAGATTGTTCTTCTTTTTCCAATTCCATAAGATCTCTTGTGAGATTGTTGATGTGCTCTCTTTCTGTTTTTCGAATGTAGGCATCTAAAGCGATGAATTTTCCTCTCAAAACTGCTTTTGCAGTATCCCACAGGTTTTGGTAGCTTGTGTCTTCATTGTTGTTATGCTCAAGGAAGTTAATGATTTCCTGTTTTATTTCTTCCTTCACCCATCTGTTATTCAACAGAAGATTGTTTAATTTCCATGCCTTTGGGTGGGCTTGAGCATTTTTGTTAGAGTTGAATTCCACCTTTAGTGCCTTATGGTCTGAAAAGATACAAGGTAAAATTTCAATTCTTTTGATTCTGTTGATGTTTGTTTTGTGTCCCAGGATATGATCAATTTTGGAGAATGTTCCATGGGGTGATGAGAAGAATGTATATTCTTTATCTTTGGGGTGGAGTGTTCTATATGCGTCTATCAAGCATTGTTGTTCTAGGGTCTCATTTAAATCTCTTACATCTTTGTTTAATTTCTGTTTAGAGGATCTGTCCAGCTCTGTAAGAGGTGTGTTAAAGTCCCCTGTTATGATGGTATTATCAGATATCATATTGCTCAGGCTGAGTAAGGTCTGCTTCAAGAATCTGGGAGCATTTAAATTGGGTGCATAAATATTTAGAATGGAAATGTCTTCTTGTTGTAGTTTTCCCTTGACCAATATAAAGTGACCATCTTTGTCTTTTTTGACTTTAGTTGCTTTAAATCCACATGTATCTGAAAATAAGATTGCAACTCCTCTTTTCTTCTGAATTCCATTTGCCTGAAAAATTGTCTTCCAACCCTTGACTCGGAGCTTGAATTTGTCTTTTGAAGCCAGGTGTGTTTCTTGCAGACAGCAAATGGATGGCTTGTGTTTTTTAATCCAGTCAGCCAATCTATGTCTCTTCAGTGGGGAATTCAAGCCATTAACATTTATTGAGATAATTGATAAGTGTGGTAGTATTCTATTCGTCTTATTTGGTGAGAGTCCATTGCTTAGTTTTATCTTTTGCAACAGTGTGGAGGTTAGGTTCTGTCCTTTGATTTCTGAGTTCTTACTTTGCTGCTGATCCATTGTGGTGGTCAGTGTGCAGAACAGGTTGAAGTATTTCCTGTAGAGCTGGTCTTGTTGTGGCGAATTTCCTCAATGTTTGTATATCTGTAAATGATTTGATTTCTCCGTCAATTTTGAAGCTTAGCTTAGCAGGGTACAGAATTCTGGGCTGGAAATTGTTCTGTTTAAGTAGATTAAAGGTAGATGACCATTGTCTTCTTGCTTGGAAAGTTTCATTAGAGAAGTCTGCGGTCACTCTGATGGATTTGCCCCTGTAGGTCAACTGGCGCTTACTCCTGGCAGCTTGCAGAATCTTTTCTTTTGTCTTGACTTTGGACAGGTTCATCACAATGTGTCTTGGAGAAGCTCGGTTAGAGTTGAGGCGACCCGGGGTCCGATATCCCTCTGAAAGCAGTGTGTCAGACTCTTTGGTGATGTTTGGGAAATTTTCTTTGATAATATTCTCTAGTATGGCTTCCATTCCTCTGGGGCATTCTTCTTCCCCTTCTGGAATTCCTATAACTCGTATGTTGGAACACTTCATAAAGTCCCATAATTCTGACAGTGAACGTTCTGCTTTCTCTCTCTTCTTTTCTGCCTCTTTTACTGTCTGAGTTATCTCAAGAACTTTGTCTTCTACCTCTGAAATTCTTTCTTCTGCATGGTCTAACCTGTTGCTGATACTTTCCATTGTATCTTTAAGTTCCCTAATTGACTGTTTCAGTTCCTTCAGGTCTGCTATATCCTTTTTATATTCTTCATATCGTTCATCTCTTATTTGATTCTGTTTTTGGATTTCCTTTTGGTTATTTTCCACTTTATTAGCTATTTCCTTCATTGTTTCCATCATTTCTTTCATTGTTTTCAACATGTGTATTCTAAATTCCCTTTCTGTCATTCCTAACATTTCTATACTGGTGGAATCATCTGCAGTAGCTACCTCATGGTCCCTTGGTGGGGTTGTTCTAGACTGGTTCTTCATGTTGCCTGGAGTTTTCTGCTGATTCTTCCTCATGAGTGATTTCTTTTATCTGTTTCCTTGCCCTAATTTTCCTTTCACTTCCTCTTGCTCTTTAAGTTCTTGTGCCTGTGGACTAAGGGTTACAGGACCGGAAGGGTGAGAAGGTTGAAGAGCAAAAAAAGGGGATGAAAGAAAGGAGGACCGAGTGATAAGAAAAAAAGAAAGATAGAGAAAGGAGAGGGGGTGGGTATAAGGAATATTGACAAAAAGAAGAGAGGCACAGAAAGAGGGAGACAGGGCAATATAGGTGTACAGTAGGGTACTTTGACACAACCTTAAAAAACCCCACCTTCTGGGGGTGCCCAGTTGCGTGGTTCCCTTGAGGTCAGCAGCTCTTTGCTAACCTGATCAGGCACAGTACCCCACCTCCACCAAGTAGAGAGGAAAGACAAAAATGCTATAAATCAAACCAAAAGAAGCAAACAGAAAACTTTACGGGGATAAAATTGGGTGAAAAACCAAATTATATCGGTAGAAACACTTGCAAAAATGAAGTTGAAGTTATTAAAAAAGGCAGCAATGGGAAATTATAATTAAACTAGGAAAATTGAGGAAGAAAGAGGGATCTGTGTGGAAAAGATTGAAATTAAAAAAACAAAAGAACATCAGCAACGTCAAAATAAACAAACAAAAAAAACAACCAAACAAAAAAAAAAAAAAGAAAAAAATACACAACCAAAAACAAAGCAGTTTGTATGTGTTATTGAATATTGTCTGGGCAACACGTGGTCTTCTGGGGTATGAGATGTTAGTCACAGTTCTGATATGACTGGAGGCTGCTGATTTCTCAAACCCCAGCAGGTAGACACCCTAAATCTCTCTTCAGCCTACTTAAAAGGCACTTTGAACTTGTAAACTTGCTGAGCAGAAGCTTTCCCAGCTTTCTCGCTGGAATCGCTGCTGAAGTGGCTATCCACTTACCCAGTGTGCCAAAACTGGTCTCGCTCTGCCCCTGAGGGTTAGGGCTGCAAGGCGGCTCAAACCCCACCCTTAGGCTACTTGGTTGCTGGGTTACCAGCTCCCACCCGTTTCTAGCTCTGCGACCCTGAGGGCGGAGCTTGCCGGGGCAGATCACTGACAATGGATCCGTGTGACCCACCGCCAAACACTATTAGCTCCGTCTGGCTCAGCGGCTCAGACTGGGGCCCTAGACAACGGCCAAAGTTCTCTGCACTCCCGTTCAGGCCTTCCCCAAGGCAGTTCAACTCAGTGCCAAGTCCAAGGACATCAAAACAGTTCACAGGTAAGGCCTTTCTGGTTTGCAGTCTCGCTGCTACTGAACTTACAGTTGTGGGCGGGTTTAGACGGATTGAACACACGCGACCACTTGCCGGTTTTCCACTGTTTTAGTCCTCCTCTTGGGGTCCAGAAGTCTCTCGCTGACTCCCTGTATCTTCATAGGAGTGATGATAGGCAGTTCCCACCAGCCAGAGATGCCTGGAGTCCTATCTCCCCAGACTCACGGTGCCCAGATGCAAGGAAGCTGTTACTCGGCTGCCATCTTGCTCCGCCTCTGGCTGCCATTTTTTACTTACCATAATCTATTCAAGTTTTATCCTGTGTAGCAGGTATCAGTACTTTATTGCATTTTTTTTTTCTTTTTTGAGACAAAGTCTCAGTATGCCACCCTTGGTAGAATGCTGTAGCATCACAGCTCACAGCAACCTCAAACTTTTGGGCTTAAGTGATTCTCTTGCCTCAGCCTCCCAAGTAGCTGGGACTACAGGCGTCCACCACGATGCCCAACTATTTTTTGTTGCAGTTGTCATTGTTGCTTAGCTGGCCCAGGTTGGGCTTGAACCTGCCACCTTTGATGTATATGGCTGGCACCGTAACCCTGTGCTATCGGCGCTGAGCCATTTTATTGCTGAATAATATTTTATTATTTTTCCATCTTGATGAACATTTCAGTTATTTTCATTTTTTGACTATTATGCGTGATGCTGCTGTGAACATTGATGTAAAAGTTGTTTTTTTTTATTTTTTTGATGTAAAATTTTTTTGTTTGGACATCATGGAAACACACCAAAAATCAAAATAAGTGTGTCATGAAAACATACTCATCGTTATTATATTTAGTGGTATACTTTTTGTTCTACTGTGTTCTGTTTCATTTTCTAAAAAATCCTGGCAATGGTGCATCATAATGATTTTACTGTCCTCTGAAGGTCGTGGTCTTTGCTATAGCTTTAAAACCTGACCTACAGGATTTCTGACAGGTGAACTCTCACTCAGTATTTATGAGGCAGCCCTTCCTTTAGTCAGGTCTGGTTGAGAAGGTTTCAAAAGGTTGAATCCTTATAGCTTACAGCCATTACCTTTTTCTTATAGTTTTCTTGGCAACAGTGTTAGAGACATGACTGTGGTTGTGTTACTCACTCCTTAGCTTTTTATATGGTATCAGTGAAATTGACTGTGTAAGGGTGCTTTTAAAAATTTCTTGAGTGCTCTTTTAACTGTAAAGAGCTTAAGTTTTGTAACAGTTCACACACACAAAAAAGTAGAATAAAGTGACAGATATGCTTGTATTCATCACCCAGAATGAACAAAATTTTGAATTTTTTTTTTTTTTGAGAAATAAACATTACAGATTCAGCTGATGTGTTCTTGCCCAGCTAATTTCCCTTCCTTCCCAGAGGAAAACGTTATCTTGCAGTTGGTGTGAGTCCTTCCTGGCTTTGTTTCTATACTTTCAACATAGATAAATGTCCATAATAATATAAATTACTGCTTTGTGTTTTCTTAAATGGACATATTTGATATCATATATACTTTTTTGTCCCTCCTCAATATTGTTTTTTGATCTCTTATGATACAGGCAAAAGAATTGAGTTCATTTCTTGTTATTGCTTCCTGGTATTTTATAAACCTATCATGTATTTATTCATTTTTCTATTAATTGTATTTATAGGTTATTTACAATGTTTTGCAGTATTATAAGTAATGTATGCCACTTATATACACATTTGCATGAGTTTCTGTGCATATATATTTAGAAGTGAAAGTGGTGGTTCCTAGGGTTGGTACAATCTCAACTTGTCTACATGTTGCCATATGAAATAGTGATACATCAATTACACTCTGCCAGCAGTGCATGAGAATATCTTCATATCTCCATCTTCGTCATTCTTTGGAATCATGAAACTTTAAAATTTTAACAATGTTATGGGTATGCAATGATATTTAATTACTTCACTTTCCGTTTCTCTATGACTGATGCTCACCTTTGCTGATCTCCATTTCTTCCTCTAATATATTTAGACTTCCCTCAGTTTGCTATTGGGATCTTTGCCTCATTGGTTTTTGGTATTTGAAAATATTCTAGATTCTTTTCTATTACTGTTTATCTGGGTTACAGTTGTTTTCTTTTTTGTTAGCCTGTCTTTTGTTGTGATTTAAAATATTTTTATATTATTTGTAGTGATCTTTTTCTTAATAATTCTTTGTGTTTATGTATTATTTTGTGACTTCAGAATCTACTATAGTTTAGAATAAGTCGTAATTGTTCATAAAGTAAGTCCCTGATGTGATTTTCTTCGTTAAAAAGTGTTATAGAATAATGATTAGGTGTTAGAGAGGACCTGGAATTGAACTGCATGGATTCAAAGGCCATCTCTGCTACTGGTTAATTGTGTGCACTTGGCAAGATTTAACTTCTCTAATCCTGAGTTTTTACACCAATAAAATGTGAGTAAGAATAGTACCTGGTTCATAGGTTGTTGTGAGGATTAAAAGTGATAATACACACAAAGCTGTAGCTGGGTGTTGGGCATATAGTAAGAGCTCAATAACTGTTAGCTCCATTTGTAGCTCCCATAATTATAATTTCTTGTTTTAAAACTGGTAGTCAATTCTTTGTATACACAAATCACTAGATTTCTCTGTCTTCATAAGAGCTGTGATTCACATCAAATGCTGCAGGAGGATAGAAGGATTTGGACTCTGGTGCTAGTTCTGGATTCCAGCTTTGGTCTGACTGCAGATATTTCCAAAACCATAACTACTATGTTGGGGGATAAAATGCTCCATTTTAATAGCCTGTTTTATTTTCCTTGTTTTAAAATGTGTTTTATCTGAAGAACTTCAAAATGCAAATCAAAAGGAACAGACAGGTGGGGAAGAAAAGACTCCCAAAATCTTACAGAGGGTAGCAATTATAACAAAGTCTCTTCTTCAGTGAAAACTAAAATTGCCTTGCATTTGAAATATATTATGCCAACAATACTGATTTTTTTAAGTGGTTTTTAAATAACTGCTTTATTGGGATATAATTCGTATACCGTAAAATTCACTTTTTTTGTTGTTTTTGTTGTTGTTGCAGTTTGGTCAGGGCCAGGTTTGAACCTGCCACCTTCAGTATTTGGGGTCAGCGCCCTACCCACTGAGCCACAGGCACTGCCCAAAATTCACTTTTTTAAAGTGTATGATTCAGTGGTTTTAATAAAATTTTGCTGTTCTCAATTCATTGTTTTTTTCCTTTCTGGTTAGGCTCTTCACTTTTTATTTTTTCACCTTTTTTTCGTTTTTTAAGAGACAGGATTTCACTCTGGCACTCAGGGGCGTGCAGTGTCACAGTCATAGCTCAGTACAGCCTTGAAAGCCTGGGCTCAATAGATCCTCCTGATCCTGAGTATCTGGGACTGTGGAGTTGTCCCACCATGCCTGATTATCTATCATTTATCTATCTGTTTATTGGTAAAGGGTATCTTGCTAGCCTGCTATGTTGCCCTGCCTGCTTTTGAACTCTTGGAATTGAACAATCCCTGCTTCCCTGTCTTCCCAAAGTGCTAGGATTACAGGCATGAGCTACTATGCCAGCCTTTTCACTCTTTATCATTATATTGTTTTTGATACAATTGTGAACTAGCTGTGATCTTAAATTATTTAGCTTCTTAGTTCTTAGTAATATAACTCTGGGCCCATCTTTGGATGTAGCCTTTAGCTCAGCAGGAGAACTTCCATGTTCTTGCAGCGGATTCCCATATTTAATAAATATTTTAACACTTAATTAATCAACCATGTGTTCCTGAATTTCTAACAGTTTTCAACAGTCTTTTCAAAAATATGTTATTCCAAGTTAATTGTTTGCATTATTTCTCTTTCTCAAGAAATAATTAGGTTAGAGGAAGTCTGTATGCTTTTTCTTTTAGCATCATATGTTCACTGCAGAAAGTGTTCAGGAAGAAGAGAGCTCCAAGTGCAGATAGTATTGTGCTGGTGGTAGTGCAGATAGTATTGTGCTGGTGGTGGTGGTGGTGTGTGTGTGTGTGTGTGGTGAATGTTGATGGGATATCTCATCTCCATAAGGCTATTGAATCAATTTTAGTCCTTACATTTACAATTCCCTTGATGACAGACAGCTATAGTTTTCTCTGTACCTTCTGGCCCTTGTACAGTTGGGTATTTCAGTTATGTCTGAGCTATTAATCAGGCCTTTTTATAGCTCCTATTCTCTGCAGTATGTTTTCACTATGACTAGAGATTCTTGATTTCTCTTTTTGTTATTCTGTCTTTGAATAATGAGGAACTTGGGGGATTGGCAAATATTTAATAGACTTTAATTCTTGTTCCTTTCCTTAAAGAACTTAAACTTTCTAGCTCTGTGATTAAAATTTTTCCATTGGTGGTTCTGTATTTTAGGTAAGGCTCAATAATTGTTTTGCGTTACACTAATACAGTGTATGTGTCTAAGTAAATTATTTCCAGTGATTTGATTTCTGAGTTGACAACCTTTTAATTCACTCTCCAAATATTTATTGAGGGCCTACTGTGTGGCAGACACTGTTCTGGACCCTTGGGATACATCAGTGAGTTAAGAAAGCCCGAGATTTCTTTGTTATGAGGCTTATGTTCTAGTTGGTAGACAAAAACATAGTAAAAAATAAATTATATAGTATGTTAGGAGATAGTAAGTACCATGGAAAAGAAAAAAATATAGCATGGTAGTAGGGATTGGTAGTGTAGGGGACATGGGTTATAATTTTTAGTAGGCTAGTCCATTGGGCTTCAGAGAAGGTGACATTAGGAAGAGTCGAAGGAAGTGGGGAGTAAGCCACGTGGATATTTTAGGAAGAGTGTTCCAGGAAGAACAAACAGTAGTAGAATGACCCTAAGGCCAGAGTGTGCCCCTCAAGTATGGATAACAATGTGACTACTCCAAAGAAGAATGGTGATGGAAGGTCTTATTGGAAACTGTACTAGGAAGAAGTACTTGGAATCATCTTCATCTCCGGCAGTATTTTTTGTTTCATCCTGCAGTCTCACAGTATTAGATTTTATCACAGAGGAAAAGCCCATTTCACATTTTTTTCCACTGTGGTGTCTGAAGGTAGTCCATCCCCTCCTCTTCCCACAGTGCCATGTTGTAAAACATTGGGATTCTTCTTTGCAAGATAGTATTACTTTCTTGCACATAAATGTATTTCTGTTTTATATTCACTACATCCTGGCTAAGAATTACTCTTTTTGCAAGATATTTTATACTATGTGGTTGGTTAGATATTTTTAGTGCTAGCCTGCATAAAGTAGCAAATACTTTTCTACTGTGCTTTAGAGATGAGAGGCACACTTCCAAATTATCTTTGAACATACCTGGTTTCACAAATGGAGGAAATAGGCCTATACTGCATTGGAAAAGAGTTTTGTTAGCTATTTAAACGGGAAAATATATGATTCAGCATTGGAACAGACTACAAATGGGGGTTAAAGAACTGCCTTGACAAGTAACCTGTTCTTAAAGAACAGGTGCAACAGCCATTTTCAAAATGATTTTGAGTAGATGTTGGTTTGCTCTGTGGGGAATGAGTTGCATAACTCATTGATGTTCCTTAAAGCTCAAAGTTCCATTCTTCTCCCCTTGGTCTATAGATAATGCCTGTTCATGTCATGTAGCCACATGACTACCAATTCACTAACCAATGTTAGATAAATAAAATTAACACAGGAACACAGTTGTGAAGTATTTAAGGAGAAACAGTGGAATGTGCTGATAATGGTTACATTCTATAGAACAGTGATATTACTTACAACTACTAGAGAACTCACAAAGAAACCAATGAAGTAGTTTATATGGAAGCAACCTTTATTACGGTCCTAATAACTACTTTTCATTTTTGGCTGATTACAATTTGCAGAATAACTTTTGTCCATGTTATTGTCAGATAACAGTTGCCAGATTTGTTTTAAATTCATAAGTGAGCACATACTTGTGCCAAGCAAGGTGACAGATGTTGGGGATACAGAGGGGTCTGGCACAAAGTTGACAGTGAAAGGTAATGTAGCTGCCAGGCATGGACCTCATTGAGAGAAGAGTAGAGGAAATGTTCTGGAAGTGACAAAGGAAGCAAAAGAAATTCTGACTCATGAATAT
The DNA here is from genome assembly GCF_027406575.1 of Nycticebus coucang. Classification (NCBI taxonomy): domain Eukaryota; kingdom Metazoa; phylum Chordata; class Mammalia; order Primates; family Lorisidae; genus Nycticebus; species Nycticebus coucang. The sequence goes on along the minus strand of NC_069790.1, from coordinate 63,556,768 downwards.
AGCAGTATATTCTGTTCACACTGCTTGAACTTTCATTGCTCATGTGTCAGAATAATATAGCATTTATGGAGCTAGACCATTCTGTGCACCTTCCATGTATTCAGTCTTCACAGCAGTCCTCAGTGGTAGGTAATGTTGTTCCAGTTTAATAGATAGAGAAACGGAGGCACAGAGAGCTTAAATAACTTGCCCAAGTTCTTGGTTTAGGAAATGGTAAAACTGAGATTTTTGAGGACAAGAAATTTGACTCTAGAATCTGGAGTTTGAACCATGGTCCTCTGCAGCTTTTCATGAGTAACTTATTTTATTATTAAATCATAGCTGTGTACATTAATGCGGTCATGGGGCACCATACACTGGTTTTATAGACCATTTGACATATTTTCATCACACTGGTTAACATAGCCTTCCTGGCATTTTCTTAGTTATTGTGTTAAGACATTTATATTCTACATTTACTAAGTTTCACATGTACCCTTGTAAGATGCACCGTAGGTGTAATCCCACCAATCACCCTCCTCCTCCCTCCCCTCCCTCTCCCCCTTCCCCATATTCTTAGGTTATAACTGGGTTATAGCTTTCATATGAAAGCCAAAATTAGTTTCATAGTAGGGCTGAATACATTGGATACTTTTTCTTCCATTCTTGAGATATTTTACTAAGAAGAATATGTTCCAGCTCCATCCATTTTCATGAGTAACTTTTTACAGTTTTACAATAGAGGGAAAATTCTTTTGGACAAAAGAGGTTAGCATTAGATTGTATTACTGCCTTGAATAATATTAACATGCCTTTTCAGATGATAATCTTTAAGCTGGGACCTACCTTCCTCACAGTGCCCTGCAGTCCTTAAGGAGCCTTGTGCACACAGTAAGGGCTCAAGACTTGGTGATAATGGAGATGGGAGAGCACACAGGGAAGGCCAGCAAGGGACACAGAGGACAGCTCAGTGGCAGGTTGCTAAGGATGCTAACCTGGGGAACGTTTCAGTGAGGAGCCCTGGCCTGGAGGCAGCTTCCCAGAAACCCAGTGGGGAAAGTTTACTGTGAACAAAGTACACATTTTTCAAAAGTGAATACATTCTCCTGGGTTATCATTTAGTGAACTACTTGAAAAGCACCTCCATGTTACTTTGACAGCATTCATTGTCCTCAAAGCAACAAATAAAAAACCTATCATAAAGCATAGAAAAGATGACTAAGCCCAGCCTTTTTCTTTTGTAAATGATAATTAAGATGTCTTGTAGGAATCCTTTCTTTAACTCAGCATGTCACATGCACAGAGACCTCATTAAACTGTCCTAATTTGTCCCCTGCAGAGGCAAGAACTACAGTTTGGATTATTTAGCTTTGTATCAAGACACGGCAGCAACCTGGAAACCTGGGTCAGTCACTATGACAATAGGAAGGACAATATGTCCAGTTTGCCTAAGATTGAGTGTGGGATAGAGGAAGTGGTTGGCTCTTTTACAGCTAGAGAGCTGCTATCTTATGATGTCTCCATGTGATTTTATTTGTTTATTCTTTCTGTTTCTGACACTGGGGTGTGGGGTCAATTTTCCATCAGCCTTTCGTTTTTTGATTTGAGACATAGTCTCACTATGTCACCCTGTTAGAATTGGGCTTAAGCGATTCTCTTGCCTCAGCCTCCCAAGTAGCTGGGACTACAGGTGGCCACCACAACGCCCGGCTATTTTTGTTGTTGTTGTCATTGTTGTTTAGCAGACCTGGGTCAGGTTCAAACCCGCCGGCCTAATATATGTGGCTGGCACCCTAACCACTGAGCTATGGGTGCTGAGTTGCATCAGCCTTTGACATGAATTTGTTTATTAAGAGCTGAGTTCATGTCAGTGAGATTAAGAGTTTTATTTTCTTTCAATATTCAGACACAAGGTTATGAAACTAATTAGAAATCTACAAGTTTATAGTGTTTTTCTTTTTTTATGGTGTTTTTCTTATATTAAGATATATTTCAGAGCTAAAGTGTGGTCTGCATGGGGCTCTGATTTTACTAGATATTTAAGTTGTCTTAAGTGTAGAAACCCTTCAGTGATGACGTGTATCCTATCTCCCTCAATTAGAGCAGCAGTTACTTCTTCTATTTTTGGTTCTTCATACTTGGACTCATTAGCACTAGAAAGTATGCTTGTTTGAAGTAATAATTGTCTTCCAGGTTATGGTTGGCTTCAGGCATTCCCTGTCATAATGTGTACACATGCACACACGTACCTGCAAGTATTATTGGATGTGCAATGGATAAGGCAACATAATTTCTGGAGTTCTGTTGTACTTCCTGATAACCCTATCTCTTAGGAATTCAGAGATGATTCAGACTTAGTGTATTTTAAAAAGGCATTTTACTTCTTTAGAGTAATGGTTTAGTACTAAGGATTAGGTGACAAGATTAATCTTTTTCATTGCAAAGGCTGATAGTGACTAGTTCCAATAAATAATAAAAGCATAAGTAAACTTAATTTCTAGAGTGTCTTTCATTACCTTTCTCCAACAGAATAATCTCATTGTTTTTGCCACCCCTTAGATTTAGGATTTTTCTTTTGACATCTTTGAAAAATAGTACTCATTTTACTTTTCTACATTCAAATGATTTTGAAGTTACAATCCCAGAAAAAGACTATGCAGGAGATATATGTAATAGAGTTCATGTAACAAAAATTTTCTGATGGGGTGTTTGTTTTTTCTCAAACATGCATCATGGATAGTCTTTCTGTTTTCCCAGAATTCAAGGGCGAAGAATTATCCTTCAGAGCTCTTGATAGTATGTGAAAGCCCACCAGTTTAAGAATTTGGGGACAGATTTATGTCACATTGAATTGCTGGTAAAGATTCTTACTATGCTTTCACTTAAGCATGCATTGCAAGATTCTGTGGTTTTCTCAGAGATGGCTGATAGTCTGTCCCCTCTCGCTCTTTCTTTGATACACACATACACGCACGCACAAAAGTTTCTGTCTTCTTTCGTTATTGTAGTAATTAAGATAAATGCGGGTAGTGTTCTTCCTACCAATCTTCATTCTACCTACTTGGGAAACAAAAACATGAAATATTTTTGCAGTGGTTTTTGGCTCTAGAATCTTCTTATTTGTGTTCTAATAAATAAAGCTTTTGGTTTAATTAAAAATAAAGAAAGGAAGAAAACCTTTCATAATTGACTGTCAAGTCAGAGTAGAAAACATCTTTTGCATGTCTTTGACGTTAGAGACAACAGCTTTTTTGTTCTTTTAAGCAGTGCTTTCATCTTGTTATATTGTACTTAGATTATTTCTTGACCGTGTTCTTGGAAAACTTTGGACAGTTGGGATATGTTAGTAAAAAAGGAATCTGGTCATTTTAAAATTTATTTTGTAAATATATATATATGTGAGCAGAGAGTCCTTTAGAATTATGTAGTTTTGCTCTTAGTTCTAGGAGGGAAAAAGCCTTTTTACACCATATGAACTTGTTTCCGAAGGAAAATATTATGGGATTCTTGTGTGTCAGCTGTTTATTATGTGTTTTTGTTCAGTGATATTTCTGTTTTTCCTGTGAACACTTGGAACTAGCCCTTTAGTAGAAGTGAACCTTAACTCTCAGACACCTCTAATATCTATAAATCAAGATGAAATCAAGCAAGCAAAGAAAGATCCATTGATATAACAGAACTGGGTGAAGTAATTCTTAATGTGAATAGCTTGCCATTCTTAATTTTATTCTTTGGACATGGCCTATTTCTCATGTTGCCTCTAGGAGAGATTGTGACCTAGCTGGCGGAGACAATTCTTATTTTCCAGTCTGCTTTTAAAATTATCTAACTTGGTAGTCCCAGCTGCTACTTGGGAGGCTGAGGCAAGAGAATCACCTAAGCCCAGGAGTTGGAGGTTGCTGTGAGCTGTGTGAGGCCATGGCACTCTACAGAGGGCCATAAAGTGAGACTCTGTCTCTACAAAAAAAATTAAAAAAAAAAAAAAAAAGAAAAAAAAATTATCTAACTTGGAACTAAACCGACCAGTTATTCATTTGAGAATATGGCGGCTTAACCACTCACTCGTTTTTTCCTCCTCTGCTCTTTTTGCCTATCTTTGATTTAGCTTTCAGTAGTTAACTCATTCTTCTCTGCAATGAGCCTTTACATATTCTTTTTACCATAAACAAAATATTTTAAGTGTTTTTTTCTGACAGCATTCTCTAGCAGTTCACATATGGGGAGAAACAAGATGAAAGTTTTTGTGATTCCACCCTCATTCAAAAGTCAAGCCAACAGTGAGCCTGGGAAGAGCTCTCATTGTGTTTCTCTCAGGTCTTTGCTATACCGGGAAAGAGTATCAGTTTCTCAGGCTGACTTGGTGGAGGTATTTTGTCTGCCGATTTTGTTGCATCTAAATGTTGGGGATCCTTACCTTCAGATTCAATTACAGCTCAATGTAACTATATGATATTTTATTGTTCTCATTCTACTAAGTATCTTAGAGGTCTGCTTTGACTTTCAGGGGTATGTGAGTAAGCATTTTCTTGTTCAGGCCTTAAATTGAAGGCCTAGTAATGGGCAGCTAATGGCCAAGATGATGGAGAGAGTGATTTATTAGAAGATAGCTGAAGCATAAATAGGTAATGAGGCTGCCTGACTTCCTTAATGGAGATGAGAAAATGGGAGCTGGTGCCAGTGTTGGCACAATCTCTCTTTGCCTCTGGCTCGCTTGGAGCATGGGCCTTTGTAGAGAAGGAGCCTCTGTAGTCAGGGAATACAGGGCTTTTAGTGCCCTCAGAACTGGAAACTCGGCAAGGCAAATTTGGGGAATACCTTTCAAGTGCTCATCTTATGCAAAGAAAGCCTTTTTTCTTTCTTTCTTTCTTTTTTTTTTTTTTTTTTTGGTGGCTTTACCTTAAGATTCCCTGAGATCTACATGACATTATCTCTGTCCTAGGATAATATATCCCAAACCAAGGGCAATAGATTATGTTTACATCAATTGTAAAACTTGTCATATGAAATAAAATCAATAACAAGAACGGAAATTTGAGTCCGAAAGTAAGTTTGACTAGATGAGAGTTCTGTTGGAATTGGCCATACCTTAGACCAGGCGTCCTCAAACTATGGCCCGCGGGCCACATGAAACAGTGTGAATTGTATTTGTTCCCATTTTGTTTTTTACTTCAAAATAAGATATGTGCATAGTTGTTTTTTTTAAACTATAGTCCAGCCTTCCCAACAGTCTGAGGGACAGTGAATTGGCCCCCCGTTTAAAAAGTTTGAGGATGCCTGCCTTAGACTCACATGGGGGTAGCACTTTTAAAATATACGGAGGAAATTCCAGTCTTTTGTTGTCCTTCTTTCCTTCATCTCACACACACACACACACACATACGAGATCAAGAAAACAATCCATTGAGAGTCTACTATGTGTAAGACAATGCTAAGATGCTTGCATGTTTTTGGAAACCTTAGTTTATCTGTGCAGGCATTAGATTGCTTTCCTTTTCCCTCTTTATTGACTTCTTACTGTCTATCCCCACTTAAAAAAAAAAAAACTTTAAAAAAATGTTATTATTTTGATTGAACCCAACAATCAAATTTGGGTAGTAAATTGTTAAAAGAAGAGTAATTTTACTTGCATTTGAGATAAGCAAAAATTTAGTAAGTTAATAATTATCAAAGATAAAACATATTTTGTCATAATAGTAAAGGAAGGAAAAGGGAGCTATTGAAATTTCTTATCACAAAGGTCTTTAAATACAGTTCTGTGGATTTTGGCGTAAGGAATACATTCCTAGGCTGGTTAGAATATTGGGTTTATATCCTTGGCTGCACTTTAGAATCACACGGATAGGTCTTTAAAAAATATTGATGCCTGTGATCCATCACAGACCAAATGAATCAAAATATCTGAATTTGGGGCACAGACGTTAGTATTTTTTTTAGAAGAAGTTTTCCAAGAAAATCTAAGAAGCAGCCAGGATTGATATGATGTGAGGTATCTGTTCTGGATGATCTTCCAAGCTGGCTAGGAGATCTTTAGCTTAGAAGTTCTTTAGTATCTGTAGTTCCAGCTTGACTATCCACAATAGATGCTTCACATTTTTTGCCTCAGCAATATAGCATATCCTGTATCTTGATTAGGCTGGGCCTTTTCCCCATTTTTGTGCCTGTTGATCTTCTCTCCAGGAGTGCTTTACCCTGCATTGTCAGAATAAGGAGCACCAACTTATCCATCTAGAACCCTACAGTTGAAGGGCTGCTGCTGTGTCTTGTACTTATATCTCTTATTGGACTTACACATATTTTGTAACAAATTTTTAGTAGCGCCCATTTTTGAAAGTGAGTTTCTTGAGTGTAAGGAGCCCATCCAACTGATCTTTCTTTCCCAGGGCTTGACATGATCAACAACCAGAAAGGTTGAATAGACTGTAACTTATAGAATTATTATGAATCTACAAAGGGTATATTATTAGTTTTGCTCTTTCAGAGATGAGGACTTTCAGTTCAGAGACATTAAACAAGTTGCCCTTGTTTATAACACAAGTAAATGGAACATCCACAATTAAAACCAGCTCAACTCTTCATTCTTTAAATACCGCTATTTTTTTTTTTTTTTTTTTTGGCAGCTTTTGGCTAGGGCTAGGTTTGAACCCACCACCTCTGGCATGTGGGGCCGGCGCCCTACTCCTTTGAACCACAGGCACCGCTCTTGTTTTATTTTAAGATGTCCTGCTGCTGGGCACTATTTTGGTTCTTGTAATAATAAATGCAGATTGTTGTATATTAAGAACAGTTTGATTAAAGAAAATATATGAATTAGTTGAAATACAGATACAGGGCTGCTATACAGTGTGTGTTATTTAAAATAGTGTGCAATTTAAAATTTCACACGAATTTTATGGCCATCCTGTATAATACAGCTTATGAAAAGTATGGGTGTTAATGAGTTGACCACTTGGTAAGGGAGCAGCATTTAGCATAGAGTCATGAGTATAAAAATATGGATAGAAAATGTGAATACTTCTACATATATCATGCCAAATTTATGTAGTAGGTAGACCTGTTGGGTAGAACTCTGTTAACAAATGCCGTTGTAGGGCAGTGCCCGTGGTGCAGTGGGTAGGGTGCCGGCCCCATATACCAAGGGTGGCCAGTTCAAACCCGGCCCCGGCCAAACTGCAACAAAAAAATAGCCGGGCGTTGTGGCGGGTGCCTGTAGTCCCAGCTATTCGGGAGGCTGAGGCAAGGGAATCGCTTAAGCCCAGGAGTTGGAGGTTGCTGTGAATTGTGTGACGCCACGGCACTCTACCAAGGGCAATAAAGTAAGACTCTTGTCTTTACAAAAAAAAAAAAATAATAACCAAATGCCATTGTAGTATAGTTCTGTTTCACAAGGTTAGTCCCATGTCTTAGCTGACTGGGGTCACAGGAAAACTACCCTGCTGAAATGGCCATACCAAATTCTAGAATAAGGAATCTCAATAAAGACGGAATATCAATCTCTGCTTGCTCTTTTGCCAGAAGTTCACATGAGACAGTTGAGTAATCACAGCGAGGCTATGGTCTTTTTTTCAGTTGCCTTTTCTGATAAAGAAAAGTGGGATACTATATCCAAGTTGTACTTTCCTGTTGGTATTTTGTTTTTTATTAAACTCAAGTATTAGATTATAGGAATTAATACTTGTATTTTTAAAAAACTGAGTTGAAGCAATCAAATAGCAAAGAAGTATTTAGAACACAATAGCTAAAGATTTTGTTCCATGAATTAAACACTTCTTTTTAATAATGTTAATTACTTTCACAATTATCATGTTGTATAATATTGTTTAGTTGATAATACTCTCAGTATCTTGATAAATGTTGATTCATTATTCAGGTTGGACTTAATTAAAAATCTGAAGAACTATCTCGCCTTTCTCCTTGTGTCAAAGTTCTAATTCTACCATGAATGTTTTAGTGTCAGCTTTGCTTTGAAAAAGGGTTATCAGGCAGTCTTCAAAAGCTCGTTTGTGTTTGTTGCCTGGGACGTGTGGGTTGGTCCTGGCTCATTGACTGTAGAAGATACGAAGAGGAAAGAACAGACTGCCAAGAAACAAAATGTTTAAGGAGCATGGGGGTTATAGTAACTTCATATTTAAATTTCAGCTATTGCCCATGAATAATAAATAGGCCTCAATCTGGGGACTGTATCAGGCTCTTCTGGTCCTAAATTCAATGATTCATTTTTAAATTTAGAAATTAAAATTATCTTTATGTAATTATATTGATTAAGAGTTCTTACCATCTGGATAGTTACTTTATATTTCTGCATATTTTTTCCCTGAATCTTTTGTTCACAACTTCTATAAACGTCTGCATCACTGCTTGTCTGAATCCCTGAAACACCTACCTGCCATGCACACACATGCTGTCCCATACCTGTGCAACTTTTTTCCCTTAACCATATATATTTTTTAACTATAATTCTCAGTTTTTAAGATTGCAGTCAAATTGGCCTCAGAACATGTGCTGTGTGTCAGATATGGTAACATTATTGACTTTTCTGAGGAAATAGTTTCTCTAAAAATAAAATAAAAATGATTCTATTATAATAATTAGAATCCAGTAAAATGTGCAAACACCTTCGAGCTGCAGAATGAAAGCAAGGAGTTGAAATATGATGAAAAAGACAGGAGGCAAGATGCCTGCTCTGCTACTAAACTACCCTGTTTCCCCAAAAATAAGATAGTGTCTTATTTTAAGGTATGCTCCCAAAGATGCGCTAGGTCTTATTTTCAGGGGACGTCTTATCTTTCCTGTAAGTAGGTCTTATTTTCGGAGGATGTCTTATTTTCGGGGAAACAGGGTATGTGACTTTGGGAGTGACTTTTGCCCACATTAGCTCAGTCTTCCTATTTGTAAAATAAAGATGTCATATTATATGACCTCTAGGAGTCTCTCAATATCATTTTATGATACTAAAGTCATTGCTTAATAGTTTTCAAAATCATAAACCATTCCTATGTAGTAATTTGAAAGAGTACATTTCTTTTCTTTTTTTTTTTTGCTGTTTTTGGCTGAGGCCGGGTTTGAACCCACCACCTCTAGTACGTGAGGTTGGCGCCCTACTTGTTGAGCCACAGGCACTGCCCGAAAGAGTGCATTTCTATAAGACTATTTTTCAAATGTCTCTGAGAGTTATTGCAACTTCTTAATCTTAAAGTTAATAAATATTAGAATTTTTCTTCGGAAATTTGTGTTAGCCTCCTTGCCTGACCAAAGGAAAATTCTGATATTATTCTTGTTCTTTCTTTTCAAACATTTCCTTTTCCATTGAACTAAAAAGGCAAGGTCTATCATTAACTTTCTGAGAGCCAGTCTAACTCACTTCAATAGTGTTGAACAATAACCTTGATTGTTAATACAGCAGGAACTCAGTGTTCTTCTACTTAATTTATTCTTTCTACAAGGTTACCTGAAAAAGTAACCATGTTTTGTCTCTTTGGCATATTTGTAAGCCAGACACATCGGGAAGGCGTGCTAGGATGTTAGAAGACCACACAGAATGCATGGAAACCATGCTCACATTTATTTTAGTGGTCACCACTGTAAGTACGGTTTGGGAAGTCTGGTGTTTAAAATTTGATCCTTGTAACCTCATGAGTTCGGTCCTGCTGTTGCTGCAGGTGCCTTGGCTTTAAACAAGATGTGGAGAAAAGTGACACTGAACAGTGGGGCAATCAACTTATTGGAGCTGCTTCCTAAAATTTTTTAAATACTTTTTAGAAACAAGGTCTTGCAATGTTGCCATGGCTGGTCTCTGTCTTCCAGGCTGGAGTACAGTGGTGCAATCACGGATCACTGTAACCTTGAACTCTTAACTCAAGTGATCCTCCTGCCTCAGCCTCCTTTTTAGCTAGGGCTACAGGTATGTGCCACTATGCTTGGCTAATTTTTAATTAAAATTAAAATAATTATTTTCTTCTTTTGTTAGAGAGAAGGTCTTGCTATGTTGCTCTGGTTGGTCTTGAACTCTTCGTCTTAGATCCTCCCATCATGGCCTTCCCAAATATTGGGATTACAGGCATTCCTGTTCCTGAAGCTGCTCTTTTAAATGTTCAAGGATGGTGCCAGTGATGCTGTATTGGTTTCCTATTGCTGCTATAAAACATTACTAGTAACTTAGTTTCTTAAAACAAAAATGTATTGTCTTTAACTTGTGGGAGGTCAGAAGCCTGAAATGGATCTCGGGGGGCTGGGAGGAAGGTGTTGGCAGGGCTGTGCTACTTGTGGAACATCTAGGGCAGATTCATTCCTTGTCTTTTCTAGTTTCTAGAAGCTGCCTGCATTCCTTGGTTTGTGTCCTGTTCCCCAAATCACTGTGGTCTCCACTTCCATCATCATATCTCCCTGTCTGACTTTGACCCTCTATCCTCCCTCTTATAAGGACCCATATGGTGGTCTTGGCACCCATAGTGCAGTGGTTATGGCACCAGCCACATACACCAAACCTGGCCAGGGCCTGCCAAACAACAATGACAACCACAACAAAAAAATAGCCGGGTGTTGTGGCGGGTGCCTGTAGTCCCAGCTACTTGGGAGGCTGAGGCAAGAAAATCACTTAAGCCCAAGAGTTTGAGGTTCCTGTAAGCTTTGACACCACAGCAGTTTACTGAGGGAGACAAAATGAGACTGTCTCAAAAAAAAAAAAAAAAAAGGACCCGTATGATTAGGCTAATCATATCTGACCACTTTGTTCTGCTATGTAGGGTAACATGTCCATAGGTTCTAGGGATTGAGGTATGGGCATTAATGGGAGCCATTGTTCTGCACACCATACATCCCTTCTAGTCATTAAGGTTGTCACATGCATGTCATCTCCTCAAAGGCCTTCCGGGACTACCTTAGACCCCCATCTTCTCTGGTTATTTATTTATGACAGAATCTCACTCTGTTCTCCCCGGCTAGAGTGCTATGATGTCATAGCTCAGGGAAATTACAAACTCCTGTGCTCAAGTGATCCTCTTGCCTCAGCCTCCAGAATAACTGGGACTACAGGTGTGTGCCACCATGCCTGGCCAGTTATTTAATTTTTGGTAGCGGGGTCTCACTTTTGCTCAGGCTGGTCTTGAACTCCTGAGTTCAAGCAATCCACCCATCTCGGCCTCCCAGAGTGCTAGGGTTATAGGATTGAGCCACCACACCTGGCCTTCTCTGGTCATTCTTGACATTTTCCTGTTTTATTAAATCTGCAAATAGTGTACCTGTTTTCTAAATCTGTTCTACCTGTTTTCCTTTAATTGTTCATTTTATGTTTCCCTTTAATAGAAGATAAGCTCTACTGGAGCAGAAACATGTTCAGTCTTCTTCACGACTTTGTCCCCTGCATCTAAATAGTTTCTAGCCCTTAGTAGACTAAGAAGTTAGTTATTGAAACATTCTGTATACAGTCTAAAAAAGCGTGCCTTACATTAAAACTTTATTAACATGCTCTTCCTGTTGCCATCAATAATGCAGACATTTTTACTAGGTAGTAGTTAAGCATGTTGTCAATGGATTTTCTTTTGAATGGGTATGGGTTTCTTCTTGGGACATGACTGAGATCAATAAAATAAAGTACCAAATGGAAAATGGAGCTATAGGAAAAAAAATATGCACATATACAGATTGAAATTAATGCAAACAATAAATACCTTGCCAGAAAAGAATGTTAGTATTACCTTGATCCAAGCTGTAATCATGACTCCAAGATGAGTAGCATCTGGTCTCTACCCTGTTCACCACAAATTTGCAACATTAATATTTTTATTTCAAAAGAGACTGAAATAAGAGCTATAATAGTTGTACAAGTACCTAGGAAGAATGGAGGAAGAGAGGTTCATTTTAACTGAGACATCAATTCTGGTAAGCAGAACTTTCCTAGGGCTGTTTCCAAAACAATCGTTAGCACTTCAGGAAATTCAAAGAGCTTTTAGATAGAATTAATAATGTTATCCATTGACTAGGCATTAAGAGCAACCTTGATGGAAAGAGTGCATTTCTATAAGCTGGTTAATTTATAGCTTTTAAATTGTTCATTCGTCCATCCAGGTGATTGATAAAACAACCCTCAAATGAATCATGTAGTCAGATGATACTAATTGAGTACTTGATGCTGGTCAGCAGTGAGGCTCTGATATGATTCTGACCTGTAGTAGTGAGGAGGCCGTTGAAAGAGGCTGGGAAGACTTCATAAAACAGGAATGTTATGTACTGGATTGTGCTTGCTCCCTACTCCCCAAATTCCTGTGTGAAAGCTCTAATCCCCAATATGAGTATAATTGAAGATGGGGCCTGTAAGAGGTAATTAAGGTTAAACAAGGTCATAAGGGTGGGGCCCTGATCCATTTTGACTGGTGATCTCATTGGAAGAGGAAGAGACAGCAGGCATGTGCACATACAAAGAAAAGTCGCCTGAAGACAGAATGAGAAAACAACCATCTGCAAGCCAGGGATAGAGGCTTTAGGAAAAGCCAAATCTACCAGCGTCTTGATTTTGGACTTCTAGTCTCCATAACAGTGAGAAAATGAATTTCTGTTGCTTAAGCCACCTGTCCGTAGTTTTGTGTTTTTTTTTTTTGGCAGCTGTACCAGACTGTAAGAGGAACTTGATCCAAATCTTGTCATTTCTGGGAGAAAAAGTTTTGATGAATTATCTGGCTCAGAAAAGGGCTCAGCTTAATGAAAGCCACAGAAAAAGAATGAACATAGCTTTTGAATTGAAGAGTAGAAGAGAGAACTAAGTGTGGATGGGGTGCAGGTGGGTGCTTGGAAACATATGCACCATTGTGCCTGGGGAGGGAAAGGTGATTGTGGAGGGTCTTGAGTTCAAAGGAGAAGGGGGTTTACATTTAATGCAGTGGAAAATCTGGGGCTTGTATTTGGGGCTTTCATAAGGAGTCGGCTTTAGAAAGATCAGAGGGGGGCGGCGCCTGTGGCTCAGTCGGTAAGGCGCCGGCCCCATATACCGAGGGTGGCGGGTTCAAACCTGGCCTCGGCCGAACTGCAACCAAAAAATAGCCGGGCATTGTGGTGGGCGCCTGTAGTCCCAGCTAGTCGGGAGGCTGAGGCAAGAGAATCGCCCAAGCCCAGGAGTTGGAGGTTGCTGTGAGCTGTGTGAGGCCACGGCACTCTACCGAGGGCCATAAAGTGAGACTCTGTCTCTACAAAAAAAAAAAAAAAAAGAAAGATCAGAGGGGCTAGGCACGGTGGCTCACACCTGTAATCCTAGCACTCTGGGAGGCTGAGGCATTCAAGAGCAGCCTGAACAAGAGTAAGACCCATCTCTACTAAAATAGAAAAACTAGCCAGGCTTCATGAAGGGCACCTATAGTTCCAGCTACTTGGGAGGCTGAGACAAGATCTCTTGAGCCCAAGAGATTGAGGTTACTGTGAGCTATGATGATGACATGGCACTCTACCCAGGGTGACAGAGTGAAACTGTATCTCAAAAAAGAAAAAATTAAGGGTGGCATCTGTGGCTCAAAGGAGTAGGGCGCCGGCTCAAAGGAGTAGGGCACTGGCCCCATATGTGGAGGTTGGCAGGTTCAAACCCAGCCCCGGAAAAAACTGCAAAAAAAAAAGGAAAAAATTAAACAAATAAAGGTCAAGGGAATAGTCTGTGGCCAAGATGTGACTCCAAAAACCATAATTAAAAAGGGAAACAGAGAACAAAGTTTGGTGTGTCCTGAGTGGTAATTGGGAATAGTTGGAAATTATGATCAAATTATTAATGAGGCTGACAGGTGTCTGGAATTGTGTTCTTCATCTTGCAGGTTTTATAAGGATTGGAATATATTAACAACTGTGGCATAGTGTTCTCCCACCCCCACTTCTCTCAAAGATTTTAAAACAGAAGAATTATCCTTTTTTTCTGTAAAGCGTTGTTGTTGCTTAAACTCTCTCCTTTCCTATTATCCCATAGTTTACTGTTTGTGAAATCTCAGGCATGGTTGAGGAGCCCTTTTTGCCCCACTGGATCCTACAGTGTCCCTTCTGTGATGAGCTGGTTCTCAGGGACAGCAGTATCATTGGCCTCACATACTTTGTGCAATTGCTCAGATGTTTTTTGTCTCTAAAAGAATATTTGTTATTTCTTCTCATTGTAGGAATTATACATGTTTATTTAAAAATTTTGGATAATGTAGGGTAGTGCCTGTAGCTCAAGGAGTAGGGTACCAGCCCCATATACCGGCGGTGGTGGGTTCAAGCCTGGCCCTGGCCAAAAACTGAAAAAAAAAAAAAAAAATTGGATAATGTAGAAACATATACAACAAATTCCAATAACTCTTAGTCCTGTTTAGATATAACTACTGTTACTATATGAGGAGTCAGAGAGGCAGCTTTGCTTCCTCCTTTCTTTTTAGTTAATCTACATGATTATTCAATATGCTAGTATTATTGTTATTGGTAACACTAACAGTTTTTAGAGTCCCTTGTGATTGTCTCTGGGAATTCCTAAGATGGCCTAGAAAACAATGATTTTTCTCTTCATCCAAGAAAATTTGGATAAGTGATATTTGCAGTTGATGTGCAGAGGTTCAATTTGCTTTTGGAAGATGTGGAAATGAAATTAGGTTTGGTAAATTAGAACTGAAATATTTTTTATGGTATATATTTGAGATAACAATGAAAAAGTTGTGTTTTCTTGAAGATTTAGACATCTTCCTTGTAAATAGACTATATTCACCATATTATTTTACGCTTGCATTGAGCATATTTTACTTTTTTTCTTTTTGTATATCCAAAGCTTACTTTTAAAGAGGATAGTTATTTAATATAGAATAAGATGGATGAAATATAGTCTTGTTTAACTACTTGAGATAAACCAGATGATTAAGGCATTTGTCGTCCTTGATTGGGTGGTAATTTACTTCAGATTGGTGAGTGTTTGGCTTCTAAGAAGGTACAAATTTTACTTTAATACGTTGCCATTTATTGTCCATGTTGAAATGGCTTTCGTATTGTAAAAGAAATATTTCCTGCCTGATTGCTATGACTGAGTAAAATGTACCATTCTTTTTTTTCAATGTTGCAGTTGACTCACGTTGACCAGGCAAGCTTCCAGGTTGATGCGTTTGGAACTTCATTTGTTCTTGATGTCGTGCTAAACCAGTAAGTGTTTGTCAGATACACGCTTAATTGACTTTCTTATTCTTCTGTAAAGTTCTTTTCTTACTATGTTTTACTTCATCTTCCTATCCTACTTAAGTACTACATTTAAAATTGTATCTATTGACCATAAGTTATAAAGCTTGACAAATAACAATAGATGTTTATTTGAAATTGAACAACTATATACATTTGAGAACGTAAAATGGAAGGCAAGAGCTACTATAGTATTTTGTGTAAGAGTATGTGTGACTTGAATTTCATATGAATGACAATGAATGGTAAGGGTATTGTAGTATCTTCTTAAGAACGGAAGAAAAGAGAAAGTTATGCTTTTTGATTAATGGTTCGGAGGACTCACTACATGATCTGTGGTGCTAAGTGATGCCTGGTGTTCATTATTTGCTTTGATTTGGTTGTGGATTTCTGTAAGTTTTAGGGTACTGGGATTATTCTGTAAATACAACATAATTTTGGAAATAGTCATTTGTCTACCTAGAATTTTAGGTTTGGTAGGGGCTTTTGATAAATAACTGGAGTTAATCTCTTCCCTTTGGGTAAGCATAGTGTTTAATAAATCTAATTAGTTATTTGTTCACTTTGTTTTTTTTTTTAATGTTTCTATCCCACATGGGTAAATGGGGAGAGACTAGGGTTCTGGCAGGCCTGTGTTTCTGAGCTGGGCAGCGTTGGGCCATGGCTTCACTGGAAGTGACTATATAATAGCTTTGGAAGAAAGTTTGAGGCCAGAAGTTTAGACAAGTAGATTTGAGAGTCAGAATTTGAACCTAAGTCATCTATATTAGGGAACCAGCTAGATGGAAGACTGCCAGTTAATTTTAAAAAGGATATAAGAGGCAGGACTTAGGTATGTGCTATCAGGATAGGGAGCCATTAGCTACTTGTGGATATTTTAAATAAAATTAAAAATTCTGTTCCTTGGTTGTATTAGCCACATTTCAAATGCTCAGTAACCCTCTCTGCCCTTCCTCCCCCATCTACCCTACTCCTTCCTCTCCCCTGCTTCATTTAGAAATAGTATTTTTCACCATTTAATGTACACATTGACCCATGACATTGCTATCTTTGTAGGTCAGACATGTTTGAATACCAGCCTTGACATAAGTCCATTTAATACTTGAGATTTTAATTATTTATTTTGTTCATTGCCTTTTTCCTCTCCCTAAAATATAAGCTCCCTGAGGGCAGAGATTTTTCTTTCTTTCATTGGCATATCCAGGAGCACAGCAGAGGGGCTAAGATGTAGTCTGGGAGGTTATAGTGACTCAGAAACCAGAGGCTAGGATTAGCCAGGAGACATAGATGAGGTGACCACATGAGGAAGAGCGAACAGCAAAAAAGAAAAGGAAGATAAACATTTGGGACTAGCTTCTGATAGCTTAGCATATGTATGTATTTGTGTCTGTGTATCTCAGTGTTATTGCAAAGTCATTTCTAGGTTTCTTTTCCAATGATTCTTCGCATCTCTTTTTTAAATCTTTGTTCCTATTGGATATTTCCCTATGTTTTCTGGTCCCTGATACTTGTAACTCCTTGACACTCAGTACTCAGACCAGGAAGGGATATTTACTCATGGTCATTCTGCCAATGCCTCACTTTTTAAAGAGAAATCTGACTCTAAAAATTTTCTCTTCCTGAAGGAAAAACACATTGTTGTACTTATTAGAGCATAAAGTTAGATTACAGAGGATAAAGCAGAATTTCCTTTGCGATATTGGCAAGAACCTCTCAGTTGGACATTTTTCTTGTTTCGGTGTACATTTGAGATGACAATAAATATGAAGGATAAAAGAATACCATAAATGGAGGTTGCCTGGGCAGAGAAACTTGCAGTGTGCTCATTTTTTTGCCTGGGATCTGTATTAAACATAGGTGGCCGGTAGCTCTTTTATGCTATAAAATATGTGATGTGATGCAAAGTTTTTATCTTTTATGTAGAATGTTTTTATTTCATGGTTTCAGTTTGTGTATTTCCTTGTGGTTCTGTTGGTTAAGGAGCAGGAAGGTAAAAAATTGACTATTCTCCTTAAAAGCTTCTTTTCTTATGAAGCAATTCTGGGGCTGTGGAACGTGTAGAATTTTTATTTTTTTTTTAAACTGGAAGAAAATTAAACAAATCTTTATGTTGCTGGATTCCAGTTGCAGAATGGATCCAATAATAACACATTTTTAGACTGGAATAAAAGAAAAAGTATCACTACATAATATTTCTTCTTAATGTTCAGTAAATAAGATTATCTATAACTAGATTATACAAGAGTTCAGTGGTTAGTAATTTCTATAGGAGAAGGATAAAAAAATATGGAAAGGTTAAAAACCAAAAGCACAGCCTATTTCTGTTTTGTCAAAATTATGAAGAAAAGGATAGGAAGCACTTTTTCTTCATGGGGTTATAGTTGTGAAATTTCACTCTTGAGGACAGATATATTAATAAAACCAAACATATGGCCTGGCCTGGCCTGGCCAAACTAGTCCTGAGGCTTTGTCAGACCTTTCAATAGTCAGGAACGGGTGTTATACTTTAATGTGAAACATTCCTCAGAAAGAAAAAGGCTCAATAAAGATGTTTAACTGTATTATGTAAGCAATTCAGGCCAAGTTTTTTCTGGTAAACCTCTCCCCTGTTCTTCAAGAAGTAGATAATTAAGCTGCCCAACACAGTGCAGGAATATTGAAAAAAATTTTCCTTTCAGCAGTACTCTTTAAACCTTTTACAACAGGGTACCTGAAGAAAAACCACCCCTCTCCACCCCCACCCCCCCGCCCCCCAAGACAAAGAAGCAGACCCGAGGTGTGGACTATGGTTGGTTGTTTTGATGTGAAACACATGTAATTAGAACCCATCTTTTGTAGCCTGCTTTTTGGAAGATACTCTATTGTATGGCTCTCAGGTCTTATATGATTCAAATTCTAAATTTTGATTTTATTTTACAGATTTTTTGGTCTTCCATCTTCTTATTTCACTAACAGCAAAATGCTTTCTCTCACTCTGTGATCTTTATAGCAGTCTCTTTTTTGCTATTCCACAGTGGGGGAGTGGGAGGACAACTGGGATCTCGAGCATGACAGATGTCAGCAGATGGGGTTGCCCATGCAGAATGGGAGGTGGGGGGGAGGAGGGGGAAGCAGGAACAAGGTCAGACAAGGAACACCCAAATTCTGTTCAGATGCAAAATTTAGTCTTCTCTTCCCTCATTTGGGGGACTAATTTGACCATTAGCCACATCTTGCTTTACTCTGGGGCCCTTGGATTTGCAGAGAAAGTAGGACTCACAATGGGCAAAAGACAGGGTATGAATTCAGTTGGAATTGAAAGTCAGCTCTGGGAGCGTCTCATTTACTTAACCATGCTCCGTTTACAGTGAAGGGATGATGATAAAAATAAGAGCTGAGGATAAGATTATAATTAAATGATGATGTTATGTGATGATAATGAATAACAATAGAGCTTTCATTGTTATTAATACATCTGTAACTGAACATAATTGTTCTACTAAACTTATTGTGGTGAACATTTGTTCATATGTACATTTAATACAGAGTTACTGTGTGAAAGACAAGTGCTGGATAAGTTGGGATCCTTGATTTTGTATATATACATACACATATATCTGTATACAGATACTTAGACATACAGATATATGTACACACACACACACATACACATATATAAATTTTCTAAGCTCCTGGTAAATCTAAGAGTTATTCTAGACCCTGAGGACTCAGGAGAAACAAGTAAGGACTTTACTCTTAGGGAACTCGTATCTAGTTAGACAAACGATGAATATGTTAAATAAGGTAATTTCAGAGAATGACAGTACCATTAAGAGAGAGTGCCTGATGTCAGAGTTAGGGTGCTCTATGAGCAGTAGTTGTCAGGAAGTGACCTTTGAACATTAAGGTCAGAGGGCACAGCAAGAGTCCAGGCAGGAGCAAACTTGGTGTGTTTGGCAGACGGAAAGGTGGCTTAGGAGGCTGGCACAGGGACAGCCAAGAGAGTTATTGCATTAAGGTTGGAAAAGTATTATAGAAGGATCCAAAATATCGAGAGCTTTGTAGGCAGCAGAAAGAGTTCAGAAGAAGGTCCAGGAAGAGGTTATTGATTTCTCCAACATCAGTTTTTGAATTATGTACTCCTTCCCCTACCAGTCTGTGATCATTTAGCTATTATACTCAGCAATTATAGTATATATGTTTGAATGTTATTTCTCAAAGCAGTCTCTTCTGGAAATCTATTCACTAATTATAGGGCCCAATATCATCATACTATTTGTTATAGCTTTATAAAATGTATTTTAGTAGCTGATATGGAAAAATCTCTCATTAGTTTTCTTTCACAAAATTTTCTTAAATATTTTTGCCTTTTCTAAAATGCAAATTCAGAATAATTTTATCATTCCTCCTTTGGAATTTATTGGCTTGTGTCTAAATCTTTAGTCTAATTTGGAAAAATAGACATTTTCATAGGATCGAGTCTTTCCCTACAGCATCATGGTGGTTTTGTTTGTTTGTTTGTTTTGAGACAGAGTCTCATTATGTTGCCCTCCGTAGAGTGCTGTGGTTTCACAGCTCTCTGTAACCTCAAACTCTTGGGCTTAAGCGTTTCTCTTGCCTCAGCCTCCCAAGCAGCTGGGATTACAGGTACCCCCCATAACACCTGGCTGTTTTTTGTTTTAGTTGTCATTGTTGTTTAGGAGGCCCAGATTGGGTTGGAACCTGCCAGCTCCAGGGTATGTGGCTGGTGCCCTAACCACTGAGATATGGGTGCTGAGCCTGATGTTGTATTTTTTAAAAAATTTGAACCATTCTGGTTGGGTGTGTTGGCTCACACTTATAATCCCAGCACTATGGGAGGCCAGAGCGGGAGCATTGCTTGAACTTCAGAGTTTGAGACCAGCCTGAGCAAGGAGCAAGACCTGTCTCTACTAAAAATAGAAAAAATTAGTCAAGTTTGGGGGTATGCACCGGTAGTCCCTACTCAGGAAGCTGAGGCACAAGGATTCCTTGAGCTCAGAATTTTGAGGTTGCTGTGAGCTATGATGATGCGCTACACTCCAGCTTGAGCAACAGAGTAAGACTGTCTCAAAAATTTAAGCATTCTTTTATATCTCTCAGTAAAATTTAATATTTTGGCTTTTATAGGCCCTGTACATTTCCTCTAGAGTATTTTCCTGGGAATTGCATTTGTTTTGTTGCTAGTGTGGATGTGATAGTTTTCCATTGTATTTTATGATGTTATTGGTGTTATTTAGGAAAGCCATCGATGAGTGTTGCACCTTATTAAACTTTCTCATTGTTGTTTTTCTTGGTTTCTCTTGGGTTTCATAGTAACACTCTAGCTTGACAATATCGTGAATGACAAATTATGAGAATTTATTTATTTTTTTCAAAATGACACTTCAAATTCCTATTTCCTACTTCATAGCTTTTTCTGAGTTTCTAAACTGTATGATTTGGTGATAATAGCAATTTAGTTTTGGTTCTCATAGTAATAGAATTATCTCCAGTATTCATTTTTAAGTAGAATGTTGACAGTGATTTGTGGGAGCTAGTCTTTATCATGTTAAAGCAGTAACCTGTATCTTATTAAGTTTTTTTTTTTTTTTTTTTTTTTACAGGAATGGGTAGTAGATTTTATTGAGTGTCTTTCTAGTCCATTAAAGTGAACATTTTAATTTTCTTATTTGAGTTATCATTGACCTATTATTTCCGATTTCTAAAAAACTTTTCTTGACTGCAGAGGATAAACTCTGTTTTGTCATATTGGATTAATTCATTGTTGCAGTTTATATATTGCTGGCTTCTTTAGTTGGGACTATAAAATGGAGTTATACTTAATGTTTTTATCTAAATTATTATAGAATAAGTCCCTACTGGTGTTTTTGCTGTAAATTACCTCCAGATGTTTCCCTTCACTATTTCTGAGATTTGGTCTCCAGCCTTTTATCTTGCCACTATATTTCTGTCACTGCTAGACCCTCTCAGGGACCCTCGTGACATTTGCTCTGCTCAGCACAGTTGCCTTTTGTCAGTTGTAGCTGATGACAATCGGCCAGAGTGGTTACTTTAAGAACCTAAAAGCCCCTACCCATCTATGGGCAGCCTTGTGGAGGGTTGGTGTCACCACTGGGAGAGCAAAGGCATATCCTCCGCTCAGAGCCAGGCAGAGAAAAGGGCAAGTTCTTTCTTTCCCTGGTTCAAGGCATCTTCTATTCTGCCTTAGGATGAAAAGCAGTGGGCCCGTCCCCTGGAAAGTGAAATTAGACCCTTACTCTCAGAGTTATGATCTGCCTCCCATGGCTTGACAGTACATTTGCCCTAAAATATGGCTTATTCTCCTTTAAATGATATCACATGTAGTATGCTTACAGCTCGGAACCCCAAACACATGTGCTTGTCAGAGTCTTTCATCCAGCATGAAGTGAATAATGGGTCAGATTACATAGCTTCCCTGTTTTTAGCTCTGGTTCCAAATTTTCTCTGATCTAATGCCTAAATGACAGACACTAGTTTTTAGGAATGGGGCAAGCTGACAAAATGACAAAGCTGTAGAAGCCCAACTCAGCAATGAGCACCATGAGGCAAGTGCAATTGCTTTTCTTTACTGGTCGAAGCTTTCCCAGAGGTTTGGAGAATCAGAGGATTTAACTAGGGGACTTGCCTCCAAAGAAGGGAGGGCTACCCAATTGCAAATTCTAGTTTCCATTGTAGAACACTGCAACTTATTGCGTTTAAAACAATTTGTAGCTCAAAATTTTAAGATTCAGTCTCTCTAGGTAGCCATACTAACTGCTGAAATAGATTTGCTGTTGTATTATTTAGAACTTTTGCATCTATAATCACAAATAAGATTCAAATTAGTCTTTTTGGTTATCATAATTAAAAAGCTATGTGACATAATTTTTTTCACTTACAGAAAATTCCCTGGAACATTATCTCGTGTCATAGAGGAATTATACACACACACAAGTAAAAAAACATATATACTGGTTCAGCTGGAAACATGATAAAGACTAGCTCTCACAAATCAGTTATCAACATTCTGCTTTAACAATGAACTATACTATAGGTATTCCCGTTAACAAAAGACAAAAATGGGAGACAAGATGGCGGACTGAAGCCAGCTTTCAACAAAGGCTCCCGTCTAGAAGGAGAGTTAAGGGACAGGAATTTAGTAAGTATCCTGGTGGACTTGAGCCTCACCAAGAGAGAAGGCTGAAGAACGCACATCAACACCGCTGAGGCAAGTTGTGATCACAAGGACGCAAACAAAAGGTACAAAATCCACCACCAAGCGGACGGGAGTCCCCCTCCCCCATGAGACCGGCTCTAGAGCCCCATAATTGAACAAGCGGGCAGAAATTAGAGCCCTTTAATTTCCACGGTCTCTCCACGGGAGAGACCTTCTAAAAACTGGACCTACCTCCCCTACTGGGGTGCCGTGGCGTTCTCCTGCCGGACATAGGGCTGAATAAAACTTTGGGAATCCTTTGCCGGCAACCCTGAATCCCCGGCGCTCCCCTCCCGCCCACTGAGGTCTGGAGGCCTGTCCCCCAGGACTTCGGATCCTTGGGTGATTTCTCAAGGGGAGTGGACAGTCCCCTTGAGTGCGACTGGTCAGCATTGACTCTGAGGCACGCCGAGTGAGGAGAGGGCACCGGGCTGAGGGGGAGTCACGCCTCGCGGCACTTCCCTGCGGTGCAGTGCAGCAACCCTCCCCGGGCATACGGGGCCCAAGACTGAATCAGACTCTGGCCTCCCCGCTGAGAGCTGAGAGCCCCTACTCTCACTCGGGGTCTGAGGGCCTATCCCCCAGGAGTTCGGATCCTTGGGTGATTTCTCAAGGGGAGTGGACAGTCCCCGAGTTGCGACTGATCAGCATTGACTCTGAGGCGCGCAAGTGAGGAGAGGGCACCGGGCTGAGGGGGAGTCACGCCTCGCGGCACTTCCCTGCGGTGCAGTGCAGCAACCCTCCCCGGGCATACGGGGCCCAAGACTGAATCAGACTCTGGCCTCCCCGCTGAGAGCTGAGAACCCCTACTCTCACTCGGGGTCTGAGGGCCTATCCCCCAGGAGTTCGGCTCCTTGGGTGATTTCTCGAGGGGAGTGCACAGTGCCTGAGCTGCGTCAGGTCAGCGCTGACTCTGGGACACGTGAGCGAGGAGAGGGCACTCTGCTGAGGGGAAATCAAGCCTTGGCGGCACTTCCCTGCGGTGCAGTGCAGGAGCCCTCCCCGGACCGTAGTATTGCGTGAAACTGAATGAAACTCTAGCTTCCCCCCGCCCCACTCCCAATTGGGGTCTGGGGGCCCATCCCCCAAGAGTTCTGATTCTTGGGGGATCTCTTAAGGGGTGTGGACCCAGCACAAACTGCGGCCACTCAGTGCTGACTCTGGGGCGTGGGACAGAGGAGAAAAGGGTCGCCTGAGTGCCCACACCAGAGCAGCAGTTCCCTGGAGGTAGATCAACAGCCGTTTTTTCTTTAACGGCAGAACGCTCACTTCTGGATATTCTGAGGCCACACCCCCTGTCTCCCTGGGCAACCAGAGGAGGCCACCGGTGACACGGCTCACAAACCCGGAAGCCTCCAGGGCGGGGCCGACCCAGAGAGGTGTTCAGACGCAATTCTCCAGCAGCAAAGACGTTTGAACTCAAAACAGCCCGTCTCCTGTAGGCGATGACAAGAACAGAGACAGAACCTCACAAAGTTGTCTGTTCTGTTCTGTTCTGTTAGCAGCATCCATCAGGGACAGGGCTAAACCTGAGTGAACACCTCCTTCCCATCACCTGCATCAAACACTCAAAGATGTCAGGGCCCATCTCCTCCTGCTAGATAGCGGCAGTCTGCGGGGGCCTGGCAGACTTCCTTGCGATTCAGGCAGGTGCAAACCCCTGGAGTGTCTGTTCACTGCAGGCAACTGGGTTAGCCATCTGCAGAGATACCAGTGACTGGGTCCGACGGAGGGGCAAAGTGGGGAAGGAGACGTCAACCTTCCCAGACTGCTCTGTTTGCTGGGTGGCTCCTCCTGACTCCACGCTGCACTGGGGTGAGCCGTGTCAGAGGAGTCACCAGGCCCCTGTGATCCAGTTCCCAGAGACCTCTTGAACCCTTCCACCCGAGACAAGTGCCGATTGAGACAGTTGATTCGGACCTTTTGAACTGGGCTAATAGACTGAGGACTCTTCAGGCGGTGCCCTGGGTGTGCGATTGTAGGAAGGTTTGATTCTCCTTTTCCAACTGGGGCCAGAGGTGGGCAGGCGGGGTGACTTAATTGCTGATTTTTCCACACAGCTGAGACTTCAAGCCAGAGTAGAAGTTGCAATAGGATCGAACAGAAACCAGCTGAAAACAAGACAGAACCACTTTGCTCCACCACACCAGACAGGGCCCCAGTTTCTCAGGCCACAACACTGTACGGGCCCTCGATAAAACCCCAGGGGAAAAACCAAAGGGAGTAAACCATGGGGCGGAATCAGCGGAAAAACTCTGGTAACATGAATAACCAGAATAGATCAACCCCCCCAAGAAAAGATACGGCAGATGTGATTGAAGATCCCATTCATAAACAACTGGCTGAGATGTCAGAAGTCGAATTCAGAATTTGGTTTGCAGACAAGATTAATAAAATGGAATTAGGAATTCGAGGAGAAATTCAAAAATTGTCTCAAGAATTTAACGAATTTAAAGACAAAACCACCAAAGACTTAGACACACTGAAACAAGAACTTACAGCCCTCAAAGATATGAAAAATACAGTAGAATCCCTCAGTAACAGAATGGAGCAAGCAGAAGAAAGGATTTCTGACATTGAAGATAAAGTCTTCGAACGCTCCCAATCTCTCAAAGAGGAAGAGAAATGGAGAGCAAAAACGGATCACTCACTCAGAGAGCTCTCAGATAATTCGAAAAAAAACAACATAAGGGTTATAGGAATTTCGGAGACTGATGAAGTAGCTGCCAAGGACACAGAGGCCCTTCTACATGAAATTATGAAAGAAAATTTTCCAGACATGCCTAGAGAATCTGAAATTCAGATAGCAGACAGCTTCAGAACCCCAGCACGATTCAACCCCAATAAGCCATCTCCCAGACATATCATAATTAGCTTCACTAAAGTTAACATGAAAGAGAAGATTCTCAAAGCAGCCCGGCGAAAGAAAACTATAACGTACAAAGGTAAGAATATTAGAATAACTGCAGATCTCTCTGCTGAAACTTTTCAAGCAAGAAGAGGCTGGTCATCAACTTTTAATCTCCTAAAGCAAAAAAACTTTCAACCCAGGATCTTGTATCCAGCTAAACTGAGTTTCATCTATGATGGAGAAATTAAATACTTCAATGACATTCATATGTTGAAAAAATTTGCCATAAGTAAACCAGCTCTTCAGGATGTTCTCAGACCTATCCTCCACAATGACCAACCCAATCCTATACCACAAAAGTAAACTCACTCAGAAACTTCGGATCAAACTCCAACTTCCACACTGGCGAAAGGATTAAAAATGTCCACTGGACCTTTGAAAAACTCGATACCCAAAATTCCACCAGACTTATCAATACTCTCCATCAATGTGAATGGCTTAAACTGTCCTCTAAAGAGGCATAGGTTAGCTGACTGGATACAAAAACTCAAGCCAGATATTTGTTGCATACAAGAGTCACATCTCAACTTAAAAGACAAATACAGACTCAGGGTGAAAGGATGGTCATCCATATTTCAGGCAAATGGTAATCAGAAAAAAGCAGGTGTTGCAATTTTATTTGCAGATACAGTAGGCTTTAAACCATCAAAAGTAAGGAAGGACAAGAATGGTCACTTCATATTTGTTAAGGGTAATACTCAATATGACGAGATCTCAATTATTAATATCTATGCACCCAACCAGAATGCACCTCAATTTATAAGAGAAACTCTAACAGACATGAGTAACTTGATTTCCTCCAGCTCCATAATCGTTGGAGATTTCAACACTCCCTTGGCAGTGTTGGATCGATCCTCCAGAAAGAAGCTGAGCAAAGAAATCTTAGATTTAAACCTAACCATCCAATATTTAGATTTAGCAGATATCTACAGAACATTTCACCCCAACAAAACTGAATACACATTCTTCTCATCAGCCCACGGAACTTACTCCAAAATTGATCACATTTTAGGTCACAAGTCTAACCTCAGTAAATTTAAAGGAATAGAAATTATTCCATGCATCTTCTCGGACCATCATGGAATAAAACTTGAATTGAGTAACAACAGGAATCTGCATACTCATACAAAAACATGGAAGTTAAATAACCTTATGCTGAATGATAGCTGGGTCAGAGATGAGATTAAGAAAGAAATCACCAATTTTTTGGAACAAAATGACAATGAAGACACAAACTATCAGAACCTCTGGGACACTGCAAAGGCAGTTCTAAGAGGGAAATTTATAGCACTGCAAGCCTTCCTCAAGAGAACGGAAAGAGAGGAAGTTAACAACTTAATGGGACATCTCACGCAACTGGAAAAGGAAGAACATTCCAACCCCAAACCCAGTAGAAGAAAAGAAATAACCAAAATTAGAGCAGAATTAAATGAAATTGAAAACAAAAGAATAATACAACAGATCAATAAATCAAAAAGCTGGTTTTTTGAAAAGGTCAATAAAATAGATAAACCTCTGGCCAACCTAATCAGGAAAAAAAGAGTAAAATCTCTAATATCATCAATCAGAAACAACAAAGACAAAATAACCACAGACTCATCAGAAATCCAAAAAATCCTTAATGAATATTACAAGAAACTTTATTCTCAGAAGTATGAAAATCTGAAGGAAATAGACCAATACTTGGAAGCACGCCACCTTCCAAGACTTAACCAGAATCAAGTGGAAATGTTGAACAGACCCATATCAAGTTCAGAAATAGCATCAACTATACAAAACCTCCCTAAAAAGAAAAGCCCGGGACCAGATGGTTTCACGTCAGAATTCTACCAAACCTTTAAAGAGGAATTAGTACCTATATTACTCAACCTGTTCCAAAATGTAGAAAAAGAAGGAAGACTACCCAACACGTTCTATGAAGCAAACATCACCCTGATCCCCAAACCAGGAAAAGACCCAACAAGAAAAGAAAATTATAGACCAATATCACTAATGAATATAGATGCAAAAATATTCAACAAGATCCTAACAAACAGAATCCAACAACACATCAAACAAATTATACATCATGACCAAGTTGGTTTTATCCCAGGGTGTCAAGGCTGGTTCAATATACGTAAATCTATAAATGTAATTCAGCACATAAACAAATTAAAAAACAAAGACCATATGATTCTCTCAATTGATGCAGAAAAAGCTTTTGATAATATCCAGCATCCCTTCATGATCAGAACACTCAAGAAAATTGGTCTAGAAGGGACTTTTCTTAAACTGATAGAGGCTATCTACAGCAAACCCACAGCCAATATCATATTGAATGGAGTTAAATTGGAATCATTTCCACTCAGATCAGGAACCAGACAAGGCTGCCCATTGTCTCCATTGCTTTTCAACATTGTAATGGAAGTTTTAGCCACCGCAATTAGGGAAGAAAAGGCGATCAAGGGTATCCATATAGGGTCAGAAGAGATCAAACTCTCGCTCTTTGCAGATGATATGATTGTGTATCTGGAAAACACTAGGGACTCTACTACAAAACTCCTAGAAGTGATCAAGGAATACAGCAGCGTCTCAGGTTACAAAATCAACATTCATAAATCGGTAGCCTTTATATACACCAACAACAGTCAAATTGAAAAAGCAGTTAAGGACTCTATCCCATTCACAGTAGTGCCAAAGAAGATGAAATATTTGGGAATTTACCTAACAAAAGACGTGAAAGATCTCTATAAAGAGAACTATGAAACTCTAAGAAAAGAAATAGCTGAAAATGTTAACAAATGGAAAAACATACCATGCTCATGGCTAGGAAGAATCAACATTATCAAAATGTCCATACTACCCAAAGCAATATATAATTTCAACGCACTCCCTATTAAAGCTCCACTGTCATATTTTAAAGATCTTGAAAAAACATTACTTCGTTTTATATGGAATCAGAAAAAACCTCGAATAGCCAAGACATTACTCAGAAATAAAAACAAAACAGGAGGAATCACACTACCAGACCTCAGACTTTACTACAAATCGATAGTGATCAAAACAGCATGGTATTGGCACAAAAACAGAGAAGTAGATATCTGGAACGGAATAGAGAACCAAGAGATGAATCCAGTTACTTACCGCTATTTGATTTTTGACAAGCCAATTAAAAACATTCAGTGGGGAAAAGATACCCTATTTAACAAATGGTGCTGGGTGAACTGGCTGGCAACCTGCAGAAGACTGAAATTGGACCCACACCTTTCACCATTAACTAAGATAGACTCTCATTGGATTAAAGATTTAAACTTAAGACATGAAACTATAAAAATACTAGAGGAGAATGCAGGGAAAACCCTTGAAGAAATTGGTCTGGGTGAGTATTTCATGAGGAGAACCCCCCGGGCAATTGAAGCAGCTTCAAAAATACACTACTGGGACTTGATCAAACTAAAAAGCTTCTGCACAGCTAAGAACACAGTAAGCAGAGCAAGCAGACAGCCCTCAGAATGGGAGAAGATATTTGCAGGGTATAACTCTGACAAAGGTTTAATAACCAGAATCCACAGAGAACTCAAACGCATCAGCAAGAAAAAAACAAGGGATCCCATCGCAGGCTGGGCAAGGGATTTGAAGAGAAACTTCTCTGAAGAAGACAGGCGCAAGGCCTTCAGACATATGAAAAAATGCTCATCATCTTTAATCATCAGAGAAATGCAAATCAAAACTACTTTGAGATATCATCTAACTCCTATGAGACTAGCCTATATCACAAAATCTCAAGACCAGAGATGCTGGCGTGGATGCGGAGAAAAGGGAACACTTCTGCACTGCTGGTGGGAATGCAAATTAATACATTCCTTTTGGAAAGATATATGGAGAACACTCAGAGATCTAAAAATAGATCTGCCATTCAATCCTGTAATTCCTCTGCTGGGCATATACCCAGAAGACCAAAAATCACAACATAACAAAGATATTTGTACCAGAATGTTTATTGCAGCCCAATTCATAATAGCTAAGTCATGGAAAAAGCCCAAGTGTCCATTGATCCACGAATGGATTAATAAATTGTGGTATATGTATACCATGGAATACTATGCAGCCTTAAAGAAAGATGGAGACTTTACCTCTTTCATGTTTACATGGATGCAGCTGGAACATATTCTTCTTAGTAAAGTATCCCAAGAATGGAAGAAAAAATACCCAATGTACACAGCCCTACTATGAAACTAATTTGGGACTCTCACATGAAAGCTATAACCCAGCTACAAGTTAACAATAGGGGGAAGTGGGAAAGGGGGGGGGTGGGTAGAGGGAGGGGAATCGGTGGGATCACACCTGTGGTGCATATTATAGGGGTATTTGCGAAACTTGGTAAATGTAGAATGTAAATATTTTGGCACAGTAACTGAGATAACGCCGGAAAGGCTATGTTAACCACTGTGATAAAAATGTGTCAAATGGTTTATGAAGTGAGTGTATGATGCCCCATAATCATATCATTGTATACAGTTATGATTTAATAAAAAAAAATTAAAAAAAAAAAAGACAAAAATGCTATTACCACCAAATAATACTGTTCAGAACTAAATATATATGTTTATATATTAAAATACATATTATATATATTTTAATGTTTAAAAGTCCTTACCTTTATCCTGACTAGTTCTGGAAACTTTCTCATTAAATTTTTGATAAATATTTTTGATGGTTGTTGGTATGTTCAGGTTTTCTACTTATTTTTAAGTCCAACTTTGGGAAATTGTATTTTTGCAAGGATTTTTCCTCATTGTAAAATTTCACCTTTGTTCATATTTATCTGTGAGTACTTTTTAGAAGTTCTAAAATTTCCTCTGTATCTATCATTATATCCTCTTTTTAAATACTATTTTTATTTGTGGTTTATCTTATCAAATATAACCTCAAATGTAACATAGAAACTTTCAGGAATGTATTTGTTGCACAAAATTAAATACTTTTACTTTTTTTATTTTTTTTTGAGACAGAGTCTCCAACTGTGGCACTGGGTACAGTGCTGTGGGGTCACAGCTCACAGCAACCTCAAACTCTTGGACTTAAGCAGTTCTCTTGCCTCAGTAGCCAAGTAGATACTTGCCAAGTAGCTGGGAGTACAGGCGCCCACCACAATGCCCGGCTATTTTTTTTTTTTTTTTTGGCAGTTTTTGGCCGGGGCCAGGTTTGAATCCGCCACCTCCCGTATATAGGGCCAACACCTTACTCCTTTGAGCCACAGTTGCCACCCCAGGCAATTTTTTTGGTTTCAGTTGTCATTGTTGTTTGGCAGGCCTGGGCCGGGTTTGAACCCGCCAGCCTCGATGTATGTGGCTGGCGTCCTACTGACTGAGCTTCAGGTGCCACCAGTACTTTTGCTTTTTTTAAAACAATTTTATATGTCATAAAATTGACCCATTCTGAGTATCCAATTCAGTGATTTTTAGTATCTTTACTGAGTGGTGCTGTTGTATTATTTAGAACTTTTGCATCCATAATCACAGTCACCAAAAATCAGTTTTAAAAAACACTTTCTATTTCTCCAGTAAGATCTCTCAGCCCCATTTACCCTTAATCCTCCTTATTATCCTCAGCCCCCAGGCAATCACTAATCTACTTTTTGTCTTTATAAATGTATCTTCTCTGAACATTTCTTATAAAGGAAATAATATATGTTCCCATGTTTGACTTTTTTCACTTGGCATTTTTTTTATTAATTAATTTTTTTATTAAGTCATTTGTACATAGGTCATGAATACATTTATGCCATTATGGGATTCAGTGTGTTGATTATTTGTCCAAATGGGAGTGTTTACATCCTACTAATACTTGGCATATTTTTAAAGTTCATCTATGATGTAGTCTGTATTGGTAGTTTGTTCCCTTTTACTTCTGAATATTATTATTTCATTGGATTGATAAATCACATTGTGGCTATCCGTTTCCTGGTGATGGGCATTTAGGTTTTTCCAATTTTAGGCCATTAAGAATGATGCTGCTGTGCACCCTCACATGCAAGTCTTTGTGTGCATGTATGGTTTTATTTCTTCGGGTAGATACGTACGACCTAGAGATGGGTCATAGGGTAGTTTTATTCTGTGAGAAATGCTAAACTGCATCCCAAAGTCGACTTTTGATTTTTTTAATGGTGGTATAAATTCTATCCTGCAGGAGGCTATGATGTCAAGTATAATTGTTACTGGGGCCTTCTGTTTTATGTCCCTTTAAGTCAGGGAAGAGTGTTATGCTTTCCATGACTAGGATCTGATGTTTTTTGATTTATCATAAAACTCTACCTTTGAAATCTGTATCAAACTTTTGAAACTTTTTCTTTCTTTTTTTTGGCTGGGGCCAGGTTTGAACCTGCCACCTCTGGTATATGGGGCTGGTGCCTTACTCCTTGAGCCACAGGCGGCCACCCCAAACTTGAAACTTTTTAAGGGGTAAGATTCTATCATTGGTAGAATACTCTAAGGAACCTCAAGTAGACTTCATATTTCTTATACCTTACCTGAGGCATATTTCATTTCTTCTTGTTTGTTCTCAGTTGAAAAGGGGTAGTTTAAATTGTTAGCCCAAAATGAAATTCCTCTCATAGGCAGAAATTGTCTTGGGCTTAGCTTAGGATGCTGTTGGTTGTTAGTAGCATAGCCTTTGGCTGTAAAGCCCAGATTAAAGGGGGACTGGATTGGAAGGCACTGGAAGGTCCATGTATGATGTCTGTCACAGAGCCAGGGAGTGATCCAAGGAAGAAACTGGTACTAAAGCTAAGACCTGGGATATGGTTTCTTCAGGGCATCTGGAAGGAATCCTAGAGGCAATAGGACCCTAGGGACTCTAGCCTTATGTAGGATTCAGAAAGCCAAACTCATGGGTGGGGAGGATGCTGTGCACAGCTGGAGTTAGACCCCCTTTTTAAAAAAAAAAAAAAAAAAGAGGAAGAAGAGCTTTATTTCAGTCAGTGGAACGACAGCACAGATTGAGGTAGACCCTGTATAAGAATGGTTCAGAGCTGAGCAGAGTGGAATCAGGCCCCTATACATTTTCATGTTACTGGTCCTTTTAAGCTTCATGATTTTTCATTTGTTATTAAAAGTACTCCTTAGTGCAAACACATTATCTTTCATATAATTGTGTAATATTACCTCTAGATGTTTTTAGCATTACCTATTCTTTTCCTTTAACGGGGAATCTAGAGATTTTAGCATATTTATAAGCATATTATTTAAATTGTAAATAAAATCATTGCAGAATTATTTAATATAATGGAGATTATTTATGGTCCTTAATTTTTCATGGAAAATATCATTTAAACACTATTTTCATACTAGAAATTATTGCTGTATATTTTTGTGTTACAGACTTATTAGATGGGTTAAAAATGTAATTTCCTAGATAAAGTCAACACTTTTAATATGCAACAAGGAAATTTGCAATGTAGTTAGTTGTTTTTGCCTAATTGCACAGAAACTCTTTTGAAGTTTTACAGTGATTAGGAGATAGGTTGAAGATTTTTTTTTTTTTTTAATTTCAGATTAATGTGAGCATACAAACAACTAGGTTACAATGCTTGCATTTGTTAGCTAGAGTTCCTCTACACCTTTGGGTTTAGTTGCTTATTGGATCTGCACCCAAGAAGTGTGCCATATACCTTTACATTGTGCCCATTAAGTGGGAGCACACCAGTCTTCTTCCCTCCTCTTTTCTCCTGCCTCCATTGTTCCCCGCCCCCCAATTGAATTGATTTGAGTTTTTCTCTTATGTGGGTATGTATTAGATAGTCTATTGGCTTCATATTAGTATTGAGTACTTTGCTCTTCCATTATGGTGATACTCTACTAAGAAGAATGTGTTTCAACTCCATCTAGGTTAATACAAAAGTTGTAAAGTCTCCATCTTTTTTTTTGAGACAGAGTCTCACTTTGTCACCCTCAGTAGAGTGTTATGACATCACAGCTCACAGCAACCTCAAACTCTTGGGCTTAAGTGATTCTCTTGTCTCAGCTTCCCAAGTAGATGGGACTACAGGTGCCCAGCACAATGCCCAGCTATTTTCTGTTGTTGTTGAAGTTGCCGTTGTTGTTTTAGCTGGCCCGGGCCAGGTTCAAATCCCCCTTGGTGTATGTGACCGGTGCCCTACCCACTAAGCTACAGACGCCACCCCAAATCTCCATCTTTTTTTATGGCTGAATACTATTCCCTGGTATCCATATACCACAGCTTGTTAATCCATTCCTGAGTTGATGGGCATTTAGGTTGTTTTCAGATCTTGACAATTGTGAATTGAGCTGCAGTAAACAATCTAGTGCAAATGTCCTTATGATAAAATGATTTTTTTTTTCTTCTGGGTAGATGCTTAGTAATGGGATCAAATGGGAGGTCTCACTTGACTTCTATGAGGATTCTCCATACATCTTTCCAAAGAGGCTGTATACGTTTGTAGTCCCAGCATCAGTGTAAAAGTGTTCCATTTTCTCCACATCCATGTCAGCGTCTATAACTTTAAGACTTTGTGATGTGGGCTACTGGAGATAGGTTGAAGAGTAAATTGTCAGTGATTGCTATTACTTTTCTTCCTAAACACAGAGAACAGGGGATAGTGAATTGTCTGGGTTTCCTAGACATTCATGTATTTAATATAATTTAAATTTATGATATGGCCATTAAAATACTGGGTGAACGAAATCTTTGCAAGGTAAAAGATCCAATTTGAGTAATTAGAAATTTGTTCTGTAAGCTGTACGTGTTTTATGGTAAAGACATGTTTTAGAGTGGGGTATGAGGTGTGTACTTACCCCAGGTGACACCATCTACATAGAGCTGGCTTGTTGCTCTTTGTCTCTGGGATATTTTTCTCCCCGTGTATGTGTATCAGTTTGTTACTGCACACTCTGAATATTTTCTCTGGCTTCACCCTTTGTCGTATTTTCTCAGCCAATGAAATCTAGTGTAGCAGATTACACTGAACACTCTTGTATCCATTCTCAGGCAGGGAATGTAGTCACATTATTCTTAGTTGACTCTTTTATTTTGCCTAAAATTGAAGTTTTGACCTATAATGGTATAGAAGTGATGATGCTAGATACACTGCAAAGAAACAGAAAGATCTACATTCTGGTTATTAAAATGCCAAGTTTTAAAGAGGCTGTTCTTCTTGGAAACTGGCAGAGGTTAAAGATTAGTTTGAACTTCCTTTGCAGAAATGGTCCCAAAAGCATAGAGTAAGAATCCACTGGATGGCATCATGGTTTGATGTTAGGAAGGGTGTCATTCACATTATTGCAGCACAGTTGTATGAATGGTACCTGAGTGCCTGCTAGAAAGCCAAGAGATTTTGCAGAGAAAGGCACTGTGATGTACCTCTGTGATGAGGTTGCTGTAACAATCCCATGCAGGACCTTTTCACTTAGTGCAGTCCCTTTGCCAGACCACATCT
The DNA here is from genome assembly GCF_027406575.1 of Nycticebus coucang. NCBI lineage: Eukaryota > Metazoa > Chordata > Mammalia > Primates > Lorisidae > Nycticebus > Nycticebus coucang. Next base: position 63,522,073 of record NC_069790.1, on the reverse strand, counting down.
CTGTGCTCAGGGATAAAAAATTAGAAACTTTTGTTTGAGAATAGGATACCTGTTAAGTTAATGTTTTATGGAAAGGTATTTGCAATTAATTATTTTAAAGCAAGTTATATTTTCATATTTTAAGAAATATGGGTATAATATATGGGTGTACCCGTATTTCATATTTTAAGAAACTGTTACGGTGACTATAGTAATGATCTCATCTTAACTTTGATTTTATCCAATTCAGAGATGTTGGAGAGATGGGGCCAGTAGAGACCTTGAGGTTATTCTTTGCGCTGCCTCTGCCCTTTTCTCTTTCCCTGTTTCTCAGGGGGTCAAGTCAGCAATGTTAGATGCAGCAGGTAAGCCTCTTAAATTCACAAACACATATATCTGCTCTCCAGCAGGCATTGTAAAATAACTGTGTTATAGGAAACTTCCTTTTAGTCCTGCTCTAGAGGATCAGTTTTTCCAACATATTTCTTTAAAAGAGAAACTATAGGTGGCAGAAACAAAAATGGAAGATTTTCCCTAAAAAAAAAAAAGATTTGTTTTCTCTGTAATGTCCCAAGGGAAAAAGAATTAGCAAATTAATGACTGCTATTCAGTAAGGTTCTCCCACACTCCCACTACCACTGGCCATGCCTCTACCAGCTCCCTTTACACACTGTAGCCTGTCTCCTCACACCAGATTGTCCTGTCCATGCATATGCTTTATTTTCAGAGTTAAAAGTTAAAAATAATCAAGCTTTATTCCTTAATCAGAGGTATTTCTACATGAAGGTTTAAGTTTGTTTCTTTAAGGTGAAATATAAGATATAGGATGTTTGAATGAGCTTATGATATACAATCATGCTTTTATTTACAAAGGGGCCTCCTTTATCAAAAATAACATGAGTCCCATAACCATAAAACCTGGGAATTCTTGTTGAATTTTATTCCTTGGTAATCTATGTGTATCTACTTATTCTTCTCCACTGAGGTGTTATAACAAATTACCTTAAAATTTTTTCATTTTAGTAACTTTTGCTATAAATAGAAAAATAGATTAGAAATACTGAATGTCCTGTTGCCTGAGAACAGCCGTGAGCGCACTGCAATTCAACTATCCAACCGCCTGACTCCCGCAACCACTTAAGCCAGTCGCTTCCCTCTGTGGAAGTGACTGTGCCTCAGGCCACGTCAGCACTTTACCCGTCAGGTACATTGTGCTCTTCTCCCTGCTGTGCTGCGCAGGGCGTAGTCACGGGGTTACTTGGTCCTGTTGATCATCTGTTCTCTAACAAAGTAATCCACGATGATGCATAGGCTGGTTCTAGCAGCCTTCTTAGTTCATGAAAGTGTCTTTTAGAGATGTTCTTGCCTCTTTTGGACAATACAAAAGATTGACTATGCAAAAAGCCTGATATACATAGAACTAGCCCTATCCAAAGGATGATTTGAGCCTGTGAACCCATATTTACACCAGACTTCCTGAAAAGAGTCCTAAATACTCAAGCAATAATCATTTAGAGGAAAAACATAATCAACTTATTAATTAATAACTAACAAAAGAATTAATACTATTAACCATGAAAGCTTGGGAAATTTTCCGATAAATATGACATGCCAAAAAACCATTTTACAAAACTTATTTTGTAGTTTTGTTTTAATTGAAAAATATTTCACAATTGTGAAAATGGTTTCATTCTTCAGCTAAAATTTGTGGAGCTCTGTATCCTTGTTGTTACTTGAGCAGTCTTTTCCCTCATTACTTTCTGTCTCTCTAGATCTAATTTTGATGCACATCTAATTAATATCTCTTCTTTTTTAAATGTTCTTTTTCTTTCTTAGTCCTACCTTGAAACCTCTTCTAAAGTTTGTGGCTTAGCTTGTTTGTCATAATAGACAACAAGGCTTAAAAGAGGTCTCAGAAAATCCCAGTTCCCACTGTGCTATGTACTTTACATTTGAAGTGCATAATCACACGAACTTCCTAATTAAAGTTTATCACTTTAATAGATATTCTTCAAAGCCGATGTGGTGAAATGAACAGCCCAGCTGTTTCAAAGTCATAAACTAGTTAACTAACAGGCCTTAAAAAAAAAATATGTATATATACATACATATATATATATGTTAGTTAACTAGTAACACATGGTTATGGATAGGACTACCAGAGGATTTTAGAGAAATAACAGATGTCAATCTATCCCTCCCTTTGCAAAATAACAGATGTCAATTTATCCCTCCATCTGCAAAAATGATCTTGGAAATCTCAGGGCCTGGATGACGTGGCATAGGGTTTTCCCTCAAGTACACTGTTGATTGCTATTGAGCAGTGTGCAGAGGGGTTCTCCTTTTGATACTTAAAAGGGTGCTTCTTGCAGGCTTTAAATTAGCCTGTAAACCCAATGGCAAATTACCTTGTACAACAGGTTATCCTAGTCATACAAAGTCATTTTCTACCATGTCTTCTTCATTAACTGTTTTCATAGCCCAGTGGTCTCAACCCTGGCTGCATATTACAGTTACCTGGGAGTTTTAAAAACTATCAATAAGGCATCACTCTATCAGACTTATATTACAGATTATATTACAAGTCCACAGTGATCAAAACAATATGTTTATTGGCATAAAAATAGAGATATAGACATACCGAACAGCATAGAAAACCAAGAGATGAAACCAGTTTCTACTTGCCATCTGATCTTTGATAACCAAGCAAAAGAAAACAGTGGGGAAAAGAATCCCTATTCAACAAATGATGCTGGGAGAACTGGATAATCACATGTAAAAGCCGAAACTGGACCTGCACCTGTCACCACTTATAAAAATTGACTCAAGATGGATAAAAGTTTTAGATCTCAGACATGAATGATAAAAAACTTAGAAGAAATTGGGGGAAAAACTCTTGAGGATGTTGGCCCAGGGAAAGATTTTATGATGAAGACTTCAGCGGCTATCACAACAACAACAAAAATAAACAAATGGGACTTAATCTGAAAAGCTTCTGCATAACTAAAGACATAATACATAAAGCAAAAAGACAACCTTCAGAATGGGAGAAGATATTTACAGGGTATAAATGTGACAGAGTTAATGACTAGGGCAGTGCCCATAGCTCAGTGGGTAGGGCACCGGCCACATACACTGAGGCTGGTGGGTTCGAACCCGGCCTAGGCCAGCTAAAACAACAATGACAATCACAACAACAACAAAAAATATCCAGCATTGTGATGGCTGCCTGTGGTCCAGCTACTTTAGGAGGTTGAGGCAAGAGAATCGCTTAAGCGCAAGAGTTTGGGGTTGCTGTGAGCTGTGATGCCATGGCACTCTACCCAGGGCAACAGCTTGAGACTTGTCTCCAAAAAAAAAAAAAAGAGTTAATGACTGGAATCTACAGGGAACTGAAATTAATCAGCCAAAAAAGAGCAAATAATCCCATCTATCAGTGGACAGGAGAGGAAGACAGATGAATAGCTAACAAATGTATGAAAAATTTCCCATTGTCCCTGATCATTAGAGAAATGCAAATCAAAACCACCTTGACATATCACCTAACCCCAGTGAGAATAGCCCACATTACAAAGTCTCAAAGCTGCAGACGCTGGCGAGGATGTGGAGAGAAGAGAACACTTTTACACTGCTCTTGAGGCTACAAACTAATACAATCTCTTTGGTAGGAAGTATGGAGAATCCTCAAAGAACTCAAATTAGACCTTCCATTTGATCCTGCAATCCCATTACTAGGCATCTACCCAGAAGAAAAAAAATCATTTTATGATAAGGACATTTGCACTGGATTGTTTATCATAGCTCAATTTACAGTTGCCAAGATCTGGAAACAACCTAAATGCCCATCAACTCAGGAATGGGTTAACAAGTTGTGGTATATGTGTACCATTGAATACTATTCAGCCATTAAAAAGATGGAGAGTTTACATCTTGGAGGGAGTTGGAACACGTCCTTCTTAGTAAAGTATCATAAGCATGGAGGAGCAAGAATCTAATGTACTCAATACTAAAATGAAGCCAGTAGACGATCTAATATATGCCCGCATGAAAGGAAAACTCAAATCAATTCAAGGTGGGGATGGGGAACGAGGGAGCTGGGAGAAGGGAAGTGGGAAGGGGATGGATGTGCTCCCACTTACTCTACCTAACAAATGTAAACATTGTAACCTAATACTTTGTACCTTCAAGTTAGCCTGAATCAATAATAAAAAATAATAATAAAAAAAACTATCAATACTTGCTCCCTCACCCTGACCAACCAGTGCAGTGGTTTTCCAGTGTGATCCGTGGACCAGCATCATTATCTTGGGAACTCGTTATAAATATATATTCAGGGTCCTCACCCAGACCTGCTGAATCAGAATCTTTGATGGATGGGACCCAAGAAACTTTTAAGAAGCCATCTGGATGATTCGATTCAAGTTTGAGAACCATCGACCTAGTGTTTTTGCCCCTTGACATTCACCTGCTACAGTTTCCTCTCATTATCTTGATGTAGTTCAAACCTCAGCACTGCACCTAAATCCCTCTGATTTCCTTACATATATTATAATGATATAGGAACTTTTTAAGTTTCAGTAATTAAAAACTGTTCTCATATCCTAATAATGATATTTTCTGGATAAATCTTGTTGAAAACCAGGCCTAGTTGGTTTTTTGTTTGTTGTTAAAACATATTTGGCCATTATGAAAATTAGATCAAAGAAGATTCCACTGGACCTCTGTAACTTTCTCTGACCTGAGATATTGCACTTTGGAGCTGGACAGATGTGAATGGGTCACTCAGCTGGTCACCATGGGCTTTTTTTTTGGCAATAATAGGAACATGGCCATGGCATCAGGTTATATCATCTGCTACCTTCTTGCTGTGTTCTCACATGACAGAGAGAAAATGATCTTTTGTGTGTCTTCTCTCTTCTTTCTGATTATTATAGGTACACAATACTTGTATGTCTTTATAGGTACATGTGATTTTTTTAATACAGGCTTATAAGGCGAATTAATCAAATCAGGGTAATTGGGGTATCCATCATCTTAGGCATTTATAATTTTTTTTTGCTTGTGCCTGTTCTTATGTGGAAACTAGGTCCAATTCACTCTTAATGATCTAATTACCTCCCAAATGTCCCCATCTCCTTGTACCATCACACTGGAGATTTGGATTTCAACATCAGAATTTGGGGAATGAGCACAAATATTCATTTCTTTTTTCTTTTCTTTTCTTTCTTTCTTTTTTTTTTTTTTTTGAGACAAAGTCCTAAGCTGTCGCGCTTGAGTGCCTTGGTGTCACAGCTCACAGCAACCTCAAACTCTTGGGCTTAAGCGATTCTCTTGCCTCAGCTTCTCAAGTAGCTAGGCCTACAGGCGCCCGCCACAACACCCGGCTATTTTATGGTGGTAGTTGTCATTGTCGTTTCGGCAGGCCCAGTCTGAATTCCAACCCACCAGCTCTGGTGTGTGTGGCTGGCGCCCTAGCTACTGAGCTACAGGCCCTGAGCCACAAATATTCATTTCATAATACTGAAGGGAACGTTACTGGGACTTTTAGCCTCATAAAGTGATCACTGCAAGAGTTCGTGCAGACATAGCTTTAGCCTGTAGATTTTGGTTGCAAGTATCTTGCATTTGCTATGGAAGTTTCATTAAATGGTATCTGTACCAACAAAGAGGCGATGTAGCCAAGTGGTTGATAGCATAGACTTTGTAGCCAGACTGCCTGGATTTAAAAATTAATACCAATTATTATCCGTGTGACCGCAGGCAGGCCGTTTAATGGCTCAAGCCTGGATTTCTCCACTTGTAAAATAGGGATGGTAACAGGACCTGTTTCACAGGTAGTGGGCAGATTTAATGGGTTAATTCACGTGAAGCACCCAAAATAGTGCCTAACTTATAGAGATACTGAGTACTGTTTATTTATCACTTGGTAATGGAGGCAGTGTCTTTTAAAGGGTTGCCATGAGGTCAGTGACCTTAAAGAGACTAGCTAACTTTGACATCTTTAGGACTAAAGGTGAGTTAGGCACTGAGATTACCACTGGAGTTTATTTCTAAAAGTCATATCTAATAATGTTTTAGTTAAAGTTCAAAGCCTTACATGTATTTATTAATTTGGTAAACTTACTGAATATATTTAAATAACAGAAATAAATAGTTCTGAATCCCTTCATTGCAGTTCTGAAAATAGAAAGGTTTTGTAATGCTCGTTTGGAATTAAAAATGTAACTTAAATGCATATATTGGTTTTGTATTGCTGCTGCTAAATTTAGCAGCTCAGACAGCATATATGTATTATTTCATAGTTCCCATGGGTCAGAAATTTGGAAATAGTGTATGTAGCTCAGCTGCATCTCTGCTTAGTCTCACAGGCCTACATCAAGGGGTCATTGGGGCTGTGCTCCTCTGTCGAGGTTCTGGAGAAGAATATACTTCCAAGCACATTTAGGTTGTTGTCAAAATTGAGTTCTTTGAGATTATAAGACTGAAGTTCCCACCCCTTTGCTGGGTAGTGACGATTTCTTGGCAAATGGCCCTTCCCTTAATTTTGAAGGCCACATTGCCAATCAAGTCCCTGTCAGGCTTTGGATATCTCAGACCTCTCCTTCTTCCTCATCTGTCCTCTGCCGCTTTCTTCTGCCATATCTTTTCCGCCACCTCTTTTGCCTTCTGCTTTCAATCTCTTACATGATTACATTGGCCCGCTCATACAATCCAGGATAAGTCTTCCTGTCTTAAAATCTGCTTGTTAGTACCCTTAATTCCATCTGCAGAGTCTCTTCAAGCAGTACCTGGGTTCATGTTTGATTGACTAACCAGAGAATGGGAATCTTGGGGGACATCTTGGGAATTCTGCCTACCATAAAACATTAGACTATTTATATTCTTTATTTACCCCACTTAGTATGAGTACCATTTGGTACAGAAATACCAGTGGTTTTGATTATAGGTTGTCTTTCATCCTGTTGGGGACATTATGTAATATGATACATACGCATTGTTACCTTTCTAAAATTAAACAATTTCTCAACTCCAAAACACATCTGGTCTCAAGGGTTGTTGAAGGGATGTGGACGTGTTATGTAAAGCTACTGGCAAAAAGATATTTTTGAAAGCATTTATATTTTAAATACTGTGAAATGGTACATGTATAGCACTCCCTGCTTGAGAGAAAGGATGTTAATGTGCTCTTCAGATTCAAATTTAGAGAACTAAAAGGGACTGGGGAGACAGATTCATTTGAAAGATTCAGGAGGCATCAATATTACAGATAAAAAGGGAAAAGGTGGAAGATAATATATATGAAACACTGTCTTGGTTACCTTATAATAGTCACAACATGTGTGTGTGCAATAATTTAATCCTTATTATAATCTATACAGGTTGTTATTTTAATACTGTTACATGTGCTGAAATCAAGAATCAGGGAGACTAACTTGCTCAGAGTCACATGGCCAGTCATATGTGGAATGGAATTAGAACTTTCTTCTGACTTCACATTCTGCTTTCTCTGTTAATCAAAGAATGGTGGCAGATCTGGGATTTAAACTATAATCTATTCTTTCACCCTAAAAACACCCAGATGGTTGTTCTTTTTTTTTTTTTTTTGCAGCATTTATACAAACATTTTTATTAAACAAAATGCAATAAAACTTAGAAATTAACAATAAAGGGTAGCAAAAAAACTTGAAAAATGTAAATACCTTTGTACGTCATTATTGTGTGTATCACTTAAGTTTGATCAGAGATCTTGATCCCTTAGCAACTATGTATGTGTATATTTGTTATAGAGATGTTATGTTCTGCGGTTGTGGTTGCTGGTTAAACAGTCTCTATAAGGCTGTTGTCATTGCATCTGATGCTGGCGTTTGAAGTCCTCAAGGTAGGGAGGCGGATGTAAAGTGGGGAGATCAAGAGCAAGCTGGAACCCACAAGCAAAACTTAGAGCCGAAATATGACAGGCCAAAACCTGTGTCCATTCTTACTGCCTCTCACCTTGGTCATGCAGAAGCCAAGGCTTTTTGTCAAAGAGCTAAAAACACACACCCTTCTGGCCTAGGTGTCAGAGAAGCTGCAGGAGCAGTTCCAGTTCTGACCACTGCCCCACACCAACGAAGAGAGCCAGCTTACAATATACGTAAGCTACAAAATTGAGATTGCTTCACTTACATGCTCCAAATTGCCCACAGAAATCTCTCTTGTGATCCAGCCTAACTGAAAACATACGAGAAAGGGAATTCTGGGAGATGTAGTTCAGCCCAGCCTAGGTGAGGCCTTACAAAGTCACCACAGTCTATCTTGTCAACTTTGCACTCACATGGATCTCCAAACTTAATCTTCAAATAAAAATAATAGTAATAAAGTCATGTTCTGCCTCACATAATACAAACAAAAACATGCTCACTCAAAAGGCTTTTCTTGAAAAGCCAGATAGTAAATATTTTAGGTTTTATAGGCCACGTGGTTTCTATTGCAACTATTCATGAAAGCAATCATAGACAGCACATAACTGAAGAATGAGGCTGTGTTCCAATAAAACCTTCTTTACAAAACAGACCCATAGATTGCTGATCCCTGTGTCAATCTTCTCACCAAAGAGAATAAAAAGTCTCCCTTTATTTTAGATGATCTCTATTCTTCTCCTAGCTGATCCACATGCCATCCTTTCATATCCTATAACTTAAGTATTATGATATAAAGTTAATTTAGTACATCTTATGTTAGAGAAGGAGACGAGAAAGAAGGAAGGAAACAAACTATCTGATATACGTGTCAAAATGAGGAAAAAAATACTCATGAATATTATAGTCTTCTTTTCTGCAATTGGTCATGTGGTTCTAGCTGGTATTTATAACCACCTTCTTCCAATACCCAAATTTCTTTACTAAGCCTCTTAATTAGTTACAGTTCCTGGTTTATTTCCAAATATTTATTCCCGAGGGCCTGGGCCATTAAGAGTTCCTCTTGAATTGGAGGTTGTTGACTTAAAAATCACAAAATATGAGTACATAAAAAGGCCCAGAGGGTCTCCTGCATTCTAGATATAGCTGTTACGTGGTAGTAACTTAATTTTCCCTTAATAGTCAAGATTAATCACCATAGTCAGTATAGTAACTCTCTTCTTTGCCCAAAGTGGCGATCATTGTTGTGTACCTAGTGGAAGAATTCCTCCCTCTGAAACAAAGATTTCTAGAGCAGTAGAACCTAAAGTTGTGTGGATGAGAAACCAAAAAAATGTACTGTTACATCACTAGGGGTGACAATGAGGGCAAAATTTCCATTTCTACCCCCCTTGCTTCCTAAGTTGTGAATCCTGCTATAGGAGAAATAGTGCTATATAATAGATATTGACTTAGAACTTTTACCAAAACCTGGAGAGCCTTGACCCAGCCCACAAAGTGTTGTCACCTAGTTAGTGCCATAACTGAGCCTTCAAAGGACTATTCCACCATTTTATCATGTTGGCTGCTACCAACTTACAGGTAACATAGTAAGACCAGTGAATTCTTTGAGCAAGGGCCCATTGCCACACTTCATTTGCCGTAATGTTAGTTTCTTAGTCAAACGTAATTCTGTGTAAGATATCATATTTTTGGATACAGTATTCTGACAGTTCCCAGTGGTAGATTTGGCAGAAGCATTATAAGCATAAAAATCAAATCCATATCTAGTAAGAACAAAATGCTATCTCTTTCATGATGGAAGCAGACCAATCAACCTTCCACCAGGTAGCTGGGTGATCTTTCTAGGGAATATTGGAGCTTGGTGTTGGTCTCTGCCCTCAGCAGGGATTATCTACAAATAGTCCCTGGTGAGCAAAAACTGAGCCCAGCATAAACTCCATTTCTGATTCCATGGCCATTTGTTCATGAGCTCACTGGGCAATGGTAGGAGTAACCGGAGAAGGCTTACTGACATCCACAGAACAGGTGATCCTGTTCACCTGATTATTAAAATTCTCTTTTGCTGAGTCATCCTTTGGTGAGTATTCATATGGACACAAACATCTTCACATTCTGTGCCCATGTGGAAAAGTCTATCTACATACTCTTCCCTATAGGAAGTTTTCCAATTGTGTACTTTCCAAGTCCCTGACCATTCAGCCACAGCCCATGAATTGATATGGACCCATATACCATCTATCATTCCAGGCAAAATGAACAGCCACATATTCTATTCAAAATCTTGCCCATAGGAAGGATTTCCATTCACCACTGTCTTTCAGAGCTGTCCCTGAAAGGAGTTTACAGTGCTGCGTCCCGTGCTGTATCATGAAGAATGATCTGTAAATCAACCTCAAGGGTTCCCTTTCTTAGTCAACTGCTCATGGAGAAGCTCATCATGAGGCCACAGCTGTGAATGAGAGAAAGAAGTAAATGTAGCATTAGTAGGGGGTGTGGGAATCTGGGTCACTTCCTTAGGCAACTGATTGTTGCCTTCAGGACCTGCTTGAGTCCAATCTTGAAGATATAACTTCCTTTTGATGACAGTGTTGCTGTATGTGCCCAATAGTATGGCTTGGTAGGTCTGACAATACTCAGTTCACAGTGGGCTCTCCAAAAAAGACTTCTATGGGTCTGTGGTATGATTCAGACACAGCAGCTTTCCAAAGACTCCCAACAGCATCCCCAGGAATCACTCATTTTTCAAGTACCAGTTTATCTTCTGAGTCATGTGACCCAGTTGGCAGAACAGCTTGCATGGCAACTTGACCTCTTATAGAACCTGCTCTTATTCTGGGTTCTACTCAAAACAAGCAGCTTTTCAGATCAGTCAGAAAATGAGTCAAAGGAGCATGTTCAAATGAGGAATATGTTGCCCTCAAAGCCAAAGAGCCCCCCTTGGAATTATACCTCTTTTTTTTTTTTATAGACAATAGAAAAAGAAGAAATACATCAAAATCATTCTAATTGATCTGGGTACACCTGATATTAAAATTGGAGAAAATACATTATTATAAAGGAGAAATTACAAACATATGTTACTTATAAATGAGGGAGGATACACTATCCTAAACAACATATTAACAAGTTGAGTTAAAAATGAATGTTTAAGTAATATACTTTGGTCAAAATTAAAACCAATTTATGTGAAAATTAGTCACTACTTTCTTTTCTTTTCTTGTTCTTTTTTTTCTTTTCCTTTGCCTCATCCCTTCCCTCCTTCTCTGTCTGCTCTCCCCTTTCCCCATGCCCCACTGTGTCATTAATTGTCTTCAAATCAAAATTGAGTACGTAGGATTCATACTTCTCCATTCCTGTGATGCTTCACTAAGAATAATGTGTTCCACCTCCATCCAGGTTAGTGCAAATGCTACAAAAGCTCCATTTTTTTAATGGCTGAATAATATTCCATGGTATACATGCACCACAGCTTACCAATCCATTTCTGGGTTGAAGGACATTTAGGTTGTTTCCACATTTTGGCAATTGTAAATTGGGCTGTGACAAACAGCCTAGTACAAGTGTCTTTATAATAAAAGTTTTTTTTTTTTTCCTTCTGGATAGATGCCCAGTAATGGGATTGCAGGATCAAACGGGAGGTCTAGGTTGAGTTCTTTGATGTTCTCCATACTTCCTTCCAAAAAAGGTTGTATTAGTTCGCAATCCCACCAGCAGTGTAAAAGTGTTCCTTTCTCTCCACATCCGCACCAGCATCTGAAGTTTTGAGATTTTGTGATATAGGCCATTCTCGCTGGGGTAAGGTGATGTATCAGCATGGTTTTAATCTATATTTCTCTAATAATTAGGGATGATGAGCATTTTTTCATATGGTTGTTGGCCATTCATCTGTCATCTTTGGAGAAGATTCTATTCATCACTCTTCCCCATTGATGTATGGGATTGTTGGGTTTTTTTTCTTGTGAATTAATTGAAGTTCTGTATAGATCCTGGTTATTAAGTGTTTGTCTGATTCAAAATATGCAGATATCCTTTCCCATTGGATAGGATGTCTATTTGCTTTGGTTGTTGTCTCCTTGGCGGTACAGAAGCTTTTCAGTTTAATTAAATCCCATTTGTTTATTATTGCTGTTGTTGCTATTGCCATGGCAGTCTTCCTCATAAAATCTTTCCCCAGGCTGATATCTTTCAGTGTTTTTCCTATTCTTTCTTTGAGGATTTTATTGTTTCATGCCTTAAATTTAAGTCCTTTATCCATCTTGAATCAATTTTTGTGAGTGGAGAAAGGTGTGGGTCCAGTTTCAGTCTTTTACATGTGGATATCCAATTCTCCCAGCACCATTTATTGAATAGGGAATCTTTCCCCCAGTGGACGCTCTTGTTTGGTTTATCAAAGATTAGGTGGCTGTAAGGTGTTGATTTCCTTTCCTGGTTTTCTATGTGATTTCAAATGTCTATGTCTCTATTTTTGTGCCAGTACCATGCTGTCTTGACCACTATGGCCTTGTAATATAGCCTAAAATCTGGTATGGTGGTATCACCGGCTTTGATTTTATTACTAAGAACTGCCTTAGCTATACGGTTTTTTTTCTGGTTCCATACAAAATGCAGAATCATTTTTTGCAAGTTTTGAAATTAGGATGTTAGTATTTTTTTTTTGTGTGTGTGTGTGATTTTTGGCCAGGCCTGGGTTTGAACCCGCCACCTCTGGCATATGGGACTGGCGCCCTACTCCTTGAGCCACACGCGCCGCCCAGGATGTTAGTATTTTAATAGGGATGGTGTTGAATCGATAAATTGCTCTGGGAAGTATAGACATTTTACCAATGTTGATTCTTCCCAGCCATAGGCATGGTGTGTTTTTCCATTTGTTAAAGTACTCTGCTATTTCCTTTCTTAAGATTACATAATTTTCTTTGTAGAGGTCCTTCACCTCTTTTGTTAAGTATATTCCTAAGTATTTCATTTTCTTTGGGGCTATGGTGAAGGGAGTTGTGTCTTTAATTAACATCTCATCTTGGCTGTTGTTGGCGTATACAAAAGCAACTGACTTGTGGACATTGATTTTATATCCTGAAACATTACCACATTTTTTAATGACTTCCAAGAGTCTCATGGTTGAGTCTTTAGGGTTCTCTAAGATTATGTCATCAGCAAAGAGGGAGAGTTTGACCTCCTCTGCTCCCATATGGATGCCTTTTATTTTCTTGTCTTATCTAATTGTATTGGCTAGAACTTCCAGCACTATGTTCAATAGTAATGGTGACAGAGGACAACCTTGTCTGGTTCCAGTTCTAAGAGGAAAAGCTTTCAGTTTGACTCTATTCAGTAAAATATTAGTTGAGGGTTTGTCATAGATAGCTTCAATCAGTTTCAGAAATGTGCCACCTATGCCTATACTCCTCAGTGTTCTAATTAGAAAAAGATGCTGGATTTTATCAAATGCTTTTTCTGCATCTATTGAGAGGATCATACAGTTTTTGGTTTTACTTCTGTTGATACTGTGAATAACGTTTATAGACTTGCGTATGTTAAACCAGCCTTGCATTGCTGGGATGAAACCTAATTGATCATGATGTATGACTTTTTGATGATAAGCTGTAATCTTTTGGCCAGGATTTTGTTGAGAATTTTTGCATCTATATTCATTAGTGAAATTGGTCTGAAATTCTCCTTTTTAGTTGGGTCTTTTCCTGGTTTTGGTATCAGGGTGATGTTTGCTTCATAGAACGTGTTGGGGAAGATTCTTTCCTCCTCAATTTTTTGGAATAATTTTTGCAGTACAGGAATAAGCTCTTCTTTGAAGGTTTGATAGAATTCTGGTGTGAAGCCATCCGGACCAGGGCATTTTTTTGTTGGAAGATTTTTTGTTTCTTTGATCAACAGTACTTGAAATTGGTCTGTTCAGGAGATCTATTTCCTCTGGGGTAAGTCTAGGGAGGGGGTGTGATTCCAAATATTGATCCATTTCCTTCACGTTGTTGAATTTCTGGGCATAAAGTTTCTGGGAGTATTCAGAGGTGATCTCTTGTATCTCTGAGACATCAGTTGTTATTTCCCCTTTGTCATTTCTGATTGAGGTTACTAGAGATTTTACTTTTTTATTTCTAGTTAGTCTAGGCAAAGGTTTATTTTATTAATTTTTTCAAAAAAACAACTCCTTGTTTGATTAATTTTCTGAATGATTATTTTGTTTTCAATTTCATTAATCTCTGATTTAATTTTGGATATTTCTTTTCTTCTGGGTTTAGGCTTAGGTTGTTTTTCTTTTTCCAATTCCATTAGATGGCTTGTAAGTTTGTTGATGTGCTTTCTTTCTGTTTGTCGAATGTAGGCTTCTAAAGAGACAAATTTTCCTCTCAGGACTGCTTTTGCTATATCCCATATGTTTTGGTAGCTTGTGTCTTCATTGTTGTTATACTCAAGGAAGTTAATGATTTCCTTTTTTATTTCTTCCCGCACCCAACTGTCATTCAGCATAAGGTTGTTTAACTTCCATGCCTTTATGTGAGGTTGAGCATTTTTGTTGGAGTTGAGTTCCACTTTTAGGTGCCTTGTGGTCTGAGAAGATACATGGTAGAATTTCAATTCTTTTGATTCTGTTGAGGTTTGTTTTGTGTCCTAGGATATGATCAATTTTGGAGAATGTTCCATGGGACGGTGAGAAGAATGTATATTCTTTATCTTTGGGATGGAGTGTTCTATGTACGTCTATCAAGCACAGTTGTTCTAGGGTCTCATTTAAATCTCTAACATCTTTGTTTAATTTCTGCTTAGAGGATCTGTCCAGCTCTGAGAGAGGGGTGTTGAAGTCCCCTGTTACTATGGTGTTATAGGATATCATATTGCTCAAACTAAGCAAGGTCTGTTTTAAGAATCTGGAAGCATTTAAATTGGGTGCATAAATATTTAGAATGGAAATATCTTCTTGTTGTATTTTTCCCTTGACCAATATGAAGTGACCATCATTGTCTTTTTTGACTTCAGTTGCTTTAAATCCACATGTATCTGAAAATAAGATTGCAACCTCTCTTTTCTTCTGAATTCTGTTTGACTGAAAAATTGACTTCCAAGCTTTAACTCTGAGTTTTAATTTGTCTTTTGACGTGAGGTGTGTTTCCTGCAGACAGCAAATAGATGGCTTGTGTTTTTTAATCCAATCAGCCAATCTATGCCTCTTCGGTGGGGAATTCAAGCCATTGACATTTATTGAGATAATTGATAAGTGTGGTAGCATTCTATTCATCTTATTTTGTGAAAGTCCACTGCTTAGTTTTGTCTTTTGCATCATTGTGGAAACTAGGTTCTTTCCTTTAATTTCTGGGTGTTTACTTTGCTGAAGGTCCATTATGATGGTCCATGTGTACAGGTTGAAATATTTCCTGTAGGGCTGGTCTTGTTGTGGCACATTTCCTCAATGTTTGCGTATCAATGAAAGATTTGATTTCTCCATCAATTTTAAAGCTTAGCTTAGTGGGATATAGAATTCTGGGCTGGAAGTTGTTCTGTTTAAGTAGAGTAAAGACAGATGACCATTTTATTCTGGCCTGAAGAGTTTCATTAGAGAAGTCCATGGTGACCCTGATGGGTTTGCCCCTGTATGTGAGTTGGCGCTTATTCCTGACAGCTTGCAAAATCTTCTCTTTTGTCTTGACTTCAGATAGATTCATCACAATGTGCCTTGGAGGGCAGCGCCTGTGGCTCATTCGGTAAGGCGCCGGCCCCATATACCGAGGGTGACGGGTTCAAGCCCAGCCCCGGCCAAACTGCAACCAAAAAATAGCTGGGCGTTGTGGCGGGCGCCTGTAGTCCCAGCTACTCGGGAGGCTGAGGCAAGAGAATCGTTTAAGCCCAGGAGCTGGAGGTTGCTGTGAGCTGTGTGAGGCCACGGCACTCTACCGAGGGCCATAAAGTGAGACTCTGTCTCTACAAAAAAAAAAAAAAAAAAAAAAACAATGTGCCTTGGAGAAGCTCTATTTGAATTGAGGCGACCAGGGGACCAATATCCCTCTGAAAGGTATATGTTATAATCTTTGGTGATATTATGGAAATTTTCATTTATAATATTCTCTAGAATGGCTTCTATTCCTCTGGGGCATTCTTTTTCCCTTTCTGGGATACCTATAACTTGTATGTTTCAATGCTTCATAGAGTCCCATAATTCTGTCAGTGAATGTTCTGCTTTCTCTCTCTTCTTTTCTGCCTTTTTAACTATCTTAGTTATCTCAAGAGTTTTATCCTATACCTCTGAGATTCTTTCTTCTGTATGATCTAATCTGTTGTTGATACTTTCTTTTGCATCCTTAAGTTCCCTAATTGCATTAGTTCTTTCAGCTCTGCTATATCTTTTCTATATTCTTCATATCTTTCATCTCTTATTTGGTTCTGTTTTTGGATTTCCTTTTGGTTATTTTCTATTTTCTCAGCAATTTTCTTCCTTGTTTTTTGGTTGTTTTCCACTATCTCAGCAATTTCCTTCATTGTTTTCATCATCTGTATTTTAAATTCCCCTTCTGTCATTTCTAGCATTTCTTTATAGGAGGAGTCCTCTGCTGTAGCTACGTCACGATCCCTAGAAGGGGTTACTCTGAACTGGTATTTCGTGTAACCAGGATTTTTCTGCTGATTCTTCTTCATGAGTGCTTTTTTGGATCTGTTTCCTTACCCTGTTCTTTCATTTCTTCTTGCTCTTTAACGTTTTAATGAGTTCTTTTGGTAGGGGACCAGAAGGATGAGAAAATTGAAGAGCAAGAAGGGGAAAAAGATTTAAAAAGGAAGGAAAAAATAGAAGAGGGGGTGAGTAAAAGGAAATATTGACAGAAAGAAGAAAGGCACTGAAAGAAAGAAACAGGAGTAATATAGGTGTATAATTGAGTACTATGACCCAACCTTGAAGACCCCCAACCTCTGGGGGTGCTGGGTTGGGTGATTCCCTTGAGGTCAACAGCTTTTTGTCAGCTGGATCAAACATAGTACCCCACCTCCACCAGGTAGAGAGGAAAGCCAAAAATACTATAAATCAAAGCAAAACGAATAAGCAAGAATCCTTTATGGGGTAACATTGGAGGAAAAAAATAAATAAGGGCAGAAACACTGGCAAAAATGAAATTCTAATTGTTAAAGAAGGCAGAAATGGAAGATTGTATTTAAAATAGGATAGTGAAAAAAAAGAAAAAAAATCAAAAAAAATACCAAGGAAAAATGTTGAAATTAAGAAAAAAAAACAAACAAAGAAAAGAAAGAACAACCCAACCCCCCCCCCCCAAACCAAAGAACCAAATAGTATATATATATTGCTGAATATTGTCTGGGCTACAAGTGATCTTCTGAGGTATAAGATGTTAATCACAATGTTGATGCAGCTGTACGAGATGCAGACTGGAGGCCTCTGCTGATTTCTCAGACCCCGCAGGCTTGGGAGCCCAGAAATGTCCACAGCCCACTTAAAAGACACTCCAAACTATGAACCTTGGCCAACCCGAAGCTTTCCAAGGAAAGCACTTATCCCTGGGATCTCTCCTGGTGTGGCTGCCTGCTTATCTAGTGGGCCAAGTCCAGACTCCCACTGTGCCCCTGAGGGCCAAGGCTGTTAATCTGCCACACCTGGAATTACACACTTCCCCAGCGTCTCAGTGCCCTCCTTTGGGCAGCTCAGTCACTAGATTGCTCACCCAAGGTCTCCCAGCTGATCTCCACACTGCAACACACGGGAAGCTCTCCCACACACAGCAGCTGTGCAGGCAGCCCACAGCTGAACGATATTAGCTCCCTTCCGGCTCAGCGGCTCAGACCTGGGCCACAGAGAACGCCCAAAGTCATCTGCACACACCGGCCCAAGATCTCCCAAGGCAGTTCAATCGAATGCCCAGGTCCAAGAAAACCAAAATAGCCCATAGGTAAGGCTTTTCCTGCTTGCAGTCTCGCTGTTGCTATGGGTACAGCTACAGGCAGCCTCCAAGTGAACAAACGCACCTACCACTTGCCAGATTTTCCACCGCTTTTGTCCTGCTAGGGTCCAGAAGTCTCATACTGACTTCCTGAAACTTTGGCTGGTGGGAAGCCTCTGGGCAAAACCCACCGGCCAGACCCTAACCATAGAAGAGAAAGCCCAGATGGTTGTTCTTTTTAAAAAATATATTTTGGCTAGGCGCGGTGACTCATGGCTATAATCCTAGCACTCTAGGAGGCTGAGGTGGGAGGATTGCTTGAGCTCAGGAGTTTGAGACCAGCCCAAGCAGCTATGAGGAGTGAGACCCTGTCTCTACTAAAAATAGAAAATTTAGCTGGGTGTGTGTTATGGAGGGTGCTTAAAATCCCAGCTGCTTGGAAGGCTTAGGCAGAATATATCATACATATGTCATAATATATATATCCTAAAAAATAATAGAGACAAAGTCTTATTATGTTATTCCAGACTGATCTAGAACTTCTGGCCTCAAGTGATCCTCCCATCTTAGACTTCCAAAGTGTTGTGATTACAGGCATGAGCCACCCTGCCCAGCCCTGAGAGTTGTTTTTAAAACATAATTACAGATTTCTAAGTGCATATTTCAAAGACATATTTAAAACATTTTTAAACTTTTTACAGGGTAATCTTATGATGTGTGGCCTGTCATAAGAATTAATTTTTAGGGTATCAGTTATTGGGGATTAATATTTTCTATTATTTTCAGATCTTTTTAAATCAGTTAAACTTTAAAATTAGATTATCATCAATTTTTTTTTTTGAGACCAGAGTCTCACTCTGTCACCCTGAGTCGAGTTCCATGGCATCATAGTAGCTCATAGCAACCTCAAATTCCTGCGTTCACCCAATCCTCTTGCCTCAGCCTCCTGAGTAGCTGGAATTACAGGCATCTGCCACTATGCCCAACTTGGTTTTTTTTTTTTTTCTATTTTTAGTAGAGATGAGGTCTCACTTCTGCTTAGGCTGGTCTCTTAACTCCTGAGCTCAAGCAATTCACTGCTTCGGCCTCCCAGAGTGCTAGGATGAAGGCATCAGCTACTGTGTGTGGCTAAGTATTTTATTCCTTGATAAATTGTTTGTTACAGATGATTTGCCAACTGGTCACAGTGTATACACCTGTAGTTTCAGCAACTCGGGAGATTGTGTCTAGAGCAGTGGTTCTCAACCTGCGAGTTGCGACCCCTTTGGGGATTGAACGACCCTTTCAAAGGGGTTGCCTAAAACCATCACATACACCCCATACAGATACAGGTGTATGAAAAGTATTTTATGGTTGGAGGTTACCACGACATAAGAAACTGTATTAAAGGGTCCCAGGATTAGGAAGATTGAGAATTACTAGTCTAGAGGATCACTGGAGACCAGGAGTTTGAGGCTGTAGTGCACTATGGTTCTGCCTGTGAATAGCCACTGCACTCAAGCCACTCACTCAATGGGCAGCATAGCAGACTCCATTTCTATAAAAAAGAAATTATTTGTCACAAAATGCCATCTCTGAAAATGACACAGATTACCAATTTAACAGTCATGATTAAATGCTGAAAATAATAACATATATTTCCAATACCAGAACATTTTTTCGCATTCGGTATTGTTAAGTAATCTCTTAATATTCTTTAAATACGTAGTTTGTTATTCCTTTTCTAGAAAATACTCTCTTTTGAAAAATAAACAGCTCCCCTGCTGTTTTGTGTTTAAACTCCTCCTCACTGTTTTCTCTCTGTAGTAAAGTGTTGACAAAAAGCAACAGTACAGAGAGATAAAAATACACATCAATTAGAACAGCAAATCACAGTGAAGTTTTCAGGCTAAGTATTTTAGGGCATGAGAAACACCAGCTGTAGTAAGTGTCTGAATAGGAATTTCTTTGGAATTGCTGCTAAAATTTATTTTATTGTTTTTCATTTTATGCTTATTAAAGAAGATTAAAAAACTGAAGTAGGCATTCATATTCAGGGTCATGCAATATTTTGAAAAATAAATGTGAAGTAAAGACTAATGATTTTACTTGTGTCTTCAATTTGTTCCTGTTATTTTGTTTTTATATCCACAAGAGAATATTCTAGTTTTATATTATGATAAAAACTTTATTATCTTGACTTTTAAGGACCAACTTTATGATGCAACAAAACAAATTCCACTTTACATAACACAAATTTCTTAAATATTCAGGAATGAGCAATATGTAAAATACCTTTACAAATGAAGCTTTGAGATTGATGCCTAGATTGATGATAATTTTCACTATTTATCCATTTAGACTAAAGGACTAAGGTTAGGAAAATTTATATTTTATTCAGCAGGAACAAATACAGTTTTAATTAGTTGTGATATTCTGGGAAGTAAAGGAATAGAATGGCCTAGAAGAAGTGAACTAGGTTTTGTTTTCACCCTGACCTTGAGGAAGATTGCTATCTCTTTTTTGTTTGCTCTTATCTGTTTATTATTTGCCTTTTTTTTATAGGTGTTTTTAGATCAGGCACTAAGATGGTATTATTTTACAATTATTTCTATCTTTTAGAGCTCAGAAGAATTGAGATTGGTTAGATTTTATGTGATAGCGTCCAAAAAAGGCACTTTATGCTCTGTTATTTCTTTTAACCAACAGGTATACAAACATAGTGCAGAAAAATAAGATACAGGTTGAGTATCCCATATCCCAAATACTTGGGGCCAGAAGTGTTTCAGATTATTTATTATTTTGGAATATTTATATTTACATAATTAGGTATTTCACGTGTACCTTATATACATAGCCTGAAGGTAATTTATAAATAATTTTATGCATGAAACAAAGTTTATATTAAGTATTTATATGTGGAATTTTACACTTGTGGCATCATGCTGGTGCTCAAAAACTTTTGGAGTTTTGAGCTTTTAAGATTTTTGGATTTAAAAATTAGGGATATTCAACCTGTATAAACTTTTCGTCAAGTCAGCATGAAAGGCAATAAAAGCTCAAAAGTTAATATTTAGGAATAAATAATTCTGTCTTGGTTAGAAATGAAGTATATCATTGTCTCTTTAGAGAGGGGCCAAGACTATCCTATTTTATAGACCTGTTTTTTTTTTTGTTTTTTTTTTATAGTTGTTTTTTTTTTTTTTTTTGTAGAGACAGAGTCTCACTTTATGGCCCTCAGTAGAGTGCCATGGCCTCACACAGCTCACAGCAACCTCCAACTCCTGGGCTTAAGCGATTCTCTTGCCTCAGCCTCCCAAGTAGCTGGGACTACAGGCGCCCGCCACAACGCCCGGCTATTTTTTGGTTGCAGTTTGGCCAGGACCGGGTTTGAACCCACCACCCTCGGTACATGGGGCCGGCGCCCTACCGACTGAGCCACAGGTGCCGCCCTAGACCTGTTTTTATATCTGGGGAACATGCTCATTTCAAAATGGAAGTATGACATTTTGAGCTTTCAGGCCAGAATTGATGTGCAGTATGTTGTGTGCTACCACTTAATACCTTTGTTTTTAAGACCAAGCTATAGTATAGTAGACAGTGATCCATTCCACCTTGGCATGGTGGCCTAGTGATGTCTATAATTCTCTTGACGGCGAGCAGGTGAGCACTTGAGTATAGAAATAGCAAGGTGAGATAAGTGGGAGCAAACAAGTTGGGAGTTCCTATGCTTACAGAAAGTAAAAATTATGACAGAGTATGGGCTTAAAAGACCCAGATTTGAGTTGTAGTTCTATAACTTACTAGTTAGGTAACTGTCGCTAACCTGTATAATCTCTCCGGAGGTTGCTTTTCTTGACTTTTAAATGGCAAATGTTCTTGTTCTGCTTGACCTGGCAGAGTTGTGAAAAGCTAATGTCATCAACCTTACTGAGTAGTCAAATATAGGATGTATCAGCTGGGAATCTTTCAGTTGCAATTACAAACATTTAGGTCAGATTTGCAAAGGAGAGGGGGATTTATTGTCTTTAGGACTCTCTTGGTTAACTCTTTCTTAGCTCTGCTACTCTGTTTAATTTCTAAGTCAAAGTAAACCTCTGGCCATGATACCTCACCGTTCTTCAAGTCTAGTCCAGTAGGGAGGACTGCCTGCCCTCTGTCTCTTTGTCTCAGTGTCCCTGTCCTCATCCAGCTCTGACTGGGTCACAGGCCCATCCCTGAACCAGGCAGTGAAACCAGGAAATACAGTGTGACAGTTGCCTGGGGCCAGTCTGGACCCACTGGGTGTGGAATCCATCCTTCCCAAATTGTGGGAGCTGAATGGGAGAGGTGCGCTTTCCCAAAGGTCATTCAAGGCACACTTTCCCAGCATCAGGGAATACTGTGCCACAAGAACAACTGACCATGGAACAAGATACTTTTATTTTTTTCTCTGTGAAGAAAAATTTTAATGGCTTAAAAGGAAAGGAAAGAAATAGTTGGAAGACATTCATAAAAGTCAAAGGACCAAATTTCAAAGGGAGATTTTACTTCATAAACAAGAGAGGAAAAAGACCAGAAATTTAATAATGACAGACAAGTACAAGGATCTGGTAAGGCAAAAGCTTTTTCTTTATTCATTTTGGAGGAGAATCATCATAGCTAGTTGTACTAGCCTCCACCATATTAGAGGACCATTTTACAAGATTGTTTTCACTTCCTTCCTTTATAACTTCTTTTTAAGGGGCTTGGGCTCAGTCCAAAGGAATAGAATTAGGAAAACTTCACCCTGAGATGAAATAAGAAGATGTAAATTGTGGAATGTTAGAACCTTTAGTTTAAACTTAGAAATGTACACTTTTATCGCCAAAAAGGTAGCTACACATAACATAAAATTCTAATTTTCAGTGACTAAATGGGGTCAGAATGAAAAGAGTTGAAGCAGGGAAAATTATGAAAACTCTAATAAAATTTTATTTGGGAAAGGCAGACAGCTGCAGGAGGCGTGTTGTTGCTGCCCCTGAGGAGAACAGGGAGTCTTAGGAGATCTGAAGTAAACAAACTTAAAAGAGACTTTGAAAGGCAGAAAATTAAACAGCTATTACTCAAGAAAGAAATCATCAATTTAAAATTGCCTTCTGTGTTCTGGAAACTTTGTATTCATTATCTCATTTAAACCTCATGGCAATTTTATTTCACAAAGGGAAGACTCAAGCTTAGAGAAATTGAGTAACTTAGGTTTCTACCACTGTTGATTGGTAGAAGTGGGGCTTAACTGGGGATCAAGTGGGGTCAGTGCCATCGTACTTCCTGGGAACTTCGTTTATTTGGTTTCTTCCCTCAAATTTAATACATCCTAAAAATCACTTTTTGTGAATTTTCCAAAATACTGAGTTGTATGCCAGAACTGAATAAAATATTGTGAAATATTTGGCTATTTTAAATTTGGGAAGCAAAGAGAAGGCAGATTATAGTCTCCAAATGGAGGGAAATCTTGTTCTTTAAGAAAAGGAAACTCTGAGTCAAAAGACAAGTATTTCCAGAAACCTTAAAAAAAAAAAAAGTGTCACTGTTTAATGGCAATTCTCATTTCTTGAGATAATTTTAAATGTTCCTAAAAAAACGTTTCTAAGGCCAGAGAAGTTTGAGGAAAGCTCTGCTTTATGTTTGCCTCTTGGATTCCTGTGTTGATGAGCATATGGAACCTAGGAAATTGTGCTTGCACCAGAGAGTCTCCAGTGAGCACTCACTAATGAACTTGGTTGTTTTTGGTTGCTTGCACCTGGTGGACAGGCAGAAAGATGCAAGGCAGAAGTCTATAGAACAATTAGGAGGGTTTCAAAAGAGATATATTAAAAAGACTGAAAAATCTAAATGGATCTTTAGCAATTTAAGCAGAAACTTCAGTAACTTGGAGCTTTCTTTGGGATTTTAAGACCTGAGAAGCTGACTTCTCTTCCAAGGAGTGCTGCCGTATGGCCTGCACTAAGAGGCCTCTTCAGGCATTGGAGACCTGGAATTATTTTCCTGTAACTTGCTATCTGTTAGCCTGTCAGCATTGTGACAAATGCCCACATAGGAAAGGCTCTGATAAAGAAATTTGTTTAACTCAACATTTCTCAAACTTACTCGATCTTGTATTATTTACATATATGTTTGTTTGTTTCTGTTTTGTTGCGGAAATATCTATTAACATCTTCTGGTTCACAGTGAGGAGAATGAAGGCCCAAGATGTGACCAGGGTCAGACTATGACCTTTGAAGCCCGAAGTATGAAGGAGAGGACAGGACTGTGGCCTTGTCAGATGTAACTTAAAAGAACACTGAACTGTAAAGCAAGGTAGAAAAGTCCTACAAAGTTCTAGTTTTCTAAATGATGAAAGCACTTACCCCTTAAACATGCTACGTACCATTCTGTGCATTTCTAAGTGTATAAATGTGTTCAAAAGTCATGACTCTGAAGTGAGGCACAGAGAGAGTAAGTAATTGCGTGTCTACCCCTGGAGTGTGTGGTGGAACTGAAATTCAGAATGAGGCAGTTTGGTGCTAGTGTTTATGTTCTCTCAGATTAGTGTGCTTTTGAAAAAAAAATTTTTTTTTGAGATAAGGTCTTGCTCTGTCAGCTAGAGTACATTGATGCAATCATAACTCAGTGCAATCTCAAACTCCTGGGCTAAAAAGTCCTCCTGCCTCAACCTGTCTTAGCCTCCCAGGGGTCCTTCTGCCTCAGTCTGCCTCAGCCTCCCAAAAATTACAGGTGTGAGCCACCATGCCCGGCCAATTTCATCCCCTGCCCACCCCCCCCCCAAAAAAAAAAAAACCTCTCTTCTCATTTCTTGAAGGCAGGAGTTTTGCATTTCTAGAGCTATAAATACCAATATAGTTTTACTTTTGGATACTCTAGCACTTAATATAGAAATTTTGTTTTGTTATTATAAAACACTAGGTACACCTGGCATGGTGGTGCTCACCTATGGTCCCAGCTTCTCAGGAGGCTGAGGCAGGAGGATGCCTGAACTCAGGAGTTTGAGGCCTGCCTCATGCCCTGTTCCCCCACATCTCATTAAATTTGTATATTATAGAGATGAAAGATTGCCTGAACTGGTTGCTAGGCACAGCTTAGAGGAAGGAGATTTGAGCAGGGGGGCTCCTCTGCTTACTGGAATGTAGTACAACGCTATGATCAGAAAGTCAGGACCTAGAGAGGCACGGAGTATTCTGGGCTTGCAGGAGTGGTAGAATCTTTTCTGGGTAAATCGATGGTTTCTACTGAGTAGGCTGATTTTGGAGGCTGTAGATCTAATGCTGTCATCATCACCATGATATCCACTACCTTCAAATCATTTGGGTTTAAGGCAGCAGCGAAGTACTATTTCTAGACCCAACCTGTTCTTGTGAAGGTTTGTATCAGTCTATTGACAGGTTCAGATCTTGGTTGTAGGACTGGATGGAATTTACAGGGACCAGTGAGTACCTATTGTACATAGGTGCTAAGTAAAATAAGTGGGTGCAGAGAACTGGCAGATAGAGATGCTAAATCTGCCATGTTCACTTGGAATTTTACCAGTATGATACAGGGCTGTGTCCATGGTTGGATCCAGATTCTGTAAGGCCTGAAAATAATGTAATTTTAAGGGCTTTTTTTAAAGAAAGAAAAGCAAAAAGCAAAATTATAATTACAAAGTTAATAAGAAAAGAAATAATAAATTTAAGAAAGCCTACAAATACAACAAACATCACAAAATTCAGAAATACATTAAAAAATTGTCTGGTACGGGCGGCACCTGTGGCTCAGTCAGTAAGGCGCCGGCCCCATATACCGAGGGTGGCGGGTTCAAACCCAGCCCCGGCCAAACTGCAACCAAAAAAAAAAAAATAGCTGGGCGTTGTGGCAGTCGCCTGTAGTCCCAGCTACTCAGGAGGCTGAGGCAAGAGAATCGCCTAAGCCCAGGAGTTGGAGGTTGCTGTGAGCTGTGTGAGGCCATGGCACTCTACCGAGGGCCATAAAGTGAGACTCTGTCTCTACAATTAAAAAAAAAAAAAAATTGTCTGGTACATTACTGTAACATTTTATTTTATTTATTTTTTTATTAAATCATAGCTGTGTACATTAATGTGATCATGGAGCACCATACACTGGTTTTATAGACCATTTGACACATTTTTATCACACTGGTTAACATAGCCTTCCTGGCATTTTCTTAGTTATTGTGTTAAGACATTTATATTCTACATTTACTAAGTTTCACATATACCCTTGTAAGATGCACCACAGGTGTAATCCCACCAATCACCCTCCCTCCACCCACCTGCCCCCTCCCTCTCCTCCCTTTCCCCTATTCTTGGGTTATAACTGGGTTGTAGCTTTCATGTGAAAGCCATAAATTAGTTTCATAGTAGGGCTGAGTACATTGGATACTTTTTCTTCCATTCTTTTTTTTTATTATTAATTTTAAATCATAGCTGTGTACATTAATGCGATCATGGGGCACCATACATTGGTTTTATAAACAGTTTGACACATTTTTATCACACTGGTTAATATAGCCTTCCTGGCATTTTCTTGGTTATTGTGTTAAGACAGTTACATTCTACATTTACTAAGTTTCACATGTACTCTTGTAAGATGCACCGCAGGTGTAATACCACCTATCACTGTCCCTCTGACCATACTCCCCCCTCCCTCCCCTCCCTCTCCCCATTCCCCAAATTCTTAGGTTATAACTGGTTTATAGCTTTCATATGAAAGCCAAAAATTATGATGATTAAAGATGGTGAGCATTTTTTCATACGTCTGTAGGCCCGTGCGCCTGTCTTCTTCAGAGAAGTTTCTCTTCAAGTCCCTTGCCCAGCCTGCGATGGGATCACTTGTTCTTCTCTTATATGTTTGAGTTCTCTGTGGATTTTGGTTATTAAACCTTTGTTGGAGACATAACCTGCAAACATCTCCCATTCTGAGAGCTGTCTGCTTGCTTTACTTACTGTGTTCTTGGCTGTGCAGAAGCTTTTTAGTTTGATCAGGTCCCAGTAGTGTATTTTTGAAGCTGCTTCAGTTGCCCTGGGGGGTCCTCCTCATAAAATACTCACCCAGACCGATTTCTTCAAGGGTTTTCCCTGCACTCTCTTCTGGTATTTTTATAGTTTCATGTCTTAAGTTTAAATCTTTAATCCAGTGAGAGTCTATCTTAGTTAATGGTGAAAGGTGTGTGTCCAGTTTCAGTCTTCTACAGGTTGCCAGCCAGTTCACCCAGCCCCATTTGTTAAATAGGGAATCTTTTCCCCACTGAATGTTTTTAATTGGCTTGTCGAAGATTAAATAATGGTAAGTAGCTGGATTCATCTCTTGGTTCTCTATTCTATTCCAGACATCTACTTCTCTGTTTTTGTGCCAGTACCATGCTGTTTTGATAACTATTGATTTGTAGTATAGTCTGAGGTCTGGTAGCATGATTCTTCCTGGTGCATTTTTATTTCTGAGTAATGTCTTGGCTATTTGAGGTTTCTTCTGATTCCATATAAAATGAAGTATTGTTTTTTCAAGATCTTTAAAGTATGACAGTGGAGCTGTAATAGGGATTGTGTTAAAATTGTATATTGCTTTTGGTAGGATGGACATTTTAGCAATGTTGATTCTTCCCAGCCATGAGCATGGTATGTTTTTCCATTTGTTAACATTTTCAGCTTTTTCTTTTCTTAGAGTTTTGTAGTTCTCTTTATAGAGATCTTTCACGTCCTTTGTTAGCTAAATTCCCAAATATTTTATCTTCTTTGGCACTACTGTGACTGGAATAGAGTCCTTAACCGTTTTTTTCAGCTTGACTATTGTTGGTATATATAAAGGCTGCCGATTTATGAATGTTGATTTTGTAACCTGAGACGCTTCTGTATTCCTTCATCACTTCTAAGAGTTTTGTAGTAGAATCCCTGGTGTTTTCCAGATATATAATCATATCATCTGCAAAGAGCGAAAGTTTGATCTCTTTTGACCCTATATGGATACCCAGAAATTCAAAAACTCCTTAATATTATGAGAAACTTTATTCTCAGAAGTATGAAATCTGAAGGAAATTGACCAATACTTGGAAGCACATCACCTTCCAAGACTTAGCCAGAATCAAGTGGAAATGTTGAACAGGCCCATATCATGTTCTGAAATAGCATCAACCATACAAAACCTCCCTAAAAAGAAAAGCCCGGGACCAGATGGCTTCACGTCAGAGTTCTACCAAACCTTTAAAGAGGAATTAGTACCTATATTGCTCAACCTGTTCCAAAATGTAGAAAAAGAAGGAAGACTACCCAACACGCTCTATGAAGCAAACATCACTCTGATCCCCAAACCAGGAAAAGACCCAACAAGAAAAGAAAATTATAGACCAATATCAGTAATGAATATAGATGCAAAAATATTCAAAAGGATCCTAACAAACAGAATGCAGCAACACATCAAATAAATTATACATCATGACCAAGTTGGTTTTATCCCAGGGTCTCAAGGCTGGTTCAATATCTGTAAATCTATAAGTATAATTCAGCACATAAACAAATTAAAAAACAAAGACCATATGATGCTCTCAATTGATGCAAAAGCTTTTGATAATATCCAGCATCCCTTCATGATCAGAACACTTAAGAAAATTGGTAGAGAAGGGACATTTCTTAAACTGATAGAGACCATCTACAGCAAACCCACAGCCAATATCATATTGAATGGAGTTAAATTGAAATCATTTCCACTCAGATCAGGAACCAGACAAGGCTTTCCATTGTCTTCACTGCTCTTTAACATTGTAATGGAAGTTTTAGCCACCACAATTGGGGAAGTAACATTTTATTTTAATCTACATGTTGTAGTTACATACTTTCTAATCATTTCTCTTAATGTGACAATCGTTTTGAAATGTCATTTTACTTTATATATTTTTCCTGTTTATTTTTGTATATATTCATGGGGTGCAAGTGCAGTTTTGGTACATTGATACATTGCATTGAGATGTATTCAGGGACTTTAGTGCCTTCATCAGCGTCATCCGTGAAACACATGTTGTTCCTACTAACTACCGTCATCCAGCCCCCTCTCACCTGCCTGTCTCTTCGAGTCTCCATTGTCCGTTGTTCTCTTCTGCACTTCCATGTCTACATGTTATTTAGATCCCATTTATGTGTGAGGAGCATGTAACATTTGTGTCTGTGTTATTTCACTGAAGATAATGGGCTTCAGTTCCAACATGTTGCTGCAAAAGATATGAGTTCATTCTTTTTCACAGCTGAATAGTATTCAATTGTGTATACATACCACATTTTCTTTAACCCTCCATTGATGGATACTTAGATTGATTCTGTATCTTTGTTATATTGACTAGTGCTGTGTTAAAACTTACTAGTACAGGTATCTTTTTAATATATTGATTCCTTTTCCTTTGGGTAGATATCCAGAAATGGGATTGCTGGCTCATATGGTAGTTTTGTTTTTTAGTTTTTTGAGAAATCAACATACTCTTTTCCATAGAGGTTGTGCTGATTTACATTCCCACCAATGGTGTATAAGAGTTCTCTTTGGTTATTTTTTGTTTTTAATAATAATTATTCAGACTGGTGTAAGATGATATTTCCTTGTGTTTTTAATTTGCTTTTCTCTGATGATTGATGATGTTGAACATTTCTTCATGTGTTTGTTAGCCATTTGTTTTCTTTTGAAAAATGTCTGTTCATGTTGTTAACCCACTTGTTAATAATATTTTTTAAGTTGAATTCCTTATAAATTCTGGATATCAGTTCCCTGTTGGATGTATACCTTGCAGATATTTTCTTCTGTTCTGCAGGTTGTCTGTTCACTTTGTCAATTATTTCTTCCGCTGTGCAGAATTTTTATTGTAATTAAGTCCCATTCATTTATTTTTGTTTTTGTTGCCTGTGCTTTTGAGGTCTTAGTCATGAATTCTTTACCTAGACCAATGTCCAGAGAGATTTTGCTAGGCTTTCATCTAATAGCGTCATAGGTTCATGTATTACAGTTAAGACTTCAATCCATCTTGAGTTGAGGTTCGTATATGTTGAGAGATAGGGTAAAATATTCTGTATACTATGAACATAGATATAAGTTAGTCTTTTAGCATGGTTGTTTGAAGTTTGTTTTCAATTATTGATAGGCCAGAAAAATTTCTTTGAGTTTTTCATCTTGTTATTACTACTGTCTTATAAATTTTGTGGATTTCTGGTCCAATTTAGGAAAATCTCAGTTATAATGCGCTCTTAGATTTTATGTCATTTTACGTTTTGAGGGGACAGTGACTAATCTTAAATATTCTGAGTTAATGACCTTTTTAAAATTGTTCGTCATCAGTCTTCTCATTTAGTATCATGTTATGAGTTTTACTTTATCATTATTGATATCAGTATTCCATGATTAATCAGTAAGAAATTTAAATTTTCTAATATGTTTGTATGATTAACTTCTTTTCATAATTGTTAAACCACTCAAGAATCTATTATTTTTTTTTTCTTCTTGATAGATTGGTGCTTTTAGTACAATCTGAAAAAAAAATTATAACATTTGTGTCTCAGTGTCAAAATAATTTCAGTTGGTTACATTACTGTTCTTTGTCACTTTTGTTTCAGATTTTATTAATTTTATATCTGAATTTTCTTTAATAAATTTTAAAATGGTATCTAGTAGAAGGTACCTTTATTATATATCCAAATCAGGTGTCATAATTTTTCACTAGTTTTATTGAAATGTCTTTCCAAATTGAACTTAAAGTGATATATTCAAACCATCAAATATGCTATTCTCATCAAAAAAGGAAAAAGAAATGTATGATGCATTTATATGGAGCAAATTTCTGACAGAAGAGCACTTTGAATTTTGATTAGGCATCAGTGATAATGGAATCTTCTGCTTATTATTTTAGACATCTGGTAACTGGAAAAATTTCCCACACACTAGCTTTTATTTTAAACCTTTTATCTCCGCTACCCATATTCTTCAGTAGGAGTCATCACAGGGTACAACCCTGTGGTGGTAGCAGACTTGCTCTGTACCTTTTTGTTGTCTTGACTATCGAGTCAATAGAATGGGCTCCAGGAGTGTACCTGGATGCCATTCCTGCACTGCCAAGGCAAGCAGTAACTTACTAGTACCCCCAAATGATATGAACCATGTAAGTGAATCCCTAACTTTTCCTTTGTCCAGATGCCAGAGTGCCCACAGCCACTTCAACTCATTATGGTTAAATATCTTTTTTTTCAAATATAAAAAAGTAAGTGTATAAGACCATGTGAACATACTGCTAGGGTCTCTCATAGAACTTGGGAGGGAACTATGCTTGGAAGAGGCCATTACTTTCATTGTAAGCCTGTTTCTGACTGTGCTTCATTTGTAACAAATTACTTAGGAGAACCATGAAAGGATGGGCTATAGGGTATTCTGGTTAGAGGGTGCTAGAACTGCCCTAATTTTAAGTGTCTCTTGAAATTATCAGAAGTTTTTCATCTGAATAATTCAGTGAATTTTGCTCAAGACTTTTTGGTTGAGAGTAATAGACACTCAGGCTTAACCAGTGATACATTTGGTAGAAAGAATTTACTGGCTCAGGTAAGAAACTACTGAAAGTAGGCAGATTAGAAATAGCCATCTGGATTTAGAAGTTTGCATAGCATCATATTTGTTCATCTGTTTCTTTCTTTTTCCATTTCTATTTCTCTATCTTAGTTGTAGTGTCTACTCCTGAAAAAGGCTTTTTCAAAAAAAAAAGAGATTGCAGGCAATGTGGAGAGTTCTATGGTCTGAAAAGCAAAAAGCTTCATTTATCAGCTCCTATATGGAAATATCCTTGGTATGACCCTGGCTGGCTTGGGGAAAAATCTCAGTTATAACGCACTCACTTGGGTTTTGGCTTGGGTGTTGTGCTCACTTCTTGGCATATTTTTATGCCTCCCCATGGGACCAAAAGGGGCTGGAGCATTGTGATTGACATGTGGTAGCTGGGAGGGAGAATCAGGTCTCCCAGAGAAGCAAGGTTTTGTTTGGGTCATACAAAACCATAATTGTCCATTGCAGTAGCTGAGGATAAGGCTTGGTGTGGAGTTGGCCACAGAAGTCATACAACTCATGAAATCTATCATGCAAGATGTGTCATTCCTCATGTAGACCAGTAACTTATGCCCATTTTGATAATTTAGGTATAGAATTCACACGACATCTTACAAAGTGTCTTTTCTGTGGTGGAATGCTTTTTAGAATGTGTCATGTAATAAAGAGTTAATTCATATAACCCTTCATGAGCATATGGGTTAAATGGGACTAAATAAGTTCCTTCTTTTTTTTTTTTCTTTGAGACAAAATCTTACTGTGTCACTCTGGGTAGAGTGCTATGGAATCATAGCTCACAACAACCTCAAACTCTTGGGCTTGAGCAATCCTCTTGCCTCATCCTCCCAAGAAGTGGGGACTACAGGCATGCACCACTGTGGCTGGCTAGTTTTTCTATTTTCTTTAGTAGAGATGGGGTCTTGCTCTTGCTCAGGTGGGTCTCAAACTCCAGAGCTCAAGCAATCCATCCTTCTCAACCTCTCAAAGTGCTAGGATTACAGGTGTGAGCCAACATGCCCGGCTAGGACTAAGTAAGTTCTAAATATTCAGGTCTCTGGCTCATTTACTTTGGAATACATTAGCTCAGCAGAGCTGGTAGTTGCAAAACAAAGGGATCTGAGGGCGAATAAACTTTCAAAGCAACATTATGTTTATACATTATGTTTATAAAGTGGTAAAACAGAGAATGTTTAATGTGAACTATTGATTTAAACTCATTAAACAAGACAACTGATAAGGAACATTGACATTAGAGACTGCATTTTTCTTCTTCTTTATTTTATTTATTTTTGTAGTTTTGGCTGGGGCCAGGTTTGAACCTGCCACCTCTGTTATATGGGGCTGGTGCCCTAATTTTTCTTCTTCTTAAGTCAGTTTGTTGGAGAACATTGATAGTTGAGTAATATGTGTCTTTGAGGAAAAGGCGGATAGTGAACCCTGAAAATAACCTTCCTTCTAAATCATTCTGCAAGGTGTTTCTCTCTCTCTCTCTGGCCTTTCAAGATTTTCTCTTTGTCTTTGGTCTGCTGCCCTTTGAATATGTCATATTTAGGTGTACATATTTTTGTATTTCTTCTGTTTGTTGTTCTCTGAGCTTTTTGGATCTGTGGTTGTGTCCTTAACTTTGGAAATTCTTGACAATTACTATTTCAAATATTTCTTCTTTGCTTTTCTTTTCCTGGTGTTCTAATGAGGTGTATGTTATACCTTTGGAAATTTTACTATAGTTGGTAGATAGTCTGTTTTTCTTTTTCATTGTTCTTTTGTCCTTGCATTTAAATCTGAGATGCTTCTGTGGACATAGCTTCCAGCTTACTCATTCCTTGTGTAGTAGTTCCGTGTGCTGAAGAGCTTACTAAGGCATCCTGCATACTGTTAACAGTGCTTTTGATTGCTAGCATTTCCTTTTGATTCTTTATTAGAATTTTCATCTCTCTGCTTATATTACTCCTCAGTTCTTACATGTTGTCTGCTTTTTCCAGCAAAGCTATCAGTTGTGGTTATTTTAAATTCCCTGATAATTTTAAAATGTATGTCATATCTGAGTCTGGTTCTGATGTTTGCGTTCTCTCTTCAGACTGTGTTTTTGTCCTGCCTTTTAGAATGCCTTGTAATTTTTTGTTGAAAGCCAGAGATGATGTATTAGGTAATAGGAGCTGAGGTAAATAGGCCTTGAAATGTGTGGCTTGATGTTAGGCTGGCTAGCAATTGTGCAATTTTAATGCTTGCTTTAGCTGTATGTGCTGGAGGTTTCAAATTCCTCTAAAGTCCTCCTTGTGGTTCTCTCTGTTGTCTTGTGTGAAGATCTAAGAACTTTTAAAATAGTCTGTACCTTTAAGCTCTTTCAGTTATAACCCACTGTGACACTTGAACCCCGTACATATGGTTTGTAAAGTATAGGGAAATATCAACATTAATGGGAGAAAAAAAAAAAAAAAAGAGTGTGACGATGTATGCTCCAGTCTATGCAGTGATCACTGGTGTGGGTTGGACTCTATTTAATAGAGTTCAACATACATTGTGACACTTTTTCTCTTCTTTCTAAATAAAGTAACAATGATTTAATTAAAAAAACTGTGGATACTGAATGTGCCATTCTTCTGAAGAAGACATCAAAAGAGCTTTAAAATCTATCTCAGAAAGGATAGGGGTTAAAGTTGTTTGAGTTAATTTGAACCCTAATAAATGATATCTGTGTATTGAGAAGCACTTATTATCTTGTTTTACAGAGGTGGAAATCAAGTAGTAAAATGCCTAAATAATTTTCCCAAATCATGCTATGTCATATCAAAAGAAAGCAGTGACAGAGCATTCTGTCTCTGCTGATAGAACTAGACTGTATCCAACATCCCTGACTTCCTTGGTTGTACATTTGGAATCAATCATGACAGGCATGCATAGCTGGAAGCATTTGGTTTCAGGAAAGAGGTTTAGAAAAGCTAAGTGGTAAAAGGAATATAGTTGGATCAAATAAAAAAGCTGCATTGATGAAACTGGAGGAGGAAATGGAACCAGACCTCCAACCCTCACATTTCATCTTAGTATATAAAATGTCTTTTTACTACAGCCAAGCAAAGCTCAGGAAATACTAAAAGCTTGGCTTTGGAAACCAGGCAGCTAGGATTTTTCTTTAAGTATTGTGTTTCAGCAAATGGTCAAGCTTAGTATTCTCATGTATTGTCCTTTAATTACTAATCCAAGAACCCATGCTTCACTTTGCACTAGTGAAATTTGTGGGTGGAGCAGAGGCATTTACTGTGTTTTCCCTTTGAGGTTTTTTTTTTTTTTTTTTTTGGTCAAAGTTAAGTATATATGTATTTTAAATGAATTAAGTATAGTAGAACCTCTGCAAGTTGATTACTCAAGGTACTATACCAAATTGGTCAACATAGAGATGGGGTCAACATAAGGAACCAGATCTACTGTTCTGATACACATTTGTGGTGCATGTCCAGTCTTGAAAATTAGGTCAGTGAGGTGGTCAGTGTAAGAAGTCAACTATGGAGTTGTACATCTTGTTCTATGAGGCAGCTGCTTTGAAATTTTCCTCATGTATAAGAAATGTAGAAGGAATGATAGAACTAGAAAATCTCTATTATGATTTTCCCTAAAACTATATTTCTCAGGGTATATTATCTGATCACTATTATTGGAATTGGCTAGGATGATTGTTAAAAATGGGGAATGCTAGATCCCATTCCAGACTTCATAAATAAGATTTGCTGGGGTGTAGGGCCTAGGCACCTGTATTTGAAACAGTCTGTAAGCCCAATAGGTTGGCTCTTGCCTATAATCCTAGCACTTTGGGAGGCCGAGGCAGGTAGATTTCTTTCTTTTTTTTTTTTTTTTTTTGCAGTTTTGGCCGGGGCTGGGTTTGAACCTGCCACCCTCGGCATATGGGGCCGGTGCCCTACCCACTGAGCCACAGGTGCTGAAGGCAGGTAGATTTCTTGAGCTCCGGAGTTCAAGAACAGCCTGAGCAAGACTGAGACCCAATCTCTATTAAAAATAGAAAAACTAGCCACGTATTGTGTCAGGCACCTGTATTCCCAGCTATAGAGAAGCTGAGGCAAGAGGATCACTTGAGCCCAAGAGTTTGAGGTTGCTATGATGATACCACAGCATTCTAACTAGGGCAACAGAGTAAGACTCTGTCTTAAAAAAAATAGTAATAAAATAAAATAATCTGTGATTCTTATGTAAATTAACATTTAAAAATTATTTTTCTAAAGCTTCTAATTGTATTTCTGTCTACCTAGCCATTGTGATGGTTATGGTCATACATAACAAATATTATAACTGTCATCAGTGATATTAATACAGACAAGACAAAATAGTACATTCTCCCCTCTTAGAACAGTGGGAAATGGCTCTAAAGACTGTAATCTGGGTTCTAGATATGCTTATTGCTATTGGGATATTGGTTGTAAGTCTTGTTAGTGGGCAGATTTAAAAATTATGTCATTTTTGAATTAGAGTTATCAATTGACACATTATGATTTATTTAGTTATATGTCTCTTTTTTCTTATATGAAAATTTATACTTTCTACAAACAGTAACATAATTATTTCCTGCTAATTGTAAAATTGCTAAATGATGAATGGTTCCAATTACTTTTCATTTCCTTTGAGTCTTGGAATATTTCCCACTAAGGAAGTACAAACACAGTGCTGTGGTCTGTGTTGTCACCATGTGGGAACTAAAAAGGTTGGGTTCATAGAAGCAGAGGAGAATTGTAGTTATAAGAGGGTAAATAGGAGGAGCTGGGGAGAAAGGTTAGTTAACAGAAATACAATTATAGGTAGATAGGAATAATTAGTTCTAGTGCTCACTGTAAGGTGAACTTAGTAATTTATTGTATATTTTCAAAAAGCTAGAAGAGAAGATTTTGAATGTTCCCAACACAATGATAAATGAGGTGTTGGATTTGCTAATTACCCCAATTTGATCATTACACATTGTATACATGTATCAAACTGTCACTCTGTTTTCCATAAATACGTACAATTGTTACTGACAATTAAAAGTAAAAGGAAAAAGAAGTATGTGGGTCACTGTCAAAGTTTTGAGACAGACTGGGCTATGGTCCATTATTTCCCTTCCCAGGAACACAGTTGACAGCGTCCTTTGTGATTTACCTGCTCAGATTCCAACTTGCTTGGTTTATCATTGTTTCTGGGAGGGCTTCATTAATTTCTATCTGTGCAGGTTTTACGTTTCTTGATTTTTGTGTATCTGAAAACTTTTATGATGATCCAGGTACTATGCTCTGAAGTTACCTTAAATATTTATTTATTTCTCTGTTTAGTTATATTACCAATTTATTATATATGTAAGTTTGTTTTCAAACAGGGCTGGCATTTTTCTGATCTAATTTAATTCTTGAAATGCATAAAGTATATACACATTTAAAACTATAAGAATATATAAAATATGTGCTCAGGGAAGTTTCATTTACACCTATTTCCCCCCACCTATTCCTCCTCCCTCATAGATAACCATTTTTACTATTTTTCTGGCTTTTCCTTTCATTCTTTTTTTTCACACATGGAAGCGTGTGTGTATGTGTGTTTTCATTCATTGTTTCTCCTCATTTCTTTTTACAAAAATATAAAATACACTTGTTCTGCATTTTTTTATCCACATATATAAGCCAGATAGTTATCAAGGAAAATGCTTGCAAACTACAGATTTTCCCATAACTCCCCAGGGACTCTGAGGTGGTTTCCCTGAGTTACTAGTTCATCTTATTCTTAGTTCTTCTTGCTTCAGGTCTCCAAACTGGACTCTTTGCTTTAACAGAGATCTGTTGTCAGAAGTTAGTATTTATTACCTCATATTAAGGAAAGAACTTGAGAAAAGACACAGGGTATCCTGCTTGTGTGCTAACTCACTTATAGACTATCTAAAGACTATTGATACAAGGCGGCCAAGAAGGAAGTGGTTTT
This sequence comes from Nycticebus coucang, assembly GCF_027406575.1. Taxonomy (NCBI): domain Eukaryota; kingdom Metazoa; phylum Chordata; class Mammalia; order Primates; family Lorisidae; genus Nycticebus; species Nycticebus coucang. Next base: position 63,484,812 of record NC_069790.1, on the reverse strand, counting down.
GCCTTCCTTTTGTCTTCTGAAAATAAAAAATCCAGGTGGGGTACCCAGAAACCACTATTTTGTTTGCTGTTTCATTTTGTTCATGATGCCAGAGTGTCTTTGTTTTTTCTTCCTTAAAACATTGCTAGAACCATTATAGGGCAGTGTTGTTATTAGACTCCTATGTGAGGGACCTTTTATTTTGTAAGTAAATTATATTAGGCAATCTAGACCCCCCCGCCATCACTGTCCTGCAAAATTAGCATATTCACACTGACTAGAGCAGAAAAACACCAGTATGTGTATAAAAAAAAATAAAGAAACCAAATGTAATAGAATAGATGGTGTAATTGGGATTTGGGTAGAAACACAAAGCACTTTTTTTCCTTATTTGCAACGTTTATTGACAGTAAGGCACATTGTAAAGAAAGAAAACAACCTTTCTAAGGAAAGATTTTCCAGTTAAACTCAAAAAAGACTCCCAGTGGCATGTTTACTTCCTGTTTTTCTGCTTAAGGAACACAAAGTTGGAACAGTTAAACTCCTGGAAGTTAAATGGTCCTTCAGTGGTTTCTTAGTGATGAAAATGACTCCATAACAATATTTATCTACATTTTTACATGGTAATATGTAGAAAGAAAATTGCATAATAAATTTCCAAAAAATGATTGGATGTAATACTATATACATAAACCTTTGGAAAAAAAGGTAGTATTAGATAGCTTATGAGCGCCAAAGCTTTTTTATATTAAAAAGTTTGAGTTTAGTTATAATATAACAATATATATCTCATATATCAAATATATACCTGACAAAATATGTGCATATCATGACTTACCTAGTGGTTTTTGTTTCTGAAAACTATCTGAAGCTAGTTTCTGTATAAACTACTAAGCTAAAAAAAGATTAGCTTCAAAAGTATTCTATTTTTATTTGGTGAAATAAATTTTTAAGAAATTTAGCATTGACCTAGGAACAAGATACAGTAGCCCTTTGAAAAATTCAGTGTACTGACTTTGAAGTTTTTAATGGAGTAAACTTCTAAGTATATTTTTCTCTTAGAATACAAACATTTAACTTTAAACCATGAAAAACTACATTAGTATTCTGTCATCTTCTTCAATACAGATGAAAATGGAATTAAGTGTTAAGTTGCTGAACTTTTGTAAGTGTTCACAAAAAAATAGTGAAAGGCATCTCTTTTGTATGTAACAATGTTTTAAGGAGGAACTCTAATGGTTAATCAGAAACAGCTCTTCTGATACACCCGTGACTTACCAGGTTCTTAAAAGTATTGGAAATGCCAGGAAGACTATGTTAACCAGTGTGATGAAAATATGTCATATGGTATATAAAATTAAAAAAAAAGTATTGGTATTATGGTGTTAAAGAGCAGGAATTGAGTATTAATCAAGGTGAGGGACAAATGTGTGCCCTCTAACTGCCAATGTAAGAGAAACTGACAACGAGAATGACAGGCTCATTAGTATATTTTTTCCTGGGATCTCATTCAGACTAGAACCACCGTCTCCTTCAACTGGAAGTTGTGACTGGCTGGCTAAGCCCTGACACGGTGGGTTTATAAATGGCTCTGCTGTGGTACGGTATGACAGCATCCTCAGTAGGGTGCTGGCCTCTGTAGCACTTCTCCATGCTTGGAGGAAGGTACATTTCTGCCAAGAAGATGGGTATTGAGGTTTATGCTTCTGGGCTTTCGCTTGGGAGATCAGAAGCACTCTTTTTCTGGTTTGTTTCCTCCAGTGGGTATTGACTTTGGCCTCACTCCCTTATTCCATTATCCAAACGTGCCCTGACAGGACTGCTTCTGAAATTACACCAGGTGAGTTCTCATTAATTTGTTTGTTTGGAGACAGAGTCTCATTCTATTGCCCTAACAGAGTGCTGTGGCATCATTATAGCTCATAGCAACCTCAAACTCTTAGGTTCAAGTGATCGTCTTGCCTCAGGGGCTACAGGCATGTTTCTGTTTTTAGGAGGGAGGAGGTCTTGCTTACTCAGGCTGGTCTCAAACTCCTGAGCTCAAGCAATCCACCTGCCTCAGCCTACCAGAGTGGGACAGCACACCCGGCCCTCATTAAATATTTGAGCCTTTCCACTGCCTGCCACTGAGATCTGCAGATTATTTGTGCCAAGAGAAGATATATTTTTAAGAATTTAAATTTTATTTGTCTTCATATAGTTTATAATTCCAAATGTAAAGAAAACGAGCTGGGCGTGGTGATGTGCACCTGTAGTGTCAGCTATTCGGGAGGCTAAGGGTGGGAGAATCCCTTGAGCCCAGGAGTTTGAGGCTGTGTTGAGCAATGATCTCGCCACTGCCTGGGTGACAGAGTGAAGCCCTGTCTCTTAAAAAAAGGTGAATCAGGCCAAGGCCTAGCAGGAAACAGATGGTACTATCCAAAATAGAATTTTTCCAGGAGAGTTTATTTATAGGTTTATAGGGAGACCATTTATAAAAGCGAGGGGAGGGGGGGAGTGGAACCCAGTAACTTGGCTTTTAGGGAAGAGGAGAAGGGAGTAGGTACAGGAACTTAGGGAGTATGTTCTGGAATTCAAGGAGTGAATTCTATGTAGGGTTGGGAGCCCTTTGGGAGAGGCCACAGCTTTCTTTAGAAGGAAAGACAACTCCAGGAGACCTTGGTGCAGGGAACCAGGTAAAACATACTTTGTCTTCATGCGTTTTTCTCCCTCTGATCTTTTATCCTGCCTTCCATTGTCCAGATCTACAAGAAGCCAGAGGTGGAGAATCCTTTGCTATGAACTGTATAAAAGGTCAGCCTCCTGAGGCTCAGGCAGGGTGGCAAGTGGGTCACAAGGAGAAATGGAAATTCCTAGCAGCATAGAAGTTTGCCACCAGTCTGACCAGAGCAAGACCCTCTCTCCACCAAAAAGAGAAAAAAAAATTAGTTGAGTGTGATAGCGCACGCTTTAGTCCCAGCTCCTTGGGAAACTGAGACAGAACCATTTGAGCCCAGGAGTGTGAGGTTGCTGTAAGCTGTGGTGATTCCACTGCACTCCAACTGGAGCAACACAGCAAGACTCTGTCTCTAAAAAAAAAAAAAAAAAAAAGTTAACAAAACGAAGTGTGGGACAAGTCTCTCTCCCATCTTAGTGCCCCATTCTCCTCCACAAAAGCAACCATTCTTACCAGAGCCTTCCAGAGATCTCAATCCACTCCTGTTGTTTGGTAAGTTAATAGAGGAGTGGGAACTATTTTTATAGACTTTTACATTTTGCTTTTACAAAGCAAACCTTGATGCTGAAAAGGAGTCCCTCCTCTGTGCCAGAGGTTTGCTGAGAGTCACTCAGACAGGATGACACTTATCCTGTTCCTGTATTCTGGGTACTTTGTATGGACAATTTTGCCTTAAAAATACTAAACACGTGTGATTATAACATTTTTTTTTCTTAAATGCAGTTTTCAGTGGTTCCAAAGTACAGTTTCCTAAGCTGCTGACCATGGGTGGATGCTGAATTTCAGGAATGACAAATTGCATACAAATGTCCAGATGTTATGTATACACACATGTGCACTTTTCATGGGTGGAGCCAGGGATTTCATCAAATTCTCACTGAGATTTTTGAGTCATAAAAGACTCAGAAACGTTGGAATAAAGGTTTAATTCCTTTGAAGTGTCTTCTTCCTCTCATTACATGTTTTTATTGTTGACTTCTGCTTTCCTAGTGTTCAAAAGGCTGGACTCAGAGAATCATGTGAGGTATTTCATGACAGTGAAATTTATAGTTCCTAGTAACTTGCGAACTGAAATTCTGTAGTGTAGTGGATTAATATGTTCTAAATGATTCTTAAAATCATCAGTGTGATCCTGGTTATGAAATTGCGCTATGACCAATTAATATAATGATTTAGATTTATGTTCAATAAGAATATTTCAATTGTATATTCTTGAAAAAATATTGAAATATTGAATATTTTTCACTTAAAAAAAATAAGTTAACTGATGACTCCATACTGAATCTCAGAGTCAAAGCATTCTATAATAGACATACTGTTATTTGACAATGTGAATGTTACTTTCTTTGCATTATTATTATTGTTATTATTATTGTTTAATATTTTAATGTAGCAATTGTCTGGTTCCTTTTCTGAATGTATTTATGTTCATTCGTTCTTTATGAGGTTTTTGTTTCTAGTCCTTATTTTAAACATTGTTATCATTATTAAAATTTAAGCCTTTTTAATTTTGTGAAGGCAAAAAAATGGAAACCTAATAAACACATGTATATGTAAGAAAAAGTTAAAAAAAAAAAAAAAGAATATTTCAATTTTAGCCAGGTCTTGTGGTAGTCCCAGCTACTCGGGAGGCAGAGACAAGAGAATCGCCTAAGCCCAAAGAGCTGGAGGTTGCTGTGATGCCATGGCACTGTATTGAGGGTGACTTAGTGAGACTCTGTCTTTAAAAAAAAGAAAAAGAATATTCAATCGGATTTTACCAAGGAAAAAGTGCTTTGCTTGAGTGATAGGATAGAGGATTTAGGTTACTGAAAAAGGTACATATCATTTTTTTTCCTACAGAAAGTTGTCCAGAATTTTTATAATATGTTTTGTTGTATTCAATTAGATTTTTTCATACCTTTAAATAAATTTGATAAATTAAACTTAGTATACTCATGTTTAAGACTTTATTTAATTATCTTATTTTTGTCATAAAATTATCATTCTTTTACATAGATAATTTTAGAGGTGTGCCATAATTTAGCGTTAAAAATCACTTAGTAAGGGCGGCACCTGTGGCTCAGTGGGTAGGGTGCTGGCCTCCTATACTGAGAGTGGTGGGTTCAAACCTGGCCACGGCCAAACTGCAACAAAAAAATAGCCGGGTTTTGTGGATGCCTGTAGTCCCAGCTACTCAGGAGGCTGAGGCAAGAGAATCGCCTAAGCCCCAGAGCTGGAGGTTGCTATGAGCTGTGACACCATGGCACTCTACTGAGGGCGACAAACTGAGACTCTGTCTCTAAAAAAAAAAAAAGAAAGAAAGAAAAAAATCACTTAGTAAATTCAATATATGATATTCTAGCAGTATTTAAAGGACTTTTCCCCCTTTCATAAGGCATATGCAAACTATTGGAACTATTAGTGGAGCAATATAACTCTTATTCCTCTTTGAAAACATTTCTAGGCCAGATTAGATAAGTCAATAATTTTACTCATTTCACTTTTCTTCTAGGACTCTGGTGACAAGTACGTAAAACTTAACTAATGTAAACAAAAGAGGAAATTTATTTAGATGAATTATATTTAGAACAGTGGAAGTGGAACTGGCCTCACGCATGGCTGCATCTAGGGTCTCAGTTACATCAAGTCTCTTCTTCATTTCTTGACTCTGCTGTGTTTTTGTCAGCCTCATTCTCTTTTAATACAGTTTATCTTCTTGTTGAGAAAGAGACTCTGGTCAGAAAAAGGACTTACACATTCCAGCCAGCAAATAGTGTAAGAAAGAAAATTCTTTTCTCATTGAAGAATATATAAAAATCCAAGAGAAAGGACTTGGTTGACCTGGCTTAGGTCAATGTCCAGTTGTTGGATCAGTTGCTATAGGCAGCAGCTTACCCCTTTTTGAGCATTCCATTCATGGAATGGTAGAACCATTCTCGAAAGGAAGGGTAGAGGTAGTGTTACTAGAGTAAGAGGGTAAGATTGCTGGGTTGGCCTAACCAGCAGGTTTCCAGCCCTCTGTATCTGTGGGTTGCACATCTCTGGACGCAACCAACCACAGATACAAAATAATAAAACAAAAATAGATGGTTGTATCTGTACTGAACATGTATGTACAGACTTTTTTCTGGTTATTATTCCCTAAATAATATAGTATAACAACTATAGCATTTATATTGTATTAGGTATTCTAGGTAATCAAGGTGATTTAGAGTACATGGGCAGATATGTGTAATTATAGGCCATTTAAAGTAATATGAAGGACTTGAGCTTCTATGGATTTTGGTAGCTGTGTAGAGTCCTGGAACCAATCCCTTGTGAATACCAAGAGAGACTGTAGTTGTGTCAGAGAGAGCTGCTGCCAAATTAGTAACTAGAATTCTATCCTCTGAGGGCTGTGCCTGTGGCTCAGTGAGTAGTGCGCTGGCCACATATCCTAAGGGTGGCGGGTTCAAACCTGGCCCCGGCCAAACTGCAACAAAAAAATAGCCGGGCGTTGTGGCGGGCACCTGTAGTCCCAGCTACTGGGGAGGCTGAGGCGAGAGAATCGCTTAAGCCCAAAGAGCTGGAGTTTGCTGTGAGCTGTGACGCCACGGCACTACCAAGGGCAACAAAGTGAGACTCTGTCTCTAAGAAAAAATAAATAATAATAATAATAATAATAGTAATAATAATTCTATTCTCTGGGCTCCACAAGCTAAGAATTAAATCTTTTGTTCTATGTCATCTATAAAAGCACAAAGTTTAGAAAACTATGGATCTGCTTGATTTCCACATGATCTTGGTCTTTTTGTAGAAGAATGTTAAGTAGGTAACAATTAAATACAATCATCACATGATCTTTACTGTTGCAGGAAGTAAAAGGTGTTGCAGTGGTGCCCAGAGAGGGGACCTGAGCAGAGTAGTTCAGGCCAGGTTTATTGAAAAGGGATAGAGACCTGCTTGGGCAGGGCAAAGATGGTGTCTCTGCCCCAGGGGAAGTTAGAGACCCCTTTTATATGGGGCTAAGGGGGATGGGCACATTCCACAGCTTGCCAGAGGGCTTTTGGTGAATTAGTTTCTGGCAGAACTCTTGGGGGTGTTTCAAGGTAAGCCTTTTGTTCTAGGAGAGGAGAAAGGGGAGGGGAAAGGATTTGTGGATAGGTCTCATAAGCCCCCAACAGAAAACTTTTAAGTTGCTGCCTTTAAATGTGAATGCAAATGAAAGATATTACAAGGCTTATGCTTAGTTTTATGCTTCTCATACTTTTGGAAATAATTTCTGAATATTATTTGGAAATAATATTCTAATTTTGAATATAATCTTTTTTTTTCTTTTGGAAATTACTAAATACCGTCACTAAAGAATGAAAAGAACCAAGAATTATAATTTAGGCACGGTTTATTGCCTTCCCCAAAGTTCAGAAGTCCTCTGGAGTGAGTGTTTTTATTTCCTAATTCTTTTGGTGGGAAAAATTAATAATACCTTTCTTCTGTTGGGGCATTCTAATCATGACTGAGGACAGACACTAAAAGGGAAAAATACATTAAGTTTTGACATAATGTACACAGCTATGATTTAACAATAAAAATAAATAAATTAAAAAAATAGTTTTCACAATTCAATTTTCATATAGTAATCCATTTTATCACCACATGTATTATAATTTATTAAGCTTACAATACATTAACAGTACAATCAGCTATATACAGGACAAATACAGAGTAAAGATAATGAGGAAGTGTCCCTACTTTAGAGCCTCACTAGAATAGACAGTATGTCTGTTTCCTCTTCTTTAATATAAAACTTGGCGGTAAACTGAGCCCATGCTTGGTTTCTTTCTTTTTTTTTTTTTTTTTGAGACAGAGTCTCACTATGTCACTCTCAGTAGAGTGCTGTGGCGTCACAGCTCACAGCAACCTCAAACTCTTGGGCTTACATGATTCTCTTGCCTCAGCCTCCCAAGTAGCTGGAACTACAGGCGCCCGCCACAATGCTCAGCTATTTTTTTGGTTACAGTTGTCATTGTTGTGTAGCTGGCCCAGGTTGGATTCGAACCCACCAGCCTCGGATATGTGGCTGGTGCCCTACTCACTGAGCTATGGATACTGAGCCTCTCCTGGGAATTTTTCATAAACTAGATCCCTTTAATTTTCTGTGATTAGGTAATCATATATGCGTTCTTATGTCTCTCAGTGGCCACACTATTCAGAGAAATCTTAACTGCCTGTTGGACAGCTCGGAAAACCAAAAACAATGGGTTGTTCTGAACTTGAGTTTCATAAGCAGTTTTTCACAGCCCATGAACATTATGACTTATCAGCAGGCATGGCAGTGGTCAGGAGTTGTGAGCCACTTAAATGTAAGTCCTGGGAAATAACAGATAATATCTCTTATTTGTTTTTGTGTCCCTAGGACTTTGCTGAGTTACTGACAGGTATGTCTTTTAGCATTCCCGTGTCCTGTGGTGAGACAAGTATATTCCTTTCATTAGGTGGGAGAGAATATAGACTATAGAGCAGCACTTCTCAACCTGTGCATCACGTCCCCTTTGGAGGTCGAACGACCCTTTCACAGGGGTCGCCTAAGACCATCCTGCATATTAGATATTTACATTATGATTCATAACAGTAGCAAACGACAATAATTTTATGTTTGGGGTGGCGCCTGTGGCTCAGTGAGTAGGGCTCCGGCCCCATATACCAAGGGTGGCGGGTTTGAACCCAGCCCCGGCCAAAACTGCAACAAAAAATAGCCAGGCGTGTGGCAGGCGCCTGTAGTCCCAGCTACTCAGGAGGCCGAGGTAAGAGAATCACCTAAGCCCAAGAGCTGGAGGTTGCTCTGAGCTGTGATGCCATGGCATTCTACCCAAGGGCGACAAAGTGAGACTCCGTCTCAAAAAAAAAATAATAATAATTTTATGGTTGGGGTCAGCACAACATGAGGAACTGTATTAAACGGTCACAGCATTAGGAAGGTTGAGAACCATTGCTATAGAGGGACAAGTTCATGAATCGTTGCCTTATTTTGACTTAGGTTTACAAATCATTAAAAATTAGTTCGTTCTGGCAGATTTTTAATACATAATGTAAATTCTAGAATATATTGGCTTATAGTTGTCAGACATAGTCAGTGCCTTATATCTGAAAAATCCCTGATGAAAATTTAGGCTGGAGCTATCAATTGTAAGCATTCTCTAAAAATGTCACATAAACAGAAACATGCATCTTTTTTCTTCTTCTACACAGTAATTAACTAATACATTTCCTTTATTAAATCTAAATTTTTATTTTTTATAATATGTTTTAGATAAAAGTATTAGTATAGTAAGAGCTCCATATTTTCACAAGACTATGGATCTACAAAGGATGGTAGCCATAATTAATAATGTCATGAGAAGGAATTTTAAGTTAGACAATAATTTCCTGTGGTGTGGCTATAATCTGAACTTGATTTTGTTTCTATATTTTTCTAAATATTGCAGATTTCGAGGACTAACAGATAATAAAATTATAATTGAAATGTTTTTCATTTTGTGTGTGTGTGTTCATAAGGTCAATGTTGATTACTATCAGATGTTTATTACCTATCTTAAAAAAGAGAAAAAAAATTTTTTTCTTATTGCCTTTTTTTCTGGCAGTCTGTTCTACTAACTGTGGTCTCACCCACATTACCAGTAACATAACTAGTCCCCAAATTTAATGATCTTTCTTTGTTTGGGGCTTCATTTTAGGTTGATTCTCTCATTGTCAAAACTCCTTACATTCAAAAAAATTTTTTAGAAACACACTGTTGTTCTATTGCCCAAGGAGTGCAGTGGTTATGATCATAGCTCACTTCGAGCTATGCTCGAAGCTTCGAACTTCTAGGTTCAAATGATCCTTCCACCTCCTGAGTAGCTGGCACTACAGGCACATGCCACCATGCCCAGCTAATTTTTTAGTATTTCTAGAGAAAGGTCTTGCTATGTTCCCAGGCTGGTCTTGAACTCCTGTTCTCAAGCCATCTTCCAGCCTTGGCCTCCCAAAGTGCTGGGATTACAGGTGTGAGTCATTGTGTCTGGCTCTCAGAACTCTTAAAAATAATTCATCCTTCTTGTTATCTTATTTCTTTATAGGACTTCTTCCTTTTCTGAAAGTGCATATCTAAACCCAAATCAGTGTTCTTTTTACTCTCCCAGTCACCATCACGGTTCAACCTATTCCTGCAGATATTTCCTAAGCCTAACCTGTATCGTGAATTTTCTGCACACATCAGTTCCTGTTGCATTCTTCTCCTGTTTTCAATTGTCACTTCAAGATCAGCATGTTCATTTATGCTGAAAACATCAGTTTGACCTGTGCCCGCTTCCCTCCTCCCCCACCTAGCCTCCCGTTGTAGGCCTTTTTTCAGATTTTCTTCTGCATATCTATAAGTGGCTTTTCTACTGTCCTGTTCATCCAGGCTTATTAAATACCTGTTGCAGATGATTTGTTAAAAAGAAAATTAGAATTTTGCTTAGATTTCGTTTTCTTCTGCTGTGTAACTACCACAAACGTAGTGGCTTAAGATAACACAGATTTATTACCTCAGATTTTCTGTGGGACAGGAGTCTGTTTTCACATTAGCTGGGTCCTCTGCTCAGGGTGGAATGAAGGTGTTGGCTGGGGACTGAAGACATTCTCTTTTCAACTCATTCAGATTATTGGCAGAATTCAGTATTCCTTGTGGCTGTTGGTTGGAGACCTCTTTTAGCTCCTAAAGGTCAGCCTCAAATCTTGCCCCATGACCCCTTCCACAGCCTGTTTATAATTGTGTTTATTGTGTTTTTCCAGACAATTGTGTTTTTCCAGGTTAGCAGGACAGCTTTTGTTGATGCTTCTGACCTCATTAACAGCTCACCTGATTAAGTAAGGCACATTCAAGATAATCTCCCTTTTCATTAACTCAAAGTCAGCTGAGAAGGGACTTTATTGCAAAATCCCTTTTATCATATAATGTAACATAATCATGGGAGTGGTAACCCAGCAGGTTCACAGTCCCACCTGCACACAGGGGAAGGGAGTAGGCAGGGTGTAGCCACTGTGGGGCAGGGGCACCATCTTAGAATGCTGCTTGCCACAGGACACCTAGAGCATGAAGACAGTGAGTGCCGTCCTTAGTTACCTAAGTGAGGACGTTACAGTTGTTATACTAACATAGGAGGTGCCTATAGGGGTACGACCTTGGGCTTTTATGTTTGTGTGTGTGTGGAAAATTATACTAATTACACATCTATATTTATCTATGTAATATAATACAGTAATTAAAAATACCTGCAAATGTTCTAATAAACACTTACCTATATGAAATCACTACTTGTATCTTAAATCGATCTTTGATGCTTCTTGGTAAACATTTCTCAACTAAATTTTAACAGAAATTTAAGATTAATTTTAGAAGTATTCTGTTTTTATTGAGAGATACATGCCAGTACATTTTGCTCATATTCTTTGTTGTAAAATTCTGGACAGCTTTCCATGCTTTTTTTCCCCTTGCCCAGGTAAGGTGTAATAGAAAGGGACTATTTTTATCTGTCTTTCTAGATAAAGATAATTGCTTCTGGTGAATAATCAAATTATGGCTTTCATCTTATTTTATCCTCTGACCTTTGGAGAAATATCATTCCTTTTATTTTAAGTGGCTTTTGTGTGTATGTGTGAGCCAAACCACATTTTGAAATGCTAGTTTTTTAAGGAACAAATCTGTTAAAAAAATGAAATAAAAATGTAGATTTCTTATTTGAATAAAGGGAATAGTGTTTCTGTTCTGGTTTCTTAAAATGTATTTATAAATAACATCTGTTGCCATGTAAATATAGAGATTTATTGTTAATTATTTTCTGCTGCTGTTGCTAAATTGGTGATAGAGCTTTTGAGTCATATCTATTTTGTATTGTTTGCTCTACTGTCTAAACTATTTCTCCCATCTACAAAGATTGGCTTTCTCACTGTTTTTCAATGATTATGAATACTTTAGTGCCTGCTGCCAATTTTTGGCTATTTCTTCAGTAAGCTGTGAGAAAGATGCAGTCTTTACTTTGCAAAGGAGGAGATTAAAAAATTTATAGTTTTTCCAAATATAGTGTATTAGCTATAGCATCTTGTTGGAAAAAAAAGAAGTGAACTTTGGTTTTATCTTCAAATTGGTGGGTTATTTTAATCTGTTATTTAGCTGATACGAATACTGAGACTTGAAGATTTAACTGCCATTTTATTTTATTTATTTATTTATTTACTTATTTATTTATTTTGAGACAGAGTCTCAAGCTGTTGCCCTGGGTAGAGTGCTGTGGTATCATCATAGCTCATAGCAACCTCAAAGTCTTGGGCTCGAGAGATCCTCTTACCTCAGCCTCCCAAGTACCTGGGACTATAGGCACTTGCCATAATGCTCAACTGGCTAGTTTTTCTATTTTCAGAGTTGAGGTCTTGCTCTTTTCTATTTTTAGAGATGAAGTCTTGCTCTTTCTCAGGCTGGTTTGGAACTCCTGAGCTCAGGCAGTCCACCCACCTTGGCCTCCCAAATGTTAGGATTACATGTGTGAGCTATCACTCCTGGCCTGATTTAACTGCTTTTTCTTTCTTTTTTTTTTTTTTGCTTGTTTAAGTTGGAGTTGTTTATAGCTATCAAGACCGTTATGTTGAACAGTCTTTTATATTTTCATAGATTAGTCTGATATTGGCCCTCTAGCTTTGTACTTGATCTGAAGAAGTTTACTTCTTCCTGTACCCAACTGTCATTCAACATAAGGTTATTTAACTTCCATGCCTTTGTGTGAGGTTGAACTTTTTTGTTGGAGTTGAATTCCACTTTTAGTGCATTGTAGTCTGAGAAGATGCAAGGTAAAATTTCAATTCTTTTGATTCTGTTGAGGTTGTTTTCTGTCCTAGGATATGATCAATTTTGGAGAATGTTCCAAGGGACGATGAGAAGAATGTGTATTTTTTATCTTTGGGGTGAAGTGTTCTATATATGTCTATCAAGCACAATTGTTCTAGGGTCTCATTTAAATCTCTTATATATTTATTTTCCGTTTAGAGGATCTGTCCAGCTCGGAGAGAGGAGTGTTAAAATCTCCTGTTAGCATGTTGTTATAGGATATCATATTGCTCAGACTAAGTAAGGTCTGTTTCAAGAATCTGGGAGCATTTAACTTGGGTGCATAAATATTTAGAATTGAAATGTCTTCCTGTTGTATTTTTCCCTTGATCAATATGAAGTGACCATCATTGTCTTTTTTGACTTTAGTTGCTTTAAATGCTCATATATCTGAAAATAAGATTGCAACCCCTTTTTTCTTCGGAATTCTGTTTGCCTGAAAAATTGACTTCCAACCCTTAACTCTTGAGTTTTAATTTGTCTTTTGACGCGAGGTGTGTTTCCTGCAGACAACAAATAGATGGCTTGTGTTTTTTAATCCAATTAGCCAATCTGTGCCTCTGTAGTGGGGAATTCAAGCCATTGATATTTATTGAGATAATTGATAAGTGTTGTAGTGTTCTATTCATGTTATTTTGTGAAATCTGAAGAAGGTTAAAGTGAAATTGGAAATTAACATTTTTACTTTTATCCACATGTACATTCAGCCCTCTTTACTCTTAATTGACTGAGCATGTCTCTTTTCCTGTGGAAAAAAAGGAACAGATTCATTTATCCTGCAGTTCAAGTATTTCCTGAACTTTTATTCCAGATTAATTTATCCTGTATTTATCCTGCAGTTCAAGTATTTCCTGAACTTTTTCTAGTAAGGGAGACTTGATGATAGGTAGGAATTACAATATAATGTCTTGTTCTTGAGTGTGACTAAAATGTGCTTCTAACCCAGGGGTGAGGAACCTTTCCATGTTGGAAGGCCGGATTAATTTGGATATAATCAAATAAGGTCACATTCAAGAAACCTCAATTAGATGTACCTAAAAATGTACATTATTTTATAAAAAAATCTAACTACTATGTACTTAATCATTTTAGAAAACCAAAACTACTTACTAATTTTAAAGTTAACTAACCTTTTAATGACCTTGTTGTGTCAGCTTTTTGTTGGAAAGCATTTGAGTATTTGGTTGCAGCGTGGAGGTCCACAGTTCCAGTAAATCCTCTAGGAGGGTATCTGTCATCTGTGACCTTAAGGGCGTCTTAATTTGGGTTATGTGGAGAATATGGATTCATGTAGTTGAAAAGCAAGGAAGGATTTGGGGGTCATGTTGCCGAAGGTGTGGGTATTCTACTACATTTTTCTACATTTCAATTGATCTTTCTTAGCATACACTACTACATTTTTCTACATTTCAATTGATCTTTCTTAGCATAAGACAGTGACTTTAAAATGTCATTTACAGAGAACTCAATTCTATCTGTTGTTCTTTAGGGGCCTTGGAGATATCAACTAGGTGAGGTTGAAGTACTAATTTGAGTGCCATGTCATGTTTCTTAAAGTTAGTAAAACTTTCATTAAATTCTTCAGTTAATAGGTCTATAACAGCCAGGTATTCTTTAGGTGATTTGCATATATCATTCTGTTTATCATCTTTGCTAACTGGGGAAAATGTTCATCTGACATTTCCTTTTGAAGAAGTGTTTTGAAAAAATAGCTTTTTTCAAAATACTGGAATTTTTGTCACATATCATATATAGATTTAGTTTTACCTTTTAAAGAAACACTCAAATTATTTTGATTTGACAAGATACCACACAGAAATGTTGCATTTCTATAGGAATCTTCTTTCAATAATTCACAATGCTGATTTTGTTCTTCATAAAACTTCATTATCTGTTTTTGCAGAGATAAAATTTTAGCTACCATTTGTTCCTGTGATAGCCAACTACACTCTATAGAATAATATGACAGACCTACACTGACTACCTCAATGTTCCAACTTTAGTATGTTAGGAAGCTGGTGATCCTGTGTTGCATTTGCTGGAAGATGTTAATAATACTTACAACTTGTTGGGAAGTGTCACTTAAAATAGTAGGTTTAGCACAGAGATTTTTGCTGATGTAAGATATCATGAAAGAGAGCATCTGGTTCTGTTAATACTTTTATCTGCGCAATAAACCCTTCATGTTTTCCTGTTATGGAAGGTTCACCATTTATACATTTATTCACTAAATTTACCAAATTTAGTCCAACTTCATGATATTTATCTTGAAAGTTATTGAAGGTACCTATACCCTGTTTTCTGTTTGCAAGAGTGCCCAAAGTGAGTAACTCTTTATAGTAAAGAAAATCTTCTGTTATGACCTGAATGAAGTATAAAACCTGTGCTGAGTCAGTAGTATCAGTTGATTCATCCAAAGTGGTTGAATAATATGTATTTTCCTGTTGAAGTGTTGCATGAAGTTGTTCTGTTAAGGTGAAGGCTAATTCATCATGCTGATCAATTATAGTTCTCCTTGAAAGAAGCAGCTATTTGTGTTTTGAAATGTCATTGGGTCTAAGGATCCTACAACTTTTGCAGTGCATTCTTTGTAATTGTTACTGAATGGCTTCCTCTTTCCCCTGAGTATATAAGCTACTTTATAAGTTGCTTCAGTGGCATTATTTTTGAGTCTTATTGATGCTTGAATTGTCTTTACTTTTGCTTTTCATCTTTTAATTTATGCAATACAATCTTCTGTGCCTCTCCCTCTAATTTAGAATATTAGTGGTTTATAATGCTGATGAACATTGAATTTCTTTAGTGTCAGCATTGCAGTATCTCAGAGCAAGCAAATTATTTCATCTTTAACAAAAACAAGATTATATTACAATTCCCAATACTCATGAAAAAATCTGTTTTCTTCCTTCAGTGTTTTCTTGATATTCTCTGACATGATGGTCTATTAAGCAGACAGAATTAAAAATTACTGTTGAGCTGTGGAACTATTCCACTTCAAACAGAAACACAGTGTATCATTGTCGAAAGCTGATAACAGACTGGCATACTCACCCCCCCACCCCCCACCACCCCCATAAACTTTTGCCTTCCAGCCTCCTGTGGTAATAGAGTGCCCGTCTGGTGGGGGAAGTTAGAACTGTATCATGAGGGTAGCAGCCATCAATTTAACCCAATGGCTTACTAATGTTCTAATTATGCTGGTCAATCTGGAAGGATTATTTTGTTTAAACTTATTTTAAAAACATTCATTTTAAAAATATAAATATAAAAACAATGTATTAATAAAAATAAAAGGATTTATTTTATAAAACATGGATTCAGTCAAAAAACCACATTTAAAGATCTAGAAAGTCCCATATGGCCTTAATGCCATAGGTTACCCACCCTTGTTCTAACCCAGTCTCAAGGTGTGCTATTTATCTTTTTCATTCATTGGTATTTCTATTTCCTGTGTATACCTGATCAAAATTTGAATATGTTTATAGTCTTTTAAGGAAAGGAATATATGATAGCAATGAAAGGAAAAATTTTTTGCTTTTGGTAGCAAGAAAGTGGATGACACAAACTTCCTTGCACAATGGTCACTTTGAAGTAGCTTACTTGTTTTATCTATTCATGAAAGTTTGATAACTAGCTGCGTATGTCAAATCTATAGCTTCAAACAATATTGCCATTTCGTATCTGAAACATAGATGCCAGGGAAGTAACTGTTGGAAAAGTAGTAAGAATCATTCCATTTATTATTTTATTAAATATGTGGATTAGTTCAGATATATGAACATATGTATGAAGAATATTCTACTTTTGGGAGTAGGGTTCATACCAGTCCCGTATAATAGAAAATTTATGCTAGCTGGGCACAGTACTATGTACCTATTGTCTAGCTACTCTGGAGGCTGAGTCAAGAAGATTCCTTGAGCCAGAGATTTTGAGGCTGTAATATGTTATGAGAACACCTATGAATGGCCACTACACTCTAGCACTCTAGTATGGTCAATATAGTGAGACATACTCTTGTCTCTTAAGAAAAATGAAAAAAAAAAAAAAAAAGAGAGAGAAATGACTGGAAAGAAAATTTGTGCTTAGGAATTTATATTCCTTTTCTATTTAAATCAGTGAAAAAGCTGAATAAAAAGGTATAGGCAAATTAAGAGCATTTACATAATTTCTGATATATCCATGCAAATCCACACAAGTCCCTATGTGGGTGGAAATTGTGGAGAGTTTTTCATCAGTATGCATACCATTTAAAAGTATGAGGGATCCTAGAGAAAATAATTTTCATCCTTAGCATAAAAAATACTTCTTTTCATCTGTTTTTATGTGTGTGTATTATATAAATCAAATCTACTATTCTTCTCATTGCTACAATATGTCACACATTAAATCAAAAGAGAAGTACATCTTTTGGAAATTAAAATAGGGAAGCTAAACAATATGTCATTTATTAAAAAGTAGATATTTTCATGGTTTTCAACATTGCAGTCCTATAATTTCCCTTCAGAGCACTCAAGCATTACCCTGCAGTTTCATTTTTAGTTTAGTGATCTGTAATTCAATTGTTTGAAGAAAGTGATTTAAAATTACTTAGAATTTACTTTCCCTGGTGAATAATAGGGACTGCATTTATGTATCATCTGTGATTATGGTTAATGGCTTTCTTTAGCATCCCCATGAACTACTATGTTATCAGTCTATTGTATGGTTTCATAATAATAATATGTAGATAAGTGGATATGTGGAATTTTCCATTAAAATCTACTTTTGAGTTGGAGAAGTTGATTTAAAACTCATGTATTAGGAGAGAGGGGCTGAGGTGGTGGACTAGAAGTACTCAGCACATGCCACTCTCAAGGAGAGGATCAAAAGTTGCAAGTAGATGCCCACCTATGTGGATTGACCCGATGGAGAGAGCCTTGTGAATCATCAGAGAGGCAATGGAAGACATTCAGAATGGAAGAGATATGGGGATGGGGAGAGCCACTTGCCAACATTGAAAGGAGAGTTCCTAGTAAAGAACAGGTGCATTGCAAATCTATCTGCCTTGAACTAGAGAAGAGGTTTCAGATGAGAAGAAACCAGCAAAGAGCTCTGGCAATGTGAAAAACTGAGCTAATTTGATGCTCCCAAAGGATCACAACAGATGTACAGCAGTGGACCCCAACCAAGAGGAAATTGTTGAAAAGTCAGAAATGGAATTCAGAATGTGGATGGCAAATAAGATGAATGGAATTAAAAAGAAAGTTGAAAGCCAACATAAAGAAGCTAAAAAAAAATATTTCAGGACATGAATAAAAATGAAAAAAGTCACTTAAGAGCTAGCCGATGTAGAAAAGGTTATAACAGAATTTAAAGAAATGAGTTGCTTAGTGAACTTCAGAATACAACAGAAAGCTTCCACAGCAGGTTAGATGAAGCAGAAGAAAGAATCTCAGAGCTTGATGACAAGGCTTTTTAAATTAACCAAGTCAGTCACAGATGCAGGAAAAAGAATAAAGTAGAATGAACAATCACTCAGAAATATGGGGCTAGGTAAAGCAAGCCAACATAGAAATTATTGGTATCTCTGAGGGAGAAGAAAAAGCAAAAAGCTTGGAAAACTTGTCAAGGAAATTATTGAAGAAAACTTACCTGGTATTACCAGAGATTTAGATATTCACATGTAAGATGGTCATCAACGTTGGGAAGATTCATAGCAAATAGGACATCTCCAAGACATACAGTCATTATTTGGCCAAGGTCAAAATGAAGACAACAATTTACAAGCTTTAAGGTCAAAGCAAAAAGTAACCTATAAAGGAAAACCCATTAGGCTAACAGCAGACTTCTCAGCAGAGACCTTACAAGCCCAAACAGATTGGAACACCATTTTTTATCTCAAATGGAAGAATAGCCAGTCAAGAATTTTGTATCCTGCAAGACTAAGTTTCATAAATGATGGAGAAATAAAGACTTGTCCGGACCAGCAAACACTAGTGGAATTTGTCACTACTAGACCGGTCTTACAGGAAATGCTTAATAATGCACTATACATGGAACAGCATAATAGATACCCACTGGTATAAAACCTCCAAATTAAAGTGCACAGTTCTTAGAAAACAATAACACAAAAGGGAAAACAAAACAAAAAGATATTATTCAACATCATAAACAGAACAGTATCCCATACATCAGTGCTAACACAGAACATGAGTTTAAATGCTCCAATTTAAAGGCATAGATTGGCTGAATGGATGAAAAATCATTGCCCAAATATATTTTGTCACCAAGAAACCCATCTAACTTGCAAAGATGAACACAGATGCAAGGTAAAGGGATGGAAAAAATATTTTGAGCAAATGGAAGCCAAAAGTGAGCTGGTATAGCTGATTCTCATATCAGATAAAATTAACTTTAAATCAGTGATGGTAAAAAAAAGACTAAAAAGGTCATTATTAATGTTAAAAGGGGGAATTCAGCAGGAAGAGATAACAGTTATAAATACATATGCACCTAACACAGGAGCTCCCAGATTCATAAAGCACACTCCACTAGGGCAGTGGTTCTCAACCTTCCTAATGCCACAGTGTATTTTCATTGTTAAAAAGGGGCGGTGCCTGTGGCTCAGTGAGTAGGGCGCCGGCCCCATATGCCGAGGGTGGCGGGTTCGGACTCAGCCCCAGCCAAACTGCAACAGAAAAATAGCTGGGTGTTGTGGCGTGCGCCTGTAGTTCCAGCTGCTCGGGAGGCTGAGGCAAGAGAATCGCGTAAGCCCAAGAGTTAGAGGTTGCTGTGAGCTGTGTGACACCACGGCGTGCCGAGGGCGGTACAGTGAGACTCTGTCTCTACAAAAAAAAAAAAAAGGTGGGGGGGCCGCAATCCACAGGTTGAGAACTGCTGCCCTAGAGCTAAGCAAAGAAATAAACAGTAGCATCATAATTGTTGGGGACTTTAAACACCCCACTGGTAGGAACAAGATAGATCACCTAAGGCAGAAAATCAACAAATACTGGACTTAAATGAAATTCTAGAATATATGAACCCAATAGACATTTATAGAATACTCTACTTAAAAGCTGCAGAATATACATTCATCTCATCAGCCTATGGGACATTTTCCAAGATTGATCATATCTTAGGCCACAAAGCAAGTCTCAGCAAATTCAGAAAAATCAACATCATAGCGTGTATCTTTTCAGATCACAGTAGAATAAAATTAGAAATCAATTTTAAGAGTCTCTTCACATCTAAATTCATATAACAGAAACATTTGTATCATGAATCGCCTTTGCTAACCCTTTCTACTTACTGTGGGTAGGTTATTATTATCATTTTTTAATTTTTGCCTTTTTCTCCAGCTTTACTGAGATATAATCGAAAAAACTTGTGTATGTTTACAGTATATACAACATGACGTTTTGATGAATGTATACAGTGTGAAATGATTAAATCAAACTAATTAACATGTCCATCACTTCACATACTTGTTTTTATTGTGAGAACATTTGACAGTTTTCAAGTACGTAATATATCATTAACTATAGTCACCAAGATATACAATCTCTAGAACTTATTTCTCCAGTCTAATTGAAATTTTGCACCCTTAACGTTAGTTCCATCCTTCCGTTCCTTCCTCCTCTTCCCCCAAGGATCTAGCAATCAATATTCTATTCTCTTTTTTATGAGTCCAACTTTTTTAGATTCCACAATCTAAGTGAGAGCAAGCAGTCTCATGTCTTTCTGTGTCTGGTTAATTTCACCTGGCATAATGTACTCGAGGCTCATCTATGTTGATTTCCTTCTTTATCAAGGCCAAGTACTGGACATTTAGTTTGATACTGTAACTTGGCTTTTGTGAATAATGTTGCAGTAAATATGGGAGTGTAGATACCTCTTTGACATTCTGATTTCATTTTCTTTGAATATATACCCAGAAGTAGGATCTCAGGATCATATGGTAGTTCTCTTTTTAATTTTTTGAGGAATGTCCATACTGTTTTTAATAATGGCTGTATTAATTTATATTCTACAACAATATACAGGGTTCCTTTTTCTCGACCTCCAAGTGAACAGTTATCTCTTGTCTTTTTGATAACAGCTATTCTAACTGGTATGATTATCTCCTTGTAGCTTTCCTTCACATTTTCCTGATTGTTAATGATGTAGAATGTTTTTTCATTTGCCTGTTGTCCATTTATATGTCTTGTTTGGAAATATATATATTCAGGTTCTTTTACCTATTTTTTAATCTGTTATTTGTTTTCTCATTACTGAGTTATTTGACTTCCTTATGCATTTTGAATATTAACCCCTTAATCAGATACATGTTTTAGGAGTATTTCCTCCTAGTTGGTAGGTTGTCTCTTTGCTCTGTTGATTGTTTCTTTTGTTGTGCAGATACTTTTAGTTCGATACACTCCCATTTGTTCATTTTTGGTTTTGTTGCCTGTGCCTTTTGGGGTTAGAGCAAAAAAATCATTGTCTAGACCAATGTCAAGAAGCTTTTACCTTATGTATTCCTCTAGGAGTTTACAGTTTCTGGACTTAACGTTTAAGTCTTTAATCCATTTTGTGATTTTTGTGTGTGTTCCATGAGAGGAGTCTTAATTTCTGCATCTGGATATCCAGTTTTGCAATACCCTTACAGTTAGGGGTTTTTTTGTTCTTTTTTTTTGAAACAGAGTCTCACTATGTCACCCTCAGTAGAGTGCTGTGGCATTACAGCTCACAGCAAAACCTCAAACTCTTGGGCTTAAGTGATTCTCTTGCCTCATTCTCCTGAGTAGCTGGGACTACAGGTGCCTGCCACAGTGCTGGCTATTTTTTGTTGCAGCTGTCATTGTTGTCTAGCTGGTCCAGGCTGGGTTTGAACCCACTAGCATGTGTATGTGGCTGGCGCCGTAACCACTGTACTACGGGTGCCAAGCCTAGTTAGGTTGTTTTTTAATAGGACTTTCATCTTGAAGAGTCCTTTCACATTCATTGGCAATCTAGTTTTAACCTTTTCCGTAAATAATGAAATGTGGGCTGGGTATGGTGGTTGGCTCATGCCTATAATCCTAGTACTTAGGAGTTTGAGGCCAGTCTGAGCAAAAGTGATACTTCATCTCTACAAAAAGTAGAAAAAGACGACTTCGTGGTGCAATGGTAGCACGTCTGACTCCAGATCAAAAAGTAGAAAAATTAGCTGGGTATGCTGGTGTGTGCCTGTAGTCCCAGCTGTTCAGGAGGCTGAGATACTACTTGAGCCCAGGAGTTTAAGTTGCAGTACGATTTGATGACCCGTTGTACCCTCGCCCAAGAGACAGAGTAAGAGTATGTTTCAGAAAATAGAAATAGCAGAATGTGGTTGTTTTTACTGTGGACTCAGGAATGAGACCTATCTGGGAACGAATCTTGGTGCCACCATTTACCGGCTGATGATACCACTGGACTTCTCAGGCTTCTACTTCTCAGCTTACCAAATGGGACTTTTTTTTTTTTACCTACTTTATTGATTGGCTGTTCATTTCTGTGATCCACTAATACATTTAAAATGTCTAGCACACTCTTGGCACGTAGTAAGCCCTCCACAAATGCTAACTGTTAGTATATTCCCTTACCTTGAACCCTCCGGCAGGCTTTTATCTTCTCACTGACTCTGGAGTCACTTATACTGTTTTCTCTACCTCAACTCTGCTGTTATTCTTTTCATTTGAAATGACCTTTTCTATCTCTCTTTAAGTGACAGACATTATATCTGTCTTCCAGAATAAAAGTGTCTTGCCTTCATGAACCCTCACTTGACCGTTCTGATTCATAGAGATCCATTCTTTTTGTGGATTCTTTGTGGGCACTGTCCATTCCATTTATTGTGGATGTCTATGATACATTGCATTGGGTTTTGTTTTTTGTTTTCTTTAATAAAACTTAAAATTCCAAGGAGTCAAGTGTCTTTTAAATTCTCACATCTTTTTAAGAATGAGCATATAGGCATATTTTTTTATTTTATTTTATCTTTTAAAAAAATTTTAAGCCAAGCATCTGGTATGAACCCATCATTGCTGTCACTTGGGATGCTAAGGAAGGAGGACCTTTTGAGCCCAGGAGTTCAAGACAAACTTGGGCAATATCAAGAGACTATTATCTCAAAGAAAAAATTACTTTGTGTTATTTACCACTACTATATGAATTCATGAACACTGAATATACTACTAAGTATTTTAATTATTAATAATTTTAAAATTATGAGTTTATAACATACTCATATAGAGGCATGAGTGTGTGTGCCTGTAGTCTGAGCTACTCATTAGGCTGAGACAAGAGGACCCCTTGAGTCTGGGAGTTTGAGGTTACAGTGAACTGTGATCACATCCCTGTACCCCAGCATAGGTGACAGAACAAGACCCTGTCTCTTAAAAGAAATAAATAAGGGGCCAGGCACGGTGGCTCGCACCTATAATCCCAGCATATGGGAGGCTGAGGCGGGTGGATTGCCTGAGCTCACAGGTTTGAGACCAGCCTGAGCCAGAGCGAGACCCTGCCCATAAGAATAGCCTGGCGTTGTGGTGGGTGCCTGTAGTCCCAGCACTTGGGAGGCTGAGGCAACAGAAATGCTTAAGCCCAGGTGTTTGAGGTTGCTGTGAACTCTGACACCATGGCACTCTACCAAGGGTGACAAAGTGAGATTCTGTCTAAAAAATAAATAAATAAATAAATAAATAAGCCTGATGATTAGATTACATATAAGCAGGGCATTATTTGTTAATAAATGCATTAAATGTATGCATTTAACTAAAATTATTTCTTAGTGCATATGTATGAGGAAAGTTAAATACTTTTCTTCAGAAGTTGAAAATACAGTACAGGCTGGTCATGGTGGTGTATACCTATAATCCTAGTACTCTGCAAATCTGAAGCAGGAAGATCACTTGAAGTCAGAAGTTCGTGACCAGTCTGAACAAGAGTAAGACCCTGTCTACTGCAAATAGAAAAATTAAGTGATGTGGTGGCAGGCACCTGTAGTGCTGGCTACTGGGGAGGCTGAAACAGGAATGCCCAGAGGTTTGAGGTTGGTGTGGCAAGACTGTGTCTCAAAATAAATAAATGAAATGAGGAATAAAAAAGAAGTGAGATAAAAGTGAAAATGGAAGTTCCTTGAACATCCCTGGCACCTGGAATATTTCTCTGACCCTGTTTTTTTCTCTTGTCCTGTTTTGTTGCTAGACTTTCTTTTGAAAAAAAAAAAAAAAAATCCCCCTATTATGTCTATGAAAAAGGTATCATATCTGTACTGGTCTGTGGCCTTCTTCTTTCACTAACTTATTTTTATAAAAATGTTTATTAGTAAATAGATCCATATGCTCGTTCTTAATAGTTACATAGTATGCTAGTATATTGGTTGTTCTGTAACTTAATTAACTATTAGCCTCTTAATGGATATGCACATTATTTCTATTATCTTGCCATTGTAATATAAATATCCTTGATCATGTATTTTAGTGTTCTTGGCCAGTTATTTTCTTGGGACCTTTTCTTAGGAGCGGCCTTTTGTTAACCAGGAATACATCCGTTATTTATGCTACGTATTGTCAGATGGCCTTTATTGCCTTCTATGAAGTTTATACCAGTTTATTCACTCAAGATTAATCTGATTCCTACATTTTTATTAATCTTTTAAAATCTTTACTTGTGATAAGGAAATAATTTCATTGTTTTAATATTCTTTGTTTTTTTTGGATTCTGGAAAGGTTGAAGACATGTTTAAAAATGTTTATTGGCCATTTGTGGGTATTTTATGAATTGTTTATTCATATACTATTCCCCTCTTTCATTGGAATGTTCATCTTTTTTCTTATTGATTTCTAAGGACCATTTTTACATTAGGATTATTAACTGTCTGATTTACAGGGTGGTCATAAAGTCTAGGAACACAAGAATATATAAATGATTTATATTATGGTTCATAATCAAAAAATATCTGTTTGCAGATTTCACCCTTAACATTCTACAGATACATCCCTCCTCTCTCCCTGCCTCTCAGTGTGTCATTTATCATTAACTGAATTTAGTGTCATTTGTTGGAGAGACTGTTTAAATTTTTATGTAGTCAATCAATAGGATTATTTAATTTTGAGTTTTGGCTTTGGTTTTAGAAAGAGTCACCTTCTTGAGGAAATGATCATCCAGAATTTCTCCTACTACATTTGTGTTTCTATTTTTATCTTTTGGGTTAATAGTTCGCCTTTTATTTCCTCTGCCATGTTTACATTATAAATCCCCAGTAAGAAGCTTGTACTGTTTGTTAACGTTGGGAAGAGCACTGCCCTACAAGTCAGAAAACTGTCAGGGTTAAGAAATATTTGTCCTTTGAAAATACCCTTTATAACTGTTTTCTTATTTTTCCTTATGGGGTGATTGAATATTTTTATTTATTTATTTTTACTGTTAACTCTTTTTTTAAAATTTTATAGTATTTCTGGGATACAGATGTCTTGGTTACATGGATTACTTTTGTGCAATTTGAGTCAAACTGTAAGTGTGCCCATCATCCAAATAGCACGCATTGTGCCCATTAGCTAGGTGTGAATTTACCTGTCTTTTCCCACCGCCTCCCACCTGCTTGGTTTCTGTTGAGTTTTACTATCATATGTGCACATGAGTGTTGATTGATTAGTTCTGATTTAATATTGAGTACATAAGGTGTTTTTCCATTCTTGTGATACTTTGCTTTAGAAGAAAGGTCTCTGGATCCATCCAAGTTGTTATAGAAGTATTAGTTCACTATTTTCTTTTATGGCTGAGTAGTAGTACTCCATGGGATATATGCACCACATTTTATTCATCCACTCAGGTATTGATGGACACTTGAGTTGATACCACATCTTTGCGATTGTGAATTGTGCTACAACAAACATTCAAGCACGTGTCTTTTTGATAAAGACACATTTTTTTTTTCCTTTGGGTAAATACCTAATAGTGGGATTGCTGGATTAAATGGCAGGTCTACTTTTAATTCTTTAAGGTATTTCCACGGTATTTTCCACAGAAGTTGTACTAGTTTGCAGTTCCACCAGCTGTGTTTACGTATTCCTTTCTTTCCCGTCCATGCCAGCATTTATTAATTTGGGACTTTTTAATAAATGCCATTTTCACTGGATTTAGGTGATATCTCATGTGGTTTTGATTTATGTTTCCCTGGAAATTAGAGATATTAAGCATTGTTTCACATGTTTACTGGCCATGGGTCCATCTTTTTTGAAAAGATTCTGTTCATATCTTTTGCCACTTTTTTAATGAGGTTGTTTAATTTTTTTTTCCTTGCTGATTTGTTTGAGTTCTTTATAGATTGTGGTTATCAGCCCTTTATTGGATGTGTAACATGCAAATATTTTGTCCTGTTCTGTAGGTTGTCTGTTTACTCGATTGATACTTTCCTTGGCTCTCCTGAAGCTTTTTAATTTAATAAAGATCGATTTATTTATTTTTGCTGTTGCTGTGATTGCCTTTGAAATCTTCTTAAATTCTTTGCTTATGCTGATATCTATAAGAGTTTTTATAGTCTATTCTTCTAGAATTCTGATAGTTGCATGCC
Organism: Nycticebus coucang; assembly: GCF_027406575.1. NCBI lineage: Eukaryota > Metazoa > Chordata > Mammalia > Primates > Lorisidae > Nycticebus > Nycticebus coucang. The sequence continues at coordinate 63,458,703 of NC_069790.1, read as the reverse complement.
TTAGGTTTAAATCTGTTGTCTATTGTGAATTAATTTCTGTGAGTGGTGAAAGGTGCAGGTCCTGTTTTAGTCTTCTGTGTGTGGCTATCAAATTTTCCCAGCACCATTTATTAAATAAAGATTTTTTTTTTCCCTCAGTGTATGTTTTTGTCTGCTTTGTCAAAGATCAGATGGCAATATGAGGATGGTTTTATATTTGGGTTCTCTGATCTGATCCATAGATCTATGTCTCTGTTTTTGTGCCAGTACCATTCTGTTTTGGTTACTATAGCCTTGAAGTATAGCTTATAGTAGGGTAAAATGATGCCTTCCTATTTGTTCTTATTGCCTAAGGTTACTTTGACTATTTGGGGGCTTGTGGTTTCATACGAAGTGTAGAACTATTCTTCCTAGATCTGTGAAAAATAACATTGGTATTTTAATGGGGATTGCATTGACTTTGTACATTACTTTGAGTAGTACAGACATTTTAACAATGTTGATTCTGCCAGATCCATGAACATGATATGTTCTTCCATCAGTTTATGTCCTCTGCAATTTCCTTCCTCAGTGTTTTGTAGTTCTCCCTATACAGGCCTTTCACGTCCTTAGTTAAATATACTCCTGGGTGTTTTATTTTCTTCGTTGCTATTGTAAAAGGTATGGAGTCCTTGATTTGATTCTCAGCTTGACTCTTGGCGTGTAGGAATGCAAATAATTTGTGTACATTGATTCTGCAGCCTGAGACTTTGCTGAATTTATTTATCAATTCTGGGGATGTCTTTTTTTTGTTTGTTTTTTTGCAGTTTTTGAACCCGCCACCTCCGGCATATAGGGCCTGCTCCCTACTCCATTGAGCCACAGAATCTTTAGCATTTTCAGTAAGATTATATCATCAAAGAATGTTATTTTGACCTCTTCTGTCTCTGTCTGCATACCCTTGTTTTCCTTCTCTTATCTGATTACTCTAGCTAGGATTTCCAGCCCTGTGCTGAATAGAATTGGTGATAGTTGGTAATCTTTTTTAAATGTTTTAAATGTCACTTAACCCATTTACCATTTACATAGGACTTAGTGTAAAATAAGGCTCCAGCTTTATTTTTCACAATGCCCTGCTAGTTGTTCTCTGAAGAGGCCTCTGTCTGAAGTTTTAATGGCTACCAATACGTTACAAACCCTGGGAAAATCCCCTAACCGCTCTGACACTCAGTTTTCTTCCCTGTAAAGTAGGAAGTGAGAATATTTCTTGTTTCAAATTGAAGTCCAGAGTGCAACATCTTATTTGGAAGATATAAGATGTGTCATCTGGATAACTAAAGTTTGGGTGAAAAGGATTTGTCTACTTTTACACTGATAATAAGTTGAAAAATCTCAGACTGGAGTTGGAGAGTACATAACTTCTTCTTTTTTTATTTTGTTATTTTAAACTGACTAATATGATATTGTTTTGTGTTATTTTAAAACTGACTAATATGATATTGTTTCATATAAAATGCTTTTTATAACAAACTTTGAAATATGACTTGCCCTCAGAAGAAGAAATAGTAATGTTACTTTGTAAAAAAAAGAAATACAGGAAAAGGCCAACTCAGAAATAAAGTACAGATATAGAACATAGTTTTTATTTTGATTTTGTGTTTAAAAACTCTTGTCTAAAAATGCTTTTTTATTTATTAAGTATAATTCAAGCTTTTGTAAAATTATAAAGAATTGGGCAGAAGAGAAATGCTCAGAGTTGCTTTTCAAAATTTTAATAGAATAACTTAAGAAAAAAAGAAACCGATCAGACTCAGAGCCTGTAGCACAGAGTGGTTATGGCACCAACCACATACATCAAAGTTGGCAGGTTTGAACCTGGCCTGTGCCAGCTAATCAACAATGACAACTGCAACAAAAAATAGCTGGGTGTTGTGGCAGATGCCTGTAGTCCTAGCTACTTGGAGGCTGAGGCAAGAGAATTGCTTGAGCCCAAGAGTCTGAGGTTGCTGTGAGCTGTGATGCCACAGCACTCTACCGAGAGTGACATAGTGAGACTCCGTCTCAAAAAAAAAAAAAAAAAAAAAAAAGAAAGAAACCAGGGTGGCGCCTGTGGCTCAAAGGAGTAGGGGGACTGGCCCCATGTACTGGAGGTGGTGGGTTCAAACCCGGGCCTGGCCAAAAACTGCAAAAAAAAAAAAAAAAAATAATAATAATAATGATTTGATAATACAGTTGTTAAAATCAGAGCTAAAAAAGACCTTACCTAATTTTTATACAAAAAGCATGCAGATCTCCAATCTCCTGTTTTCTGTTATTATTTCTTAATAAGGTTTAGTCTGGGCTTATGACTTGTCTCTTGTTATATCATCATTTTCTGTTGACCAATGAAAAGGTCTTATCATATTAAGAACTATTGTGCCCAGTGTGTGGGAGTCATGAGATAAAGTTGTTATTTTGTTCTCTTTATTTTGGTATAATTAGTTTTTAGAATTTTGTCCTTGCCTTTCAAAAGGAGATTATTAAATACCACCCCCTTGTCCTGAATTCAGATTATGAGATTGGGTTAGGCTTAATTTGCCAGATGTGAGGTTGCTTGAAATGCTGTGTTTATTGGACTTATTCCTAAATTAATCATTTATCGCAACTTTGATGCACTCGTTTCAATCATCAAACACCATGAGCCATTTACTGCCCACCACTCTGGGTGTCTCAGCTATTCACTTTCCCTTGAACGTGGAGGGTAGTGAATATCCATGAAGAAAACAAAGACCCTGGGCCTTTGCTACTTAAAAAAATTATCTTAGAATGGTGCCATTTGATCATCTCATCAAATTTTGCATAATTTCAGGATCTTTAGCACCATACCTAAAATTTCCGTACTACTTTCATTCTCTTTGTGATGACTTTGGACTGTTTTTGCAAAGGGATTGAGGCCCTGTGTGATCATTTCTTTAATTTATCTCTACTTTTCCTTTCATACACCCATGTAGCACTTATTTTCCTTGTGGTTAACCTTTTCCCCGCACCTGTCTTGTTTGCCTTAAATTCTATTGCCCTTCCTCTTGAGTCAGCTCTTTTAGACCTTTCTCGCTAAACACTCTCTCTTCAAATACCTCAGCTATTGCCATTCATGTAAAGCCTTTCTTCAATTAAAAGAAAATACTTGGAATTTAATTTTATTGCTTTGTTCCATTTATCTTATGAATTAAAAATGTATTTATGTTTTGAAAAGAGAATATGGGCACAGGTGCAGAATTTTAAAGAAAGTTTCCTGTACATCTCTGTCCTTCAGCTACCTTGTTCTCCATGTCAGCAGTATCTACAGGGTGTCCCAAAAGTCACCCCTAAAGTCACCATACATCGCAAAATGGGAAATTATAGCTAAATGTACCTTTATTTGCAAAGTATTCATGACAAAATTTTGTAGCGTATTTACATAATACCCTCTACATGTCGGTCACCTTTTGTACAATTTTGTAATGAATTCACAAAATGTAAATTTAGCTACAGTTGCTATTTTCTATTTTGTGACTTTTGGGACACCCTGTATTATTGTATTTCTTATGTGTTTATCCTGAGGCAGCCAATGTGTGCGTGCATATTTGAACACACACACATATACATACATAATTGTCTTTCTTCTACACAAATGTTGGCATATTAAATACATTCTTCTGACTTTCTTCACTCAGCAAAGTGTTTTGGGGATATTTACATATCAGTATATCAATTTACATATCAAATTTCTATCAATGATAGAAATGTATATTCTTTCTAAGGGCTATATAGTATACTATTTGATGGATTTATTATAATTTACTAAATAGTCCCCTGTTGTGGGTCATTTAGGTTGTTTTCAGTTTTTCATTATTATGAATGGTGCTGTGATAAATCACGTAAACACATTTTTTTAAAACGTGGGATTGTATCTCTAGGATAAATTCTAGGTATGAAATTTTGTGGTCAAAGGAACACAAATTCTCATCAGAAATATGGGAAAGTGCCTATTTTCTCACTGTTTGCATCACATGCACCTTGGCTCTGGCTATTTTCGACTTCCCTGGAGGACCCTGAGGAGTTCATATTCTCTCATTTTTCTCTCAATTGGCATGTTCTTATATTACTGGAAAGCTTTGCCTGCCTGGCACCTGTCCCACCAAAGCCCCCTCCATTTCCTCAGTCTCTTTTCCTTCAAGACTCAGCTCAAACATCAATTTCTCTCATTCTTGCTCCTTGAACACCATTCTGTCTCCTTCCCCCAGAACTTTTCAGGCCCATTTATGTACGCTTGTGTTTGTGTGTGTGTGAGATTCCTGTGCACACATAATAGATTTCTCCTGCACACTTGTTATGATGAGGAAGGAGAAATAAACCTTATCTTTCTTAGTGATCCTGAGAAAGCAGCAGGTAGCTGCAGAACTCCTCCTCTAAAGGTGAGAACTAACTTTACACTGAGCTAAAATAACCTTGAAAAAGCTATGTAACAGATAACAGCACCCTTATTTCTTGAGAAAAATAATCATTAACTCCTTGTACCCTTTCTTGTAACTGTAACTGTGCAGCTGATACTGAGCTGAAGAAAAAAGTATAAATAAAAGAGTTTGGAAAAAACTGTTTTCCTTGGACCTCAGCATTTTACACCTTGGGGCACCTGAGTTCTCCTCAGCAATTAAAGCTTCCTTCCTCCATATTGTTGGTGTAAGAGTCTGTCAGTTTTAATTCCCCATTTTCCTGCAACAATGATGCTTGTTACTTTGAATTGTATCCATTGGTTCTTTCTTTGTATTTCCATTGAACTGATCTTTGAGGCATGGGTTATGCCATTTTCATTTCTTTGTCTAAAACACTTTTCCTTTGAGCCACAGGCGCCGCCCAGAAAACACTTTTCCTATTCCAACATGTAGTGGAGGCTTAGTAAATGTGTTTTTAGATGCATTAACGTAAATCCATGTCAGATTTTATAGTTGGACAGGACGCTAATGAGCATTTAATCCAACGTGTTTACTTTATTAACGAAAAACAAAATTTAAAATTAGGCAATTCATTGTTTTACATTTCTTTAAGGAAAAAGAAAACTAAAGCAGTAGTTTTTTTTACCTGCTTGTGACTCTTTCCCTCCTGGGTTAAAATCAGTACCCCAGTACTATAGTTGTTGATGTATAGGGTTTTTATAATTGAATATTCTGTGTCCTCAAGCTGAACTAACATCAGAGGTACACCTTTTGTTTCTTCCCATTTCTCCTATTGATAAACTATCCTTTGTTCTCAGCACGTTATTCCCAGGACCTGCCCAAATTTGAAAGCAGGGAGAGAGACATATACAAAACTAGAAAGCAAATAAACCCCAGTTTTTACTGTTAAAACTGTTGAAAAGCATTGTGCCTTAGTATGAAGGCCAAGTGATCCTATTGGTGTTTCCTGTCCAGTCCTCTGTACGGTCCAGACTTTGGTATTTAGGGACGATTTGCATGTGTAGAGCAGATACCGTTTCTCACAATCTCTGTATTCACATTGGTCTGGAGCAGAGAGGAAGAGAAAAGAGAGAAAATCCTCAGTATTTATAAACTTTCAAAAGATAAATGGTCCCCATTTCAGAAATGTGGACCACTGTTACTAGGTAACTCGGTTCCTGTCCATAGGGAGGGTAAGTTATGCAGGGCCACCTCCTCTACTTAAAAACAAGGAGCATTGGAGGGAAGGTAAGGCTCCTTGACACATCATTCTTAACCATTCCTGTGTTTCCTTATGTGTTCTTTTTAAAACTTGCAGACCTAGCCGGGTGTTGTGGCGGGCACCTGTAGTCCCAGCTGCTCGAGAGGCTGAGGCAAGAGAATCGCGTAAGCCCAAGAGTTAGAGGTTGCTGTGAGACGTGTGACGCCACGGCACTCTACCCGAGGGCGGTACAGTGAGACTCTGTCTCTACAAAAAACAAACAAACAAAAAAAAAAACAAAAAAAAACTTGCAGACACTTCTGTTTTTGTGTTTTTATCCTTACTAGGCAACAAAACACAAAAACACAAGTGTCTGCAAATCAAACTGAATTGTGATGGCCCAGTTTTCCTAGTCTTCAGCCTCTATCACGAGAGATGTTTTACTTGCTGTTTTGGATTGCTGGTCATCATCCAAGACTTTTACAACTAGGATAGCATTTCCCATAGTCAGTTGTTTGCAGATAAATACCCTCCATGAGTCTCAAGTGTTTTGAGAAATATTCCATTAGTCCTATGCAAGATCAGGACTTCCATTTAATTTCATTTCATTGCATTTTTAAAAATATTTATGGAGTCCCTGTTAACTATTATAGCTTTGTACTTCATGGTATATCTGCATAGAATATTCATAGGTTCTTTCTTTTTCATTCTCTTTACTTAATAGGCAAGGACAATGTTTAATTTTTATTAAAATATTCCCTCAAGTGCCTAATTCATTTGATACTAAAACCTAAAATTAGAGCAAAAACTAGAAAGAGAGCCATGGGAGGAACATGTCGGTCACGTAGCGAGTCTTTCTCAGTTGGATGCTTGCATAGAGATTATTTTGTTTCAGAATCTCTTCTTCCTCCTTAGTAGCTAAACATGAAGACTTACCATTATGCATTGATTTCTCTGTTATAAAAATATACTTTGAAATTTATGGCTGACAGTAGCAATGAAAACACTGTTTTTCCTTTTGCTGGGCTGTTGGCTGCATTTAGTTTGAGACGAATACAATGGTTCATCAGATAATTGTGAAAAGAGGTGCCACATCCAGAGGTCTTAGATAATCAATCCTCTGTTTCTGGAGTATAGACATTCACAATTGATACTTTCTCCTTTTCCTTCTTATCTGTTTTTGCATATTTTTAGATGCAAAAGTTCAGTAATTTTCCACGAGAAAAACTCATTCCTAAAAATAATTTTATAAAATCTGAGAGAATGGGAGAGCAAAGCATATCTAACTTTTATGTTTGTAGTTTTGATATGATTATTAACTCTTAAAATACATGAACTAACTCAGGATAGGTCTTAGTGTCTTGATTTTCATTCCATTTGTTTCTTATTTCAGCCAGTTTTAGGAGTGATTATGAGATTATGAGGCTTTTTAGCAAGGTTTTTGAAATTTGTGCAGCCAAGCGGGGTTATGCCTTTAAAGTTGTCAACCTGGGAGGGCATGGCATTTACTCTAGTAAAACCTCCACTGCTTAAACCAACGTTAGATCTTTCAGGGGGATTTGCTCTTAAAGTCAGCAACTCTTCTTTGAACCCTTTCTTCCTTCCTTGCTTCCCTTCTCTTCCTTCCTTTTTTTTTTTTTAAAGGCAAAGTCTTCCTCTGTTGCCCTGGCTAAAGTGCCACAATATCATTATAGCTCATAGCAACCTCAAACTCATGGACTCAAGCGGTCCTCTTGCCCCAGCCTTCTGAGTAGCTGGGACCACAAGTGCTGCCACCATGCCTTGCTAATTTTTCTATTTTTTGTAGAGGCAGGGTCTCACTCTTGATCAGGCTGGTCTCAAACTCCTGACCTCAAATGATCCTGCTATCTCAGCCTCCTATTTACAAGCATGAGCCACCATGCCCAGCCAATAGCATATTTTAAAATCTTTTTAATGGTGCATGATATCAAGAGGGCATATTTCAGTTTTGGAAGCAGCCAACAGCCATTTAGAATCATCTTTTCACTAATATGATGATTAGCCTAATTATTTGTTATTCACAAAATATGTTTAGGAAATAATGAGACTGGTTTTCTTATGTGTCACATAAATTATCTCTGAAAGTAATTCCAAAAGAGAAATTTTTAAGTTTTGGACAATTGCAGCATCACTTACATAAGTAAAGAAGATCTCAAGATGATAGTTTTGAAAGTGACAAGCCTCGGCTGACTAGTCTGTTATAATAAGAAAAAAAGAAGACCCATCCCATCATTTATTGTAGCATTCTGGTATTGCAAAGAAACAAAGACATTTTAGAGGAGCCAAAATAAAAGAGTTTGACTTGGTGTGCTTACCATTTGGTCATGAAAAGTATTGTAAATTGGCTGGTGTTAGCTAGAAATAGCCCTTTGAATTGAAAGATAATTCAGGAAGTTATGTGACAGCTAATGGAATAGACTGAAATGTGAGAAAGCAGAGAGGTCACCTTTTAAGGACTTATTGCTAGAGTCTTGAGACAAATGGTGAAATGTAATTTTCTACTCCTTGGTATCTATTTCATGCCCACATTACCTAAATTTCTCTGGCTCAGGTTTAATTGAGTAATTTTTCATCATAAAAATTATATGTTCATGGTAGAAAAGTAAACACTTAAAATGGCTTATTTCTGGTTAGAGATGGCAGATCTGTACTCCATTGTAATGAGAGTGAAGGTATAATAAACTCATAGGAACAAAGCATATGATGATATACATCAATAAAATTTTAGAAGATTTAACAAGAATGGAGAAGTAGTGAATGACTTAACACAGTGGGGAAAAGGTGACTCTTAATTTCAACAAGAAGTAGAATCTGGGGAAGGTTCTAAAAACAGACATATCAGATTATTGCAGAAAATTGGGGTATAGTGTGAATATGAAAAGAGAAGCAGATATATTCATTTTAAGACATTAAATTCTAAACAACTTTGTTTTAAAATGGGAAATCTGACAGGTCTAGTTTTGTTTTCTTTCGTTTCACTTCTATAAACATATGGGATAAGGGAGAAGTGCCAATTCTACGCTTTTGGCTTAACAATTATTTATAGTTTACAGAAAACAGAAATGTCTGTTTAAATATTCTTAATAAGATAACAGTTAAGGAAACTGAATAGAATTACAGACTTTTTAGAGGTTATATTTGCTTTCATGGGATATAGGAACACATTTTCTTGTATGAATTATGGGCAAGGACCTACTGTTGGAAATAATGTTGCAAAGATGATCCTGTGACATAGATTAGAACTTGCTGTCCTGCTGCTCTAAAAGAAGGGATGTTTTCTTTCATCCTGATGGGCTTCCTTTCCCCAGCAGTTAGAAGGGCCTACAGTGTTAAAGCAAATGCTCGGAATTCATGGGGTAGGAAGAAAAAGCAGGCTTGAAAGACATATTAGAATATGGAAATGAAAACGTCAGAAAGAGAATTTTAATAGATGGACTATAAAATGTGTAATGTGTTGTTCTGAAGTTTGAATCTTTGTAAAGAGCAGTTAGAAGCTCTTTTTTATAACTTCCAACAGTTGGGGAAATGCGTCTCCCTTTCCCTGGCAGGAAAAAGAGGGTTTTTTTTTTTTTTTGGAGAAACAACCAAAGTCTCTAGTCAGTTGAGGGCCAGTGCTGCACTGAAAATGGGAGGGCATAGTGATGTCTTCATGTTGGAGAGTCATTGTCCTTATGTCCAGGTTGGATCTCTGAACATTGGCACCGAGTTTACGCTATCCAGCTGTAGATAGAAGGCACGGTCTCTGGGCAAAGTGATCATCCCATGGTAAAGAATCTAAGAATACTGGATGGGTGCAGTGGCTCACACCTATAATCCTCACAATTGGGGAGGCTGAGGTGGGAGGATAACTTGAGCTCAGGAGTTTGAGACCAGCCTGAGCAAGAGAAGACCGTGTTTCTATTAAAAATAGAAAAATTAGCTGGGTGAAGTGGTGGGTGTCTGTATTCCCAGCCACTTGGGAGACAGAGACAGGATTGATTGAACCCAGGAGTCGGAGGTTGCTGTTGATCTAAGCCTGGATGACAGACAATAGAGTGAGACTCTGTCTCCAAAAAAAAAAAAAAAATCTAGGAACGTTGACATTTAGGATTCTTCAATGAAGAATTCTTCTGGCTCCCTATAGGGAGGCTCATAACCCTGATGTTACTCACAGAGCTTCCAGACAGGAGAGCACTTCACTGTCAACAACCATGGAGAGTATTTCCAGATATTTGAGGAAAGCCTCTATCAGGGCAGCATCTAAAGAGGGCATAGAAAACAAATGAAATGAATTCAGCTAAAATAAACAAAAAATATATAGTGAACAGAAGAAAATCTTAAAAAAGAAATATACATGCATGTGTAGGAAGTATTCCAAGTTCTGCCCCAGCCCACCAAATAAAGCAAATATTGCAGTAAAGTGAGTCACACAATTTTTTTGGTTTCCCATTGTATATAAAAGTTATATGCAAAGTTATGTTTACACTATCCTTTGGTCTACTAAATATGCAAAACATTATGTCTAAAAAGTATATATATCTTAATTAAAAATATTTTATTGATAAAGATGTTCATGAATATCTGAGCCTTCAAGTTGAGTCATAATCATTTTGCTGGTAGAGGATCTCTACTTGTTGATGGTTACTGACTAATTAGGATGGTGATTGTTGACGGCTGAGGTGGCTTAGGCAGTTTCTTAAAATAAGATAATAAAGTTTGCTTTATCAGTTGACTCTTCCTTTTACAAAATATTTCTCTGTAGCGTGAGATGCTGTTTGATAACATTTTCCCACAGCAGAACTTCTCTTCAAAATTAGAGTCAGTCCTCTCAAACTCTATCACTGCTTTGTCAACTAAGTGTATGGAATAGTCTAAATCTTTTGTTGTCGTTTCAGCAATGTTCATATTATCTTCACCAGGAGTAGATTCTATCTCAAGAAATTACTTTCTTTAAAAAAAAAAATTATTTTCTTTCATCATCCTAAAAAACAACTTCTCATCTGTTTTAAGTTTTTGTCATGAGATTGCAGCAATTAAGTCACATCTTCAGGCTGTACTTCTAGTTCTTTTGCTGTTTCTACCAACCTATAGTGAGTTCCCTCATTGACATTTTTTTTTATTATTACCATTTTTTTATTAAATCATAGCTGTGTACATTAATGCGATCATGGGGCACCATACATTGGTTTTATAGACCATTTGACACATTTTTATCACACTGGTTAACATAGCCTTCCTGGCATTTTCTTAGTTATTGCGTTAAGACGATTATATTCTACATTTACTAAGTTTCACAGGTACCCTCCCTCAGCCCTTTCTCCCCCCTCCCCCTCCCACTTCCCCTTCCCCACATTCTTAGCTTATAACTGCATTATAGCTTTCATGTGAAAGCCATAAATTAGTTTCATAGTAGGGCTGAGTACTTTGGATAATTTTTCTTCCATTCTTGAGATACTTTACTAAGAAGAATATGTTCCACCTCCATCCATCTAAACATGAAAGAGGTAAAGTCTCCATCCTTCTTTAAGGCTGCATAATATTCCATGGTGTACATATACCACAATTTATTAATCCATTCATGGATCGATGGGCACTTGGGCTTTTTCCATGACTTAGCAATTATGAATTGGGCTGCAATAAACATTCCGGTACAAATATCTTTGTTATAATGTGATTTTTGGTCTTCTGGGTATATACCTAATAGAGGAATTATAGGATTGAATGGCAGATCTATTTTTAGATCTGTAAGTGTTCTCCAAACATCTTTCCAAAAGGAATGTATCAATTTGCATTCCCACCAGCAGTGTAGAAGTGTTCTCTTTTCTCCACATCCACACCAACATCTCTGGTCTTGGGATTTTGTGATATGGGCTAATCTTACTGGAGTTAGATGATATCTCAAGGTAGTTTTGATTTGCATTTCTCTGATGATTAAAGATGATGAACATTTTTTCATATGTATGTAGGCCGTGCACCTGTCTTCTTCAGAGAAGTTTCTCTTCAAGTCCCTTGCCCAGCCCGCGATGGGATCACTTGTTCTTTTCTTGCTTGTATGTTTGAGTTCTCTGTGGATTTTGGTTATTAAACCTTCGTCGGAGACATAACCTGCAAATATCTTCTCCCATTCTGAGGGCTGTTTGCTTGCTTTACTTACTGTGTTCTTGGCTGTGCAGAAGCTTTTTAGTTTGATCAGGTCCCAGTAGTGTATTCTTGAAGCTGCTTCAATTGCCTGGGGGGTCCTCCTCATAAAATACTCGCCCAGACCGATTTCTTCAAGGGTTTTCCCTGCACTCTCTTCTAGTATTTTTATAGTTTCATGTCTTAAGTTTAAATCTTTAATCCAGCGAGAGTCTATCTTAGTTAATGGTGAAAAGTGTGGGTCCAGTTTCAGTCTTCTATGCCTCCCAAGTTATCCAGGAGGGCTGAACTTAACTTCTTCCAAATCCCTGTTAGTGTTGATATTTTCACCTCCTTCTAGGAAACACAAATGTTCTTTTCTTTTTGTCAGAGAGAGTCTCACTTGGTTGCCCTGGTAGAGTTCTGTGGTGTCGTGACTCACAGCAACCTCAAACTCTTGGGATCAAGCGATCTCTTGCCTCAACCTCAAGAGTAGTGGGGACTACAGGTGCTGCCATGATGCCCGGCAAGTTTTTCTGTTTCTGGAAGAGATAGGGTCTTACTTTTGCTCTGGCTGGTCTCAAACTCCTGTGCTTAAGTAGTCCACCCTCCCAGGCCTCCCAGAGTGCTAGGATTACAGGCATGAGCCACCATGCACAGTCGTGAATGTTCCTGGGGACCTGTGGCTCAAGGAGTAGGGTGCCGGCCCCATATACCGGAGGTGGCAGGCTTAAACCTGGCCCCGGCCAAAAACTGCAAAAAAATAATAAATAAATAAAATATGATAACATGACAAGAAGTTACTCACCATATGCTGACACTCTTCAGCCTCCAGAACTGTGAGCCAATAAATTCATGCTCGTTATACATGACCTACTATGGGAGTCTGTCATAGCAATACAAAACAGACTTAAACACACAGTACCATTTCTGCTTCATTATATTTTCCACAGGGTCAGTTCACATTCAAGGCTGGGAGAAATGGTTTCCACTTTGCCATGAGAAAAATGTCAAAGAGTTATAGCCACCTTTAATCAACCACAGCCCATCCTTTGGCATTTTTCACATGGGTGAAATGTACTTAATTCCTCCAGAGATCCCTGCTAAATGTCATTCCGTTACGTTATTGAGCTCAAACTCAAGGTTCAGGTTTTGTCATCTGAGTCAGGTCCAGGTGTGAATAAAGCATGTTAAGGAGGTAGCTCAGGCAAGACATGAACTAAAAAGATATGTTATCTATTCTATGCACACTTAAGATATGGGGAGATAGGGCCAGACCAATAGCAGTAGACACATTGTTCAAAACAGAGGGAGATAGGAGCTACGTGGCAGTCAGTAGATGCAATTCTGATGGTCAACCAGGTATGTCACCAGTTCCTCCTGCTTTGGGAAATGAAATCTATGTTTATTATGGCTCCGTTCTGCTTCCTAGGAGTGGTTCTTTGGCTTCTTTGGTCCACCCTCCGAGTTACCATTTCTTTTCCATAAGAAATGTGCCAGGATTTAAACTAGCTGTCTTTCTAGGTCCGCTTCCTGACTATGAGTTTGAACTGAGTGTCCGTTTTGGTTCACATCATTGGTGGTTTAAGAACTTGGTGAGTTTTAGGTGAATCTCACTGGGGTTTACTCCATTAGACATAACCACATCCACGAATCTTTTTGAGATTGGCCCCTCTCTCCTTTAAACTATGAGCTAAGGTAGGACAATGCCCTTAAGATTCTTAATAGCCTTTTTGTTTAGCTGAGAACGTCTATGAGAACCTTTAAGATTCTTAGAAACTCTTTAGTGTAGCTCAGAAGGCAAGCCCTTAAAAATCTGAGAAACTCTTTTATATGGATTATATGGTTTGGGCAAAGTGCCTGTAGTCTTTCAGGGTCATAACAAAGAGTGGTACAACCACATCTTTGACTTGGTCTTGACTTTGAGGTCACATTAGATTAGATCTTTGCTGCGAGGCTGTTTCTTTGAAAATCTATTGCAAGTTCAGGTTTCTTTGTTCATGTTGGTGATTTCTTTCTTATGTATTTTTAGTGGTAATAATGTAAGTGATATGTTCCTTCTTAGGGCATCGTTACAGAAGCTTCTGATTTTGGTTTCTTCTGTTATTTGTAATGTTAACTGTTATCACTTGGTAAAGGTGATGTCCTCTAGTTCTCTTCACTAAAAAGTTATTACTAGGATACATTCTGAATGTAGAATTGAATGTTGAGATCAGGCTGAAAGAGTTATTCATCAGACATGTTGAATTCAAGATGCCTGTTTGATATCCTGGTAGATAACCTGTTCTGAAACAGGTGTATTGGTAGATTGGAGAGGTAAGATAGTCCTTTTCTGTTTTTGTTTTCTCAGTTAATGAGGAAGCGAGTGCCTGTGTAAACAGAATAAAGATGAGGGAGAGCTTTTTTGTGGACAAAGAAGTTTAGAAGGGTCTTCTCGAGTAAATTGAGTAGGAAAATGTAGTGGATTTATGGGCAGTGACGCTATGAAGGATCATTTGGTAACTGTGATCATGAATCAACCTATGGTCATTCAGGATATTCTGCGTCTTAGGGTCAAATTTTGATTGGCACCAGAGTGGAGCTTTACTGTGATTGAGGTTTGGACAAGTTAATGCAGTGGAGCGTAAGGTAAGGAAGTGTAGACTGTGTGAAGAGGGGTGATTATCATGACAGATCATTAAACAGAAACAGGGTTAGGTGGACAGGAGTGAGATGAAGGAGAGTCAAAAATTGGCAGATGGGGTCAATGGTTTATAAGTCTCAAAACAGTAAAAGTGAGAGCTCTCGAGAGAGGTGAATAGATAGGAGATAGTTAATACAGGGAATGGGAAAAATTGAAATCAAGATTGGGAAGGCATTTCACCCATGTTCGGTTTTAGACTATACCAACTTTATGAAGTTTTTTTTAGTTCCTCCATTTTAGACATGGGCAAATTATGTTCATAGAGATTAAATAACTTGACCAAGGGCACATAGCTAGTAAATGGCAGAGCTTGGATGGAAAATTAAAATATTTGTTTTTATTTTTACCTCCAAAGCTTTTTGTACTGTAGCCACTGCATCTGACATGACAGTTTCCCCCTAGACAAGGGATGATCATTATTACAACTGAAAATGTGCATTGTAATTCCCCCTTTGATTAAATCAAATAAACTGATCATAGATCTTAATTAAAATATGTAAAAATCTCAAAAAAACCCTCAGAAAACATTTCCAATTTTAACATCTACTTACTTTGTTTAGAAAACAAGAGGCCTTTAGAATGTGGTTGAAAATGATTTTCACTTTAATCTTTTAAAGTCCACAAGCATTCACATACCAGTATTGAGTAGGCTGTTAGTATGGAGTGAATTTTACCTAATCCATTTACAGTGATATAAAATTTTGTTTATGTTAAGGAGAACCTTCACTTACCTGCACTTAAAATGATTTACTTACTGATAAGCAATGATATTCTAAGGTAAAGAACTTAAGGTAATTTTAATTATGTCAGGAATCTTTAAGAAAATTCTTAGATTCTAACTGCATAGGTAGTAAGGATTTTATGGTTTAGTAGAGGGAAAAGTGACTTTTTTTTTTGAGGCAGAGTCTCATTAAGTCGCCCTCAGTAGAGTGCTGTGGCATCACAGCTCGCAGCAACCTCCAACTCTTGGGCTTAAGCGATTCTCTTGCCTCAGCCTCCCAAGCAGCTGGGAACTACAGATGCCTGCCACAACGCCTGGCCTTTTTTTGTCGTTGTTGTCATTGTTGTTTGGCAGGCCTGGGCTAGGTTCGAACCCATCAGCTCTGGTGTTAAGTGGCTGGCACCCTAGCCGCTGAGCTACAGGCGCTGAGCTGAAAAGTGACATTTTCAATAGAAGGTTTTTTACCCTAATAATTAAAATAACAATCCTTAGCAGACTTTCACAATACTGCAAACAAACAAAACCACACTGCATGAGCTCTTTTTGGTTTTAATTACATGGAGCCCTTTCCAGCAGTACTTTTATATAGAAGCTTGATTGAAATAGCAACATAATTCCTGAGCAGAGAGTTTTTCTTTGCTGTAATTATATTCATGCAGTGAGTCATATTCTCTTAATACCTAGATTTTATAATTCAAAGGAAAATGTTCCCTTGAAATTTGAAAGCCTAGAAGACTCTAAAGTTGTTGTTTTTTTTAAAAAAATTGTTATTACTACTACTGCAACTACTAGTCCTCTGAGGAGTGTTTTACTTCAATGATTTGATTTCACTCATGCTACCCCCTGGTAATAGGGATATTTTGTCGCTTGACAGTGATGGAGAACGTATGCCATATCCCCCAGATATCCAGCATAGGGGTAGGCTGTTCTGGATTTAGGGATGTCAACAGCAGAAATCTGGGGCTTTTGCCTCTAGTATTTACTACTGTTACAACTCAGTTTAAGTGTCTGCTTACTTTTGACTTTGTTTCTTTTTCCTTCATCAGTCAAAAGATTTTATTCCTGAATTTACTAGTTCATATTCCAAAGAGAGATAACCTGTCTGGCTCTGCTAAGAAATATAAACTCTGAATGGCAATGATTATGTCCTACTTCTGGGGAAGTTGTTTCAGATTGATAGCAAGGCTGGGAGACAGTCCTTTGCAAACATCTGGCTATTGAAAGGAAATACAAGGCTTTTTTTTTTTTTTCAATTTGGTATACTTTTTATTTCATGAGATACTTAGAATTGTAGTAGTCATGTGATGGTCCTGATTAGAGCCAGTGAAGAAAATAGGCCAACCACCACACTGTTGGCAGGGCAGAACGTTGAACCCACTCTTGGTCTCATTAGATGCTGCAGTACTACATTAAAACTCTGGAACTTCCAGATGCCAGGTGGGAAATTACTGCGGTAGCTCCCCCAGTGTGCTACCAGGCAGAGGTAAGGGAACTGAAAGTTCCCACAGACACAATTCAAACCCTCCAATCACCTGGTTTGCTAAGTTAATTTAAAGCACACAGTGAGAAAAGGAAAGCTATTGGTAGGTTAGCACATTTGGGACAGCTAATCCTGGGTGCCAGTGTTCATGGGTCCTACTTCTTTCTCTGCTGTGGATGCCTTCCCTGCTGATGGTGTGGTTACAGGGAGCAGAGGTGAGGATTGGGTAGGCCTCAGAGGTAGCAGGTGCCCTGAGCTAGTGACACCCACTTGTATCTGAAAGACACCAGGACAAATATGCCTGGTCAGTGGCTATGGAGTGCCGTTTAGCCCAACAATCATTAATTCTCTTTGTGTTTCTTGGAGAACATAAGGGGCCAGAATGAGTGTCAGCAGTTGTTCTTAACCAGGGCTGCTTTGTCCCCCTGTGTATATTTAGTAATGTCTGGAGAGGTTTTTGAATATCATGACTGGTGCATCCTACTGGAATCTAGCCGGTAGGAGCCAGGGATGCTACTAAACATGTCTCTGGAACAAGCATTATTTGGCTTAAAATGTCAGTAGTGTCAAAGTTGGGAAACCCTGGTTACCAGGTGGTTGAAGTAAGACCTCATGAATATTAAGCATTTATGCGTATTTAGTGTGTGCTGGATATTTTATATTTAGTATATCATGGACATTTATTACCCAGATGCCTCACAAATGTTAGGTATTTCTTGATTTTCTGTTCTTTTCTATCAATGTGTAACACACACACAATGTCTTTATACTTTACATATGCTATGAATTCTGCACATGTCTGACAAAATTTTCCTTACTAACTACTCTTATATTTTTAAAACGTCTTCAAAGGACTGAATATTCTCAAAAGCAAATTCACATAACACTAGCCCTGGAATTTCTAACAAGAAACGAGATGACAAATGTTCTGATTGTGTAAGCCATTTTATGTGTACTTTTCTTAACTTGGAACTGAGTGCATCCTAGCTGGTTCCCACATATTCTAAAGATAAGTAAAGGATGATCTTAGATTGTAATTATAAGTTTCCCAAATGGTAACGTAAACATCAGATACTACAGGATTACGGTGCCTATGCAATGCTTGTTTTATTGTTCTGTTTACATTTCACGCAGCTGTAGGCAAGGAGCCTATCATGACAGGCCTGTGTGCTCAGAAATTCCCTTTTTTTTCTTTTTATAATTGGAACAATTTTCGTTTGGTGACCTTCAGTGTACTTTAAAAAATATTTTTTGGTTGGCTCAACATCTATTAATAGAGTAGCATTAGAAATTTATAGCTTCCTGTATTCTTTTTATTTATTAATGACAATTTTATTTATATCTTAGTGCCTTAAAAGATTAAAGGCATTTTATGGAAGTGTGTCTTGAGGCACCACCATTGAAAGGGAGATTTTTTTTTACATATATGAAATTAAAGAGAAGCGTATTTAAGATTATAGAAACATTTAAAATTACATAAGAAGATTATTGCTTAGTAGATATTTCAGAAGAGAATTATTTTCAAATGATGGTGTAGTCCTCATTTCTTTTAACTTCTTTGCCCTTTTTAAGTTCTGTGTTAGGAACTAATATTTTGTCAGATAAAAATAACACATAATGAAATGATAAGGTATGGTAAACAACTGAAACTATTTGATAAAAAGCTAAAGTAAGAAAATTAAGCATAAGATGTCCTAAAAATAATTGTGTGCTTATGGTAGTTCCCTAAAACTGTTGGTTGGATCAGCGGAATCAACTCTGCTAAACAGTGAGATGACAAGTGGTGTATAGTCCGGTCAGCCTCCCATATCCTGTCTGAAATACTGGGGGTGAGGGTGAGAGAGAGAGAGAGAGAGAGAGAGAGAGAGAGAGAGAGACCTATGAGTGTTGATTTGAGGGTTAAAGAATCATTAATGCAGAAATATGTAAAGTCATTCACATTTTCAGAGTCCTCCTTAATGATCATTTCTTTTTGCTGTTGCAGTG
Organism: Nycticebus coucang; assembly: GCF_027406575.1. Classification (NCBI taxonomy): domain Eukaryota; kingdom Metazoa; phylum Chordata; class Mammalia; order Primates; family Lorisidae; genus Nycticebus; species Nycticebus coucang. The sequence continues at coordinate 63,440,106 of NC_069790.1, read as the reverse complement.
ATTTGCTATCTTCTGAATATGTAGAGAGACATATTGAACATGGAGGCAAAATTGTGGAAGTTAAAGTAAGTGAAATTTTCCTACCTTTGGGGGAAATTTATTAAGAATCTTTTAGATACCACTGATTATGATTTTAATTTTCAATGATACTTCTAATGTACAGTTTTGAGGATTTTAAAATAATATTTTGTAATTTATTAATGAAAGTTCATCACATACTTGTGGAAAAATAAACTTTGCTTTTAATTATTAGTAAAAGAATTTTTAGTATTCTGTAGGAATTATTGGACTTGTGTATTATAGGGTTGATATAGCTGCAAATAGTTCTTTTTAGATTATGTCACAGAAAATACTTTCTGAAATTTGCTGTTAAGATTAGCACTGAGAACCAAGAGGTGGAGTCTTGGGTCCATGAAAGATGTGTGGCTTTACATTTAGTTGTGAAAGACTTTTTCCCTGGTAAGATGTAGAATTATTAGATCTATAGGGAAGTCTCAAGGAGTTTAAAAAACCTAGAGACAGGCTGGGCATGGTGATTTATGCTTAGTATCCCAGCACTTTGGGGAGGTTCTCTCGAGACCAGAAGTTTGAGACTAGTCTGGGCCACATAGCAAGCCAAAATCGCCACACATACACCCCCAAAATTGAGCAGGGCATCATGGCATGGCACCTGTAGTCATAACTACTAGGGAGGCTGAAGTGGAAGGATCACTGGAGTCAGGAATTCAAGGCTGCAGTGAACTATGATGGTGCTTCTGTATTCCAGCCTGGGCAACACGGTGAGACCCTGTCTCAAAAAAAACAAAACAAAAACAAAAATCTGGAGACAGAAATCCCAGGATACTGGTCATGATAGGTAACCTCTGAAAATATTAACGCACAAATAAAAGCATCCTCCAGCAAGAGGCATAAGCATGTGCGTTTTATCTCAGTGTACTGATGCAGTAATTTTACAGCACTTAAGGTTGAAAGCCACAAGTGGAGGGCTCCTTGTTGAGTGATGTTTATTATACAGTCGTGAGTTTTGGCCAAATGTTTAAATTTTCTTCCAATCAGTGTTCAGACTGTCTCTTCTAACTCATTCAAATTATAGTGCTATAGTCCTACTTGTTTCCTTTGTCTGATTATAAATTTAATATATGCTCATTTTAGAAAACTTGTAAACAGAGAAAGGTATAACAAAAGAGGAACAATTATCCTTACATTCACAGAGAGTTAAACTTTGTTTCTATTTTGTTGTATTTCCTTTTGGTGTTTTTTGTCCTGTATATATTACGTAGAATTATATATATCTATAAAATTGTATCTTGCTTATTTTTTAGTAAACATTGTATCATATTGTAAACATTTTCCCAAGTTTATTTTCCCATAAAGCCTGTGTTCATTGTTTACCTATTTACCTGTCTTACTGCAGTAAAGCATTTTTACTCAAAGCCAACATCTATCAATAATCAAAATAAATTACCTCGTCCCCTTCTAATGACAGCCTGAAGAGAACTGGGTTTTTTAATTATATATTAACTAAAAAAGGAAAATTTTTTTAATAGACATTTCAAACATGTGTAGAAGTAAAAAGAATACTATAATAAACCCTCTCCTACCCATCACCTAGGGTATTGACAGTTGTCAACATTTTGAGGATCTTTTTCTTTTTACTCATGTGTGTGTGTAGTATTTTAAAGCAGATCCCAGACATTTGGACATTTTCCGATACATATATCTCTGTATATCTATATATCTCTCTCACTAATACAGACTTAAAACAAAACTGTTCATTTTAATAAGTAATACAGATATAAAAAATTGCCAGTTCCTCCAGAAAGTTATTCCAAACATAAGACTAATTGAATGGTTGATTGATTTATATTACCACTTTCCTGACAAAAAGGATATTAGGCTCCTTCTATTTATGACACGGAAGAATGGAATCATTTTGCTAACAATGGGGGAAAAATTACCTAGACTTAAAATTTTCAGCTTCTTATATTCTCATCCCTGTTTATTTGGCTTCACTTCTCTATTTTGTATGATAATTTCTTCCGCATACGGAGTATCTCTTACTCCTTTGGTACAGTAAAAAAGAATGGAAATAGGCAGTTGGCTGTCTTGTCAGTGGAGTGATGGGATGTAAACATGAGTATGAAGGGTGGATCAAGCAAACGCCGATCTTGCTGTCTCTATAGTAATATCCCTTTCAGACAACTTGTACTTAATCGGCAAAGTGAACTCTACTTGGAGATAGTTATCTTCTATGGGTGTATATACAGCGAGCACTGGCTGTTATACAGTCTTTGCTGATTTTCCAACCTGAGAATTGCATTTCCTTGTTGATGGTTTTCCTAATCCCTAAGCCTGTCTGTTGGGGTGCCTAATGCAGTCTTATACAAACCCCCTCCTTCCTCTCCTTTTAAGACTAAGGAGACAAAGTATCTGGTTATCCCTGTCTCCTGAAGTTCCTGCCAAAGAACTTCACTTTCTGGGTAAGCTGTGGAATTTGCCCTTCCCTTACAATCCCATAAAAAGGGGTCTATAACTGCCCCTGGGCACAGATGCCACCTATGCACTGCCTAGGTGTGTCGCCCTCCCCTTTCAGTAAGCCTGGCCAGAACATCTCTACTCCGGTCTCCTCTCTGGGTACCACAGCTTACACCTTTCACTATCAAACTAGGGAAATAATAAATACAAACTCATTCAAACCCTAGGGCCAGAGGTCATTTCTTTCATCTTTAAGAAAACCACTTTTATCTCACCTATCACCCCCATTTGCTTCCATTCCATTTAAAAATCTAACTCAAAATTCCCTTCTGAGTTTTTTCCAGGAACCATGTTGAAAGTGCTGAATCCCGCCCATCAATCGAAAGTCAGCAGCTTATTATTTTCTTGCCCATTCTCTCTTGTCTTATCCTCTGTTCTTAGCTCTTTGGACTGTTTCCTTTTACATGAAATCTGATAGTGTTCTCTTTTCTTTATTAATGATCGAGAGTTTTCTTAAGCTTTTCTTTTCACTATCCATTTTGAGTTAAATAAAATTGTAATGTTTCATAGTTTTTCCTTTCTTTCCCTCCACTATCTTTTAAAAAAAGAAACCCTTAAAAACGTTTCTTTCTTCCTTTCTTCCCTTCTTTCTTTCCTTCTCTCCCCTCTGCTCCCCCTTCTCTTTTTGCTTTTCTTTCTTTTCTTTCTTGTTTGCTCAGGCTGCCATAGCAAAGTACCCCAGACTGGGTGGTTTAAACAACAGACATTTATTTTCTCACAATTCTAAAGGCCAGAAGGCCAAGATCAAGGATTGGTTTCTTTGGAGGTCTCACTCCTTTGTTGCACGTGGTTTTCTTCTGTGTCTTCACATGGTCTTCCCTCTGTGTTTTTCTATGTTATAATTTTACCGTTTTATAAGAACACCATTTATATTCAATTAGGGCCCTTCATAATGACCTTTTACCTATTTAGAGATCCTGTCTTCAAATACAGTTATATTCTGAGGTACTGGGAGTTAGGAATTTAATATATGCATTTGGGGGCAACACAGTCCACCCAGTAACTTTCTTTAGACTCCTGTTAGGCTTATATATATATATTTTTTTTCTTTCCTCTTAGGATAAACAAAAAAGTATATGAAATCTAAGCAAAACTGTAAGAGTCACTTTTTTATGTCAGATGGCACAAACATGATTTTATAGGTGAATCTTAAGGATGCATAATTAAAAACAAAATCCTTATGCCAGATTTAACAATGGCTAGAAACCAATCTGCAAATGGCTCGTCTCAGGTGTTGTTGAACTTTTTGTGAAAATTTAAGCATGATGCATTTGATTCAAGGGTGGGAGTGTGAATATGGGAAAAAGAATACATTTGTGGGAATTTTTTTTTTTTAAGCTGCTTAGGTGAATCTTTTAGATTGTGATTTTATTTTAAAAATGTTTTTAATTGTAAAATATACAACAGGCAGGAAACGCACATAAACAACGTATAGGTTGATGAAATATTAAAGGCAAACACTCTTGTTACCACTGTTCAGTTTGTTACCAAAAGCTGGGCACTCGTCCCATGAAACTGCATCAGAAATACTGGGAAAAGTGGTTTGTGAAGGAAAAAGAAGTTTAATGAGGCAAATGAGGAGACTGGCAGACTCTTGTCTCAAAAATACCATTGTCCCCCTTTCTGAGCAGAAGCACAGAGCTTTATAAGGTTGTGATTGATCCCATAATCTCATTTTGTGCTAAAACATTCTCATGGTGTCTGCCCACATTCGATCCATCTTCAGTTAAATAATCTTGTGAACTTTACCCCACATGATTCCCTTGAGCTGTTTTCTATGGCAGAAAGAACAATAGATACTCCGCTGCCTCTCCTGACCACTGGCCTGAGGCAGGGATGTAGGTTTTAGTTCTCAAAAAAAGGGTTAGGGGGTTTTGAAGAGACAGAAAACATACTTACATCCGCCCCCCCCCTTCTTTTTTCTGTTACAATCTCAGGAAATATAGCTTGGCCAGCTGTTCCATTTATGGCTGCCCAAGCCCCTCTTTCTTCTTCCTGTAAAACTATATTATAAACACTCTCCTGAGTCTTACAGTAATCCCTTCCTTACTTTAGTTGACAATTTTATCACCAAAATATGTGCCCTATACTTTAGTTTTGCCTGTAGTTTTAAAAAATATTTTAAAAATTGTCTTTTTCTTTGGTTCCCCCTTGCAATTTATTTGTTGAAGAAATCAGTTTATCCTGTGCAATTTCCCATAATCTAGATTTTGCTGTTGATCACATTTTTGTATTTAGAGTAAAAACAAACACATTTTAGCGATTGCTACCTAGTATAAAATTTGTATTATCTACAGGGACAGTATATGCTTCACTGAAGTTAGTTTTATCCTGTTCAGTTAGGTTTGCATAGTACTGATTTTAAAGTTCTATTGAGAGTTTTTTTTTCTCTTTTTTTTTCCTAAATTTCAGGTTAATGTGAAGGTACAAACAATCAAGTCACAATATTTAAATTTGTTAGGTAGAGTCCCTCTTGTAGTTATATCCTGCACCTGAAAGGTGTGCCATACACCCCTACATTGTGCCCATTCAGTGGGAGCACCCCAGTCCTCCTCCCCCCATCTCGCTCCCCTTCTCCCCAACTTGATTGAAATGAGTTTTTCTCCTTTGTAAGGTGTGAATTAGATTGTCTACTGACTTCATATTAGTATTGAGTACATTGGATACTTGCTTTTCCATTCTTGTGATACTTAATTGAGAAGAATGTTATTTCAACTCCATCTATGTTAATACAAAAGATGTGAAGTCACCATCTTTTTTATGGCTGAATAGTATTCCTTGGTAAACACATACCACAGTTTGTTAATCCATTCCTGAGTTGATGGGCATTTTGGTTGTTTCCACATCTTGGTGATTGTAAATTGAGCTACAACAAACATTCTAGTGCAAATGTCTTTATGATAAAATGATTTTTTTTTTTCTTCTGGGTAGAGGCCTAGTAGTGGGACTGTGGGGTTAAGTAGGTCTGATTTGAATTCTTTGAAAAGTCTCCATTCTCCTCTCCAAAGAGGCTATATTAGTTTGTAGTCCCACCAACAGTGTATTAAGAGAATTTAAAAAAAATAAAAAAACTTTATCATTACAAAGATAAAGTCTTTGTAAAGACTTTCCTGTTGCAGTCCCATCAACAGTGTATTAAGAGGTTTTTTTTTTTAAAATAAAAAAACTTTATAAAGTCTTTATGCAGACAAAAAGACATTTTTTGTTCCTTTAGTAAGATATATTAATCTCATTGTTCATTTACATTGATTTTCAATTCATTTAAAAGTGAAATTCTAAATTTAGCCCTCTGTTTAGGGAGAACTTGTATGTGTTTGAAATGAAATTCAAAAATAATTTCAAAACTAAGCCTCAACTAATCAGAATGCCTTGAGAATGCAATTTTTAATTTTCATCATGGAGGACAAAGTGTCTACTTAAAGGTGGGAGAGCTTATTGTGACTCTAGGGAACCTTTTACTCGAAAGGAATGGTAGTATAACTTACATTTTAAAAATATATATTTATGGGTGGCGCCTGTGGCTCAGCGGGTAGGGCGAGGGCCCCATATGCCGAGGGTGACGGGTTCAAGCCCAGCCCCGGCCAAACTGCAACAATAAAAAAAATAGCCGGGTTGTGGCGGGCGCCTGTAGTCCCAGCTACTTGGGAGGCTGAGTCAAGAGAATCGCCTAAGCCCAAGGATTTGGACGGCACTCTACCGAGGGCGATAAGGTGGGACTCTGTCTCTACAAAATAAATAAATAAATAAATAAATAAATAAATAAATAAATAAAAATATATATTTATTGGCTGAACCAAAATGGCCACTGTCATTTCTGGAAACAAAATAATAGAAAAGTTGATTTGGAAGCAATGTGAAAGCCTAAGTTTTTCTACAGAGCAGTTTTGCTCCTGATGCTCCAATCTGTTTTCCCTACCTGGCGCTGGAGCTCCATGATAGATCTCTAACTTAGCATAGTACCGTTTCCCAGCAGGTATCTGTGCTACTGCAGAGTTCTCTAGATTACATTTGCTCTCATTTATCTAAGTCAGATTCCCAGCTCATTCCTTCCCTTTTAAAAAAAGGATAATTTTTCTTTTTTTATCCTCAGTCTTTTGTTTTTCCCAATGAATATGTCAATGACAGGAAAAAAAAATACTAATAGAGGATAGCTGTAAGAAATAACTTATAAAGTTTTAAATATAATGACTGTCAGGGCAATAGTTACCTCCATGGCCAACTTTTTAGTTTCTGTGAATCTGAATAGCACTGATAGAAAATTGCTTGTGATCTTGAATTGTATTCAAGCTCTCTCATGTCACCTTTTCTATATTTCTTAACAAGGAGCAGTTCTCTACACTTGAGTAATTTAAAAAGTAAACAGTGAACTAAAGGAATAATGTTTCTTAAGATATCTTCTAAGATGCTTTGTAAAAAAAAAAAAATAGCAACCACCCAAAAATAATTGTATGATGCTATATAATATTACAGACTCTTTTCTCATGTAAAAGGTGTTATTAGTGATAGAATTTAGTTTGTCTAAGATGTAAGTTATAGTTTAGTGATTGCATTTTATTTTTTCTACTTTTATTAAATGACAATACCTCTCAAATTCCACTGCAAAATAATGGAATAGTACAGAAATGCTTGAGTTTCTCCTTGTTTGGCCACAAGGGAACACAGAAAGAACTATTTAAATTACCAAGATACAGTGAAAAAGATGAACACAGGGGTTCTTTTTCTTATTCTGGATTCTTAAAACCCCATTACAGTACAAAATCCTGTTTTTTTTCTAGGGGAGCAAAAAGAGTAAGTGACTTAAAAGAAGAGAAAAACCAGGCCTTGGTGTGCAGTAAATTTTGCCATCCATACCATTGCATCAGTGACGAATCAGTGATAAAAGACTTGTGTTTTTTTCAAGTAGCTTTTTAGGTTATCATTTTGTTCTGGAGGCTGTCTTTGAGATAAATGCAAACAACAGCCACTCTTGCCCGGTAATCTGTACTAGCTAGGCTTTTTCTTTGTATCTCATTTTTTTTTGTTTTAGAAGAATAACTCAGCAACACCACTTCTCTTCCAAAATGTCTTTCTTATTTACAGCTTTATCTTACATTTTAGAAACATACTTTCTGTCTCTAATTCTCAGTATGGTAGCTTTTCCAAAGACTCTTAGATAAGGCTCTTGGATAATACTTTGTTACCTAGATGCTAGCTAATTAAGTCACATAGCCTGGGGAGATGGCTTTAAAAGGGATTTTTTTTTTTTTTTTGAGATCCATTTATAGAAGATCTCTACTTATTTAGAGATCTATTTTATAGAGATCTATTCACTTACTCTGTGGAGATGGGGAACCCTCTGTGTAAGAAAGAAACTCAGTGATGTGCATTTTAAGGCCTGCTGATGGACAGAGTGTCAATTGAAGACCTCCAGTCTTTGGAAGTGTCTCCTTCCATGGCAGCGGTTTTCAACCTGTGGGTTGCAACCCCTTTGGGGGTCGAATGACCCTTTCACAGGGGTCGCCTAAATACATTCTGCATATCAGATATTTACATGATGATTCATCCCAGTAGCAAAATTACAGTTGTGACGTAGCAACGAAAATAATTTTATGGTTGGGGGGGGTCACTACAACATGAGGAACTGTATTAAAGGGTCGCAGCATTAGGAAGGTTGAGAACCACTGTTCCATGATAACCAGGTTGAAAAAAAAAACACACAAAAAAAACTTCATTAAGGTATGGTTGGCATACCATAAGCTGAGGTGGGCTTTGGTCTCTATTTTGTCCATTAGGGAACACAGATTCATTAACAGAGTATGTGTAAATATAGTTTATTAAAATGATCATAAACAATTAATGAAGCAGTGATATGGATGATTGGCACATGCAACTACCTACATGATACAATCTGTATTTATGTTTTTCTTGCTGCCTCCTTGGAATATTTAGGTTAAGGACTCTCATCACTGAAACTGAACTCTGAGATCAGAACCTTGGTGCAGAATGAAGGGCAGCTTCAGCCACAGATTTTGAGGTTGTGGCATGAACACGCAGGTACTTCTCGATAGTTTCTTCCACAGGAGAGAAAATTTCAGATAGCATAGCTATGAACTCTGATCAAAACAAAGTTAGTCACAAATTCACAAATTTTAAAAAACTAGATGACTTGAAAGAATTTCTTTTCAAATCCATTTTCTAAGTTTATCCATGAACTTAATACCAACCTGCCCAGTAAAAAACTAAAATGATTTTAAAAATATATCAATATATCTTCTTCATACATTATTATTTAGTTATTAGGTGAAGCAAGACTAGCTTTTTAAATATTATTATATTTTAATGACTTCATTAGCCCTTAGTTACTGACATAAAATGATTTTTTTTTTATTCTCAGGATCTAAAGATCCTACAAGAAAGAGACTTAGACTTACAAAAAAATAAAGATACAAGTAGAATTAATCTTTCAGTAATTTAATAAGAAATTACTGAACTTGAGGGATGGTGGTGGGAGTCAATCTTAACATTTTCTTCTTTAGAGATCACTCCTATGGGGCCAGCACAGGAAACGTTGTCCTCTGAGTGCTGTGGTTTGAACTGCTGCCCATGTTTAAATACTTCTATTTTTAAATAGTGAATTATATTATAAGAGGACTCATTAATTTTCTCTGTTACTAGTGCAAGAGCCATGATATTCTCACAGAGATATTTTAAATCCTGAACACAATAGTAAAGTGGAAAAACCAAACTTTTGATGGTTAGCATATGGAAGACCCAGTAAGCTAGTTTTGTTCATTGATAATTACTATATATTGCTATCCTGTAGGAAGATTATGCCTTTGTATGCTATTAACTCAGGCTCAAAGATCGAGTCTTAGCTTAGGGGTAAATAATTGCTGCAAGTGGTCTAATGTTAGTTATTTAGAAGAACTAATACCTTCTCTTTACAAATTCAAACTTGTTTTTCTTGCTCAAGGCTACTGGTAAAATATTCTTTCCAGTTGATTAGACGTTCATCTTAATGTAATAAAAAATATGACTTGCTGCATTTCTATTTTATAACATTCTCAAAGTTTTGTATTTTTACAAATAAATAATTACTGTATCCCCGAAGATGCTTATTTTATCATGAAGGATTTTCTGAGTTATTCAATCAGTACCTCTTTCAATCATATGATATCCTGATTGGATCAATACTAGTAATGGGACTGAGGAATAATACAAGTAAACAGACTAGTAGTAGAGTAGTTGGAGTGTTAGCAAACACTTCTTTAGTCTTTACTATGGGCAAGGCTCTAGTCTAAATAGTTCATGTATCTTAAGTTATTTTATCCCCCAATAATGCCATTGTTACCCTCATTTTGCAGACCAGGAAACTGAGGCACAGAAAGTTTATGTTAACGAAAGACCAAATGACATCTGTTACACAAAAAAAGAGAACTTTATTTTCTATTAAAAAATACTTGCAGGGCAGCACCTGTAGCTCAGCGGGTAGGGCAACAGCCACATACACTGGGGCTGGTGGTTTCAAACCCAGCCTGGGCCAGCTAAACAGCAGTGACAACTGCAACAAAAATTAGCTGGTGTTCGTGGCGGGTGCCTGTAGTGCCAGCTACTTGGGAGGCTGAAGCAAGAGAATTGCTTAAGCCTAAGAGTTTGAGGTTGCTGTGAGCTGTGACGCCATGACACTCTACCCAGGGTGACAGCTTGAGACTCTGTCTCCGAAAAACAAAACAAAAAACACACACACACACACACAAAAAAAAAAACTTGCAGAGTGGGAGCCTTCAGTGTAAAACGAAAGTACACACACACACACTGAAGAATAAAAGAAGGGTTTGGCTTAAATAGGGAAAATTCTTTCCCAGGTTCTCAGTCAGGTCTATTTAGGCAAATGAAGGATTCAGGCATGTTCAGTTCTGATTGGTTGAAACAGTCAAGCCTTCGGGCCTTGATTGGGTGGCTTCAGAGCCCCAAACTGATGCCAGAATTTCAGGTTCTTGGTCTCAGCGATTTGAAGAATAAATCAAGGACCACAGGATCAGTGGTAAGTCAGAAACCAGATTTATTTACAGAAACCAAAAATAAAACAAGTACAAAAACCAAACCTCCTGGCAGAGAGAACCCAGGAGGAGAACAAGCTCTCCTGCTCCCTTCCAGGTCAGTCTTCGGGCTCTCTGCTCAGGGGTTTATATAGTGGCAGGGGGTTTGTTCTTCTAGGGTGTGAGTCCTGTCAGTTACAGCCAGCTGTCCAATGAACTCTCAGGCCTTGGAAACTGACAGGAAATCCACCAGTCAGAAGTACAAGTGGAGGAGACAGCAAGGCGCCATCCATGAAACTAACCAGGCAGAAGTGCACCTGGAAGAGACGGCGGCGCCATACGCTCAGATGTGCACATGGAGGAGACAGCACGGTGCCAGCATCTCCCCCGCAGGTGTCTGGCCCTTGCAGCAAGCTGGTTCCTGTTCCTCTGTCCCCAGGAGCATCAACACCTCCAGGGCTAAGGCAGCAGGTCATGGTGCTGCCTTGTCCTGCATCAAAACCACAAGTCTATCTGTCAAATGTTTCTTTCAAAAAGCCAATGGGCAAGGGTGGGGTTAGGGAGGTAAATGGAGTGAGTGGCAGATGAGGGGATGGATGAGTTTCTGGCCACAGTCTATCCTGGTTCCCATCACAGGAGCTGCTCTGGCCCAGGGGTGCAAGGCAAGATGTTTGTCCAGAGCTGCCCCTGCCCCCAATACTCAAGGCACATGACTGCTCCCTGATCCTCTGCCACAGCTGCCTAGCTTTGCTTTTGAATTTAGAGTGTCTCTACTAGACACAGGGAGTTCATCTTGTCTCAAGCCTGGGATCTTATTTTCTAGTTTTATTTCACACCAGACTTGCCCAAGAATTTGAAGCCAGAAAGTCTTGGTACCAGAATTGGTGGTGTTATCCACTGTAGCCTACCCACTGTGTAGAAATGAATAATCACGATAACAGAGGAACTAGAATGCAAATATTTTAACTATAGCACTTCTGCAACTTACCCATTGCAGTTGTATCTCCTTAGTGGTTGTTTAATAAACCACAAATTGAAGATGTTAATTGGTTCAGGTAAATGTTATTTAATTCAAAGAAGGCCTCGTGCCTTCTGAGGATGCTCTGTGTCTTCATCTTCTCTTGAGGTTTATTTTCACTCCTTCTTTGTTCTCCATACAAGTTGGATTGAATATTAGTTCAGCATAGGGGAGCACCATGACTTCTAAACTATTAGCGTTTGAAATGCATTGCCGTCTTGCACATGGCAGACACATGGCTCAGTTCTTATGCCCTTCTTATACTTGTGTGTAAATTTATTTGCATCTGGAGGAAATGTGAAGTTTTATGGGCAAGAGAACTAAACTGAAACATATTATCATGCTGCCAAAAGACTAAAAGATATTTGTTTGCATCCTTGCCAAGGTGATTCAAAAATTCCCATCCTCCCCCCCTTCCCTCCCTTCCACAGCACCCTCCCCTTCCACTACAGGAAGAGAGTACAGGAGTTACACAAATCTAATAAACAAACTGATGAAATGTTTGTTTCTTCCTCACAATGAACAGTAATTATTACAGGTATATCTCCTAATGTTTTTTATCCACTGCTAAAAATTTATTTAGTATCTTCTTGATGAGCTTGATGGTGTGTGCATTTCCTTCCTGGCAGGCTTATGCAGACATATGCTCCTCTGCCATCTTGTAATCAGTGTGGTTTCAGGAAGGTCTCAGATTTCATGATTTAATTCTCTTAGCATTATAGGAAAAAATTCTTTGGGGATTAAGTAAATTTTGCTTTCTCTTGGGACTGAGGCAGGGTTAGTCATCATGTGTAATACATCAGCTGTCTTAATGGCACTAAGATTCCAAGTGGTCTTAACTTTGGCCCATTACCAGTTTATACAGGTCAGGGATCTTAATTCTGGGAGTAAGGAAAAATGAAAAGTGACAGCTACTGTCAGCATGAGTTCTTTTCCTAAGCTCTGTTTGTAACCTATTTGCATAGAAAGTCTTCCTTCTTTCTAGTGTAAATTTCCCCCCCAGTTCAGTACCTAAAAGGTTATTTAAAAGACATATTTAGTCATAAATTTAAAAAAATCAAAGTAGCACTAACCAATGGCATTTCTGTGTGTGGAACTAATTAATTATTTTCTAATAGAATATCTTCTCTATTTTGATTCTAATTATAGAACTGAGCTTTTCATTACATAATGTCTTTTCCAAATGTACACTTAAAATTTTTTTTACAATGTTATGATCTGAATATTTTAAAAATCAGAGTGAATTATTAGATATTAGAGTAATTATAATTTAATGGTAAGCAGTATAAATGGTTTTAGACAAGTTTTAACTGGTTTGAAACAAACAAACAAAAAAAATCACAAATTATTATTCCTGGACTGGGTATTGTCCCAAATGACAGAATTTTCTTTTTTTCTTTTTCTTTTTTTTTTTTTTTTTTTTGTGAGATGGAGTCTCACTCTGTTGCTCAGGCTAGAGTGCTGTAGCTTCTGTCTAGCACATAACAACCTCAAACCACTTGGGTTTGATTATTCCTCCTGCATTGAGTAGGAGGGACTGTAGGCACCCACCAGAAGACAAGAGTCTTCCTCTTGCCAGGTTGGTCTGAAACTCCTGAGCTCAAGGAATCCTTACACCTCAGCCTTGCAGAGTGCTGGGATTACAGGAGTGAGCCACCATGCCTGGGCAGTATTTTCTTATTCATTGATAAAAATTCTTCCCAATAGAAATTTGGCACAGGGTGAGACCTTGGGCATATTATTCAACATTTCTGTGTCCAGTATTCTAATTTAATTTGGGGAAATAATGTATCTCACAAAGGTATTGGGAAGAAATTTTCTAGCAGTCTCTTTGTAGCACCTAGGACTCAGTAATTATTAGTCCCTACCATTTAAAAGAGCTTAGTGCAGTGATAATAATAATAAAATATTTCTATGCACATGCGTATAAAGCAATATTTGCAGTACATGAAGGAAGAGATGTAATGTCTATGAAAGTTATGAACACCATAATTGAGTGAGCACTTGAGAGCCTACTCTCCAGTCTCAGAAACAGAAAGTCAACTCTGCCTATGCTACCTGGGACTCCTCCCCACCCCAACTCACCCACTTCCTCCAGAAATAAACAATGTATGTCTTGAGTTTAAAATAAATTCTTCCCCATAAAAAGTGGCCACTATATAAATAAAGACCAGAGAGCAAGTACCCTTTGTACTTGAGTAGTTTGAGTGTTTACAGCTGGTTTTGGGAGGGGGAAATTGATCAAGGCTCCATTTTATGTTTTATTGTAGCAGCCTTTGCACTTATGAGGTAGAAAAGGAGATGATGCAGGTGGACTTGGTTAATCTTCATAGGAAACTCCTAAAAACTCAGGCATGTGGATTAAGTGGCTAGAAATACGATACTAGGGATTTATGGTGGAATAGAAAAGAAGCCCTAATTCAGAGATGCCCTATTTCTGTTTTCAACCCTCATCCTTTGAATAGGTAAGAGTTGAATAGTTGGCATGGGTCAGGCATAAGCATATAGCTAAAAAAAATAGATGATACAATTAATTGTTTAAATTTCAGGTTAATGTGAGGGTAAAAAGGACTAGGTCACAATATTTGAATTTGTTAGGTAGAGTTTTGTAGTTATGTCCCACACCCAAAAGGTGTGCCATACACCTCTACATTGTGTCCATTAAGTGGGAACACACCAATCCCTCCACCTTTGGCTCCTTACTTCAACCTCACCCAAATTGAATTGAATTGAGTTCTACTCCTAAGTGGGCATGAAGTAGATTATCTAATGGCTTCATATTAGTATTGAGTATATTGGTTGCTTGCTTTTCCATTCTTGTGATATTTTACTAGGAAGAATGTGTTTCAGCTCCATCCAGGTGAATACAAAGGATATAAAGTCACCATATTTTTTTATGGCCGAATAGTGTTCTATGGTATACATATACAATGGTTCGTTAATTCATTCCTAAGTTGATGGACATTTAGGTTGTTTTGGCATCTTGGTGATTGTAAATTGAGCTGCAGTAAACAATCTACTGCAAATGTCTTTATGATAAAATTATTTTTTTTCTTCTGGTTAGATGCCTAGTAATGGAATTGTGGGGCAAAATGGGAGGTCTAATTTGTGTTCTTTGAGGAATCCCTAAACATCTTTCCAAAGAGGCTATATTAGTTTGCAGTCCCCAAAAGAGTGTAAAAGTGGTCCCCTCCCTCCACGTCCACGTCCGCATCTGTAGCTTTGAGACTTTGTGATGTGGACTATTCTCACTGGGGTTAGGTGATATCTCAGTTTTTGATTTGCGTTTTTCTGATGATCAGGGACGATGAGCATTTTTTCAAATGTTTGCTAGCCATTAGTCTGTCTTCCTCAGAGAAGGTTCTGTTGATTACTCTTGCCCAGTGGTAGTTGGAACTGTTTGCTCTTTTTTGTTGATTAATTAGAATTCTCTGTAGATTCTAGTTATCAACCCTTTGTCGGATTTATAACATGCAAGTATCTTTTCCGATTCTGAAGACTGTCTATTTGCTTTACTTGCTGTGGCCTTATCTATGCAGAAGCTTTTCAGCTTAAGTAAGTCCCATTTGTTCATTTGTGTTGTTGATGCAACTGCCACTGAAGTCTGCTTCTTAAAATCTTTCCCCAGGCTGACATCCTCAGGAGTTTTTCCCACATTTTCTTCTAGAATTTTTATTGTTTCATGTTGTATATTTAAATCTTTTATCCATCCTGAGTCGATTTTTGTAAGCTGTGAAAGGTGCAGGTCCAGTTTCAGTCTTTTACATGTTGATACCTAGTTCTCCCAGCACCATTTATTGAATAGGGATTATTTTCCCCAATGTATCCTTTTGTGTAGTTTATCAAAGATCATATGGCAGCTAGAGACTGGTTTCTTCATCTCTTGGATTTCTGTTCTGTTCCATATGTCTATGTCTCTATTTTTGTGCCAATACCAGGCTGTTTTGATCACTGTGGACTTGTAATATTGCCTGAAGTCTGGTAGGGTGATGCCTTCAGCTTTCTTTTCATTACTAAAAATTGCCTTGGCTGTTCAGGGTTTTTTTCTGGTTCCATACAAAATGAAGAACTCTTTTTTTCAAGTTTTTCAAAGTATGATGTTGATATTTTAATGGGTATTGCATTGAATCTGTAGATTGCTTTGGGTAGAATACACTTTTTAACAATGTTGATTCTTCCCAGCCAAAAGTATGGCATGTTCTATTTGTTAGTATCTTCTGCTATTTCTTTTCTTAGGGTTTAATAATTCTCTTTGTAGAGGTCCTTCGCCTCTTTTGTTAGGTATATTCCTAGGTATTTTATTTTCTTTGAGGTCACTGTGAAGGGAACTGTGTCTTTGATTAGTTTCTCAACTTGGCTGTTGTTGACATATACAGAGGCTACTGATTTGTAAATATTGATTTTGTATTCTGAGAAATTATTGTATTTTTTATTTAGAGAAATTCTTTATTAGTAGTCATAAGAATTCAGATTATGCACAATATACTTTTAATTTTAATTAAGGTTTGCTTGTGTCTAGTCCAGCTATATTCTTTCTACTAATTTCCAGATCCTCTTATTATATGCCATACCTATCCTAGCCATGAATGATTTTTTTTTTTTATTGTTTGGGATTCATTGAAGGTACAAAGAATTAGGTTACACTGATTGCTGTTGTTAGGTCAAGTATCTCTTGTGATTGTGTCCCACCCCCAAGAGGTGTGCCCTACATCATAACTCCCATCCCCACTTCCCCACTCCCCGATCCCTCATTCTCCTATCCCTCATCTTGTATTACATCATGTATTGCCTTCATATTAGAATTGAGTACATTGGACTCTTGCTTCTCCATCTTTGTGATGCTTTACTAAGAAGAATAGTTGTTCCACCTTCATTCAGGTTAATACAAAAGATGTAAAGTCTCCATCTTTTTTAATGGCTGAATAGTATTCCATGGTATACATATACCACAACTTGTTAATCCATTCCTGGTGGACATTTAGGCTGTTTCCACATTTTGGCAATTGTAAGTTGAGCTGTAATAAGCAGTCTAGTGCAAATGTCCTTGTGATAAAAAGATTTTTTTTTTCTTCTGAGTAGATGCCTAGTAATGGGATTGCAGGATCAAATGGGAGGTCTAATTTGAGTTCTTTGAGGGTTATCCATACTTCCTACCAAAAAGGTTGTAGTAGTTTGCAGTCCCACCCTCAGTGTAAAATTGTTCCCTTCTTTCCACATCTGTGCCAGCATCTGCAGCTTTGAGAGTTTGTGATGTGGGCTATTCTTAGTGGGGTGGGTGATATCTCGGGGTGGTTTTGATACATTTCTCTGATGATCAGAGAATATGAGCATTTTTTCAAATGTTTGTTAGCCATTTGTCTGTCTTTGTCAGAGAAGGTTCTGTTCATATCTCTTGCTCAGAGGTAGATGGGATTGTTTATTCTTTTTGTGTTAATAAATTTGAGTTCTCTGCAAATTCTAGTTATCAACCCTTCGTCAGATTGGTAGCCTGCAAATATCTTTTCCCATTCTGAAGTTTGTCTTTTAGCTTTGCTTCTTGTGTCCTTAGCCGTGCAGAGCTTTTCAGTTTAATTAAGTCCCATTTGTTAATTTTTGATGTTGTTGCAATGGCTGCTGAAATCTTTGTCATAAAATGTTTTCCCAGTCCAACATCATCGAGAGTTTTCCCCACACATTCTTACATTCTTCTAAGATTTTTATCAGATCGTGTCTTAGATTGAAGTCTCTTATCTATCTTGAGTCAATTTTTGTAAGGAGTGAAAGGTAGGGGTCAAGTTGCAGTCTTTTACATGTGATTATCCTGTTCTCCCAGCACCATTTATTGAATAGGGATTCTTTCCCCCAGTGAGTGTTCTTGTTTAGTTTATCAAAGATCAGATGGCAAGTAGGGACTGGTTTCATCTCTTGGCTTTCCATTCTGTTCCATATGTCTATGTCTCTGTTTTTGTGCCAATACCATGCTATTTTTATCACCGTGGATTGATATGTAGCCTGAAGTCTGGTAGGGTGATGCCTTCAACTTTGTTTTTATTCCTAAGAATAGCCTTAGCTAAATAGGATTTTTTCTGGTTCCATATAAAACAAAGTACTATTTTTTCCAGGTCTTCATAATGTGATGTCAGTATTATAATGGAGATTGCATTGAATCTGTAGACTGCTTTAGGTAGAACAGACATTTTGACAATGTTGATTCTTCCTGGGAAAGAGCATGATATGTTCTTCCATTTATCAGTGTCTTCTGTAATTTCTTTTCTTAAAGTTTTCATAATTCTTTCTGAAAAGATATTTCACCTCTGTTGTTAGGTGTATTCCTAAGTATGTTGTTTTTAGGGGAATTATGTGTTTGATTAGCTTCTTAATTTGTCTGTTATTGGCTTATATATAGGCTACTGATTTGTGGACATTGATTTTATATCCTGAGACATTAGTGTATTTCTCAGTGACTTACACGAGTTTTGTGGTTGAGTGTCTGGGGTTTTCTAAGTATAAGGTCATATCATCAGCAAAGAGGGAGAGTTTGACCTCCTCTGCTCCCATTTGGATGCCCTTTATTACCTTCTCTTGCATTGGCTAGAACTTTTAGCACAATGTTGAATAATGGTGGCAATAGCAAACATTCTTGTCTGGTTCCAATTCTATGTGGAAAAGCTTTCAGTTTTACTCCATTCAGTATGATCTTAGCTGTGGATTTGTCGTAGATGGATTTGGTCAGCTTAAGAAATGTGCCACCTATGGCTATTCTCTTAAGTGTTCTTGTTAGAAAAGGATGCTAGATTTTGTCGAATACTTTTTCTGCATCTATTGAGAGGATCATATGGTATTTGCTTTACTTTTATTGGGATGGTAAATTACATTTATGGATTTGTATATGTTAAACCAGGTTTGGATCCCTGGGATGAAACCTGGGATCAACTACTTGATCATTATGTATAAGGGAATTGATGAGAATGTGGAAAAACAGCACCAAAAATGGAGAAAAGATATGAAGAATATACAAATGACATGGCAGAGCTTAAGGAATTGAAGGAGTCAATTAGGAAACTGAAAGATACAATAGAAAATATTAGTAACAGATGAGACCATGAAGAAGAAAGAATCTTAGTGCTGGTAGAGAAAGTTCTTGAGCTAAGCCAGGTAGTTAAAGAGGCAGAGAAGAAGAGAGAGTGAGCAGAACATTTAGAGAATTATAGGACTTCATGAAGCATTCAAACATGTATTATAGGTATTCCTGAAGGGGAAGAAGAACATCCCAAAGGAATAGAAGCCCTAATGAAGGGTATCATAAATGAAAACTCCCTGAATTTCACTAAAGATTCTGAAACACTCCTTTTAGAGGGCTATTGAACTCCAGGTTGTCTCAACACAAATAGAGCATCTGTAAGACACATTGTAATGAACATTTTGAAAGTCACAATGAAAGACATGATTCTGTAAGCAGCTAGGAGTAAGCACCAACTAAGCTACTGGGGCATATCTGCATATCCATCAGGGGGACAGTGGACTTTTCAGCTAAAACTTTTCAAGCCAGAAGAGAATAGTTATCTACCTTTAACCTTGTTAAGCAAAACAGTTTTTTCAGCCTAGAATTTTGTATCTAGCTAAATAAAGCTTCAAAATCAATGGAGACATTGTATCTTTTACTGATATGCTAATATTGAGGAAATTTCCCCAGCTCTACAGGAAATACTCAGATCTTTTTTCCACACTGACCATCACAATGGCCCACCAACAAAGTAAATACCCAGAAACTAAAAGATAAAACCTAGCCTCCAGAATGGCACAAAGGTAAAACCAAGCAATGGATTTTCACAAAATGAGATGAATACAATTCTACCACACTTATCAATTCTCTCAATAAATATTAGTGTCTTGAATTCCCCACTGAAGAGGCACAGGCTGGATTGGATAAAAAAAGCTCAAGCCATGTGTGTGCTCTCTCCAGGAAACACACCTAACCTTGAAGGACAAAACAACAGTCCAGGATAAAGGGATGGGAAACAGTATTTCAGACAAATGGAGATCAGAAGAAAGTAGGGGTCACAATCTTATTTTCAGATACAAGTGGATTTAAAGCAATTAAAGTTAAGAAAGACAAAGATGGTCATTTCATTCTGGTCAAGGGAATGATACAACAAGAGGATATTTCCACTCTAAATATTTATGCATCCAACTTAAATGCTCCCAGATTTAGGTAACAGACCTTGATGGGTCTAAGCAATATGATATCCCATAACACCATAATAGCAGAGGACTTTAACATCCCTCTGTCAGAACTGGACAGATCCTCTAAACAGAAACCAAACAGAGATACAAGTTCCTTAAATGTGATCCAATAACAAGTGGGCTTAATACACATATACAGAACACACCATCCCAGAGCTAAGGAATATACATTTTTCTTGTCATCCCATGGAACATAATCAAAAATAGATTATATCCCAGAATACAAACGAAAAACTCAACAAAATTAAAAGAATGGTACAGTTCTTGCTCCCGTGAAGCTTGTCCTTTGGTACAAGTGACAAGCATGATGCAGATAACTACCAAAAGGTCTTTTGTAAATTGCAGACATGGTAAGTTTCAAAAAAGGAATGTGTATCCTTTACTAGAAGATCTGACCTCATTTGCTTAGTCAGGGGAGAATTTCTTGAAGAAATGATGTGAATTCTGAAGTTTGGAAAATTTTAACAGGTGGGTAAAATGAGAACAGAACAACTTTTCAGGGTAGATTAGCATTGGCAAGCCTTGGCTTTTTGATGCAGGATCTTGTTCCATGGAAGGAACAGAGTAAAACCAGAGAGGGTAGACAGAGTCAGAGGTGGAGCAAGTGGCACAGGGGAAGGAGGGATTAAAGTAGGAGGACAGTCTTTGACCAGAGCTTCAACAGAAAGAAATCTGGTTCAGCCTTAGGGAAGTAAGACTAATAAAGCCTTTGGACTTCACACAGTGATTACTTTCCACCTGTGTCCTCTTTTCTCTGAATAGTCTTGAAAATCTAGAAATGTATTTGTAACTTTCTCTGGAAAACAGAATGATTGCTTTGATAATTCCAAGTGGGGTCAATACATATTCCACACAGAATTAGATTTTTGGACAGAGTAAGTGCTGTTTTCTTGAGGTCACACTACCTTTCAGATTAAATAAAAATTTTCTTGAGTAGTATTAACAGACAGGTCCAGTCATTTCTTTTGTTTCTAAGTCCAGTACAGTTTTGTGGCTTGGAGACATTAAAGCTGAGAGATCAAGAATATTGTTAGGGTTAGATGCACCTAAACTCAAATCTTGACTTTCCCAATTAGTATCTATGTGGTCCTAGACAATTAACTTATGTCTTCTGTGCTTCATTTTCCTAATTTATTAAGGAAATAAGACAAGTATGTTGCCCAGAGCTTTGGATGAGGTAACTATGCTATAAATATCAGTTCTGATATAATTATTGAGGTAAAGTGGCAATCTGTAAATAATTTTTGGTTAGGTCTTTGGTGGCTTCTGGCCATTCTTCTGCTAGTTTATGATTCTGTTATATATATAACACAGAAATCATATCAGGATCTCTTACAGTAGTCCTTCACTCTCTCCTTCATAAGGCCATCTTCTATACCCATAGACTATAAATTTTGTAAAAAGTTATTCCAGGAGATGCTTCCATGGGAAATTGTACTCTATTCTCAGCATTTAGCATAATGTGTGTACCTAGAAAACATGAGTATCTGTTGAATGACAAAGTAAGTGAATGAATTAATCCAGGTGTTAGGAAATTGAGTTGTTTTCTCCTGTTCACCCAACAGTGTGTCACTGTGTAAGAGAAAGTCCAGTTTGGTCAGGTTTGGAGAACATACTGTTTTCCCTGGAATAAAAATGTGTGTTGAATTTAAACAGCAAAAACAAAAGCCAGATAGTGAGCCTTATATCTGCTCACCTAATGGTAAGTTTATTCTCTGTGCAGAGGTTCATGTTCATGTTGTTTCCTTTCTAAGATATTTTAGGGCCACTACTAAATCAATTTTAAATTTTAAGTTACAAAATACCAGGATTTAACCTGTGATAGGAATGTCTGTAATTTTGAAATATTTCAGACACGTCAAAAATTGTGTAAAATATCATAACAGACATTCATGTGTAGATTTAACATGGCTTAGTATTTTGCTATATGTGTTTCAGATATTTTTATGGTTTTTAAAGTATACTTACTTTGTATCATGTCTCCTATATCATTTCTATTTTGCTTTATTTGCATCTTCACTCTTATTGAGCCATCAATCTTGTGGGTTTTGTTGTTGTTGTTTGTTGGTTTTTTAACTGCTGGCCTCAAGCTATCCTCCCAGCTTAGCCTCCTAAAGTTCTAGGGTTGTAGATGAGAGCTACCTCTCTGCCTAGAATTTTTCCAAAATGCATTTTTTTCAAAGAATCAGCTTTACTTTCTTTTGTTTTCCAATAATTTCTGCTCTTGCCTTTGTAATTTTCTTTATTCTACTTACAAAAAAATTCTCTGTTGTTTTTTCCATAGCTTATTGAGTTATGTGTTTAACTTACTCATTACTAATATTTCTTTTTTCTGTAAGCATCTAAGAATATATAAAATTTACTCTTATGTACCATTTTAGCAACATCCTAGAAGTTTGTCTACATAAATTTTCTTTGTTGTCCAAATATATACAGAAGGTGCCAAAAATATGTATATACTTATTTTTTTTTTTTTTTTTGGAGACAGAGTCTCATTATGTCACCCTTGGGAGAGGGCTGTGGCATCACAGCTCACAGCAACCTCAAACACTTGGGCTTGAGTGATTCTCTTGCCTCAGCCTCCCAAGTAGCAGGGACTACAGGCACCTGCCACAGTGCTGGCTATTTTTTTTGTTGTAGTTGTCATTGTTGTTTAGCAGGCCCTGGCTGGGTTCGAAACTGCCAGCACCAGTGGATATGGCCAGTGCCCTAACCACTGAGCTACAGGTGCCAAGCCTGTATACACATTTTATTTTATTTATTATTTATTTATTTGAGACAGAGTCTCACTTTATCACCCTCGGTAGAGTGCTGTGGTGTCACAGTTCACAGCAACCTCAAACTCTTGGGCTTAAACCATTCTTTTGCCTTAGCCTCCCAAGTAGCTGGGACTACAGGTGCCTGTTACAACACTCAGCTATTTCTGTGTTTGGTGTTAGTTGTCATTGTTGTTTGGCAGGCCTCGGCTGGATTCAAACCTGCTAACTCTGGTGTACGTGGCTGGTGCCCTAGCTGCTGCTGTATACACATTTTAAAAAAGGAAAAAGCTGTATTAAAATTGTAATACTCAAGCCACATTTGACTTCTGCAATTATAAGAGATGTAAGATATAGTATAAAAGATAACAAACAAACAAAAAAGATAACAAACATTATTAGTATACATTGAGTATTATAATTTTAATATAGTTTTTCCCTTCTTAACATGTGTACACGTCTTTTGGCACTCTGTATGTTCTGTAATTTGTATTATGACTTTTATATGATTCATTAATTATTTAGATTTTTAGAAATAATTTAATCATTTTTAACTTATATTTAGCATTAAAAGTCGGTAACCTTTGGTTTTTTAAAAATGGACCGGAAGTAATAGACCCAGAAGGGACTCTGATTCAACTCCTCTTATTTTACAGGAAAATAAGTAATAAAAATGGGGAATGATCAGCTTATACTCATAGAAACAGTTGCTGAAAAAAAGTGTCCTTCATGCTTAGCGTAGCTTTTTATCAGCTACAACTTTAAATGTAAATTTGCCTTCCCTGAAGAATATTGTTTGAGAAGCGCCTCTTTAATAAGTCAACTCTTTGTATCTTGGGCTAATCCAAAGTCATTCAGGGAGGTAAAATGTGATTGGTAATAGTGTTGAGTTGACAGGCACAAGTGTGTAAGGGTAAAGGTTCAAAAAAGAAGATAGATGTTGCACTGGATCTTTTTTTAGTTAGAAATTTTCCATTTATCCTTCCTTCTTCAAAAAAGATATAGATGGGAGTATGATAGGTTAGAAGTGAAATTAAAGAAGTTGAAGTAATGGTGGAGAAAAAACAATTTCCTTTTTTTCCTTACCTCAACCCTCATGTAGTTTTTTTTTTTTTTTTAATTTAAAGTAAAACAACAACAAAAATCTTTTTAGATGTAACAAAAATCTTATTCTTTATTTTAAGGGTTCCCAAATACTTTTTCATTTTTGTGTTACTGTCTTTTGGTTGATTATACTTCTTCCTTTTAATAACCAAATGTCAACTACAGAATAAAGTTTTAGGTAATACACATTCCTTGTGCTAAAAAAATCCATATAAAGCAACACATTTAAATTTTATTATTTTTTAAAAATGTATAGCGATGTAGTTTCCTGGAAAGATTTATAATCCTATGAGTTTGTAATAATATAGTCAGTGTATATTGTCCACATTGATTTTCTATTCTCCCAATTTAGAACTACATCTCAGGGAACCTCATAAGTACTTTCTGCATTAGAGTAATTTATTGCTGAGGAACATTTTGTGGGAACCTACATTTTTTTTTAATCTGATAAGACATTTGTTATATTAGTGGATAGGCAGTGATTACCTGACAACTGAAAAATAATTTCTCTTGGTATTTTTTGCTTAAAAGTAAGAAGTTTGGGAGCCGGACATGGTGGCTCATGCCTATATTCCTAGCACTCTGGGACCCCAAGGCTGGTGGATTGCCTGAACTCAGGAGTTCAGAGACCAGCCTGAGCAAGAGCAAGACCCTATCGCTACAAAAAAAAAAAAAAAAAAAAAAAAGACAGTAGCTGGGTGTTGTTGTGGGCATCTGTAGTCCCAGCTACAAGGGAGGCTGAGGCAAGAGGATCACTTGAGTGCAAGTGTTTGACGTTGCTGTGAGCTATGATGCCAGGGTACTCAACCAAGGGTGACAAAGTGAGACTTTGTCAAAAAAAAAAAAAAAAAAAAAAGTAACAAGTTGAGGAACTTCCATTTGACTTAATAATAGAGTAGAAGATCAGGTTTGCCATAGCATTTGTGTAAAAATAATGATGAGTACTTTTAAATCAAGTGTTAGGAAACTAGAATGGCTGGTTGTAAGTACTTAAGATATAGGTTAATCTTACTAGATGAATAAACTCCAGTTTATATTACTGAGTCAGGCTTCCCAGAAGCAAAATCCCTGGATTATGAATATTAAAATTCACTTAGCCACATTTAAAAAATGAGAGGTTTTACATTTAAAAGATGAGGGGTCAAATAATGCCCCCCCCCAATTCATGTCCCCTGGTACCTGTGAATGTGACTTTATTTGGAAATAGGTAAAAAGATGAAGTCGTCCTAGATTAGAGTGGGCCCTAATCCAATGACTGGTGTCCTTATAAGAAGGAAGTTTAGATGTAGAGACACAGACCACAGACATACAGGGAGAAATTGGAAGGATGTGGCTATTAAGTCAAGCACACTGAGGACTGTCAGCAATCATGAGAAGTTAGGAAGAAGTAAGGAAGGATTCTTCCTAAAGCCTTCAGAAGAAGCTCTGCCAGCACCTTGATTTCAGACTTCTAGACTCCAAAAATGTATGGGAATACATTTCTGTTGTTTTGAGCCAAATTTTGGTAATTTGTTACTTTAGCCCCAAGAAACTAATAGAGTATTTGATTTTATTATAACTAATGCAAAAACAATTCAAGTATATGTATATGCTTAACATATAAGAGGAGAGAAAATCTGTACCTATTGGACATGGAAAGCATCCCAAAAGACTAACAATTGTTCACTGTTTTTTGTTTTTTTGAGTTTCACTCTGTTGCCCTGGGTAGAGTGCTGTGGCGTTATAGCTCACAACAACCTCAAACTCCTGGGCTCGAGAGATCCTCTTGCTTTAGCTTCCTGAGTAGCTGGCGGTGCCCCACCACCACACCTGGTCAATTTTTGTATTTTTAGTAGTGACTTAGTCTTGCTCTTGCTGAGGCTGCTCTCGAACTCCTGAGCTCAAGTAATCCACCCACCTTTGCCTGCCTAGTGCTAGGATTATAGAAGTGAGTCCCTGCCCTGCCATCGATTGTTCACTTAGGGCATCTGTGAGCTGTAACTCGTGGGAACCTCCCTATCAGTCTTCATACTTGGTTTTCCACAGTTGTGATTACTCAGGTGAAATCAGTAAGTAAAGATTCCTGCACAATAACAAAAATGGATTTATAAGCGTACTGTGTCTTTGGGGAGCTTATTATTATTTTTAACTCATGAGTTCATAAAAAAGTTATAACCTCTATATTTCATGGTGTTCACCATCTTCTCTTAAGACTGACTCTTTCCTTTATCACTTTTATTTATATCCAGTGGTTTACTAGTTCCATTTTTCTTCTTGTGGAAAGTTTTGCTATAACAATATTCTTATACTTTTTCTCCCCTCTCCAACAGAAACCACGTATCTTTTAAATGAAAGTGTTTTCTTTGTTGTTGGCTAGATTTATCTTTTTTTAGTTTTGTTTTTTAATGTTCAGTTGTTGTTTTTTTAGACATTGTTGGGGAATCGTTGAGGGTACAAAGAGCCTGGTTACATGGCTTGCATTTGCTGGGTTAAGTCCCTCTAATAATAAAATTTCCTGTCCCCAAGAGGCATGTCATACAGGGCTCCCCTCAGCCCCCTCCCTCTCACTGCTCCCCCATTCTCCTCCCCCCACCATGTACTGGCATCAATTCTCCTCATATCAGAATTGAGTACATTGGATTCTCACTTCTCCGTTCTTGTGATGCTTTACTAAGAAGAGTGTATTTCAGCTCCATCCAAATTAATACAAAAGATGTAAAGTCATCATCCTTTTTAGTGGACGTATAGTATTCCACAGTATACATATGCCACAGCTTATTAATCCATTCCTGGGTTGGTGGGCATTTAGGTTGTCACCACAATTTGGTAATTGTAAATTGAGCTGTAATAAACAGTCTAGTGCAAATGTTCTTATGATAAAAGGATTATTTTTTTCTTCTGGGTAAATGCCCAGCAATCGGATCGTAAGATTAAATGGGAGGTCTAGTTTGAGTTCTTTTAGGATTCTCCATACTGCCTACCAAATGGTTGTATAGTTTGCAGTTCCACTGGCAGTGTAAATGTGTTCCCATCTCTCCACAACCATGCCAGCCATCTGCAGCTTTGAGTCTTTGTGATGTGGGCCATTCTCACTGAGGTTAGGTGATATCCCCGAGTGGTTTTGATTTGCATTTCTCTGGTAATTAGGGACAATGAGCATTTCTTCATGTGCTTGTTAGCCATTCATCTGTCTTCCTTGGAGAAGGCTCTGTTTATCTTACTTGCCCATTGATACACGGGATTGTTGGATCTTTTTTCATTGCTTAATTTGAGTTCTTTGTAGATTCTAGTTATCAAACTTTTGTCCAATTCATAATATGCAAATGTATTTTCCCATTCTGATGGTTGTTTGCTTAGTTTTTGTCTCCTTTGCTGTACAGAAGCTATTCAGTTTAATTAAGTTCCATTTGTTCATTTTTATTGTTGTTGCAATTACCACTGGAGTCTTCTTCATAAAGCCTTTCCCCAGGCCAATATCTACAAGTGTTTTCCCCACATTTTCTTTGTAGATTTTTTTTTTTTATTCATGTCTTAGATTTAAACCTTTTATCCATCTTGAATTAATTTTGGTGAGTGGAGAAAAGTTCAGGTCCAGTTTCAGTCTTTTACACGTGGTTATCCTGTTTTCCCAGCACCATTTATTGAACAGGGATTCTTTCCCCCAGTGAGTGTTCTTGTTTGGTTTATCAAAGATGAGGTGGCTCTAAGATTTTAGTTTCATCTCATGGTTTTCTGTTCAATTCCAGATGTCTGTGTCTCTATTTTTGTGCCAAAAACATGCTGTTTGGAAGTCACTATGGCCTTGTGGTATAGCCTAAAATCTGGTAGGCTAATGCCCCAGCCTTGTTTTTATTACTAAGAATTGCCTTAGCCATATGAGCTTTTTTCTGGTTCTGTACAAAACAAAATTATTTTTTCCAAGTCTTGAAAGTATGATGTTAGCATTTAAATAGGGATAGCATTGAATCGGTAGATTGCTTTGGGAAGTATGGACATTGTAGCAATGTTGATTCTTCCCAGCCATAAGCATGGTATGTCCTTCCATTTGTTAATATCTTCTGCTATTTCATTTCTTAGGGTTTTGCAATTTTCCTTATAGAGGTCCTTCACCTCTTTTGTTAGGTATATTCTTAGGTATTTCATTTTCTTTGAAGCTACTGTGTAGGGAATTATATCCTTGATTAGCTTCTTGTCTTGGCTGTTATTAGCATATACAAAGGCTACTGACTTGTGGACATTGATTTTATATCCTGAGACATTACTATATTTTTTGATTATTTTCAGGAGTCTGTGGTTGAGTCGTTGGGGTTCTCTAAGTATAAGACCATATCATCAGCAAAGAGGGAGAGTTTAACTTCTTCTGCCCCCATTTGGATGTCCTTTATTACCTTTTCTTGCCTGGTTGTATTGGTAGAACTTCCAGCACTATGTTGAATAGTAGTGGTGATAGAGGACAACCTTGTCTTCTTCCAGTTCTGAGTGGAAACGGTTTCAGTTTTACTGCATTCAGTATAATACTAGCTGTGGGTTTGTCATAGATGGCCTCGATCAGTTTAAGAAATGTGCTGCCTATGCCTTCGGAGCTCTAATTAAAATAGGATGTCGAATATTATCAATTTTAAGAATGCTTTTTCTGCATCTATTGAGAGGATCATATGGTCTTTGTTTCTGCTCCTGTTGATATGGTAGATTACGTTTATGGACTTGTGTATGTTAAACCAGCCTTGCATTCCTGGGATGAAACCTACTTGATTGTGATGTGATGTATGCTTTTTTAAATGCTAAGCTGTAATCTGTTAGCTAAGATTTTATTGAGAATTTTAGGTTTTTTTAGTTTTTTGTTTTTTTTTAATTGTTGGATAGTCACTGAGGGTACAAAAACAATGTTACATTGATTGCATTTGTTAGGTAAAGTCCCTCTTATTTTTTTTCTATTTATTTATTTATTTTTTAATTAAGTCTTTTGCACATAGATCATGAATACATTTATGCCAATTTCAATGTGTTGATTATTTGTACAAATTGGAGTGTTTACGTCATACTAATCGTGTCCTGCCCCCAAAAGCTGTGTTACACACTGTGTACCCCCCCTTCCTCTTTTTTGCTCACCCGTTCTTCCCCCACCCCCCACTGTATACTAGGTCATTAATTGTACTCATACCAGAATTGAATACATAGGATTTATGCTTCTCCATTTTTGTGACACTTACATTTTTTTAGTTTTTAAGATGTCTTCTTTTTGATGACTGTACTCCAAAATCCCAGTGCTTATCAAAGAATCTTAAAATAGTATGGATATTCTAGATGATGGTTTTGCCTTAGATATTGGAGTAAGGATTATTTGAACAATTATACCTTGGACTGGGGTAGCAAACCAGATACCCCAGGCATCAAGCAGTAGTATAAATGAGGGACAGGCTAGCTTTGATAAAATGGGCAATGTTTGCCCTATTTATTTTCAGCTGATTTTTGTTTTTCAGGAAAATGGAAATGTGAGAATAGAGCCTTCTTTTTAACTAATCTCTCACTTTTTAAGGGAGAATGGAAATTCAAGTTTCAGAAACTGTGAAGATCTGAGATTGTATACTACATACAAGTTAATAGGTGTTAGCCTGCTGCTATTTCATCTGTGTTGGCAGAAGACAGGAGACTCCTGGGTCAGAGACAAAGAACTTTATTACTCATGGCTTTTGCAGTAGCCAGATGATCAACATTTTCTTAACATTTGTACTATTAGCCTTGATGCCCAGAGTGCAACAGAGGAAAGGGCCAGGTAACACTTGCACATATACAGTACATCGTGTTACTAGAAAAATACCCTGAATTTAGGAAACCTATGTCTTTTATAATGAGAAGTAATCACGCCTGCCCTTTGCACTGGTAGGAAACTGTCACTGTCTCCCAAAGCTGTTCACTATACAAATATCCTTGAAAAGCTAGTCTAGGACAATCTCAAGCTAAGAGGGATTCTAGGTTTTTATTATATTGAAATATTACTGAGTAATTTTTCAGAATTTATTTCTACAGGTTATATTATAAATTACAATTTAATCAATTACTTAAGTTAAACCTAAGGGTACTTTTTAAAGTCTTTTGAAAATCGATAGTTCTAAGTTAAACTTTTATATTTTGTAGATTAGTATACTAACAAAACAAATTTTGAGGATCAATATAAGGTTGTCAATCTTGTTATTTTGCCATAAATGAAAACAACCCTCTCAAAAAATCTAAATATTATTACTATTGTTACCAATTGTAGCAGTTGTTGAATATGACAACTAATACTATGGTACTCTCTATTGGATCCTGGAATAGAAAGAGGAAATTAATGGGAAAAATTGGTGAAATCTAAATGTTCAGAGCCTAGTAAACAGTAACATACCAGTATCAGTTTCTTGGATTTGATGAAACACTTAAGGGACTATAAGACATTAATAATTGGAAAAAACTAAGGTGATAGGTACACTGTAACTCTCTATACCAGGCGTCCTCAAACTTTTTAAACAGGGGGCCAAGTCACTGTCCCTCAGACAGTTGGAGGGCCGGACTATAATTAAAAAAAACAAACTATGAACAAATTCCTATGCACACTGTACATCTTATTTTGAAATAAAAAAACAAAACGAGAACAAATACAATCACACTGCCTCATGTGGCCTATGGGCCACAGTTTGAGGACCCCTGCTCGATACCATCTGCATAATTTACTGTATATCTAAAATTTTTCAAAAATAAAAAAATCTATTTGTAAAAGAAAAATAGATATTTTTAATAATCAAAGATAGAGAACTAATCTTAGATCAATGCAATTTTCAAAACTTAAATACATATAGCTTTCTTAAAAAGCAATTGTGTTATGCTTATTTTTCTCATTTTGTCATAAACTGGCAAAGATTTTGACAGGTACTATTATAGATCCATGGATTATTGGCAGTTTTCCTGGTGGAATAGATTGCAGCCTTTCAGCCACAGACGTAAGTCTGGCAGTGCACAACCCTGGGAGGAATCCAGGGTGCAGTAGGTTTCAAGGGCAAGGATATAGTTCCTGCAAGGCGCTGTTGGCTAGAGCAGAGGTTCCCAGCCATGGAAGCTTGTTGAAATCATCTGGGCAGATTTTAAACATGCTCAGGTCCCACTGGCTAGAGATTCTGATGTAACCGGCATGGGGTGAGGCCATGTATTTTTTTCCTAAGAGTTCCCATGTGATAGTAATGTGCTCTCCTGGTTGAGAACTATGGTACCTGAGCAGGGTGAGGAAAGGTCTCACTTGTGGAGGAGGGTAACTGGCATGAGCTCCCATCTGTGTGGCAGAGGCTGGTTCTAAGACTTATGCTAATGGAGGGTGAGAGGGCCATGACTCAGGGAGCAGAGTAGGAGGACAGAGTTACAGGAGGCTGTTTTGATGTGGAGGTGTCTTCACTAGCCCTGCCCTTTTATCCTGACAAAATCACACCTGTTTGCCTGTGGTTTTCACAGATGCTGAAAGAACAGCATCCTGGGAAACCCCTGAGATAGGCAAACCGGACATTTGATCACTCTCTTTAATCCAGTCCAAAGCATTCTGTATAAAATCTTATGACCAGTGCCTCCAAAAAAAGCAGCCCTGCCCTTCCTGGTGCATATGAGGCAAAATTCAGATATATTCCCCATTTCACTGTTTACCTTCCATTTTGTTTCTGATAAAGCCAACTGGTTTTTGAGGAACAAGAAGAAAAGTAGAGAAAAGCTGTATCTGCTTATATCCTGTCTACTTAAAGAAGGACAGCTCAGGAACTAGTGTAGGATTTCAGTGGGTTCAGTGGTCAGGAGCTTCAGAATCAGAGGCAGATGTAAGGGTGAAGTTGTGAATTTTGTTCTCAAGCCCAGTGAAATTACCTGGAGGGCTGGCTAACCCACAGGTGGCTGGGCCCTGGTCTCAGGCAGGGGTGTCCAACTTTTTTTCTTTTCTGCTGTGCATTGAAAGAATGAGAATTATTTTGGAGCACATAGTAAACACACAAACACTACCAAAAGCTGAATAGTTAAAAAACAAACAAAAAACTCCATACATATATTTTGTGAGATCTAGCAAAAAAAAGTCCTCAAAAAATCAGCATGTGGCCTACAGGCTGTAGGTTGGACACCCTGTTAGGGTAAGGTGTGAGAATTTGCATTTCTGTTGGGCTGAAGCCACCCTTTGAAAACCAAATGGAGTAAAGAGGCTTGGCTATGCATCAGGCAGACCTGGGTGTGAAAAACCTCTTTAAATCTATGTTTTCTCATCAGTCATGAACCATCACATAGCTCCCCAAGCAGAATGCCCAGGATATGAGAGACACCAGAATTCTCTGAAATATCTGTCTCTCTGTTACCGTCTGCACAGGGACAGTTTGGTGTTGAATATTTTTAGGTTCAACAATTCCAAATATGATCATCAAAATCACCTAGGGAACTTTCTGCAACTATAAAAATCCTGGGGCCTTGGTGATTCTGTTCCAGTAGGTCAGAGGGAAGGCCTTGGAAGCGGTTGGGCTAGAAGGCCCTGAAGGTGGTTCTGGGAGTCGGTTTGGGGAAACTGCTGAGCAGCATTTCTCTGTGCAGGAGATCCCCAGCACTGCAGCCGCACTGAATCATCCCTAGGAGGACTTAAAGAGATGCTGATGCCTCTGTCCCGTTCCCAGAGATTATGATTTAATTGGTTTGGAGGATAGCCTGGGTATTGGGAATTTTAAAAGCTCTCAGGCTTTTAGTGTATTCCTGGAGTAGGGAAAAACATGAAGTATTTGTTAAAATGCAGATTCTTGGGTCTTGACTCCCGAGCTGCCTAAACATACTCTCTAGGCAAGAGACATAATAATATGCATTATAAATCAATGCCCTGAATTGTTAGTCTTAACAAAATGACAAAGAGTCATAGCTCAAGGGACGCTGTAGCATCCCTCATTTTATAAATATTGCCTGACCAACCCCCACCCTCACCTATTTATATAGCAGTTTCCAGTTACTTTAGTTGTTATTTATAGAATCTCCTACATACCCTTGTGAGGCAGCTTGGGTAGATGTTATCCTCGTTTATTGATGAAGAACCTGAGATTCAAAGAGGCTCTCTTGCTAACAGAACACACGAGTAAATGGACATAAATCAGGCAGATAACGCTTCTCTGAAAGGAGACAATAGTCTAGTGGGGAAATAAAATATAAATAGGCATGCAGGTAGAAAGAGATGTTGCAGTTAAAAAATAGTATGAAAATTCAGAGAAGGAGGGGTTAGTGGAAAGTAATCTGTAGGGATGAGGGAATTTGAGAAGCCTTTACAGAGGAGGTGCTCGTGGGCCATCTTAGAACTGTCAGAGTTCCCTTTGAGGATCTTGGTAGAGAGAAGAATGGTGGGGACCTCACAGCTTTACTCTTACAGGTTCCCTATATTGGGCTTTTCATCATTTTATAGCCCAGGCTGTGTGACTTCCTTTGTGTTACCATCTCATCATAGTTATCATAAGTTCTGCTTTTCTTTTGAGATCTTGCTGGCTGTTTAATAAAAATGTGGTATGTCTTTAAATTTTACAAGTAAATGGTTATTTTTAATTCCCTAGAATAAAAATTGCAGTAAGCTCCCCCCCCCCAACTGGGATGATAAACTAATAGATATGTGAACTATCATATAATTCGTTTTTATAGAAGTGGATATTCTTTTAGCTATAACTATCTAATTAGCTAAAAATAAGCATCTGTACTGTTATGACTATGTTATTAAATCACAGAGTATGAAGAAAGTTTCAAGGACAATGGATTTATTTCTGGAACAAAGGAGAGGGTAAGGAAAAAAGCTGTGACTGGCAGCCAAATATAGAGCCCACCTCTGTTAGGATCTGCTGGCTTTTTTCGTCCCCTACAACATTTGTCTTAGATTTTATACATATAATACTTACCTCCCTACAGCATACCTTTGGCTTCCTCAGAAGCCCTATGAAGATACGGAGAACACTTATAATCGATACAACTTAAGAAAGTCGGTTTTAGTGGTCTTCATTAGAATCTGTAATTTTTAAATAAAATTCAGTTTTATGGCTTTTATATGTAAGACATATTTTAACACAGATACCAGTACAAAGCTATTATACTTTTCCTTTTATTAAAATATAAAGTACCCTTACTCTTTCACTTGTCAGATCCAGATCTGGCAGTCTCTCCTACATATACACTGACTGAAGGGCACAGAAATATATATGGAAGAATGTTGCTCCATTGAAACAGCAAAAAATTAAGATTATCTATATGTGCATCAGTACAGGAGTATATGAATTATAGTTTGCCCTATGATGAAATATTATGCCACCATAAAAAATAAGGTATTGATATAGAAAGATGCTAAGCTTTCCATAAGGAGAAAATATGAAGGCCAAGCAGTGTGATAGCATAAAAGCACTTGTGTACTGAGAGGGATATGTGTGTTATTTGTGTTTATCTACAACAGCTCACGTATGTCTAGACAATTTGCAACGTGCTGCACAAAATCTGTCCAGAATGCTTACATTTTAGAAGGAAACTAGAGTTGAATGGTACGTATGAGGGGAACAGTTTTACTCTGCACCATCTGCCCTCTCAATTCTTAGAATTGTTATCCCATGTGTGTATTACTTAAAAATAGGTAAAATAATTATGTAAAAAATCTATTAAATTTATTTGATTTATTCATAGAAATTAAAGAAGACTTTTGGCATTAAAGCCTCAACCCCCAAAACCTTGTTACTTCTTGGTTTAAATAATTACTGACACATATGAATAATCTCTGAAAAATATTACAATGCAATAATGAACTTCCACTATTATTTATAAAAATTACTATCAAAAATTTGAATTATAGAAGCTCGATTTGAGGAGATTTTTTTCCCCCCTGGTGTTTATGCTTCTCTTGAAGTGTCATGGAAACATTTGATGCTGATTCAACCATATTGAGCTCTTCAGTTCATTTGCAGTGTTAGGCTTTTATGCAGATGGCTCCTGATCATATGCTGGTTTTGGATTGACTCCTGTTTTTCAGAATCAGAAATTAGTGAAAGATTGTTTTCTATTATCT
The DNA here is from genome assembly GCF_027406575.1 of Nycticebus coucang. Lineage (NCBI taxonomy): Eukaryota > Metazoa > Chordata > Mammalia > Primates > Lorisidae > Nycticebus > Nycticebus coucang. The sequence goes on along the minus strand of NC_069790.1, from coordinate 63,405,417 downwards.
AATCATCTATTTAACTCTCTCCAATATAACAGAAGCATGTTTTAAAAAAGGAATTCTTTGTCCTTCTTATGATTTCATCTGACATGTTTCCAGAGTTGATTGTTTATTTTTATTTTCATTTTTTTGAAATAGAATCTTACTTTGTCGCCCTCAGAGTGGCATGGCATTATAGGTCATAGCAACCTCAAACTCTTGGGCTCGTGTCTCAGACTCCCAAGTAGCTGTGACTACAGGTGCCTCCACAACACCCAGCTATTTTTTAGAGATGGGGTCTCACACTTGTTCAGGCTGGTCTCAAACCTGTGAGCTCAGGCAATCCACCCGCCTAGGCCTCCTGGAGTGCTAGGATTACAGGCTTGAGCCACTGAGCCCGGCAGAGTTGATTTTTTTAAAGAAAAATGTTAGTAATTTATAAAAATTCTTCTGTGTTTTGCCACTGACACATTCCCCCCCCCCACCGCCCCCCATTCAGCTACTGTTAATTCCCATTGTTTCCTAAGCTGGTATCTTATTTCTTACAGTTATCTTCTGGTTATACTTCTCTTATGTGTTACTGTTCACTGTGAGTCTTAGACTTCTGAGAGGAGAAGGTCTGACTGGGTTAGTTATTATCCAAAATAGGGAAACACAGATAGAGTTCTCTCTCTCCGTCTATGTCACCTCATTGACTATTGATCTTTCATGCCTGGCCAGTACAAAGCTAGAGGGTTGGTCCAGTCAGATATGTCCAGAAATCAGAGTCATCTGAATCTTAATGTCCTCTCACGTACTTAGAATCTAATCTGTGCATAGTTCACCAGTCCAACAGCTCAACAGAAGATATTTTAACTTCTGTTAAATTTACCCCAGCCCTACTCAAAAAATAGAATGGACTAGAATAGAACAGAACAGAATAGAATAAAATGATAAAAAAAAAATAAATCTGCCTCGGAGAAAATTTAGATTTATATTTCATAACCCATAGGTCTAGGTTCAACTCATAAATAGTGTAGGGAAAGAACACAGGCCTCGTATTCACATAAAGTTTTTGTCTCTACTCAGCAACTTCCCAGGTAGATAACCTTGGCTCTTAGATAGAGATTGTGGCCTTCTAGGCAGAATAGGGAGAACTAATTCTTTGTAGGATTAATGTGAAAATTTAATATGATTGTATATGTAAATTGAGTAGAACAACAGAGTAATTATAATAGCAGTGAACATTTATTGAGTGCTTCCCAGGAGCCAAGCATTATTCTAAACCTCGAATGCCTATTACCTCATTCAGTTCTCATAACAACCCTGTAAGGTAAATATCCCCAGTGGACAGAAGAAGAAACTGACACACAGGCAGATTCCCTCACTTGCTTGGGATTACACACCTGGTAGAGGAAGGCAGTCAACAGTCACGTGCAGTTAACGTCTGTGTTACAATGATCCTCCTCATAAAGTCAGTGTCCCGTGTCCTGTTGTCTAGCACGACTCGTTTCTGCCCTTAAGTCCAAGTGGCCTTCTTAAATTCCATCCCATGTCTGATTCCGATGTGAAATGCCATCCTATCTTCTCCTCCTCCGTCACATCTAATCACAATCCTCAGTTCTTGAAGTTCAGTGACTCTCCCGGGAATTTGGAGGGGCATCATAGGGTAAGGATAGCGTTGTGTGCCGTCTGGCATGTTTTCCACCTCATCCCCAAAGCTGAGATTTGCCAGCTTCTGTGGGATTACCTCGGGAGGAGCAGCAGTTTTAGGCGTGCTGCTGTCCTTGGGATTCTGGTGGAGAAAATGTGTTCAGCCCTCTTTGCTCTTCATGTCTTCCTGTTCTCTCTTCTCCACTGGCGAGGCACTAAATATTTCAAGTAGGGTTAGTCCTTAAGCCAAACTGAGGTAAGTAACATTTGCCCCTTTAAACCACCCATTCTATCAGTCCTTCCTATTTCACTCACATCTCAGTAAGTCAATTTAATTAGAAGCTTTCAGCTACTGAAGAAATGGAAGATTAGTGAGAGAATGGGGGAAAGGTCATTTAGAACAGAACTACTCAAATTTTAATGTGCATATGAATCACCTCGAGACCTTGTTAAAATGCAGATTCTGATGCAGTAGGTCTGGGGTAAGGCTTCAGATTCTGCATTTCTAACAAGCTCCTGGCCAGGTCCTTGGTGCTGGTCTCTGCACCATACTCTGAATAGCAAGTATCTAAAAGTAACAAACACCCTAGGATGGTAGAGGATTTGTTCTGTTTCCTTTTCCAGGAACATTTAATAATTAAAAAATATTATGTCTCGGGCGGCGCCTGTGGCTCAGCGGGTAGGGTGCCGGTCCCATATGCCAGAGGTGGCGGGTTCAAACCCAGCCCCGGCCAAATTAAAAAAAAAAAAAAAATATTATGTCTCAGTAGGTTTTAGTTAATGTGACTGGCTGCTAGAAGAAACTTCATAATTTCAAACTCTGCCTGAGGCTGCTTACCAGTCAAGCCATTCCTGGCTTAAAACAAAGAGTAGTATGAAATTTGTTTCTCTGGCAATCAAGTTTTTTTTTTTTTTTTTTTTGCTGTTTTTGACCAGGGATAAAAGCAGGCATTTTCCTTCATCAGTATAATTTAGGGACTTTCAGATGGTTTATATTCCTTTTTACTTAGCTGTGTATGAGAGCATTGCTCAAGGTTGAGTCTCAGGTAACTAGGGAAACAGATGATTAAATTTACTTTGGTGCTAGGACCACATGTCTTTCACTATCTATTTCTTTGTTCCTTTAATATTACCTACATAAAAGGAAAGTGAAGTCAACTTTTATTTCCCCATCTTTGAATTTGGAGTCAGCTCGCTTGGACTGTTCATGGATATAAGTGTTAGAAATAATTTGATAACACTAATCTGAATAATGAAATATTGGAGAGCTTTAGATACAGACGTGCAGTGTTAGCAGAAACCGCCTGTAAAATGATGCAGCTAATTTTCCCTGTGATGGCAAAGGCTTACGCCCTTTATTTCTGTTTTCAGGGAGGAGAGCACTGTTATTACCAGGGCCATATCCGAGGAAATCCTGCCTCGTTTGTTGCATTATCAACATGCCATGGACTTCAGTAAGTGCTTAAAAATTTATTTGTACTGTTCATTCTTTCAGTAACTTATTTTCTTTATCTCTAATGCACTACAGTAAAAAATCCCTATTTTGTGTCAAGAAATATTCTTAAATCAGTGATGGGTCTGGATTTCTTTTTATGTTTTACAAACCAAGATTTTGTTTGTATTTTTTTAAGTTCCAGAAGATTATGGGGGGTACAAATGTTTTGGTGATATGAATTGTTTTTGTGCAATTAGAGTCAAAGTAGTAAATGTGCCCCTCACCCAGATAGAGTGCATTATACCCATCAGGTGTGAATTTACCCCCACTCGACTCCCTCTTACGTACTTGTTTTCCGTTGAGTTTTCATGCCATATATGTACATGGGTATTGATTAATTAGTTCCAATTTAATAACAAGCACATGTGGTGTTTGTTTTTCCATTCTTCCGAAGCTTCACTTAGAAAAATGGTCTCTAGTTCCATCCAAGTTGTTACAAATGGAATTATTTAACCTTTTTTTTCTGGCTGAATAGTACTCCCCATGGTATACATATACCACATTTTATTCATCCACTCTTGGGTTAGTTCCATGTCTTTGTAATTGTGAATTGTGCTGTAGAAAATTTTAAATTAGAGTTGCAGAAAACAGAGGCTTTGGAATTATAATACGTTACAGTGATAATTTGAAGCATTTTCTAGTTTCATCCAGCCTTAGACAGGAGTGGTTTGGGTAACTTTGGTTTCTATTTCTGTGGATCTTTAGCTCTTGATAACAGTTCCACTCCTACTTCTTTATATTCATTTTTACATTTTCATAGATTAATAGAAATTTCAGTAGATGGAAGCTTTCGGCTCCTTGCATAAGGACAAAAGGCTATAAGTAACCTTAAAGACCTACATGTTTAGTCCCCCTTTTCCCGCTTAGAATCCCACCTAACTCACAGCAAATTTGTAGGAGGGTTTGTCCCCAGACATCTCCAAGGAGCACAGCCCATCCTTCCTTGGGGACTCACTTCCTTTCTCATAACCTTCACTATCAAATCATGTTTGCTGATGTGTATCATGGGAATACATCCTCTTCCTCCATCCTGCGATAATGGTGATACACAGGTGGCCGTTTCTCATTTGTTTTGCAACCTCTTATAAAGCTACTGTTTCATTCCCCAGCATTCTATTTAAGCTAAATCATCTCATTTCCTTCTTGTTTGTTTTACTTTTTTTTGACACAGAACAAGCCAGCCCTTTAATTTAGTTTTGTTAAATTTTTGTTGGCAAACATAAATACTTCTTTCTGTTACCAAGTTAGTGATGTGGTTTTTTTCATCTAATAAGCAATTATTGAGTGTCTGCTGTTTGCTAGCCACCGGAAATATCAAGGCAATTGAAACATGAGTCATAAGACCTTTCAGGTTCATGGGGGAGGCCAAATGTAGCCCAGGCCAAATGTTAGGGAATGTGACAGGTATTTTTTTTTTTTCTTTGAGAAAGGAAAACAGAAACACTAGGGGGAAATTAGGTGAAAGCATTGGTACTGAAGAAGGGGTGAACCTTTAGAGCTCAAGAGGCATGTCCCCTAAAGAAGGTGACGTACAACAGGCTTTGATAGAATTATCTAAGGGAGGGACATTAGATTGGTATATCTTAAATCTAGGAAAGAGATCTAAATGGGAAAGACTGGAAAATCTAGCTAGGCTACCTAAGGGGCACTTCTGGTCAGGATATGGGAGTAGGGATGTTAGGCAGAAAGGAGAATATATAAGAATGAGTTAAGTAACTTTTAGAGAAGGGGGTCATGTACCTGAAGTAGGGAAGACTTCTTTTTGGTTGTTGTTTATTCTCAAAGACTTTTACTTACTGTAAATAAAGGTATAAATTTATTAAATAAATTCTTTGACTATGGAGATTTTTGCAAATGTTGATTCCATTCTTGATATCTGATAGCTTCTGTTTTCTTATTAGGAAAAAGAAACATTGCCATCCTTTTCAGCAGTAAAATTGTTATATGTGATCTCAAGACAAGCACAGCTGTCACGTAGGAATAGTACAGCTGCACCTTTTGACATTTGTGACAGCAAATTTATACCAGAGAAAAGAATGATATAAAAAATAAAATTTGTTTCCTCCTCTCTCTTCTTAAAATCTTAATCCAAAGCCATAATATAAGCATCTTGCTTAATATGTGTTCCACGTTGCCTTCTGATTTTCCAAATGGAATCAATCCTATGGGAATCAGAGAGAAGATATTAGTGCCTTTTAAGGGCTCCTCTGGGCCTGAGAACCTAAAAAAGATACTTGCTACAATCCTAATATTCTCATTTAAGGAAGGATGGAAAAATAATTTTTAGGAAATTTATAGTACCTAGATCAGGAGTAGGACTCAGAATCCGGCCTCAATTGTTTTAACTAGTAAATTTTACTTTTAGAAACTTTTAAAACTAAACAAAAATAAACAGAAAACTTACTGTGTGGTTAGGAACACGGTCAGAAAGCTCATTGAGCTTTCTTAGACTTTTATGAGAATGTTAAGTAAATACATTCTTATATCATTTACTATTTATTAATTCTCATCTTGATTGTACCTTCTAAACAAAAATTTCTAAAAGAATATTAGAATAAAATATTCTAAAAGAAATATTTTAGAAGGATATTATTAAATATTATATACTGTATGTTGTCTCAATAACAGTGATTTAGATATGATATATAATATTTCATCCATGCCTTGTCCTTTATAAATTACCAAGGACATATTGAGGTTTTTTTCTGTTTCTCTGATTTATTGAATTCAGTTGAAGAACATAAAGGGAGAAAAATCGGGTTTTTACATCTTGTCTATAAAAAATCTACAAGGGAACAATAGGCAGTGTTTTGGTCCTGGTATGTTTGATGTTATGACAAAATCCTGTAACTATGGGAACCTTGAAGAGAGGAAGCAAATGTGAGTTTATTGCCCTCTTGTGGAAATGTGTAAGAATAGCTGTTTCTTTTCAAAATCTTGTTTTAAGGCAGCCTATTAAAAATTTATTTTACTTTATTTTCAATTTCAGATTAATAATGAGGATATATATGATTAGGTTACATTGTTTGAATTTTTAAGGTAAAGTCCAAAGTCTGAGTTGTGGTTCAGTCCTTTATCCAGAGAGCGCACCATTAGCTTTTACATTTTAGCTCAATTGATCTATGATGACTTGTTCCTAGTTACAGGCTTTTATCAGATACATACCGTTATGGACTCAATATGAGAATTTATATAAATATAACAAAAGATGTCAATTCTCAATCAAAGCAACCAAACCATGTATTTTTTTCAGTTATTGAGAAATGAGTAATGATAATATTATCATATAGTAATATAGAGTCTTCTGAGATGTATTATCAGAATATGTTTTCTTTATACTGTGTACATGATGTTTAGTAATAAAAAGAAATGATTTTCTCATTGGATTTTAGTTTAAAACAAGAGTGAATAACATCTAGTACTATTTAAACACAATACTGTTGCTACTTTGTTGGTGTGCATGTGGATTTTGGCAAAGGTTTTATGCAATTTTCTGGATGAATCTGGACAATTCTTAGCAGGAGTAGAGAGAATGTTCACTGGCATATTTGGTCTACTGTTTTGAAGAGGCTGCCCTCTGATTCATTAACCATGTATATTGTCAGTCATATCTTACAAACTGCATCTGTTTATCTTTAAATTTGAAAAGCAATGTCATCCAAATTCAGAAAACACATGTGGTTTAAAACCACACAAATGTAAGAATAGCCATTCTCTGGGTATATAAAAGTTGTGGACATATGGAAGATGTTACGGCAGGAATGAAAGAATTTGGATAGGGGTGTAACTGGAGGCCATTATAATTGTGGCCTAGGGAAACCAACCAGTTTCACCAAGAGAAAGACAAATACTACTCTGTGTCTAACAGCTTGGCTGTCAGGTAGTCATTTCCACCCAAAGCTGAAAAATTACTGTAGAAGAGATCACACCTTGGGTACCGTCAGATACTGCGCTGACAAGTATCTTCAGCATTGTAAAGGGCCTGATCTCAGTAGATGCATCATGTTCTCCAAAAGGGGTGGCTATATGGATTTGTTTGGTGGGGAGTCAAGGCCATTTATACCTTTAAATGCTCTCAGAGGATCTCTCAGATGGCTGGTAGGCACCTCCAGCCTAAGACTACCTAAACGGAACTCTGGATTTGATCCTTCTCCTCCCCCCTGCTTCCCTGGATCTGCCCAGCTAGGTAATTTTGTTTAACGGCAACTCCATATTTTCCGGTGCTCAGGTGTCCTTACTGGCTCCTTTCTTTATTGCACATTCTATTTCAAATCCATCAACAAATCCTATTCATCCTACTTTCATAATGTATCGAGAATCTGACCAGTTCTCACCTACTTTGATATAAGGCACCATCTTTTTTCACCTAGATTATTCAAATAACTTCTTAGCTTCTATATTTTGTAGTCCTAAAAATTATTGTAACAGAGAAGCTGGGGTGATTATTTTGAAACTTAAGGGAGATTGTGTCCCCACCCCCCACTTAGACCCTTAGAGTGGCCATTCATCTCTTTGAGAGTAAAAGCCATGGCCCTAAGGGTAGCCTACCTATGATGGTCCCCGCTTTGCCCTTCACCAGTTCTGCTCCAGCCACACTGCCATCTTGCTGTCCTGGAACATGTCCAGATTCTCTTACCTTGGGCCGTGTATGAAATGCCCTTCACACGGGTATCCTCAGTGCTCATCCCTTCACTTCTTTCATGTCTTTGCTTACGTGTCATTTTCTCTGTGAAGCCTTGTGCTGACCCCCTTTCTCCCTTCATAAATCAACAGTCCTCTGTCTCTGGTCTCCCACACTCTGTCCTCTGGCACCGTTTGTTGCCCTTAATTTGTATTATTTTCCTTGCTAGAATTTGCCACTATCTAATATATATTTACTTGTTTATTAAATATTTATTGTCTGTCCTCCTTAGAATGCACATTGGCACCACAAGGACAGAGAATTGGTCAGTTTTGTTTGCTACTGTATCCCCAGCACCTAGAGCAGTTCATTGTAGGTGCTTTATGAATAGGTGTTGAATGAATGAATAGTGGGTAGCAGGTTGCAAATGAGCAACACGTGAACGCATCAGCCTGAGCTCTACTCTAGCCTCTCTTCTTACTGGTTATGTAATTTGAGCAAGTTACTTCCTCATCTCTTCCAGCTTCGGTTTCCTCACCTTATCCTGTACAATGAAGATAATCATTGTACCTTTCTTATTCATTTGTAGAAAAGATTAAATGAGTGTAAGGCAGTTAGCTCCTGGCAAGTTGTTTGAATGTGTGTTTTTTAATTGTTTGGGATTCACTGAGGACACAAAGAATTAGTTTATACTGATTGCAGTTGTTAGGTAAAGTCTCTCCTGTAATTGTGTCCTGCCCCCAAGAGGTGTGCCATACACCATGACCTCCTACCCCTCTCCCTCCTCCCCTCTCCCTGATCCTCATTCCACCATCCCCACCTTGTATTAGATCACCTACTGCTTTATTCCAGAATCTTCCAGTGGATGGTAAGTAGGTCATTCTCAGTGCTGTCCCTGACAGCCTGCTTTAGGATCACCTATAGTCACAGCCTATCAGTACGCCAGGGTGCTGAAAGACCTGAAATTTTACAAGCTCTCCACATGGATTTTTGCATATTTGAGTGTTAGAATTATATGTTAGCGGGGGAGCAGTGGACAACAGCTAGAGAATGGCAGAACTGAGCATGGGGGTGGGTTGGGTTGAGGGGACCCTATTTATGGGCAATCAGAGGGAGGGTCTTGCCATCTCAGCAATGTGTGTGGTTACATCTTGTGATGGAGAGGGACTGGGACATGTGCATTGAGAAGTAAACTTGTCCTCCAACTGCTGCTGAGTTTAAAATGATCTTATTCTGAGTTGAGAGTTGATAGTCATGCCTAAATATTTTCTTGTCCTTGGCAGTGGGATGTTCTATGATGGGAACCACACATATCTCATTGAGCCAGAAGAAAATGACACTTCTCAGGTAAGTGCTCCTATTTGCTGTGGCAAATTGAAATGTTTATGCTGAGAGCTTCTGTACTATTCTTTTTTCTCTGTTTTATTTTCATATTTCTTAAATTTGGGATAGTAAGTATATATATATATATATATATACTCCTTAATTTATGATGGTGCTATGTCCCAATGAACCCATCATCGGTGAAAAATGCATTTAATACCCCAGTTAACCCATCTGGATGCTCCTTGGCTTTCCAGTGGGGTGAAGTCCTGATAAAGCCATCATAAAGTAAAGAAGTTGTAAGTCAGGGACTGTTGGTATAGTTTTAAATTAGTTAAAATTGGGAATGTGTTTTAAAATTTTTTGTTTCTTTCTCTTTTAAATTGGAAATATATTATTTTCCCTCTGAGGAGTTTTGAAGCTTTCATTTACATCTCTACTCTAATGTGCTATGATCTGTCTTAGTCTGACTGAACTACCATAACAAAATATTGGGTTACTTAAAAGACAGACATTCATCGTGTCACAGTTCTGAGGGCCGGAAGTTCAAGGTGAAGGTGCTGGCAGGGTTGGTATTGGGTGAGAGCTCTCTCCTTGGGCTGCAGACAGCTGCCTTCTCACTGTGTTTTCACGTGGAAAAGAGAATTTTAGCTGTCTTCTCCTCCTCTGATAAGGGTACCAGCCATACTGAATGGGGGTCCTACCTTCGTGACCTCACTTAACCTTTATCACCTCCTTTGGACAAGTCCTGTTTTCAGATGAAGTCACACTGGGGGTTTAGAACTTCGACATAGGAATTTTTTGGGGGGGGGCACACATTCACTTCACAACAGATGAAATCCACAGGTACATGATTTTTCACCTATTCTCTTTTCCACATTCGAGATTTTTCTCCATTGCTCATTGCTTTTAAGGCCCTATGCAAAAGAAGTTTGGAGAAACCTAAGTCATCTTAATTCTCTCCCTTACTTTAGTTGAAACATGAAACATTCATTTTCCACAGATTAAAAAAGAATTGGGGCTGGGGACAGTGGTTTTTACCTGTAATCCTAGCACTTTGGGAGGCTAAGGTGGGAGGATTATTTGAGGCTAGGAGTTCAAGACTAGCCTGAGCAAGAGCAAAACCCTATCTCTAGAAAAAAATAGAGACGCTGGCTAGGTAGGGTGGCACAGACCTATATAGTCCAGGCTACTCAGAAAGCTGAGGCAGAAGGGTCACTTGACCCCAGGAGTTTGAGATTGCGGTGAGCAATGATGATGGCACTGCACTCTAGTCCAGGTGACAGGGTAAGACCCTGTCTCCAAAAAAAAAAAAAAAAAAAAGTTATAGACTACAGAGAAACACAAAACATTTTCTAATTCTGCACATAAAAATATTTTTCCTCTTATCAAGCAATACTGGCCAGAGGCAAGTCATTTAAAGGAATGCATGTTGTTAGCCATACACAGCCTCGTCTGGGAATCTGTATTATACATAAATTTTCTGAGTGCCCACTGTTGTCTATCCTTTCTCTTTGCTTGACAGTATGATTTTTTCAAAGGTAATATCATGAAACATGACTATTTATGATATTCTCATCGTTTTTTAGTAACTGGATTAAGTCAGATGAAATTATATCATTTAAATGCTTATTAATTTTTCTTTGAAGAAAAATATGACTTTTTATCTCTTTCTTTTAAATACAACTTTGTATGACGCTTGAATTTTAGAGCAGTGTCCACCTTGGGCATCTGCTTCTATCAGACATCCTGCTTCCCAGTATCAGGAAGATTGTTTGTGCTGTGATTTTTGCCCACCAAAGGTATCTGACTTTAAAAGGGGGCAGGAACCTATGAAAAGGCACCCCTGGTGGTAAACATTAACCCATTTTCCAAGATGTCTTACTTCTCCTTGGGGGAATAGATCCATTCATTTATTTTCCATTACTGCAGGCTTTGGCTTTTCTGTCTGTGAAGGCATTTTGCTTCTAATTGGATTTTGCTCTGGTGCTGGGAGAATACTGGAGTGAGTAGGAGGGTTGCGCCCTGGCTCGTTGCCTGTCTGAACCCAGGAGGATCCAGTCAAGTTACAGTTCCTTTAAGGGTCTCCTGCTATGATTGCCTGAGGCTGGAGATTTCTGGTTGTATATGCTTAATCCCTGTTGCTTATGTCATTTCAGGAGGATTTCCATTTTCATTCAGTTTACAAATCCAGACTGTTTGAATTTCCCTTGGATGATCTTCCATCTGGTATGATGTTCATATAGTGACTTCTCTTTAAAGGACAACTTCAGTAATTCATTTAGTGCTTTAGAACTAATTTATGTGTGGAATATTATTACCCACATCTGCTTGTGGCAGTTTTAGAGGGAAAGCCAAGTCACATCAAGAGGAAGAATAAAATGCAAATTGACATCATATTTATAGGGGGATGAGTTTGGAAAGATACGGCTGAAGCACACTGAAGGAAAGCTGTAATAGATTTTAAGACTAAAGGTACTAAGAGAAACAATGTTAGAGTCTGTATAGATAAAATATGTAAAAATCCACTCTCGATGAAATACTAGTTATGTAAAGATAGGGATGAACTCAGTCATTTTCCCATTTGTTGTTTGCTCATCTCTTTTCAGCTTCAGCATTTTAAGAGATCCGTTCTAGATTAACTATTGTTACTGGTATTGCTATTTGTGAAATTAGTCCTTTCTTCTCATGTATGTTTATAGGTCAGTTTATATGTCAACACTGATTTGAGAGCTGCACGACAGGGAGAGTAGTGCACTAATACTTGGGCCTCCTTAGTGGGGCAGTGATGACCCGGGGGGGGCGTTTGCCTCTGGCTTTACTGGACTTCCTCATTTTCTCTTTTTGAAGACAAAGTTGAGTTTTAGATTGTTTAACACCGCAAAGGTTCAGTCTGGGAGAGAGGCACAAAGGGCAGTGGAACAATTTCCAGCCTGAGAGGTAATCCTGAACTACTGCTTAGAGAATCCCAAAGAAGTTTACCTCGTTTCTGCATCAGAAAATGCAGTAATCTGATCACACCTGTGGTGCATCTTACAAAGGTACATGTGAGCCTTGGCAAATGTGGAATGTAAATGTCTTGGCAAAGTAACGAAGAAAATGCCAGGAGGGTATGTCAACTAATGAGATGAAAATGTGTCAAATATTCTATGAACCAAGGGTATGGTGCCCCATGATCATACACAGCTATGATTTAATAAAAAAAAAAGAAAAATAGGTATCTCCAATACAGATAGTAGAGAGAATATGCAAAGATAACATCTCTAATCAACAGGGAAGCATCCATCTATTCAATAAATGGAATTGGGACAACTAGTTAACTATCATTTCTTATAATATGTATCAGAATGAACTATAAATGAATAAAATAATTATAAAAATAAAAAAAAGAAAATGCAGTAACTGTTTTCTAATGTTCCTTCCTCTCTGAAATAAGTTTGTTACATTCCTGTTCTCCTGCAATCCCCCTGAAGAGAAATAATACTCCCTTCCTTTCTCTCTTGCTGCCAAAGGAATAGAAGATTTTACAGAATTCACTATTTTGAAAAATCTGCAAATGGGCATATTGGTGCTTTTACTTTACATAGACTTTTTAGACTGTTCCTTCAGTGTCCTTATGAAAATGTTTACAGTCCCTATTATGGGAAGAAAATAAATCATGACTAGCTGCCTAGGAATAAAGCCATAATTTTATAGGTATTACTGGAAGCAATCAACATTATTTAATATTTAAAGTAATAAATAAAGATCCTCCTAAGGACTTGATTGGAGGCTTGCTGTTGTATAACCTCATAATTTTTTTCAAGACTTTGTTTGGAATTCCTTTTCAGCAGAACCTTTAAAGGTGACTTGGCAGTTTTGCTGCTTACAAATCATTGTAAAATCTACAAGGATTTTTAGACATTTTCGTTGAAAACTTCGGTCTGTCTCAACTAGTTTCTAAAGAGAAATGGGCACTGCCACTTTGTTAAGGTGGTGCTTGTCACCCAAGATCATTTATGATTTACCTGCATAAATTAGAAGAAAAAACAAGAAATAGACAAATGTCAAATAAGTAGACAGATGAAAGGCAATTTTTATGAAATTAGTCCTCAAAAGTAAGCTTATTGATTTTAGGATAAATAAAGTTTAACCGGGTTGTGCAATATCAACATCCTTATCTTGCTGTAGGTTATGAATTTCCCAGGAATATGATCAGGTGTTCCTCAGACTAGTTTGACTGTAGAACCTTTTGTTTTATGTGACACATCTCTCAGGACTAGTGTTTCTATGAACAGATTTTGGAAAAATCTTAACTTCTATGAATCCCTTAGCACCCAGTTTTTAAAAAATTTGTATGTAATGAAATATATAACTCTGCGTACTACTTAATGAATTTTGACGTATGTACACTTCTCTTGAGATATAGAGCATTTCCATTACCGTAGTAACTTCCTTTGTACCTTTCCCCGTTATTGCCTCCCACCTCTGCAATCCATTTTCTGACTTTTTTTTCCTGTAGAGTTTTATCTGTTGGAGAATTTTATGAAGATGGTATCATGTCTTATGTCCAGCTTCTTTTGCTTGGCAAATTCCTGTGAGATTTATGTTTTCCGCAGTAGCAGTGGTTCATTCTTTGAAGTTACTGAGTATATGTGTATTCTATTGTATATACAATACAAGTTTACATGTATTCTATTATATGAGTACTCCATGATTTTTATCCATTCTGTTGATGGACATTTGGGTTGTTTCCAACTTTTGGCTATTATGAATAAAGCAACCATGAACATTCTCACACGTCTTGAGGGGGCACATATTTTCGTTTTCCTGGTAAATACATAGGAATGACATTGCTATGCCATAGGTAGGTATATGTTTAACTGTAAAAAGTGTTCACAGACTTTGCCATGCATAAGAATCATCTGGAGGAGAATTCTATCAAACCTTCAAGGAAGAGCTTATTCCTGTATGCAGAAATTATTCCAAAAAACTGAGGAAGAAGGAATCTTCCCCAACACATTCTATGAAGCAAACATCACCCTGATACCAAAACCAGGAAAAGACCCAAACAAAAAGGAGAATTTCAGACCAATCTCACTCATGAACATAGACACAAAAATTCTCAACAAAATCCTAGCCAGTAGATTACAGCTTATCATCAAAAAAGTCATTCATCATGATCAAGTAGGCTTCATCCCAGGAATGCAAGGCTGGTTTAACATACGCAAGTCTATAAACGTTATCCACCATATTAACAGAGGCAAAAATAAAGATCACATGATCCTCTCAATAGATGCAGAAAAAGCATTTGATAAAATCCAGCATCCTTTTCTAATTAGAACTCTGAAGAGTATAGGCATAGGTGGCACATTTCTAAAACTGATTGAAGCTATCTATGAAAAACCCACAGCCAATATTTTACTGAATGGAGTAAAACTGGAGGCTTTTCCTCTTAGAACTGGAACCAGACAAGGTTGTCCTCTGTCACCTTTACTATTCAACGTAGTGCTGGAAGTTCTAGCCAATACAATTAGGCAAGACAAGGAAATAAAGGGAATCCAAATGGGAGCAGAGGAGGTCAAACTCTCCCTCTTTGCTGACGACATGATCTTATACTTAGAGAACCCCAAAGACTCAACCACAAGACTCCTAGAAGTCATCAAAAAATACAGTAATGTTTCAGGATATAAAATCAATGTCCACAAGTCAGTAGCCTTTGTATACACCAATAACAGTCAAGATGAGAAGCTAATTAAGGACACAACTCCCTTCACCATAGTCTCAAAGAAAATGAAATACCTAGGAATATACCTAACGAAGGAGGTGAAGGACCTCTATAAAGAAAACTATGAAATCCTCAGAAAGGAAATAGCGGAGGATATTAACAAATGGAAGAACATACCATGCTCATGGATGGGAAGAATCAACATTGTTAAAATGTCTATACTTCCCAAAGCTATCTACCTATTCAATGCCATTCCTATCAAAGTACCTACATCGTACTTTCAAGATTTGGAAAAAATGATTCTGCGTTTTGTATGGAACCAGAAAAAACCCCGTATAGCTAAGGCAGTTCTTAGTAACAAAAATAAAGCTGGGGGCATCAACATACCAGATTTTAGTCTGTACTACAAAGCCATAGTGCTCAAGACAGCATGGTACTGGCACAAAAACAGAGACATAGACACTTGGAATCGAATTGAACACCAAGAAATGAAACTAACATCTTACAACCACCTAATCTTTGATAAACCAAACAAGAACTTACCTTGGGGGAAAGACTCCCTATTCAATAAATGGTGTTGGGAGAACTGGATGTCTACATGTAAAAGACTGAAACTGGACCCACACCTTTCCCCACTCACAAAAATTGATTCCAGATGGATAAAGGACTTAAATTTAAGGCATGAAACAATAAAAATCCTCAAAGAAAGCATAGGAAAAACACTGGAAGATATTGGCCTGGGGGAAGACTTCATGAAGAAGACTGCCTTGGCAATTGCAACAACATCAAAAATAAACAAATGGGACTTCATTAAACTGAAAAGCTTCTGTACAGCTAAGGACACAATAACCAAAGCAAAGAGACAACCTACACAATGGGAAAGGATATTTGCATATTTTCAATCAGACAAAAGCTTGATAACCAGGATCTATAGAGAACTCAAATTAATCCACATGAAAAAAGCCAACAATCCCTTATATCAATGGGCAAGAGACATGAATAGAACTTTCTCTAAAGATGACAGACGAATGGCTAACAAACATATGAAAAAATGTTCATCATCTCTATATATTAGAGAAATGCAAATCAAAACAACCCTGAGATATCATCTAACCCCAGTGAGAATGGCCCACATCAGAAAATCTCAAAACTGCAGATGCTGGCGTGGATGTGGAGAGAAGGGAACACTTTTACACTGCTGGTGGGACTGCAAACTAGTACAACCTTTCTGGAAGGAAGTATGGAGAAACCTCAAAGCACTCAAGCTAGACCTCCCATTCGATCCTGCAATCCCATTACTGGGCATCTACCCAGAAGGAAAAAAATCCTTTTATCATAAGGACACTTGTACTAGACTGTTTATGGCAGCTCAATTTACCATTGCCAAAATGTGGAAACAGCCTAAATGCCCACCAAGCCAGGAATGGATTAACAAGCTGTGGTATATGTATACCATGGAATACTATTCAGCTATTAAAAAAAATGGAGACTTTACATCCTTCGTATTAACCTGGATGGAAGTGGAAGACATTATTCTTAGTAAAGCATCACAAAAATGGAGAAGCATGAATCCTATGTACTCAATCTTGATATGAGGACAATTAATGACAATTAAGTTTATGGGGGGGGAAGCAGAAAGAGGGATGGAGGGAGGAGGGTGGGGCCTTAGTGTGTGTCACACTTTATGGGGGCAAGACATGATTGCAAGAGGGACTTTACCTAACAATTGCAATCAGTGTAACTGGCTTATTGTACCCTCAATGAATCCCCAACAATAAAAAAAAAAAAAAAAAAAAAGAATCATCTGGAGGGCTGCCAACCACAGATTTCTGGCCCCAACCCAAGAGTTTTTAATTCAGTATATCATGGGCTGGTTTTGAGAGTTTGCATTTTCAGCAAGTCCCAGGGGGTGATGTTGATGCCGCTGGTGCAGGAATCACATTTTGAGAACCACTATGTTATGAGAAATTGCTGAACCTTTTCCCAAAATGGTTATATTTGATGCTGTCCTCAGCACTGCACGGGAGTTTTAATTGTGCTGCATTTTGACTAACATTGGCTGTGTCATTCTTTAATTTCAGCTCTCCTGCCGTGTGTTGTGCTGTCTCACATCAGTTTAAATTTGCATCTTTCATATGACTAATGATGTGTAATATGTGCTGTTGGCACTAATCAGAATGTTTGTCTTTTTGTTACTGAGGTGTGGGAGTATATACACGTTCTGGGTATAAGGCCTTTATCAGATATGCCTTGTAAATATTGTCCAGGTCTTTGGCTTACCTAATGGTGTTTTGTGATGTGCAGGCATTTTCATTTTGATGAAGTCTGACATCAGTTTTGATGATTATTGCTTTGTCCGAAGAAATAATTGCAAGCCCCAAGTTGCGAGAATATTCTCCAGTGTTTTCTTTTAAAAGCTTTATGGTTTTATTTTTTTATGTTTGATCTGTGATCCCTTTCTGATTACTTTTTGTACATGGTATAAAGGTAAGGGTTGAGTTTTATTTTATCTTACTGTTTTGTGTGTGGATGTCCAGTTATTTAACATCATTTGTTGAAAAGTACTTCATTTCCTTTTATCAATGTTTGAAGTCTTTGTCAAACAGTATTAACGTGGGTCTCTTCCTTGACTCTAATTGGCTGCCCTTATCACGCTTTTTTGCTTATGGAATGTTTTGAAATCAGACAACATAAATTTTCCATTTTTTTCAAATTTGTTTCAGCTATTCCAGGTCCTTTGCATTTCCATCCACATTTTGTAACAAACTTGTCAACCTCTACAATTCTGGATTTTGATTAGAATTGCATTGAATGTGTAGATTAATTTGGGAAAAAGAGACATCTGTACTGAGTCTTCCAGTTTATGAACATAGCATATCTCATTTATTTAGGACTTTTAAAATTTCTCTCAGTGTTTGGTCATTTTTAGTGTAGAGGTTGTATTAGTTATCTATTGCTGTGTAACAAATTACTCCATAACATTTATTATGTCACAATTTCTGAGAGTCAGGAACCTGGGTTTGGTTTAGCTGGGTGCCTCTAGCTCAAGGTGTCTGGGACTTTAATCTCATCTGAAGGTTCAAGTGGGAAGGATTTGCTTCTAAGCTTGCTTATAGAGCTGTTGTAAGGCCCCAGTACATTGCCACATGGGCCTCTCCATAGAGCTGCCTGCTCCCTGCACCCCCAGAATAAGGCAGATAGCTTGTTCTAGGAGAGAGAGAGAGCAAGGGAAGAGAATGTTGTATCTTTTGATGGGGTGATTAATCCTTTTATCATTATAAAATTATAAAATAATGCTCTTTTTCCTAATTTTATTTATTGCTCCGAAGTTACATTGTTTTATATTAATATTTCCTTCATAGTTTTCTTTTTTTTTTTTTTCTTTCTTTCTTTTTTTTTTTGGAGACAGTGTCTCACTTTGTTGCCCTTGGTAGACTGCCCTGGTGTCACAGTGCACAGCAACCTCAAACTCCTGGGCTTACGTGATTCTCTTGCCTCAGCCTCCCAAGGAGCTGGGACTATAGGCACCCACCACGACGCCTGGCTACTTTTTGATTGTAGTTGTCATTGTTGTTTGGCAGGCCTGGGCTGGGTTTGAACCCACCAGCTCCAGTGTATGTGGCTGGCACCCTACCTGCTGAGCCATAGGTGCCGAGCCTCCTTCATAGTTTTCTTAAGATTAATGTTTGCAAGGTATATTTTCTTCCATATTTTACACTTAAGGTACTCTCTTGAAAACTACTTATAGTTAGATCTTGCATTTTTTTTAAATGAGAGAGGATGCCTAAGATGGAAGCCATAGTCTCTTTGCCAACCTGATCTCAAAAATGACATGTCATCATTTTTGCTATATAATGTTTACGAGAACTATGAGTCATAAACTCCAGTCCTCTCTCAAGGAGATGAGATTATACAACTGTGTTGTATTAGTTGTTTGTTATTGAGTGACAAATGACCACAAAGTAGCATCTTAAGACAACACCCATTGATTATATCAGTTTCTGTGGCTCAGGAGTCTGGGTATGGCCTAATTAGATGGGTTCTCAGCCTCAGATTCTCACATCGGCAGCAATTGAAGTGTTAGGTAGGGCTTAGCTGTGGCAGGATCTGTAGTAGTTGTTGGCAGAATTCAGTCCTTTTCATCCCTTGGGATGATTTTCTTTTTCTGGCTGTTGGTTGTCCTCTGTCTTTTGCCATGTGGGTCTATCCATAGGTTAGGGTAGCTCACAACATAGGTGCTTGTGTCACAAAAGCCAATAAGGAAGAGGGTCTCTAGCAAGATGGGTTATAATTTTATATAATGTTATCTTGGAAGTGTTGTTCCATCACCTTAGCTATGTTCTGTTGATTAAAGAAAGAAACAGGTTTCCTCCAGACTCAGGCAGTGGCATTACACAAGGGCATAAATCCTAGGAGGTGAAGTAATTGGAAGCATCACCTGCCTGCCACCATAGTTTGACCACCACTGACTCCTGTCCTTTCCACACGCAAAATACATCCACTCCCTCCCAAGGTCTGTAAGAGTTTCATCTCATTGTAACATTTGTTCAAAACCCAGAATCTCATTATCTAAATCAGGTCCAGGTGTAGAAGTGGGTCCTTGTGTGTCATTCCTCTCAATCCTTCCATATGTAAAACTAAAAAACACGTTATCTGCTCTAATTCCCTCAGCATTCACTAGTGGACCAATAAGAGGATAATTCTCTTTCAAAAAGAGGGAAATTGGAGGAACAAGGAAGACACTGATCACAGCAATTCTGAAATTTTGCTGGACAAAGGGGAACTCTTCCTTGATTATGTTTCAAGGCCTGGAAATAACTCTCCATGACTCTTGGCTCCACCCTTGCAGCCCTTGGTTCTGCCTACTTTCCTAGTCCATGAAAGGAGCACATGTTTGCAGCTGAAGTTTTAGCAGCCTGTTATTCTAGTTTTCTAAGATTTAAACCATCAAAAGTAAGGCCTTGAATTTTGTCAAATGTATTTTATGCATCTATTGAGATGGTCCTATAATGATCTTCTTGAATCTATTAACGCAACTTGTATAAATATGAATTAGTTTGCTTTCTTAGATGAAGCCCACTTGCTTATGGTATGTTATATTTTTACATATTGCCAAATCTTTCATAATTTTTTGAAATTATGCAGGTTGGTAATCTAGAGTGATTTTTTCCTATTAAGATAATAAAACATTCATGTGAAAAGCAAATACATTTTCTCACATTTTGGGACAGTGGTGTAATTCCAGAGCACTTTTCCATTTCTATAAGTAGTACCTAAGAATACTGATAGTGCTTCATCTTTAGCGCTGTGTAGCGTTACTCCCGCAGGAAGCTGCACGTCAGACTCTCAACCATCAGAGTTTCAGGAAATTTGCACCACAGGGAAATGTTTACAGTTTTTCTTTCACTTTTTAGGAAGGCCTTCCCTTATAAATAATCTAATCTGTAATTCAGAGATGAATCTATATGTGTAAGTGGTCGATGTGTTAATGCTGACACACAAGTTAGGAGGGGTTTGGATTTTTACACCTGCTTCTAAGAGCAAAGCCTGCGATAAATTTGATTATGGGGCAACTAATTGGAAAAAATTAACCCAAAATTTTGGTGCCCTATAATAATTTCTAATCATGAACTTGTAAATGTGTGCTTATTTATTCTACTTGCTTCTCACTGCCTCTTTATTTTGCTGCCTCTAGAAGGTTAGTAATGAAAGTGAATGTCAAGTTGGCTATTTAGGAGATTCTTGATAAAGAATGTTACGGTATTTAAAGCAGAAATATGAATTGAGATAAGCTACATCAGAAATACGTTTGAGACTTTATGAATTAATCATTATATGTTTATTAAGTATTAATATGATACAGTTACTTAGATTAATGTTCAGTTTAAGCATTAAGTACAACATTATATGGGATAAAATTCGTAGGAAGGAAGGGTAGGTAAAAATTTGATTGCCCTGTATTAAAGAAATCTGGCACAAGTTAAATTAATTTCAATTAAATTTCCTTTTAGAATTCCAACAAGTAAACATCACTTCACCAAAATTCATTTTGAAGCCAAGACTAAAAAGGAGTAAACGACAGGTATGTGTTCACAGGTGTTTGTTGTGATATTTTATTTTTTTTTTTAATTTGGCCGGGGCTGGGTTTGAACCCGCCACCTCCGGCATATGGGACCGGCACCCTACCCGCTGAGCCACAGGCGCCGCCCTGTCGTGATATTTTAAAACACTTGGTAACTGCTAGTCACATGGATCTGCTTTAAGTCTCTGTGAGAGGACGAGTACTGTTTTCAGGCATTTGCCAGGGCATGGGTAACAAAAAGGGCAGCAGGTTGGTAGGAACATTAGGAATGGGGCCTTATTATTTCACAGACTCAAAAGGATTCAAGATCATGGTGATAACATGCCTCCCCATCCTATTGTGGATTATGAGGCCTCAGCTTGTGGTGTCTCAAGTTCTTTCCACCACAGGCCTCTTTCCTTGCCCCGATATGCACCACATCATGGAGTCTTGTATGGACATATCCTTATCCCCTTGAAAACAATTCCTTATGAGTGACTACATCAGGTTTTTAAGTCACAACATGCTACTGTCTCATTTGGTCTACTTTGGAGTCCATGACATAAAACTAGGGCATAGTTTTATGGTTCTTCAACTAGATCTTGAACTGGGTAATACATAGTAATAAAAACAACTGTTTATATAGTGCTTTAAATCAAATGAAGTAGCTTACTTCTTTACTAGTATTATTAAGAATAATACTTTACTCTTATTTTTCTTTCACAGAAAAGTGATAGCTCTGACATGTGACAGTGACTTATCCACAATCACAGGGTTGGTAAATTCTTTAGATACAGCGAGAGCTTTGGGCATCAGGATCAAGATGTTACCACTACTGGCATTGACTTGTATGCCCTGGCATAGAGGCATAAAACCCAAAAAACACAGGATGAAGGAAATAGATCTCTAGTAAGATCAAGCAGTTGAAAGAACCATGTGTCTTCTTTTTCTTACTTTGAAATAAAATTTCACACATATTTTTATTGTGAATAATAATTGCTAAATTGCATTGAATATTTACCCTGAACTGTATTAAAACATTTACTCCTCCTAAAAATCTTATGAGGAAGGTATTATTACAGTGTTTAGGACTTTGCATTTTTGGGGGCCTTGTAACATTTGCATTATACTTACTGGTTCATTATCCCTAATGCCAGAATCCAAAATATGAAACGTTACAGTGAACATTCAACATCACTGAGCATCATTTTGGCATGCAAAGAGTTTTAGATTTAGGGGAATTTTGGATTTTGGATTTTCTGGTTGGGGTACTCAACCTATCTTACTTGCATTTTACTGATAAAGGCAACAAAGCTGAAGAAGCTTAAGAAACTTGCCCGTGGTCTCACAGAGCAACCCAGTGGTAGAGCTGGGATTCTGACCTTGGAAGTCTGGTTTCAAAGAAGTGCTATACCATGTATGTGCTATATATTGCCTCTCAGAAGCCCATGTGTTCCATAAGTCACTGCCATGAACTTTATATGTGTTGTGAACATACACACACACAGAGACATATATCTTGAAGCCCAGTTAGATGAAAATACAGTATTTAATTTAACAAATACAGGATTTAATTAGAAACATTTGTGTGAATTTTTAATGGAGAGAATAGGATAATATTCTTTTGATGTGTTCTTTGAAATTCTTCATAAATATCTCAACATCCAGGCATTTGCTAAGCAGATATATGCTTGACTTCTCTTTCTGAGACAGTTATGGATACACGCACTGAGATGCTGTAAAAGTGTAAGGCCAATGTGGCTGCTTTCTGACATTACGAAAATATTGGGACTTGAAGTTGACTGTATTAACTTGGTATGCTAGTACAGTGTCTCCCATAATTAGCAAAGCAGATCCTATCATTTTAAAAACACCACCCCCTTTTTAAAAATACTCTTGTCATTGGATACAATTTAGTGTTATTAATCAACTTAATTGTTTTATGATTCTTTTTGAAAAGTTTTAAAGTTTAGGAGCGCAATGAGATAAAATTCATGTGGATCTTTTTTTTTTTAAAGTTTATTTTAAATGCAGCACTCACACCTTGTATGTATTGATGTAGATTTCATTGTATACCCTCCTCGCAAAAAGTGCCCTTGGGCAAGTGAACCAAAGATTTGCTAAGAAAAATATGTATGGAAGCACAACATAAAGGCAGCTATTAATTTTACAGACTTTGTTTAGATTTGTGTTTTAGGCTCACTGCAAAGAACAAAGGCAATGGCCGCTTAGTGGCTCTTGTCTATAATATTCATTCATTGGCCGTGATTTTGAAAGAGGAAAATGTTTGTTGTTGAACAGAGATCTAGCTATAATAGATAATCCAGGACTGCCTGGAAGTTCTCAAAGCTATCCAATAAAAAGCCTCATGTCATTTGGGGGATCCCCTGAACCATACTGGAGGAAGGACATATCTCAAATCCAGGTTGGAGATTCAAGAATACAAGTGCCAACCTCCTCAACCCTCTCAGAGTTCCTTAGGACCTTAAGTTAAGGCCCAAAGAATACTCTTTCTCTCTTACTGTTTCCAAGATATACAGTTAAATGAAAACAGCCTGATGCAGAAAAGAGTAAAATAAATGAAAGAACAAAATGAAGTATCTATTCATATTTAATCTTACATGCATAAATTTTAATATTTCTGAAAGAAACTAGTAACTTGCTGAACCCATTGTGAGGGAAGAAGTAGGAACTGGGTAGATGGGGAGACAGAGGTGAAAGGAAGACTTTCATCCTACTTTTTATACTTCTTTAATTTTTTGAAACATTTAAATTTATTACCTCAAAAACTAAGTAAGTTGATGAAATTTTTTTTAAAGGACAAGGAATAAAAAAGGGGAATTTTGTGGTTGATTTCTTCTATATGTTTAGTTTTTCACAGCCCAGTGTAGAGGGCTTTTTACATTGCTGTTTCCTTTCTTCTGTTACAGCTTCGGCGATATCCTCGTAATGTAGAAGAAGAAACCAAATACATCGAGCTGATGATTGTGAATGACCATCTCATGGTAGGATTTGCTTTTGTTTTCTTAACTTTTCCATGACTAGAATAAAACTGGTGGGTGCAAACATATGTTTAGAAGAAACAAGAAGCCTATCAAGTTGTAACTCAGAGAGGGTATTTGTGTAACCAAACATCTTTGTTAACCGGTGACAACCTGCAAGTAGAAAAAATTCTTAGGTGGTATAGGGTGGCGCCTGTGGCTCAAGGAGTAGGGCGCCAGTCCCATATGCCAGAGGTGGCAGGTTCAAACCTAGCCCCGGCCAAAAACCACACAAAAAAAGAAAAATTCTTAGGTGGAAGTAACTAGTAATGATTTTTGAGGCTCCAAAAATATTTCTGTAACTCATCATGGTAACTCCTTGAATTTGCTTGATTCATGTAGGCACTGCAAATTGAATCTCTGCTTAGTAAAATGACAATGTTTAATTAAGAAAAGTGGAAATTTTTATTTTATACTGACAAAGTATGTGAGGCACCAATTATGTGATATAGTCTGCAATGTACAGCTTTATCCTAATAAAAGCAATTTTTCTTTTTCTTTCTTGCTATGCAGAAAATTATTTGGAAATATTTATATGGCTAAGGAGTGAAGCTTCTTAGGATGAGAATTTAGCAAAACTTTTCTCTTGCTGAATCAAATGATTTCGATCCACAGTGCACATATTAAATTCATGGTCATGTTGCAGTCGGTATGGTTACTTTCATAGCACAGCAGTGAATTACGATGTTAATTATTCCACGTAACCACAGTTTGAAACTAAAAATGTTCAGTGTACAGATTGCTGAATTTTATTCAATTTCATGTACAAGTGCATTTTAATTTATCTTGAATGATTTATTTAAGAGAAAATGTTTTGTTTATAAATAATGTCAATCTCTATTGTTGCTGATAATAATAATAATACAGTCAGGATTCAGTGCTGTTTCCTTGGTCAGTCTAGGTCTAAATTTTGTCTTTCTACCTGTTTGAATCCAGTGAATGTTACTGTTCCTTAGGATTTTTATAAAATAAGCTGCAAAATCATATATTTTGCAGATATATCACAAATCCTTAGATAGTCACAAATTCAGATATCTGTAGACATCTGTAGACAGGTAATATAAGTGAAGCGAACTAGGTAGTTATGAGACAACAGGGAAGGATGAGGCCTGTGGCAAAAGGGAAGGCACATGGTGTCTAAAGGGAGCAGCTGCCTCTTAGGACTTGCCAGTTATTATCATGTGGGGATGCCAGTTTCAAGTGAAGCCAGAAATGTTTATAGCTCCTGATTTTTAAAGTACCCAGAGATACTTTAAAAGATATATGTGATCTACATCTAGCCTCTTTGTGACCTTTATCTTAGGTTAAGTCTTATAGAATTTGTAAACTTTTATACTTTTAGCAGTATTCACATTTACTTTTTCTGGCTATACTCCTACTTAGATTTGTGTTTCCTGCAATTCATAGACAGCTTTCATATATTTTAACATTTTGAATAATAATCCTGATAAAAATATGCCTATGAAATGAATGGAGTATTTTTTACTTCATCTCACAGATGAGTAAATGGAGGCCTCAAGCTTTAACGAAACTTCCCTCAAGCTGCACAGCAGATAAAGATCGATGTCTCAACTTTGACGTTTTTTCATGTATTTACAGAAAGCACATTTTTTATATTTTTAGGAACCTTTCGATTATACCATGTTTTCTTTATTGAGATGATTATTTCCTGATAACTTTGGAAGCCTTTCACTTGTTTTCTTTTGCTTTCAGTTTAAAAAACATCGGCTTTCCGTTGTACATACTAATACCTATGCAAAATCTGTGGTGAACATGGCAGATGTAGTAAGTATCAACTTGATTCAGTATTGCCCTGGGGGAATTTGATCTGATTGTTAATAGAATGAACGATATGGTCCTTAAATTTTTGCTGCTCCAAATTTTACTGTAGGCAAGCTATCCCTGGGGACCTTGTAATTGACTGCATTGACTTTGATCTCTGGCTGGGAAGAGGAAGAAGTCAAGGTTATCTGTAGATTTGCCTGAAATTCCTTCCTATGAATTCTTTTTACAGGGTGCCAGAAAAGGGATGCTAGGAAGCCTTGAGTAGGGTACAAGTATTTGTCAAAAAGGATCATTTGTTTTTATTCTGTTCTTTGGTCTTACTCCTGAAACACTTTGTTCTGTTACTTAAGGGAAATTGGAACAATAATCATCTCTCTTAAAAATAGTAATGTTTCAGGGCGGTGCCTGTGGCTCAGAGGAGAAGAGTGCTGGCCCCATATGCCAGAAGTAGCGGGTTCAAACCCAGCCCCGGCCAAAAACTGCAAAAAAAAAAAAGTAGTAATGTTTCCTTTAAAGGAGCTTTAAAGTCTTGTTCATAAATGATTTTATTTTACCACATACACAGCTGATATGTTCATTTTATTAATATATTAGATATATAAAGACCAACTTAAGACCAGGATAGTATTGGTTGCCATGGAAACCTGGGCGGCTGACAACAAGTTTGCTATATCTGAAAATCCATTGATCACCTTACGTGAGTTTATGAAATACAGGAGGGATTTTATCAAAGAGAAAAGTGATGCAGTTCACCTTTTTTCGTACGTAACTTTTGTAATAATTTATTACTTTCTTTGATTCTATGTTGAATGTTCTGTTACTTGTGACTGAAATGTATCCTTTCTACTGCACAATTAGGATTTGATATGGCTGATACATTTGGAAGAAGTTTTAAAGAATAGATTGAGGTTGTGAAAATTTAAGAGATTTAATTTTCAGTTATTTTATTATTTTATGCCTGTTTTAATTTTTCAAGAGATTCAATCAAAGCATCTATTGAGTAAAAGTACTACTAATGTTCATTTAGCATATTTATAGTCTTTAAAGTTGCTGTCTTTTAAATGTAATGTTCTCTCTCTTTTGAATTCTAATACAAGAGCTTAGTATTTCTGGAGTTTACTTTTAATTTTTTTCTCACTCTTCTGTGGCTTTATTTTTGGTAACATATAACATATTGGTAATAGCAATTTATATATATTAGCATTTAAAAGAACTTCTCATCTAGAGTCAGAGCTACTGAAGAAATAAATGAAAAAATGATTTTGAGCAACTTTTAATTTTCACATAATTTCAAATTTAGAGAAAAGTTACAAGAATACTATGAGGAAATTATATATGCCATTTATCCAGATTCATCAATTATTCACATTTTCCCTAATTTGCTTTATGATTTCCTCCCTCCCTCACTCTCTCCCTCTCTTTTATCCATTGATGTATCTATCAAATTTTTTTTCCCCCTAAACCTTTTGAGGGTAAGTTGAAAACTCTTACTAGGCGTTTACTAATAAATACTTCAATGTGTATTCTCTAAGAATAAAGGGATTCTCTGATTTAACCATAGTAAATTATCAAAACCAGAAAATTTAAAATCAACACAATACTTTCGTGTCCTTCACAGCCCTTCAAATTTCACCATCTGTCTTTCATAGCTGATTTTCTCTCCATCCAGGATCCACTTGAGGATCACACATTGTGTTTAATCATCATATTTCTTCAGTCTTCCTTAATCTGAAAGATTTCCTCAGTTTCTTTGTCTATTTTGAGCTTAACACAATTGAAAAAGTAAGCCAGACTTCCCATCCTTGTGGGAATGTCTGAGATTCAAGTTACGTATTTTTTGCAGAAATAGACACAAAAGTGATTTTTGTATCTTTCTCACAGTATATCGTGTCAGCAATTCTTTTTTAATAGGTACACATCAATTTAAATTAAGTGGGAAAACATCTCTCAGAAACCCTTTTTCTTTGGTTATATGTGGAAACAATCTTCCCATTTTCCTCTTACCTCATGAATATAGTGTGTAGAAATTTTATGTACATTGTGAAAGTAAATGTGGTAAATTAATAATGAGAGGTGCTGTGATATTTGAACTGTGAGCAGTAAGCATCTTCCATTTCCTTTTCTAAAAGGGGAAGTCAATTTGAGAGTAGCCGGAGCGGGGCAGCTTATATTGGTGGGATTTGCTCGTTGCTGAAAGGAGGAGGCGTGAATGAAGTAGGTGTGAACATCTATACAATACAAAGTGGTATGATGGCTGAAAATGTTTTCCTAATATTTAAGTGTTCGTTTCTTAGTATTCCTCGTACTCCAGACATTAAGTTGCATATTTTACTGTAATTCACCAGAGGACAGATGGGGAAATAATGGAAGACAGTATGTGATAATTGTGTTCATGTTCTACTTAGGATAATTTCCAGACTAAGCTATTTACAGGTTATATGGAAAGCATCTTTACCTTCATTGAAAATAAGGCCCTATGACCTTTGAATAATTATTGGATATTTTCTTCTTTCCTCGGTAATTGAAAAATTTGGGGAGAAAGAAATAGAATGAGTTTTTCAAAGGATTCCTTT
The DNA here is from genome assembly GCF_027406575.1 of Nycticebus coucang. Classification (NCBI taxonomy): domain Eukaryota; kingdom Metazoa; phylum Chordata; class Mammalia; order Primates; family Lorisidae; genus Nycticebus; species Nycticebus coucang. The sequence continues at coordinate 63,377,206 of NC_069790.1, read as the reverse complement.
CACTTCTAAGGTGTTAAACCTGATGGGAAGTGATCTAAAAGAGAAATGCTTGAATCTTTGGAAGGTTACATATTAAAAAAGTTCTTATATTTATTGACTAAAGATCATCACTACTTCCTGTAACTCATTCCATTTGTTTTTGAAGCCATATTCTGTTCCATTTGGAGGGAATATTAAGAGTGCGAGTAGACACATAAAGATGAATAAGTTCCAAATAATTTTTACACATGTATTTTTATTTCATATTAACTAAAAGAACATTTTAATCATGGATAAGAATTAAGATTTTCAGGAATGTCACTGGTGAAATTTAGACTCAGAATTAGACTTAAGTGATGATTGACTGGCTTGATGATTGACTGGCTTCTAGTCTTCCCTACAAGGTATAATCAAACATGGATTTCTTTCTTACTACTTCTTCACAATTTCACATTCAGCACTAGCTACAATGTGGTTAGCCTCCGCTAAAGAGAATGTTTAGAAATTTCTGATTTTCAATAATATTGTGACATTTTTCTCTGGCCCATCTTACGTAAAAAACAATTTGTATTTACATATATTTTCTTTTTGTTTTTGTTTTTCAGTTTGGGAAAACTGATTTAATGGCAGTTACACTTGCCCAGTCATTAGCCCATAATATTGGTATTATCTCGGACAAAAGAAAGCTAGCAAGTGGTAAGTTTTAGCACATCTGTGGTTTAGTTATATTTGAAATAGACTGTCTATAAGTATTTTAAAGAAGGAGATTCTTTGATTCAGATCCTTATATTATAACAATATCTTTATACTGTAAGAATAAAGAGCCAGGGCACAAAATAATTGTGTTTAAAAGTGCTTTACTACAAGGGAATATTTGCATTATAGATGAAAATTTCTTCATGTATAATAGCCATGTAAAACCATGTAAGGCCAGGTGTGGCTTAGGCCTGTAATCCTAGGGAGGTCAAGGCAGGATCACTTGAGGCTAGGAGTTTGATACCTGACAGGGCAACATAGCAAGACACTGTCTTAAAAGAAGTTAGCCAGATGTGGTGGTGTGTACCTATAGCCCTCGTTACCTGGGAGGCTAGGGTGGAAGATCCCTTGAGCCTAAGAGTTTAAGGGACTGCGTTGAACTATAATTGTGCCATGCACTCCAGCCTGGGTGACAGAGCGAGACTAGAGACCTGTCTCTGAAATAAAAAGCAAAACAAGAAGCAACTGGGTATAGCTCATCCCCGAGTATAATCCTAGTGCTTGGGAGGCTAAGGTAGAAGAATGGCTTGAGTGCTAGAGTTTGAGGTTCCAGTGGGCTACGAAGATACTACTGAGCTCTAGCCTGGGCAACAGAGTGAGACCCTGTTCCAAAAGAAGAAAAACAAAACAGAAACAACAACAATAACAATAAAAGCCATGCAATTTGAGGTTAAATTCATAGTTAAATTTAACCTCAAAAGTGGCAAAATAAGCTTAGTTTGATGATTTTAGATGGTCTCCTGGAGAATCCTAGGCATATAGGTTTCAGGTGTACTGTTTTATTGTGGTTTATTTAAAACATTCCTAAGTATGGCCAAAGAAGCAGAACTTCCCTGTTAGGATGAGACCTGATAAAAAGCCAGTAAAATACAGACCTAATAAAATATGCTAAGTTTAGCATCTGTGTGGAATATCTTTTCCCAAGTAGGTAAAGTTACTTCACCATGAATGGTCAAATACTATGTATTTAGAGTAAAAATTTGATTATAACCATATTTATTTTATTATTTTAATAATATTATAAGTAAGATTTTTGAAATACTATTACTATTTATAGAATGCCCATTATAAGCCAGATGATTGACTGCCAGTATTATCTACATATAGATAAGCATTTAATCCTCCAAATGCATTAAATTCTTTTTTTTTTTGACCGGAGCTGGGTTTGAACCTACCACCTCCGGCATATGGGGCTGACGCCTTACTCCTTTGAGCCACAGGTGCCACCCTGCATTAAATGCATTTAATCCTATAAGATACTTGATTTTAGTCTATTTTACAGATAAACTGACTAGATCTTAAAAGGATAATGTCTCTCAGATTATACTTATACTCAGTGGCAAGCCCAGGTTTTAAACCCAGATATTTCTGATTCCGAAGGCCCTTCTGCTTAGCCAATCTACTATACTGCCTTCTGTTGGAAGCTTTGGTGCAGAGGTTTTAGAAAATGGATAAAAAATTTAATAATTCCCATAAACATCTATGTAACTGGATTCTTAATAATTGTAGCATAAAGTTCTTCACTATTTCATTGGTATTTGATTGTCTTTCGTTTAAGACATTTTAAGTGGTTTAAATATGTTTAAAATATCAGAAGACTTTTTTTAGTAAAAATTATATAATCTTGATAGGGTTAAAGTACATTTTTTAAGTTATACATTGCATAAAAAGTTCAAGTGTAAGGAGAATTAGAGAGTATTAGGTTTTAAAAGGTATTTAAGGAACAAAGTAAAGAGAGTGTTTTAAAAATAGAAACTACTTTAATGCCTCTGTGTTCACTGTATAACCAGGCATGTGTCTTCATGTTTTCTTAGGTGAATGTAAATGTGAGGACACGTGGTCTGGATGCATAATGGGGGACACCGGGTGAGCCACTTCTATTTGAAAATAACTTCGTCTTTCTTTCCCTGCTGTGCTATTGTCTTAGGAATATGACACTCAATGACTTAGCTCCTAGAACCTCACCGCAGGCATTTATGAGAAAATCAGAAATCAGTATTCTTTTTTTTTTTTTTTGTGGTTTTTTTTTTTTTTTTTTTTGGCCAGGGCTGGGTTTGAACCCGCCACCTCCGGCATATGGGACCGGCGCCCTACCTGCTGAGCCACAGGCGCCGCCCAGAAATCAGTATTCTTAATGGTCCCGCGTATAAAATATTTTCATGAAACAGTCTCTTATTTATGAAACAGTTGATGTCAATTAATTTAGTAGACCTCAGAGATTTTTTAGCCTTATATCTAGGCTGGAAATATTAACAATGAGGAACAACTTTGTTTTTTTTTTTTATTATTATTAAATCATAGCTATGTACCTTAATGCGATCATGGGGCACCGTACACTGTTTTTATAGACCATTTGACACATTTTCATCACACTGGTTAGCATAGCCTTCCTGGCATTTTCTTAGTTATTGTGTTAAGACATTTATAGTCTACATTTACTAAGTTTCACATGTACCCTTGTAAGATGCACCACAGGTGTAATCCCACCAATCACCCTCCACAAATTTGGTTTTGATGACTTACCTTTCTTTTATGTCCTTCAGTTCTAATCCAATTGGTTATAAACAGTAGTGTGCTGATAAGTTGACTCTCAAGAACAAAAATAAGAAAACAGCCTGGATTGCAGCTTTCCCAGGTTTCTGTGGTATAAATACTCCCACAGTGGCTGATTTCAAGCTTTGGTTCATGGGGCTTCACAATGTGGTATTACTGAAAAGGCATTGGGAAGAGAAGTATACAGTCTGCTCTGCAGAGAACAGTTTTCATTTCATACCATCCTACTCTTCACACACCATGAGACATCAATTCTTATCTTTTATTCTATCTAAATACATTTTATAATCAATCCTTTTATTCCTAGGTTCTCCCTACTGGCCTACTTTAACCTTTGTGTTATTATTATTAATATTTCAGTAATACTCCAAATACTCAGATAACTTGTAGGCTCTCTCTTTCCCCTTCAAAGCTCCACTTCCATCATCATTACAAAGGTATAAAGAATAAAACAGCAAACACTTGTATTTCCTACTATGATAGCTTAGAGAAATTAAAATACTCCCTACCTGGGTAAATCCTCCTCGTGCTCTCCCCTATTGATCCCCAGCCCCAGCCAAGGTAACTGACATCTTCAATTTGGTTCAGAATCACAGGTATTTCTTTATATGTTTACTTTTTGTGTGTTGGAGTAAAACACAGCATTGCTTTGCATGGTTCCAATTTATTATGAAAGGCATTTTACTGCATGTGATTTGTTTTTTGTGATCATTGTGGTGTCTATGAGATTTATTCATCCTGTTAATATGTAGCTTTTGTTCATAAAATGCCATGTGCCTGCTCAGAGCTTTGGTGAGTCTCCACTGTCAAAAGAATAAAGTTCAAATTCCTTACATCAGTATTTAGATGTCCATGATCTTTTTTCATCCTCATTTGCAATCTCATTATCCCCTGCTATTCATGATTGGTTTGCTTACCATAATTGTGCACGACCTTTTTTGGCTTGCTAACCGTAATCCTACATAGATTTCCAGCTTCTTCTTCTTTTTTTTTTTTTTGAGATAGAGTCTCAAGCTGTCACCCTGGGTAGAGTGCTGTGGCTTCACAGCTCACAGCAACCTCCAACTCTTGGGCTTAACAGATTCTCTTGTCTCAGCCTCCAGAGTAGCTGGGACTACAGGTGCCACAACACCCGGCTATTTTTTGATTGCAGTTGTCATTGTTGTTTAGCAGGCCCTGGGCCGAGTTCGAACCCGCCAGCCTTGGTATATGTGGCCGGTGCCCTACTCACTGACCTATGGGCGCCGAGTCTCCAGCTTCTTCTTAAAAATTTGCTCATTCTAATTGAACATAACTTTCCAGTTTCTTTTGATTTCCTCAATATATTTTCTTGATTAGGAGTGCTTTTCTCCTTTTTCTCTAACTAAATTTCTGACCATCCAAGGTTTATTATAATTTTTGATCCCTACATTATAATTTTATATACGTGCTTATGCTTCCTCTCACTGTAATTTGAGGGATTATATATTATATTAACTTACACTCCAGACTTGACATCATAATCCTTTCTATGCACTTAATTTTTAATTAATATTTATTGATTACGATTGAATTTTGAACTCGCAGGATATGGTACAATAAGGAAAATAATGATGGAGGGAATGTGTATGCAAATGTGTATTTAAAATATTTTTCAAAATATCTTTGGACTTTCTCTTTAATAATGAGAGAAAATGGTAAATGTTCTATAGTTGTAATTTTTCAGTAATTACTAAATGTCTTTTAAAAGCTACTTAATATATTATATTTGATTATTCTGATTCTTAAATTTTTATAGACAATCTACATAGTACCATGCAAATGGCTATCCTTACATATGTATAGCTATGGTTATTGGAACTCTTATATTAAATGCATGCATGTGAGAGAAAAGCGCTTTATATAAAACATTTATTGATACAACACTAAATTTGATCTATGCCAAATATCACCTAATAGCAGTAATTATGGATATGTATTTTCATGGGTACATCTGGAACCTCCCATTTCTACTTTCTAAAGTTCCTCTTTACTGTTAAATGTTGGAGAGCGTGGTTGAAATGAACACCTTCACTCCTATTTAAAGGTACAAAAGTTAAGATTTTTTTAACCAAATACAGTAGATACAGAAGTTAGTTGTGGGACGGCAGAAGCAGGGGAGAGGTGATATTGGCCTTCATATATTTAAAGGGCTATGTTAAGGCAAAGGAATAGGCTGATTTGATACAGTTAAGAACATAGAACTGTGTGCAGAAGTTACAGGAAGTCAGCTGTGGCAAAATAAAGGAAAGAAATTTCAATTATTCATATACAAAAAGAGCTTCCCTCCAGGGGACTGAGTTTACCTTCACTGCCAAGTGTTGGAGAACAGACTGAGCTCCCTCCCACCCAAGTTGTGTGAGTAGGAGGCTGGGCTGAGCTGTGACCCCTGAGGGCGCCTGTGTGGGAATGCCTTTGTAGGAAGCCAAGGGAGACTTTGACTCCTAAGGGTTCTACAATAAGAGTTAGTCACTTTTTTACTTTCATGGTAAGGAACCATCTTGTAATAAAGATGGAACTTGAAGAAAGCCCAATTTAAATTTAATAACTCTAGCAGAGAGTCGTAGGATGGATTAGAGGGGAAGGTGATAAAGACATTGGGGTATAGGCATTGAAAAGAAAAATGAAAAGAAAATATGTAAGAAACTTCTCAAATAAAGAATAAAGTTTATTACTTGGTAGGAAAAGGAAGTGAAGGACATAAAATAGTTCAAACAACTTAAACCCACGTTTGCTTTACTAAGGAGAATTTGGCATGAAATGCTTCAAAAATGAGTTTAGAGTGAATAATCATAAATTCTAGTAATTGATTGAGGGAATGTTAACCACTGTCTGAGAAAGAAGTAGGGATCTAAGTGCACATAGTCTTCGCAGGCTAATGGGAGAGACTATAAAAATTATTCATTATTATTGTGATTTTTTTTTTCCACTTTATCAAAGCTCAATGTAAAACCATTCTTGAAAAATATAGAAAATAAAATTTTTATTGCTTCTTTTCTCCACTGATTATGGGTTGATATTAAAATACTGTTGTATTTTGTGCTGGTATCTTTTCTCTTTCCATTTTTATTATTGTTTTCTAAAATTCAGTTTCTATTGGATATATAATTGTTTAATCTTTTTTATATAACAAATGTGTATAATCTACATTTTTGAGTCAACACTATGAATATTAATAATTACTATGTAATTGTAATTACATGTAATTGTAATATGACAATTATAATAATGTAATGATCAATAATTACGTAGTATTCTATTTTGTTAATAGTTAACTTCTCTCACTTTGAACATTTAAGTTGTTTGCTATTACTAATTATGCTATCATAATTATCTTGGCTCATACATTTTTGTGCACATAGCAAATTATTTACTCAAGAAAAATTTCTGAGAGTGTACTCATTTTGAAGGTTCATATGCATATTGCAAAATTGTTCTCTAACCAAGTTTATTTTTTCTTTTGACTTTTGATGACTTGATTGGCATTTTTAAAAAGCAATCTCAAACTCAAAGAAAAGTTGCAAGATTAGTAACAAAGAATCTTTTTATCCTCCAATCATAAATTGCTTACTTGGTGATCTATCATTCCTAAACACCTTAGTGTACATTTTCTAGAAACAAGTGTATTCTTTTACATAACCACAGTACAGCCAGTAAAACCATCTGATTCTTAGCCTTCTTTCACGATTGTCCCCGTATTTCAGTAATGCTATTTATAGTGTATAATGTTCGAGATCAGGTATCACATTTCATTTTTGTGTCTTTCTTGCCCCCTTCAGTCTAGAACAGTTCCTCAGTCTGTCTTTGACTTTCACGACTTAACACATTTATGGATTACAGGGCAGTTATTTTGGAGAATGCTCCTCAGTTTGGATTCTAGCCCAGTTTTAATATTCAGGAATGACCCTTTATGAAATATATTTTTCCCGACTCTCCTTGATTAAAATTGCAGGTACCGTATGTACATTTGTGTTTCCTTTGAATGCATATGCAAATAATGAACAACCCATAGTGACCATTAGTCACCAAATGAAGAATTTAGAAATACACTGACTGGATAAAACTCATGTAGATTGAATATAAGTGTTGTACATAAGTGGAATTTATTCTTCGATTTTAAAGAATAGTACACAGTTTTAACAAAGTTTAATTTTAAGACTAGTTCACAAATAAGGGAGACAAGTTTTATTGGGCTATGGATTTTCTTCTCTCTTACAGCTATTATCTTCCTAAAAAGTTCACCCAGTGTAATGTTGAAGAGTATCATGACTTCCTGAATAGTGGAGGTGGTGCCTGCCTTTTCAACAAACCTTCTAAGGTAATTGGTGTGAACGAGAGTTATTAATTATTAATCTTTCTGCAGAATTAGAGACACAAATTCAAACACAGCCATTGAATCTTATAAAAGAGAGCTTTTAAACTTGGCCTGTATGTGCAAATCTAGAATATAATTAGAATATCTAAATAGTTGCATTTTCAAAGTCACCTTTAATGTTAGATATTTGGGGCTATTTTGATGGGGCTAGAAAGCAAGTAGAAATATGAGTGTTTCTGTCTGAAAATTTTCCATTTTCTTTTTATATGACAAAATGGTAAGTCAGCGTTAACTTATAAAAATAGTTTCATTTTGCCTTTCTGTTTCGTTTTCTTTTTTTTTATTCCCTATTTAACTGTATTTTGAAGAAGTAGCTTTATAGAGTAAATTCAAGAAAATATGATCTGAAAGATAAAATGAGAGTATTTATTTAAAAGGAATGAGACACAAGAAAATTGAAAAATATAGTTGCAATATATAAGTACTCCAGAAGGAGAATTGGGAAATGTTAAAACAACACAACAAAAGGCTGAAGTGGGAAAAGTTCTGGTAAAGTTCAAGTGAGAGTCACTAAAAACTAATGAATGAAACCAAACCAAACCAAAACAAAAAGGCAAACTTTAGGTTATGTATGCATGTATTTTAACGCAATATAAAACCAAACCAAAACAAAGTCAATAAATAACTCAAAAAAATATTTTTAAAAGGTACTGTGGGGCCAGGCACAGTGGCTCATGCCTGTAAATCCTAGCACTTTGCTTCCCCCTGTTGAATGCCGAGTCATAACTCACACAAGGAGAAAGGGGAACATATCTCCCTTCATCTCTTCTTACTGTTGCCTTTCAGAATGAGCAGTGTGATTGAAATTACAGAGGCCAGCCTCGGTGGCTCACACCTGTAATCCTGACACTCTGGGAGGCCAAGGCGGGTGGATTGTTTGAACTCAGGAGTTTAATACCAGCCTGAGCAAGAGTGAGACCCAGTCTCTACTAAAAATAGAAAAACTGAGGCAGGAGGATCTCTTGAGCCCAAGAGTTTGAGGTTGCTATGAACTGTGATGATGCCATGACACTCCACCTGAGGTGACAGAGACTCTGTCTCAAAAAAATAAAGTAAAATTATAGAAACTTTTCAATTGGAAAACCAAGCCTTCTTAAAGTGGAAAAGGAGAAAATTTTTCCGTACTTGGACTTTCTCATAGGCATTGACAACTTGCAGAGCACCCTCTGGTAGAAAGCAGATCTCCCTCCTGCTCATTGGAAGACTTTGCATGTTTAAAAAATCTTTTTTTTTTTTTTTTTTTTTTTTTGAGACAGAGCCTCAAGCTGTTACCCTGGGTAGAGTGCTGTGGCATCACAGCTCACAGCAACCTCCAAGTCTTGGGCTCAAGCGATTCTCTTGCCTCCGCCTTCCCAAGTAGGTGGGACTACAGGCGCCCACCACAACACCCGGCTTTTTTTTTTTTTTTTTAATGCAGCTGTCATTTTTTGGCGGGCCAGGCTGGATTTGAACCCGCCAGCGCAGGTGTATGTGGCTGGCACCTTAGCTGCTTGAGCCACAGGTGCCGAGCCGTAAAAAAAAAAGGTTTGTCCTTGTTAGTTGTGTGGACTCTGAAGTGCTTCTGTGCACTGCAGTAATAAATGGCATTGCCTTTGAAATTTATCAGGTTTCATTTTCTCTTCACTCCAGTGAAATTTTGAAACTGTATCATATTGCATTGAAAAGCAAATTGACAATCTTAAGTCTTCGCATGGAAGAGGTATTTGAACTAAGTCACTGCCTCCATATATTAACAATACAAGTCTTTTTACCAAAATACTTGATTATTCTAAACCCAAAGCAAGGGAATATGTGTATATTTCATCTGCATATGGTTCCATTCTGCCTTTTTTAATTTGCCATGATTACTTCCTATTGAAAATGAAATATAGAGAAGAGTTATTCTTTTGTAGGAGAGGACAGAGTATTTGAAATCTGAAAGAGGTTTTATATTGTTTCCTTTGTTTTGTTTTTTTCTCCTCTAGTTAGTTATGAGAGACAGTGTGTGTGTGTGTGTGTGTGTGTGTGTTAATTACAGGTATAGGTACACTTCTGTTCTATAATATGTAAATTCTGATTAACTTCTGAATGAATATTATATATCTGGTATATAGCAGTTTTTAATACTTACTAATTTTCCCCATCACTATAGGATAAATTATACTCAAAAGATAAAATTTATGGAGAGTTAAAAAATAAAACAGACCTAAAATGTGTTCTCGGATAGGCCAAAAATTGCTTTAATCTCTGGACAAATTATTGTTGTAGATCTCTGGAAAGCTATATTAATAGGAGGAGCCATACTTTATATTAAATAGATCAATGGATAGATTAAATTTGTGATGCTTTCTCATTGACTATGAAATAACTTTCTGTTTCAAAAGGAAATATAGTCTATTTTTCATGTGAGGGTAATGATAAATTCTATGTTTTTAAAATTTCAAATTAATAGAGATGTAGTTAACAAAGGGCTTTTCACAGATGGTTAAATTTGGTCCTCACCACAATTTTTTGATGTGGATGGACAGCTAATATTATTATTCCTGTTTTAGATATTAAAGTCTCTGAGATAATAAGTACTTTTCCCAAGATAAATAGTACTTTTCCCAATATTTTAATCTTGTAATTCTGACTGCCTTGCATCCTGTTTGAAATGAAAATTTAGGTGTTAATCTGACTTGGTTTTAGGCAATGGCTAGATCAACTTGGTGACATTTACCAGACCCTACCTGGTATGTATGTTATATATTTATGTAAATATGTATGTAAAACTATATACTATGTATATTAAATATGAAACGAAAACAGAAGTAGACACCAGGGTAATTCTAAGTTCTAAAGTCATGCGTTCCTGTTTCAGAAAATAAAAATATATTTTGGAATGACTAGCAGGTATGACAAATGTATATAGGTGTGGCATTTATGGTCTCTCCACGTCTTTGATATTGATTTTTGTGTATTTTATTTCCCTTTATATTTTTCTTCCCACAGCTTCTGGATCCCCCTGAGTGTGGCAATGGCTTCATTGAAACAGGAGAGGAGTGTGACTGTGGGACCCCTGCTGTAAGTATCTGATTGTTTGATGGTTTTTAGGTAATTCAGGGTCATTCCCTTTCCCTACACTGAGACATACAGAGCCAAGCGTCATGCCTGGACCTTTTATAGGATTTATAGAAGCAAGATTATTATTGTGAATTTGAACATGTATATAAGAAAATACCCTGGTGCTTTCAGGAAAATGACACCATTTCCTGATGTTTTTTGCCTATGTTTATATTCCTTAGGAATGTGTCCTTGAAGGAGCAGAGTGTTGTAAGAAATGCACCCTGACCCAGGACTCTCAGTGCAGTGATGGTCTTTGCTGTAAAAAGTGCAAGGTAAATAAATATTGGTTAATGACCATTTGGGAGAAAAAGGGACATAATTAGATTAAATCATTATGCCTAGGTAAATATGATCTAATACCAAAAATAGAATCTAAGACATATTAAATGACTAAGTGCCAGGTAACGTCACAGGATCCTCACAAATCTTGTAAGGTGTAGTTGTTATTATTTCCATCTAACAGATGAGAAAACTGAGGCTTGTAGTAGTTAAATAGTTTACCCAAGGTGTTACACCAAGTAAGCTGGGGAGGTAGGCTTGCTTGGATTAAGCCTGTTAATCCTGAGAGGCTGTCTGCTCCATACTGCCTTCCTGGGGAGTGTGCAAGTTAAATGAAACTGGGCTTTGCTTTTCTTTGTAAAGCCAACCAGATGTTCAATAGATCTTTTTTTCTTGATGCTCAGCTTAGTGTATCTTATGCATTAGCTATTGAAGGAGCAAAAGGAATACTTTTAGCCATAGTAAAATCTTGCTTACATTATTGTGCATGAAAGTTTTAGAATTCATCTCCATGTTTTACGTGTTTTCTTTCTCCCAACCAGCACCCTCATGCTTATCTCTAAATATTTAAGCATTCACATCAAGACTAACAGTTATTTAAGACTTACTTTCTTCCCTAAAGAAATGTAATTCTTTTTTTCTCTTCTCATATAAAATCTGGTATAATATTCTACATTTCTGAGGTTTAATATCTGTCTCTCCCTCCAGTCTGTACATTTCATGGAGCATTGCTAGGCATCTATAGAGTAATTGGTGTGGGTTCTCAGTAAATATTTGTTGAATAAATGAGTGAATATGTATAGCACTGTCCTTGTGATGATTTTCTGATTGAGGAACTTCTATTTATTTATTTATTTTTTCACTGTTCTCCAGAATTTTTTTCTTTTTTTTTTATTATTAAATCATAGCAGTGTACATTGAGAGGAATTTTTAGTCTAACGAGTTAAAGGAGGTTGGGTAGAAAACTATTTACTATCATAATGAAAGTACTATGTAGCAGACGTTATGCTAAGCACTTTAAATTACATCATTTTACACTTGAATTTCTCAACCCTGGAACTATTGACATTTTTGGCTGGACATTTCTTTGTTGTGAAGGTGTCTTGTGCAGAGAATTATAGACTATTTAGCAGCATCCCTGGATTTTACCTATTAGATGCTGGCAGCACCCCTCCCGTAACAACCAAAAATGTTGCCAAATGTCACCTTGGGGCTAAGATCATCCTTACTTGAGACCACTGTCTTAAGCACTCACAAAAGCACACTTTTGAGATTTTCACAAAGATGTGAAATAATCTGCACAGGCTCACTTGGCTAGTGAGGAATAGATGTGCAGTTACACCCCAGCTCTGCTGGCAGCTGGTTCTGTCGTTTCCCTTCTACCACTGTGTCTCCTGGCAGTTTTTTAAGACAAGCAGGCCCTGGCAGAGATCTCTGAAAGCACTCTCTAAAAAGAAAGATTAAACTAATGTGAAATGTGAAACAGACGTTCTCTGATTTTGGCCATCACAGCTGTTTACTGTCAGCTTCTCCTGCTGCCACCACAAAGGGCCCTGAATCATTTATCTCACGCCTCTGTGCTTTAAGTCTGCCCATCTGTGAAATGACACCTTTTTTTCTTTGACTTACAGAATCAGATTCCCTGTGATAAAATCATTTCAAGGAACAAATACAAAATAATAAAACCAAAATACGTAAAAATAAAATGGCATGATTAACTGCTATCCCACAAAATTAAGTTACAACTATCCCACTCAAGTAAGATCCTTTTTGCCACTTTCTCTACCACACATCCTCAGATCTCACCATCACTCTGGACTGCCAGGGGAGCTAGAGTCAGGATAGCAAATGGAGGAAAGGGAATAGAAGATCAAGAGGAAAACTCACGTGTATACCTATTTTTTTCTAAATATATTTATAATATTAAATCTATCTATAAGCCAGGGATTGGCAAACTTTTTCTGTAAATGGCCAGATAGTGAATAGTTTAGTTATTGTGGATCATAAAGTCTCTGTCACACTCAATTCTGCCTTTGAAAGCAGCCACTAAAAATACAGAAGCAAATGGATATGGCTGTGTTCTAATAAAACTTTATTTATAAAGATAGGCAGACAGACAGATTTGACTATGAGGCCATAATTGACCAAACTCTGTTGTGAAATAGAGCTTACTTATTTGTTTATTTTTCTCTGCTCATTATAATGTTGAGTTTCATTAGGGCCAGGATTTTGGTGGATTGATTTCCTGTTGTATCCCAGCACTTAGAGCAATCCTCTCCTAGTTTCCTGGACATTCTTCAACATTTGCACTCTCTAAACTCCATCCCAAATCTGCTTATATTTCTACCCCAGACGTTTTGGGGTAGATTCTTCCTTGGGATTGAGGCACAGTCCAGAATCAGAACATGAGAAACTAAACTGTCTTCCTTATTTTCTTATCTATAGGACCATTTTACCCCCATTAAGCTGCAAATTCCTTCTGGTGTTTTTGTTCTCCATCGTTTCGCCAATGGCTAGGACAGTGGTTGGCATAATCTCACTGCTAAGTAAATGCTTGATAGATGAAAATGGATGAAGGAACACAGATTTTGTTCTGATGTCCTAGAAGATATCTGTTGAAATCCTGCTTGGAATTGGCAGTGGGCTGTGCATGTTTTAGGAACATTAGGAAACTGAAATGACTGAAGGGTTCTGAGTAGGGAGAGAAGATGAAGTTTATACAGAAACTCTAGGAAACTGAATAATATGTACCTTTGTGTGGGCAGAGACACAAGCAAAGAAGTGTCTAGCTCCAAATGTTGGAGGGGGGAAAAGAGAGGGATCAAAGAGGGAAGGGCAAGTAGGATAATTATGATCTCTGTTCTGTATTGTTATGAGTACTCCTGCAATTTATAAATCTGATGAACTTAAAAGTGTATTTGTACAACTCTCACATTTAAAAGTATTTAAGGGGTTTGAAAAAAGGAAAAAAAAAAAACCCTACCTCCTATATGACATAAATAATAGAAACATTAGAAAAGAATAAAAGACCAAGATTTAAGTCTACTAAACATGAGGCAGGGAAGAAGAAGGGAAGGGAAAGCATGGGAGGAAATAGCTTGGCCAGAAAAATCCAACTTTTGTGATTCAGCCCTTGTAACTTCCAAATTCTTGGCAAATAAGGCAAAAAATGAGTAACATGATAAAGGTTAAACATGATAAAGTAAAAATGAAGGGTAAAATATAAATCCGAAAGCTGTTTGGAAGAAAGCATTACTAGAACTTAGACCAGCTCCTCCTCCTCGTGGAGATGCACCATTAAGCACCAGCTGACTTTTACAGGACACAGGGGTCCTCAAACTACAACCGTGGGCCACACGAGGCAGTGTGATTGTATTTTTACTTTTACGTTTTGTTTTTTTTTTACTTCAAAATAAGATATGTATAGTGTGCATAGGAATTCGTTCATAGTTGTTTTTTTTTTTTAAACTATAGTCCGGCCCTCCAGCAGGGAGGGACCAGAGGGATAGTGAACTGGCCCCCTGTTTAAAAAGTTTGAGGACCCTGCATGTGTGATGTCTGGGGAATGTCCTTCATGCCAAGAAACTGTCTCTTACATTTATTAAAATAACACTTGATGCAGTAACTGGTTTTCACAGACTACCATCTTAACTAAAATTTAAAAACTAAAAAAATAGTTTTTATGGTACTTCTAGCCAAACAGTTTTTTTTTGAGATTCTATTGTGCGAGGTTTTGTTTATTCTTGAACACTTTTACACAGTGATTTTTGTTCGTTTTAGTTTCAGCCCATGGGCACTGTGTGCCGAGAAGCAGTAAATGATTGCGATATTCGTGAAACATGTTCAGGAAATTCAAGCCAGGTAATTTACAAAATAATTACTCTTAGTCCTGTGGGAAAAACTGGGGATATTCTTAGTGTACTGACCGCCAGGAAACGTGTAAATGGACATGTCACATCATTGCTCACTCTTTTTATTTTTTAGACATTTAAGTTTCAATAATCAGCATTTGTTCTTAATGTTGAACTAACCTAAGACTGCGTATCTGTCTGTATATATGTATTTTTAGGTAGAGAGTATAATGCATTTTTCTTTTTATCTACCTAGTGAAGGAAAAAACACAAACACTTTCTCTTCAGCTTGTTGAAACGGGTCACCTGAGGCGGAGTGACCCTCACCACCTCCCAAGAGCACTGGGCGCTAAGAAGGGACCCTTTTTTCTTTCTTGACTCCTGCTTGCACCACCTTAGCTGTTTATAGCCCCTCTGTGATTTAATAGCATTTAGTGGTAGAGAGAAAAGCTAGGGAAATTGAATAAATGTCGGTGAGGGTTCACAAATTTCAAAAGGATCAGTGTACTTACTGGCAGTCCTTACTTTACATGGCAATGATAAACCATAAAAATGACCATCCAAGTCAAAACTGCACAGAATGGTCTTAATCATCAACGGGAAATACTGCAGGCGTTCTGTGATTTTCTAAAAAAATGCTGCCAAAACTATTAAAAGCTCTCTATTAGTTTTAAATGCATAGAAAAGGAATAAACTAATATTTATCATGTTGTAAATTAAAACAGAAACACTGAGAGTTAAAATATTTTAATTTTTTGTAAAAGACATATCAAGAATAGTTTGAACCATGCTTGCAGCCATGCCTTACGATACAGGGCAAGCATTTCTTCTATGCCTTGTTGAATTGTCACACTCCGAAGTTTGGATCAGCTTTCAGCATTTTATTCTTTGTGCTTTCAATGTCACAAGATATTGCTGAGAGATGTGAAAACATGCATGTGAAGTTTCTTGGTGGCATCACCTCTGGGACATCTTTACTTCTATCACGTTGCAACTACTTCATTCGTTTTTGCCAAGAACTCCTTCTTCACTAAGTTCCTCTGCATATCTAGAGTCTCTTAAACAACAGTATTATGCTCCCACAGTTGGCTGTCATTTTCCTGTAACTCCATTTATGTTCAAATCAAATTTCACTTCTGATGTCATCATTTTTCATTTCTTTGCTGCATGTCCATCTTCATTGGCTAATTCCCTCTTTTGCTTTTCCATATTTGTAAACTGTCACAAGGTGTCACTGGAAGACAGAAAAGCAACTACACATTTTGCTGTCTATGCATGAATTGGGCATAAATTCATAAATAGGTGGGCAGTAACCAGTCACTGACTAACTCTGAAAAGAAGTAACAGACTGTGTCACTGACCATGGCGGGCACCTACTATTTGCCTAGGGATCAGTTGACTGAAGAGCTGGTAGCAAAGTTGGGCTTTATGCACTTTCTCTCAATTAATAACTGTGGTCCCTGAAATCGGGACTGTGTTATTGGGGGACTGGTATTTTTTAACAAAACCATGGAAACTGAATTTCAGAGCTGTGCAAAGTGAGGACTGTCTACATATTTTTTTCTTCAGAGAAGAGGGATTCAATACTGGTATACCTCCATTGACCATTAAAATGTTTGATTTTAAAACTAATCTTCCTGGGGCGGCGCCTGTGGCTCAGTCGGTAAGGTGCCGGCTCCATATACCGAGGGTGGCGGGTTCAAACCTGGCCCCGGCTGACCTGCAACTAAAAAATAGCCGGGCGTTGTGGTGGGCGCCTGTAGTCCCAGCTACTCAGGAGGCTGAGGCAAGAGAATCGCTTAAGCCCAGGAGTTGGAGGTTGCTGTGAGCTGTGTGACGCCACGGCACTGTACCGAGGGCCATAAAGTGAGACTCTGTCTCTACAAAAAAAAAAAAAAAAAAAAAACAACTAGTCATCCTAACAGGTTAAAGATCTTCCATGTAGAAGTATTTTTCCTTTCCTGCCATCTAATTTGCAATATCTTCTAAGCTTACAGCTACGGATGAGGAGGATTCAATAAATGATGGCATGTGAGGCTCCAGATAGAAAGAGGTTTTGAGCACTTCTTTGGAATGTGACTATAAATAGCCAGGAATTTCAAAGGAATCCTAAATCTAAAAATGATGTGTGTGCACATTTACTAATGCTCTTGTTGCACTGATTGTAGCAGCATAAACATTAATTGGGAATTAAAATGATTGCTGTAGTGCACTATTAGCTCAATGCAATGTGTTACAGCCATTAAAAATGGTACCTACAAAAAATTCATTACAACATGAAGAATTTATATGATGAAAATAAAAGGATGAACCAGAATATAAAGTGTTATTTATAATTAGATCATACTTATATTTAAATATATCAATTTTTATTGAAAAATGTGGAGAGAAAAATGTGTATATATATATAAAGCTGCCTTTGAATGGGGGAGTGTAAATGAACTTCTTTCATTTTTTTCCTACTTGTTTTATTTCCCGACTTTTCTCAAGTGACTATATAATTACTACAATGATAGAAAAAGATGCATCGTAAGTTTAAAAATTAATGTCTGTGTATATGATGAGTACTTTGTAACTTTCTTTAATTGCTGCAAGACAAAATGTGGGGTTATAAAGAGTGTCCTTTTGTAATATTGTCAAAGTACACTTCCGCTTGAAAGTCATGATTTTAAGCCTAAGGGTATGTTGCCTTTCAGGGCAAAAGAGAGAAAACTGGTTATTTCTCCACCTTGTGGACGTGCTTCGTGCTTCTGTTTTGTGCTTTCCTTTTTCTAGCTCTAAGGAACAGTGTATCTGTATGAAGCAAGATATGCTTGCTGAGTCTGTTGCAGTCACTTCTTTTATTTGCTACTATGTAATCAACTGTTTTTGCCCCTGAGAGATCCGTATTTTGGGGGGGAAATGCAGCAGGGTTGTATTTCCTCTTGTGTTCTCTTGGTCTTTATTTTTAGATGGTTTAAGAGAAGTGCCATGTTACCAGAAGTGATTTTAAAAACGAAAGCACTAAAGGAATTAGTTCAGCCTGGTATTTTGCTCTGTGTTTGGTTCATAGTTTGTTCTCTTTCCCTAGTGTGCCCCTAATATTCATAAAATGGATGGATATTCTTGTGATGGTGTTCAGGTAGGTGACTTCATTTTTATCTAAATTTTTTATGTGTACCAGCATGAAAGAAATACTGAAATGTTATCAAAGTAGAAAGATCAGTTTAAATGTTCTAAGTCAATTCTTCAGATAAAAGGCCTTAATAATATTGCTCTAATATTTTTTCCCTCATGTTTACCTCTTCAGTGATCTGATGTAAGCAGATATTACATCACTAATGGGTACTTGCATTTCCATTTTAGGGAATTTGCTTTGGAGGAAGATGCAAAACCAGGGATAGACAATGCAAATACATCTGGGGGCAAAGTAAGTAAACAGTGTGACTTGATCATATTCAAAATGTGTTATCAGTGAGATTGCTCCCGGACACATAAACTGGAAGTAAATGTTTGTTTTTTCTATAATGCGTTCTTGAAACCAGCACATAAATAAAAATTTTAACTACTTTTTTAACTGAGGAGTTTTGGAAGGTATGAAAGTCTTAACAGGGATGTATTTCTGGAAATTAGAGTGAGGTTATGTCTAAGACACAACCTCACACATCTTGGCCAGTAGGTATGCATGTGGACGAGTCAGAAGGTGCCTTTGTTGCCAGGCAAGTGAAGCCCATTTTAGGGCACAGCTTGGAGAACAGAGCAAACCTAGATTTCAGCTCCACGTACATTCTCCTCAACTAAGTTCCCTTAAGCAAAACCTGTACAACCATATGGAATGGACATGGATTCTGGACAGGGCATCCTTGATTTACACCTGTAGCGTTTTAGCTACAGTTGTTTTTCCCTCCTTAGCTACATGCCTTAAACTCTAGCTGGCTTTCCTCATTGCAGGTGACCTTCTGCTGAGGTTGCTTTCCTGTGTCAGAAAGAAATTTTAATGTTACTGTCATCAAAGTTTGTCTGATTTTCAGACAACAATGTATAACATCTGTAATTATAATGTTAATTACCGATGTTATAACAACTGTAAACTATTTAAATTTATATTTCAATGTTAAGTAATATATTATTTTCTGGAAGTATGCCTGGCTCAAATTTTAAGAAGCAGTTTTTATTCTAAACTCTTTTGACAACATGTATTAGGAAAAAAATTATAAAAATGATATTTCTTAACAGTCACAGGTAGAGACTATAATCCTTTTAGGAGGGTAAGTGTAGACTATCTTTAAACAACTAGAAACATTGAATGGGTGAAAAATTTATCTCTGCAGGTTTGTACTCTGAACAAAGAGATAATTGCTTTTGGTTCCTTCACTTGGGCAAAAGTAACAGTTGACAGCAAGAAGTAGGTACAGAAATTACCAACATACTTAGTATATATTTCATATATACTAATATTTACATTTAAAGGTAGGCTTTGATTTGTTTCCAAAAGTCATTTTGTTTTGATTTTTAGATAACTGTCAACCAACCTTAGTGACAGAAAAGATAAATACCTGACCAAGGTGCTGACATACCTTACTATGTTTTTTGACTTTCAGAGATTTAGCACGAATTCAAGCTTGTCTAAAGGCAAAATAAAATTGTTTTTGATAGCTGTTAAGAATTAATGAGCAGGGTAGACATTGTATTGCTGTTTCTTGAATGTAATTATAGTACATGATTATTTTAATAACATTGTCTTAATAATTAAAATTTGTTGTGTGAGAAATTTATGCAGGCTATCTGGCACTGAGATTAAAGCAAGGAATATTCATTTAAGGAACTGTTTGGTATCAGCATCCTCTCATTATTGGCCAAATCCTTAGGAATGTTGTTTTTGTAACCCGAGTCTCATCAGGTATCTAAATACATTTTTTTTTTTCAAATTTCAAGTGAGCATTCATGAAAAACCTACCTGAGTCATGGATGTGTATGATGTTGGAAAACTCTTGTGAACCATGGGCATCTTTTTGGAATCGTTAACACTGTAGTGAAGAAGAATCTTTAAATTGCGATTTTTCCTCCCTGAGAACATTTTGAGCAGCTCACTCATTACCTCCTTCACTGATAGAAAATTTTATTCTGCTTCAGAGGTGACAGCCTCAGACAAATATTGCTATGAGAAACTGAATATCGAAGGGACGGAGAAGGGCAACTGTGGGAAAGACAAAGACACCTGGATACAGTGCAACAAACGGTGAGGTGGAGAAGTCAGCCCTCAGGCAGTGACAGGGTGTGAGCAACCAGAAGACCCGTTTTCTGCATCCCATAAAGTGTGCTTTGCCTGCTCATCTCACCTCATCTCTTCCCTGGGTCCCAGCATCACCTACACAGAGGGCCTTCAAATGTTATCACATGTCCCGACCTGTCTTGTAAGGCCCAGGGTCACTTCTGCAGCAGTTGCAGGACTTGCTTACCTGGAAAACATCTTCCAGAACATCTCAAAAGCAATAAAAAGTAAAGCCACCAGTGGCACCTGTGGCTCAGTGGGTAGGGCGCTGTCCCCATATACAGAGGGTGGCGGATTCAAGCCCGACCCAGGGCCAAACTGCAACAAAAAATAGCTGGGCGTTGTGGCGGGTGCCTGTAGTCCCAGCCACTCAGGAGGCAGAGGCAAGAGAATCACCTAAGCCCAGGAGTTGGAGGTTGCTGTGAGCTGTGGCCACGGCACTCTACTGAGGGCGAAAAAGTGAGACTCTATCTCTACCAATAAAAAAAAAGTAAAGCCACCAAAATACATACTCAGTGGTGTTGAATTGAGTTAACTGGCTCTGATGTTCCTAAGTTACCCCTTTTTGCCCAAGATCTCAATATCTCACTCAGAGTGACCCTTGACTCCTGTCTTCCCTCTGCACGTTGTCCATGAATGAACACTGTGTGTTAAGGGCTATATCACACTTTACAATGAGCTATGCCTTCTAATCTTTTTTTCTTTTGAGTTTTTAAAAAAGAGACAGTGGTGCAATTATAGCTCGTTGCAGCCTCAAACTCCTGGACTTAAATTATCTTTCTATCTCAGCCTCCCAAGCAACTAGGACTACAGGTGCATGCCATTACAGCTGGATAAATTTTATTTTTTAAATTTTTTGTAGAAATGGGGTCTTGCTAAGTTGCTCAGGCTGGTCTCAAACTCCTGGACTTAGGCAGTCATCCCTCCTCACCCTCCCAAAGTGCTGGGCCTATAGGTGTGAGCCACTATGCCCAGCTATGCCAATTGATCTTTAAGGCAGTCTTCCCATTTTATGGAGGAGGAAACTGAGACACAGTTAATTAATTTGTGTAAGTCATACACATAGGATATTAATAAAAGGTAGAGTTGGAATTCAGGCAGTCTGAGTTCAGAACTCTGTCTTTACCACTTTTCGGAATGACAGTATAAAATAGCTTGACACTATACCTCTTTCACAGTTTGCCCACCTACATTTTTAATTTTTTCCTTCTCTGTTCTTCCAAGTCTAGCACACTTTACAGTTCCTTATATGCACATCACACTGTCCTGTTTTTGTGTCTGTGTTTGTGCTGTTCACTCCTCAGAAAGCTTCCTTTATACTTACACCACCGCCAGTTAAAAATTTATCCATTCTTCAAAGTGGAAAGAAAAGTAGAAAATACTTTCTCTACAAATAATCTCCTGATTTACTCTAGGAATAAAGTATCTTTCCCTTCTCCTCTAAACTCCCATGGTCCTATTACTCATAGCCTTTGCCCCTAGTTTTGTTTTAAAGTTGTTTATGTATGTGATTTATCATCTCATCCAGAAGATAATTCCCTTGAGGGTGAAGATCATGTCTGATTTTCTTTATATATTCTAAGTTACTTAGCAAATTTGATACATATAAGTGAAGTTAAAAAAAATTTGAATGAATGTTTTTTCTGGGTCGAGAAACAGTTTGCTTATGATAGATAAAGTAAAATGATATAATTTAAAAATTATTTTAAAGAATAAATTAATGTACAATTTTATTATATTGGTCACAGGTACAGGTTCTAATTTTTCTTTTTTCTCTATCTGATAAAATCTGATATTTCCATATCTAATCTCTCTGGCCTACTACTGATCAGTCTTCTTAAGACATTTGTTAAAATATATGTTAATCATTATCACCATTAATAATTGAAATGTTCTGGAAATAATGTGTGTATATAAGAAAGCACTTACTTACACCTGTTAAAATATTTTATAGGTTAAGTTAGAAGTATCTGAGTATGTGATAGTTGGGGAAGTTGTGAAATATATTGAAAGAAGGATGTTAAGACTTTATAGTTGGAAATCTTTAAAATATATGCAATATGTTTATAATCTCTTTTCTAATACTGGGCAATAGGTTGAAGAAACATCTGTATTCCAGAAAATAAATGCTCATGCAAAGCTTATTCATTCACTTATCAGATATTAAAAATAGGCTTGTCTAGTAAAACAGATTCTGATACAAAAGTCCATTTGATGGATAATTTTCTTTAAACACTTAAAACTAACGGAGAGTAAAGAAAAAGCTAGAAAGAAAAACAATTGGGATTTTCGTGTACCAATAAGACTTTAAACTCATTTGGGCTTATTTTGTTCGATACGTGAGTAAGTAATATAGTTGATGAAAAATAAATACTAAAACGAGAGAAGTCTATACATGCTTTGCTGTACCTTTGGAAGCAAAAGTAAAGAATTGGTACTCTTTTGACACAGGGATGTGCTATGTGGTTACCTTTTATGTACCAATATTGGTAATATCCCAAGGCTTGGAGAACTCGATGGTGAAATCACATCTACTTTAGTTGTGCAGCAGGGAAGAACATTAAACTGCAGGTAATTACCTAACCCTTCTGTGAGAACATTGGCCATCTTCCCAGTAATGCAGCTTATGGCTGTATCTGTTTGCAGTTCTTGTGCATTTAGTAAGTCAAAATAGAATATAGTCCCTCGATGTGATTGAGTAAATCCTGATAGAAAAGAGACAGAAGACAAGAAGTAGTTGAATGTGGACTATTGCATGGTTGATAGATTTATGTTTAGTTGGTCAGTAAAACCTTGCAGGATTTAGTTCCTTCTTATTTAGGAAAATGGATGAGGACTTCTGGGTAAAATTAGTGTATTAAACGTATGCATCTACTTTTGTTCCCTTCCGAAATCCCACTAAAATGACACTAAATGGATCTTTTCTTGGAGTTGATATATCCGCAGGGAGGCATAGGAAGGGAGAAGAGACAGCAGCAATTTGGAATGCATACAGCTGAAGGATATTTGACACGGGGCTTACTGAAGCAGAGAGAGCTGAAATGTTAAGTCAGAAATGGGCAGATCTGAGAACTAATCCAAGATACCAAAGACTCCGAAACTGGCAGCATCATCTGCTTTTGAAAGAGGGAGGAAAGGAATTGGGGGTGAAGGAGTTGAAATAAAGAGTCACCTTCCCTGACTCAGCTAAGCTGGGAAACAGAGTTTGGAAGACGTCCACTCTCCTATGGCAGATGTGAGCTTTCTACCTGGCAGAGAATAATAAAGGAGGTCTCCACGCTGGAGGATGGCAGGCAATGTGGATATAGGGGGCTGTAGGGGAGTGGCCCAGCCTCAGTGACGTTCAGTCAGAATTTCCAATCATCTATTTGGTTCCCTGCCTCAGATGTGAGCAGATTATCAGACACGTGGAGAAAGTCTCTAACATGAAAAAAGGAGACAAGAACAATGAAGGGGGGGAGAGTCACCTATCAATATTTATGAGTGAGAAGAGACTTCAAATGAGAAAATGGGTGCTATTTGAAAAAAAAAAAAAACCCAGGGAACATTCAGAGAAGAAAAGAAAGCTGTTGGAAATTAACTATGTGATAACACAATTGAAACTCAGTGGTTGAAATTATCTTCCAGAGTAGGGCTAAAAAGCAAAGAAATGGAACAGAGAAAAAATCTTACCAAATTAGAAGTAGGAAGGAATGGAGAAAACAGCAAGAAGGAAATTGTTAATGAATAACTCAAAGTATCTACTACTGGAAGACTTGAGTTTCCATCCTGACAGGATCACAGAGGGCGGGGTACAGTGAGTGAAATTAGAAGCACATCTAGATACAAAACCAAGACATTTTAAAACCTTGGGATAATGAAGAGAAAATCATGGAAGTTTCCAGAGAAATAAAAAGCAAAGAGTTAGGAATTAAAAGCGTTCAGGATTTATTGAAAAGAGCCCTGGGAATCAGAACACAATGGAGAAAATTATTTCCAAACTAGAATTTTAAAACCTGGCAAAATATCTATCATGGGTGGGTAGAAAATAAAGACATTTTTAGATATGTATAGTTCTCCAAAATTTACCCCCTTAGTAAATGGGAGGGTATAGAAAATAAAGACATTTTTAATATGTATATTTCTCCAAAATTTACCCTCTTCCACGAACCTTTTCAGGATGCTACTAGAAATTGCTATTTACTAAAATGAAGGAATAAGCCAAAGAAGAGAAAGGGGATGTACGAAACAAGATATCCACTGTGGAGAGAGACAGAGCAGTCCTCTGGGACATTAATCCAAGATTTACAGCTGTAGCATGCCAGGCACATAGGGGCAACCAGGAAAACAGTATCCCCACTGATATGTGGCCTCAAGATATTGAATATTGACGCTGTAGTAGTTTAGTCATTCTCAAATGTAATACAGTCATTTTGGGTAATGTAAACCAAAACCAGTTCTCATTGTTTGAAACACATCTGAAATATTAAAACCTACTTATCAAATCAAATACTAGGGATAATGGTTACTTAATTTGTACATGGTAGCCCAAATGATAAAGCTGTTTCTATTCAGGCCCTTGTTATAATTATGTTTAAATATTGAACTGTATCAATTTCTCCAAAAAGAATTCGGTCAAAAAATTCAATTGCTTTCTCCATTTAGAGTTTAAATATGCTTATGCTACTGGTTTTTATTAAATAATAGAAAATAGGGGAAGTGACATTTCCCACTTCTAGGCCTTTAAGCATGTTTTCGGGGTGAATGTCAATTGCTGGAATCTCATTTTCTTTTTCCTCCCAATTTATTTTCAGTGGCGGGCATGTTAGGCTTGAAGAAGATGTAGATCTTGGCTATGTGGAAGATGGGACACCGTGTGGTCCCCACATGATGTGTTTAGAACACAGGTGTCTCCCTGTGGCTTCCTTCAACTTCAGTACTTGTTTAAGCAGCAAAGAAGGCACTATTTGTTCAGGAAATGGAGTAAGTACTTAGTACCTTACCATGGGAAGAAATTATTCATTTCTTTTATATCACAGAAATAGATATGACCGTAAACTGTGATTTTGCTAATTACCGTGGAAAACACAATTATGTTTCTAGTTGGTATGTAAACACTGATTTAATCAGGCGTACTATAATATTTCTGTTGTTTAATCTTGAGAAAGCCTGGGAATAGGAAAAAGGATAATCCTTCTAACCAAATTCTTCTATCTTCTTTTATGTTAATTTAACCTCATAGACACATATTAATATAATGCCAGTTGTTCATAAGTGAACTAGTTAACGAACTATTATGAGATTTATTTTTTGAAAAGAAATAAAAAGCAAGGGCATTGGCCACATATTTAACACCTGGTGTGATCTGGGCACTGACCAATCTGAATGAACCATAAATAATTGCTGTAGTCAGACCAGTGCATATAAGCTAAGGATAAGTCCCAGAAGTAAAAACAGGATAATTTAGGGAAATGTTTCTTACAGATGAATAGAAAGAATGGCATTTGAAAGATACTTAATTCAATTCTTTTAGTTATATATTAGATGAGTGGTCCCCAACCTCTTTGGCATCAGGGTCATGGAAGACAGTTTTTCCGTGGATCTAGAGTGGGAGAAATGGGAGCAGCGGTAAATACAGATGAAGCTTCCCTCGCTCCCCTACCACGCACCTCTTCCTATGTTCCTAATAGGACTAATAAGTTATATACCACAGTATTAGATAATGCAGGTCCTTTATAAGTAAATTTCTAGGCTAAATATACCTCCTCTATTAGTGATAACAGTTTTGTCATTTTCTTGCAGTTAGGAATTACTGTACTAAAAAATAAATTTGTGTTCTTTTTCTTTTAAATGTGCTATGATTTCCTTTTCACACTCATTCTAAGATTCTGTGCATGGAATCTTATATTACTCAGTTAAGATAAAGGATCCTTGTTTTGGAATTGTAAGTCTTAAATCCTGGTCATTCCATTTATAGCCCTGAGGGATATACCAAGAATTTACCTAAGAAGTAACTTGTTTGTTACTCCTTGCTAAAAAGATAGAAATTCTTAATGGCATTTAAGAATGGAGCAGACATATACACCTATATTAAGTAGTTCTGCTACTATAAAGGAGTCTTCTAAATCATTTTAGTCATTAAAAGGATGTTTGGTGGAGGGAGGGTAATGGGTGGGGCCACATCTATGGTGCATCTTAGATACAGGCGATTGCACTAATGTACACAGCTATGATTTAATAATAAAAAAAAAGAAAATAAAATGTTAAAAAAAAGGGATGTTTGGGAGAAATACTTTTGGGGGAAGTCGGGAGAAAATAATAGAATTATTTCTTGATCATCCATGTGAAAGAATAACCTTATCTATCTTAAAATCAGATGACCAGTAGCATCCAGATAATTAAGAATAATTATGCATCCTATAGAGATTTTATAACTTAATTTCAACTTATGATAGCTCAATTTTCTCTATATAAAACAAAAAATTAATATAAGAAATACAGTAAATCTTTTTTATGTTCTAACATCATATAATAAAGAGTATGAACTTGCAATCAGATGGTCTGGGTTTGAATACCAACTCTGCTTCTTACTACTTGGGTGACATTGGACTAATTACCTATTCTCTGGGACTCAATTTCTTCCTTTGTAAAATGGGAACAATAATAGTGCTCACTTCATAGAATTGTGTGAAGAGTAAAACAGATACTGGCCAGGCGCAGTGGCTCACGCCTGTAATCTTAGTACTCTGCGAGGCTAAGGTGAGTGGATTGCTCAAGCTTATGAGTTTGAGACCAGCTTGAGCAAAAGCAAGACCCTGTCTCTACTAAAAATAGAAAAACTGAGGCAAGAGGATTGCTTGAGCCTGAGTTGGAGGTTACTGTGAGCAATGATGCCACAGCACTCTACCCAAGGCGACAGCTTGGAACTCAGTCTAACAAAAAAAAAGAATAAAACAGATACTACTTGTAAAGCACTTAAAACAATGCCAGGGCCATAGTGAGTATTCAGTATGTTATCCCTGCTGTTTATTATGATCATCTTACACTGGCATCCCTGTCCTTGTTAGTGTACCACTGTTAATTGTCAAATGAAACAGAAACTGATGCTCGAAGGTGACCTGATGCTCGAAGAAGGTGACCTGAGTGAAATGGGGAACTCAAACCCAGGCCTTTTGATTTTAATCCTAAACCTTTTTCTTTCTGCATATGTGTTAATCTTCAGCTCCTAATGGGAGACATGGATGCATTTAGACATGGATGTGTGTTGTCCCCTGAAAATCAGATCAGACGAGAGAATTCTCCCTGTAGTGAAGAGCTGCTTTAGGAGGAACTTCACTAATCTTAAACCTGATCACGCTCTCATACTTCTCACTCCATTCAGAGTTGTTCTGAATTACAAGATCTGGGTATAGTAGATTCTGTTTCCTGGATGGATGAATGAAGACAGACCATTTTCATATAATTTAAAAAAAATTGCCATTTCTATGTGCATTGTTTTCTACACTTTATTTGTGGGAGTTCTTAGTTCCCATGCTCTTGAGGTTGCTATCACTAGTTTCTGTGGCTTGGGCTGAGGGTCCAGGCTTATCCCCTTGTGAAGCTTTCTTCTTGGAGCCCTGCAGACCACCAGGCCTTCTCATGTCTTTGTTGGACTTTTCTTTATCTTGTTTTGCTCCCTAAAATATTAATAACATTTTAGCAAAGAGACCCTTCCTTTGGAAGAAAAAAAATTTTGTATTGAATAATTGACAGATGATTGTACATCTGTTTAGTTTTTTAAATCTCCTTCATAAAATTTAAGTTAATGAAAATCAAAGCAATAATTACATTGATTTCTTCTAGATGCAGTTTAATTCCTGTGTTAAGTTTTCTTCTTCCCTTTGGGTCAACAAATACTTTTTTAGGTACAAGAGTGAGAAACAATGTAATTATTATTAATTAGTACCTATAATTTTTAAATACCAAACTCTAAGCACGTGATAATTAGAAATTAATGTTTTCATTTTCATGCCTCTGTATCAGAGTTGACGTTTACTCTGGCTTGATTTTGGATTTCAGGTTTGCAGTAACGAGCTGAAGTGTGTGTGTAACAGACACTGGATAGGTGCTGACTGCAACACTTACTTTCCTCACAATGATGATGAAAAGACTGGCATCACTCTGTCTGGAAATGGTGAGTACTTAATTTGGTACATTATTAGTCTTTATATACAAGGAAGGATAAAACTGCTATTAAGAGATTTTTATTTGAATTAATTTTTATGATAACTCAAAAATAAATTGTATCCAAATAATAATGAATTTTAATGTAAATTGGAGTCCACTTTGTGAAACTGATCATCTTTGTTAAGTTTTGATGATCTGTAATATTGTATATAATGTAGTCTACTGAGTTAGCCTTTATTCAGACTGTGATTTGTCAAGTATTGTGCCTGTCTAGGGCATCAACAAACCCTATGTTTCTTTTTTTGTTCATTTGTTTTTTGAGACAGAGTCTCATTTTGTCACCTTTAATAGAGTGCCTCGGCATGACATCTCATAGCAACCTCAAACTCTTGGGCTGACAGGATCTTGCCTCAGTTTTTCATTTTTAATAGAGTTGGGGTCTCACTCTTGCTCAGGCTGGTCTTGAATTCATGAGCTTAGCAATCCACCCTCCTTGGCCTCACAGAGGGCTCACATAGTGAGCCACTGTGCCCGGCCCTAATGTTTCTTTTAAATGAAAAGAGTAGTCATAATACTTAACTGTGTAAATGTAAAGGAAGAACTTTATATTTTGAGACTGAATAAGTAATTAAGAATTAATTTTTTAATTATTTTATTTTAATAGAATCTCACTGATATTCAACCCCATTTTTGTAGCCTGAACTAGAAGATATAAACTTTGCCATGGTGACTTGAAGGATTTTAAGGACATGGATAAAAAACAGCATGTACACTATTTGGGTGATGAGGGCTCTAAGAACCCAGACTTCACTATTATGCTATATATATGTAATAGAATTCAACTTGTACCCAAAAATTCGTTAAAATATTTAAAAAGAAAAAAAAAAGCTGGCCCAAGTGGGGAAGTAGAAATTAAATGCAGACTCCGTGAAGGAACTCATACCTTGGAGGCAAATGTCCCCTTTTAAACTATATTAACATTTCATTGTTGCGTTCTTTTGCATGAAATAGTGCTCAAATCCTGAAATCCATTCACCCTAAAGGACAAGAAAAGAGGAATATGTTCATTTTAGTTAACTAGACAGGTTAAAAAAAAAACTATTAGTTAATAAGACTTTAATAAAGAAAGTCGCAGTTTGGTGAAGATTTTGCAGTCTCAAATCTTAGCAGTGGTAGTATGGAGCTTGTTCCATTTGTTACTGCAGAGATGAGGATATTTAGGTACATGGGTTTAAACCACTTGTCAAAAGTCACTTACTATTACTTAGAAATTATCAAGACTGGCATCTAGGCTTGTTGATACCTGTTAAATCCCCGGAAGAAAAGGAAGAGAGGACAGACATGCTAGGCCTTGGAGTTAGAAAATCCCAGTAACCAGAAGATCCTCTGACATCTGGATCCACTCATCCCACAGAGGACCTGGCAGGTTGGTGCCCCTGGCCTGCTCATGTCCTCGATCTGCTGTCCAACATAACTACTGAGGGCTTCTCCACAGAGAGACTGCCATTTCTGTCATGGGGAGTTGGAATCCTCTTCATTCACTCATGCTTACTGACCTTCAGTGTCTAGAAGAATGCCTCAGGATTGGAGTAGACCAGGAGCTGAGTGGCTGTGGTGAGAGCTCTGTGATTAAACATGCAGTATAAATCATCATCCTGGTGTCAGAGCCAGGCCTTGCTCAGATCAGGCCTTTCTGCTCTTGGGCCTTCATTTGAGCTTATTGACCAAGCCTTGGACTCACTGTACTATTCTCTGTGCTGTGACTCCCTTATAAGGATTATGTCTCAGCATGACTGACAAAGGATGCTGACTCAACAGTGCCATCCTGGGTCCTGAGCTTCGGCCTTGCCCTGGACTCGACCTGCCTGTTGCTCTGCCAGTCTGGTGCCACCTCCTCTCATGCCACATTAGCACCAATCTCCAGTTACCAGGCATTGTTTTCCTTTGGGTTCTCATCCTCCAGAATGCCACAGCCACCATTGGCCAGACTAGGAATTATAAGCCTAGTGCTTTTATCATCTACACCACCTGAGCACTGATTATATAAGCCTGTAGACATGTTTTTCCCCTTAAGAAGTTTACTCATTTTGCTGTTTCTAAAGCACTTCTGTAAGTAATAGACACCTATGTTTTTGGCCCAAACTTTCAAGAAAAAAAATCTTTCATTTTAATTTTTTAATTTAAATTCAAAGCTTAAATCTTGCCATGTATGGGAACCATTTCAACATTTTCCAAGGGATTTTACAGTACTTTTTGTAAAAATATCAGCTAGATTGCTAGCTCCCACCTAACGTACATGAAGAAAAAATAACATTTCTCTTCATTGGCTGAAAATGCTTTTGTTGTAAGTTCATCATAGGTTCAATAATTTCAGGGTATTTTACAGATATAATTATTATTGCTTTCTGGAGTTAGCAATATTTATGAATAAGCATAAATAAAAGAATTTAAAACATTTAACTATATATGGAATTAATTCCCATGTATAATATGCATCCTTATTTTTTCCTAAAAAATTTAGGGAAAAAGTATGCATTATACTCAGCAAAATATGGTGTATTCACTTTGAGAGATGGAATATCATACATGAACACACAACAAGAGTAAGGACCTTGCCTTAGTTGTCCTATTGGAGTGATACGTGCAGAATATTTTCAGAATTTCTGAGAAAGTGATGAGAGTCAAAAGGAACACAAATTATCTACAAGTTCCTCCATAAAGGGTGCTGTGCCGACATACGCAATAGTTAGTGTCCCTCAACCCTTTTTGGTATTATTACTTTTCCCTCTTTTAGTTCAGTGCATCCTGTTTTCTGGATGAATACATAGAAAATACAACTGTGCAAAGTACACGTGGACACAAGGAACATTAAAAAGTTACTTTTAAAAAATTTATTGCTAAATTATAGTTGATTTTTCTTTCCCTTCAAAAACACCCATTTAAAAAAATTGTTGTTAATGTGATGATGACAAAGCAAAGTTCCTAGAAGAATTTTGTGTCCCTGATCTTACTTGTTTCTTCTTCTCCCTTCCAGGTGTTGCTGGCACCAACATTATAATAGGCATAATTGCTGGCACCATTTTAGTGCTGGCCCTCATATTAGGAATAACGGCGTGGGGTTATAAGTAAGTGAAACGTCTCAGTCTTGTTACTATCAAAATAGACTTTAAAACATTTTAATTAAATGAAAATATCTAGAAAATGTTGTATCCTTGAATAAATATACTTACAATGAAAATCATTCTAGCTCAACAATCACTAATTTTCTTGGTATGGTTAGAAGTAGTAATAATTTACCACTTTTTAAAAATTCGAGACAATATTGGTCTTTCCATTCTAAAAGTTCATTCTAAATATTGTTTTAAAACAATCAAAATCATGAAGCCAGTAGACAATCTAATATATACCCACGTAAGAGAAAAACTCAAATTCAAGGTAGGGGGCAGGGGAACGAGGGAGTGGGAAGAGGGGAGGAGGAAGGGGGATGGGGATGTATGGCACACCTCTTGGGGCTGAGACACAACTATAAGAGGGATTTCACCTAATAAATGCAAACTGTGTAACCTAATTCTTTGTACCTCAATGAACCTGAATCAATTAATAAAAATAGTCTTTTTAGACAAATGGATAATGAAGTAAAATAATCAAATTAAAAAAAAAAAGAAATGATGTTAGGCAGATTATTTAAAAAATAAAATCATCAAAGTGAATTAAAATCAATCTAAATTGTGTCTTCTAAGAGAAGGCTTGATTGCTTTGCCCTTAAGTGACAGAGCTGGTCTTAACCCATACCTCCAAATCTAGGTAAGACAGAGAGGTTGGTGCTTCAATAACTATGTTAATAATAACAAGGACAATAGCAACAGATCGGTTATTGAGCGTTTTCTGCAGTCACATATCACACTAAAGGCAGAACCTCTTTATCTTCATAACTAATAACAAGGAGGCATTATTTGCTAATTACGAGAGTATTCTGTATGAAGAAAAGACTGTTTTGAGATTTGTTTGTGAAAATTAAAATTACACTTCAGATTACAAATGTTAAGCCTAATTCTCTTAAGCTTCCTAGTCCAACTTACAACTTTTTTGGTTCTGTATATAAGTCATAAAAACTTTTGAATAGTCTTTGATACCCTTAAAAATTTTATGAAGTAAATCCTTTTAAACATTCTAGACTACTATGTTCAATTCTCTTTTAAGTACTTTAGTTTTCTTATGTGAAAAATTTTATTTGTCTTCAGATAACTCAGTTTAATAAGTTAAGCAGAAATATGGTGAATCTTAAGTTCCCTTTAATACGTCAACCTCAAAATCATGTTCTTCTATCCTCTGATACTGATGCCCTAGTCTGCAGGCCTCTGGGTTTTTCTCCATTTCAAAGGCAACTTTTGCTGGGCATTCAGAGCACTACTACTCCCATTCCATACCATATTTTTCCTCATGGATCCCACTTAGGTCACTAAAAGTTTTGGGAATTAGAATATTTTAGACTTTAAAGTTACCCCATGCCTTTTAATAGACTCATCTTTATTATGCAAGTTAATATATGTCAAACACTCAGAGTAGTGTCTGGTCCACAGTATGTGTTATGTAATTGTTTGGTGATATTATTATTATTACCTGACGTGGTCTTAAACCAACTGAATCAAAGGAAACATCTTTAAAAGTATTTAATGCAATTGCTTGTGAGATCAAAACCCTGAAAGAGCTTCTTTGACTGAAAAGGGAGAGCAGCTTTTTTACTGCCAGAATAAATTTTGTATGCTACAAGCATCAAAATAAAGACATTAATTTTATTATGTAAATAGAAATAAAACTGTATTGACAAGTAGCACCAACAGCATAATACAGTTTAGCATAGCACAGTGACATGGCACAAGACGGTGAAGAAAAACCTAGCATGGAAGTCAGCTTTGCCCTGATGAAGTAAGTACCTGGCCCTGTACCAGTTCATAGCAGATGCTCAATACCTGGGGGCCCCTTTGGTGTGCAGGTGATGAGGTGTATTGTACACTTAGGTCCACACATTCTGATAGCAGTATAATATATGAGGTTATAAAATTATAAGCACGAAAGGAAGACTTTGGTTTATCCTGTGATTTCCTCTCATACCTCACACAGATTTAACTTTACCTTGGAGTTGCGCCATTTCCTCATCTTCACCAATGCAGGATGTATATAGTAATTGCCATTGCAAGCATTGTTCTGAAGTAGTTTAGGGGTTTCATTTGGTCACAGGAGAACTGAAAGAAAAATTGTTAGCCCTGGAGTATGGGATTTTCTGCCACCTACTGATGGAGTGGATATTTCATTTTTACAGTCTTAGAAGGACTTACTTTTTAGAAATCATGAAGCTTAAACACTACTTATAAAGATATTGGTGTCTTTTTTTTTTAATGATTAGAATTAAAAGTACTTCTTTTTTTTTTTGTAAAGACAGAGTCTCACTGTACCGCCCTCGGGTAGAGTGCCGTGGCGTCACACGACTCACAGCAACCTCTAACTCTTGGGCTTACGCGATTCTCTTGCCTCAGCCTCCTGAGCAGCTGGGACTACAGGCACCCGCCACAACGCCCGGCTATTTTTTTGTTGCAGTTTGGCCAGGGCTGGGTTTGAACCCGCCACCCTTGGCATATGGGGCCGGCGCCTTACCAACTGAGCCACAGGCGCCGCCCTAAAAGTACTTCTTTATGTGATTTGTTATTTTTAGGACCATTATTTGGGGGTTTTCATTTCTGAATATATATGCTTTGCAGATTGATTCAGGACAAAGACAAATTTTGTTCATGTTGCAGTATCCTCTTTATAAGTAATTTGAATCTAAATGATTAAAGTTGTAAGGTTTCTAAAATTAATCAGAACATGTTTAAAAATCAAGTGAGAGTGTGGAAATTTTAGGAGAGGAATTAAACTCATGAATATATGATGTTTCACATATTCTATTTCAAGTTCAAAAACAGATACAGAACCCGAGAGCTCATTTTCTCATTATCCTTCCAATTAAACTTTTTACTGCTACCCAAACCTCGGAGAGGGAAATAGCAGGAATAAGAAATGAGGAATATTTGTTTGCAACTCTACAAACAGATTGCAATTTGTTTGCAATCTGTTTACCTGAGCTATTTGTTACAGCTCAGGTAAACAGATTGAGGGAATAAAAAGTAAAACATGTTGACTATAAAGATACTCGGTTTATTTTCCCCTTCATCTGATAGTTTCTAGAATTTAAGTTAATAACAAATAGGTACTTTTACCCTCGTCTACCCATTATTAAACATGTAGTTTCTAGAATTTAAATTAATAATAAATAGGCACTTTTACCCTCTTCTACCCATTATTAAACATCATATTTACCATGTAGAGGGATTAAATTGGCAGGTGAAGGTGCTATAGAAGGTGCCCATCTGGAAACATTATTTTGGATGTTAGAGGCAGGACCCCAAAGCTACTCAGTTGCTTGACCTTCCTAACATGCCTTCAAAATACTAATAATTATGTCAAGTTAGAAAATTAAGAATTAATTCTTGAAAAAAGTCACTGTGCTACACCACTATCCCTTTTAGAGCAAAATTTTTTTTTGAAGATCAGCTTATTTTAAAACTCACTTTGTTTCATCTTATGGTTAAATAAAAAACAGAGTCTAAATGTTGAATAGATTTTTCTGATGTGAAGCTTCAGTGAGTAAGTAGTAGTAAGTTAATACTTAACAGCTGTGGCAGCTGTGAATTAATCCGTTTTTTAGATAATGCATGATGAAACAAAATATTCTGGTGTGAATTTATGGTCTCCTATTTGAAATTCTTAGGAATAGCTACAGTTTGGGGTTTATATTCTCACAAGAATGAATTAAGATTTTATTTCTATGAAAATATGGTAAATTTATATAAGGAACTTGATTCATTAATTTCATTTCTTAAATCAATATGTATATGTCTAAAAACTTGTATTTGAAATAAAATTGACTTTAGAACACTACTTAATATTTGTGAAATACAATTGACATTGAGAAAACAGTTACTTTTTCATGATTGAGGCTTATTTATGCTTTTAGAAAGGGATAGCTATTTGAAAATATTGTCACTCACGCTTTGTCACTTGCTCTAAGGCAAAGTGAGATTTTTATGTGTGTTTTCCATTTTAATTCTGCAATTTAAAATCTGTTAGGGAAGGCCTTTCAATGAATGCTAAAGCTTTGACATTTAGTGCTCCCTCTTAATGTCCCTCTATGGGTAACTAATTCTTGTGTTTTTCCCCCCACTTTCTTCTTGTCCATGAAAAGAAACTATCGGGAACAGAGGTATGTGATAAGAATAAGCTGAACACATAACTGAAAGGTTTAACTTCTATTATATATATGTTAGAATACATACATGCAATTATAAATCAAGTTCACTTTGTTTTTATGAACGATTATACACTAATCTTGGTTTTTTTCTGATCTTAAAATAATAATTTTAGTGATGGTTCTATGAAATACATTAATATAAAATAGATCCGTCATTATTTAACTTTAATTGTTCTTTTATGATAGTAATACATGTAAAAATTGATTCTTTTCCATCTAAAACAAACTTCCTCTATGTTAAGGTGTCACATTTGTTTATATCAGTATTGACATTTCTTCGTTTATAACACTCTTATTGCCTAATACCTTCAGAAGGAATTTATTTGTATTTGTTATTGTTGTTACATTAATAACTTCTATTCGTAAATGACAAAGTTTATTTGGACAGTGTTGCTGTCGGGAATGTTCTAGAACTCATCAGCCTGTTTATCTCTACATAAGGAATTTTTTTAAATTGATTAATCACACAGGTAGTTGAAGAAATTGCATAGTTGGAATCTCTGATTGTTTTATGTACTTTTTTGAATAAAAGCGTCCATAGAGAAAGTCAGGTGTCCTGTTCAGCACAGCTTTAAAATCTGTGTTTAAGGGCGGGGCCTGTGGCTCAGTCGGTAGGGCGTCGGCCCCATATACCGAGGGTGGCGGGTTCAAACCCGGCCCCCGCTGAACTGCAAACCAAAAAATAGCTGGGCGTTGTGGCGGGCGCCTGTAGTCCCAGCTACTCGGGAGGCTGAGGCAAGAGAATCGCTTAAGCCCAGGAGCTGGAGGTTGCTGTGAGCTGTGTGATGCCATGGCACTCTACCGAGGGTGATAAAGTGAGACTCTGTCTCTACAAAAAAAAAAAAAAAATCTGTGTTTAACTAACAGCATAAAAAGAGATACAAATATTCTCATTGTTCTATAACAGTTGCCTATTTTATCTAAATCTAAATTAACACATAATATTGGGATTCACTGTTCCCTATTCAGATTTCAAAAGTGACTAATGCTACTAGCTATTGACAAAAAAAAAAAAAATATATATATATATATATATATATTACCCTGGAAATCGATATGCCAGTCCAGGTTTTACACATCATATAGTATTTAGTACTAAGAGTATTTTGTAGATTGCTACTTAACTTTTTGCATTGTCCAATTATGTGCCCATGGTGGGTTATAAATAAGGTGTGACAGCTGTGGTGATACTTTTTCAAGCCCTAACGACAACTTTCATTTTTTTATGAATCAAAACTTTAATCTTTACTCTTCTGTTTGCAGTTTAAAATTTTTGTAAGTCTTTCCCCTTAAGAATCTCAAGAATATATATATTCTTTAATATATATATATATATATATATATATATATAAGAATATATATATAGTGCCCATGGTCAGTGTGGATATTAGGAAAATTGACCTTGCCCTAGAGTAGATAACTCACTATTAAGGGAAAAAGTAAAATTGAGATAAAATTAATTATATTTTAAAAACAATTATATTTCTTTAAAGCATTAAAGTTTTATGTTCAAAAGCACTTAAGTAGAGCAAGAGTTATTTAGGCTTTCTGTTGGGTAGAAGTTGATCAGTCATATCAGAAATATAAGTTTGGTGGCATTCTTTAGTGGAAAAGAGAACTAGGAGAATAAGATACAAAAATGAATACATTTCTGTTTCCATAATGTAATTTAATATTGCTGAAAAGAAAAGTAAAATATCTCAAATATGTAACATAAGCAAAGTTAAAACAGCACTGAAAGATGTTCTCACTAGAGATACTATCCAAATAAAGAGAATTGCTCACACTATATAAAAATGATTAATATTTAAAAATATATACTAATGTCTTATTCTGACTCAATATATGTGTAGACACAGCTAAGAACATTTCACACAAAGAATCTCCTTTATGTGCCTGCTATAATTTGATGTTTCCCGGTGGTGCTTAGTCGTCTTTTCATTGGTCTGGCTACTCTCCTGGAATCTAATCCATATTTTGAGAGTTGTCACATCTTCCATATATTTATTTTATATATTTTGATATATTTCACCATACCTTTTTTTTTTTTTAGCCCTTGCCCATAGTTAATGACTGTTAGATTTATATGATAGTTCTGAAAATGGAGAAATAGCAAAAAATAGATTTCAGATCAGGTAATTGTGAATGTATAGGTATATTCTAAAAGATTTTCCTTTTTGAAAATATATTAGTGGTTATAGAGAAAGTGGTAAGGCCAACAGATCCAAGTATGCATCAAGACATTTTCAGTTTTGTAAAAATATCCATAGATATTCAAATAAAGACCTCAATTCTAAAAAGTAGCCAGGAG
Organism: Nycticebus coucang; assembly: GCF_027406575.1. Classification (NCBI taxonomy): domain Eukaryota; kingdom Metazoa; phylum Chordata; class Mammalia; order Primates; family Lorisidae; genus Nycticebus; species Nycticebus coucang. The sequence continues at coordinate 63,339,259 of NC_069790.1, read as the reverse complement.
TAGTATGTAGTCTCTGAGGACTGTGTTTCCCTATCTTTGAATGAAAGAGAAGGATGTGGCTGTTTTCTGAGAGAAAGGCAGCATTCATTGACATGTGTGAGGACCACACATGTGGTTGATCTGGCAGAAATGTTGGTGAATATAAAGTTTTGCTTTGACTCTACATGCAAATAATAAATATGTGGCCAGTTATTGTATTCTTATTAATGTTGTAATGGCTCAGAAATGCCAAATTGGGCATAACTGTCAAGTTGTTGGAGAGGACAGGCAAGTGACTCTGTGCCTGAATCTGATAACCAGGTAAATTTTTCCTCCTGAGGTTGTGTCCTCGGGGCTTTCAGTATATTAAAGAATCATGTTATATATGTTTACTTACAAATTTGACAGATAGATGAGACCCAAACTCATTTTTTCCCTTTTGTTGACAAACTCTTACTAAAAAAAAAAAAAAAGAAAACAGAAACCCTATTCTGGGGCATTGTGGAGGCAGAACCCCACACATGTAAGACGTCACTTTAAATCTGCTAGCATCATCTTGTGAAGGGCAGAACCGTGGAAGAGCCATAGAGAAGCCTTAGACATCTGATAATGAGGAAGAGGGGTAGCTATTCTTTAAAATCTTCAGGCAATAAAGCTTCCACTTTTTTTTTTTCAGTTGATAGAATTGTTAATTTTATAGCATAATTGCTTTCAGACTTAGCAGCTTTGTGGCTTGTTTCAGTTGTTAGAGCAAGTTTATGAATAGCAACAGATTATAAAACCAACTGGCTCAAGTAGTAGGGCTCCAGTCCCATATGCCGGAGGTGGCAGGTTCAAACCTAGCCCTGGCCAAAAAAAAAATAGATTTATAAAACATCTACATTCAGCTGGAATCTTGTTCTTTTACTTTGTCTGAAATGAACACACATCATTGTGATTATGAGAAATAGAATAAATAATGAGATCCTGTCTTTCTGATTTATGGTTTTATAGTAATCTCTCCATTTTCCAGCACCCTTGGGGTTGGTCGATTCCAGATGAATGTAGTTTCTGGTAGCTAGAGAGGTACTATTAAAAATAGGCATAATTCTTTACCCTGTACTATACCAAACCATACCATAAACTGTATTGATATTAATATTGAAATACACTAATTAAAAGCAAATTAAGACAAAGACAGACTTTACTTGCTGTAACAGTTTTATTGCATTATAAAACAGCTTTGTGAATGCAGTGTACACGTTTAGTTAAATAGCAGTTAATATACTTTGCAACTTCATACCGTATCTTTTTTAACTTCAGGTAACACACGTTAACACTTAGAACTGTTACAGAGAACACATGGGAGCTGTGGGAGTGACTCACGAAGGGTGGGTTTCCTGACAGCATATGCACCAAGTCTAAATTCTGATTTTTGGGGGGGAAGGGAGCCTGGTCAGTGCTGGCTTCTTGAGTTCCAGATAATGGGGAGTTTACTGTGCTTTAAGCAGAATTCCCCTCCACTGCCCCATTTTTTTCTCTCACTTGTTTTAGCTGCTTTATTTTTTACTTGTGAAATTCCTATTTTTTTTCAAGTCTTTCTTAATTTTATTATTAATATTATTTCAGTGATATCTATGCATCCGTTAATGTGACTTGGTATATATAGTGTATACAATATTTCTTAAAATGGTAAAATAAGAATTCTAATAATCTTAGATTATTAGAGGATAATAAGGATTAACCCAGACACCAACCAAGTATTGGAGAAAAGCCTCCTTCAGGCTTAAAGTTAAGACTTGGTTAAATGGGGTTGTAAAAGGTTTTCTCATTCTAAGTATGCATAAGGATCATTGAATAAATATTACAATTTAATGAGTATTTTTAAGAAATATCAGACTTATATAATAGGACCAGCTATTTGTCTGAAGGTTTTGGGGTAATCTGAGAAATAGTCTTATTTAATATTTAAATTTAGAATGCTAACACAACAATTAGATGATTTATAATTATGAACACTTGGGGAGGTAGGCTGACTTTGTCTTCTGAAGTCAAATAAGAATAAGCAAGCAATAAGCATGGTATTATAGACCTGGAGAAAAATAGTAATTATAGTTTGTGTAAATCAACTCCCCCAAAGTCATTAGATTATGGGAGTCAGTCTTTGTCTTGGCGAATAGGTAATACCTTTAAAATGATATTTAATGGAGCATATTAATTCAGAACACAAAATAAAATGCCAAGGTGTGTAGGGATAAAAAGATAGCCTGTGATTAACATAAGAAGGGATCTTGTTTGAGGAAAAAACTTATTTACATAAGTATTTTCTTTTGGTTGGTTATTGTTTTCAAAAATATCATGGGCATATCTAATATGTTTGCATGTATTTTGAGAAATAATAAGGTGATTTTCCTATTTTAAAACTTAGCACTAGTCAGGCCACCTAAGGTGGTAATCACTTTTAGTATCCAAATTTGATGAAATAAGAAAAACACCCAAGATCTACAAGGAAAGCCATGAAAATAATAGAAGCCCAGAAAAAGAAGTCCAATTTAAACATTTTAAAGGGGTCATTTAGGTGGTCATTTATGATCTTTGGTAACAAATGATGAAATGTGATTTTATTGATCACAGGGCCCTGATATTCTTCATTTTCACTAAAGCAAGAAGAAATAAGTTTGTTATAATATGTAATAAATATTGTAAAAAGGATAAATTTCTGGACAATGAAGGATTTTAAATATTATTCTTAAGAGATCTTTACAAAAATTCGTTATCTACTATTGACATTTACTATGTGAAGAAAGTTATTCCTTATAGAATTTTAAGGAGAATGCAGTAAAGTAGATTTCGTATTTTGGAAAATTTGCGGTGAAGATGGGTAAGAATCAAATCTGCCATGGTGATGAAAATGAAGTGGTGCCATAGAAGCACATTAAACTAAAACTTCCTTGCAACAACTTGACCGAAGCACACAGTTTATAATATGTTTAGCATTTAAGATGTTGTAAAAAATGACCATGGACTGCAGAGAAGTTACATTGAAAGAGTGGTAAAACGTGTTCAGTTTAAAAACAAAACAAAACTAAGACTCTTCCATTGTGAAAGGCAACATCTTCAGTTTCAGTTAAGTGAGGCCTTGGTAATTGTCAGGGTAAATGCCTGAATGCCAGAACCCTGTAAAGAGAAAGTCATTTGGGGAATAGAGTAATGGGAAAGGTCATGTGTGGTTTGCAGATATCACATAGTAGCTTGTCTTTATTTGATTTGAATTTGGTAGCACACATCTCATCAGCTTATAAAGAATATCATTAAAGGTAGTAGCGACAAAAAGGAATTGTTAACTATAAAGATTATTAGTGGAAATGTGATGTTGATAGGATTCTTTTACAAGCATTAATGTAATACAAAAGAGAAGTTTTCTCCTTGAGGCAAAAATACCGAACTATAATTTTATTAAGAAAAATATTTTTCTAAGCATTGATGGAATGTTTTATTGATATGAGATAAAATAGAAAATACAATTATAAAGATCAAAGATCTCTTGCCTAGGAAAATATGTCATATAACACTATAAATGATAGCAGTTCTTATTTTTTCTATAAAATTAATGTTTTGTAATATATTGGTAAAAATAAAAGATAACCATTATGAGCTGAAGTTCACAGAATTAAAAAAAATATTTTGGAGGAGCCTATGTCGAAGAATTAGAGGTAAAATTAGTCTTATAATTTTGTGAGACATTCTATTTTCTTTGTTAAAGGGAAGAAGTAAATTAATGAAAGTAAAGTAATTAATGAAAATATTGTTTTATGTTTAATATTAATTGAATTTTTTTTTATTTATATGACATCTGCGAACACAAAGCATTGAAATAACATGAGAAGGTACTCAGTCATTCCAAAGAACCACTAACAAAGTAATTGTTAGTATATGTAATATGTAATCAGTATAGCAAGCTGATATTTGAAATTGGCATTTTTGGAATAAAATTTTTAGCATCATCAAGTAACCAAGATTATAAATGAGACACCAAACAGGAAAAAAATTAGCACATTTATGCTTTTGTTGGAGATTTAGTTAAGTAAAACTCTGTTTAAAATTCTTAGTCTAGCACTAGTTTGTGGCACCTCCAGCAATAGTGCTGAATGGAACTGAGTCAAGTTTTAGATGCATTTGGCTATTTGGGGGTGACACCATTAATAAATGATCATATTAGCTACCATAGGAGGGTTGACTGGGACCGCTATCTTGCAGTTTCTATCTGATTACCTTAAGAGAAGTAGTGAATAACTGTTCCAATCTTAGTTATTTCAAAATCATTTGAATAAGGTCACTTACAGTGCAGATTAAATAGATTGTCCCTTGTTGTACCCTGCTACAAAGTCACCTATCAACTATCTATAAATATCCCTTTATAGACTCACCAAAAATTCAGGGTTTGTTTTTAACCCTTTCTTCTTCCTGCTATATTATCTCTTTTACATAGCCTGTTCACCAGCTATAAAATTACCTTTTTGATTCAACTTTGAATCTTTCCCGGTTTCTTCATGTTTCTGTTAAACAGAGTTGCAAATCAAACACTAAACTCTAATAAGGATTTGTTGGAATTAAGTTATCGAATAGTTCAGAAATCAATTAGTTCTTTTAAATCAAATCAAGGTTAAGTTATATAATAATTTAGAAATCATGAATAGTTTATTCACCACAGTGAAATAAAGCTACACTTTATCTAGGCAAGGACTGTGTGTCCTAAAACATCAGTTAAGACACCAGTTTCTTTTTTTTTTTTTTTAAAGACACAATTGCAGTTAACATTTCCAAGTATAATGAAATTACAGTGAGAACATTCATCTTTCCATCTTTTTCCCCAAAGCAAGTCAGTATTCATCTAAACTATAGATTTCAGTGATTGCATTTTTGACCTCTACAATTAGAATGACTTTAATTTGTCACATTTATTAATAATCTCGTGTGTTGTATAGATTTGATTCATGTAGATCATTATCCCTACCTCTCTTTTTTTCTGAAATAATGTTTGTATATGTCTGTGTTCATGTGTGTGTCTTGTTTTCTGACTCTGAAATGTTTATTATGCCTTAGACAGTTACCCCAGGGAGATTATGTAAAAAAGCCTGGAGATGGTGACTCTTTTTATAGCGACATTCCTCCTGGAGTCAGCACAAACTCAGCATCTAGTTCTAAGAAGAGGTCTGCTTTTCTGTCGCATTTTCAGATTTCTACCTGTTCCATCACACATTATTCCATTAGTCAGAACATTTCATTATTTTGCAGCAGGTTTGATTACTTCTTCCTTCTTTCTTGAATGTTAAAAAATAGTATCCTTTGTTCTTTGATTACTCTACTTCAAAATGCCATATGCTCAGAACCACTGGTTATACAAATCAGGCCGTAAAATTGAAACAGAGCAAAACAATAACCCTAAAGCTACATAGGAACTCCAGAGTTTTTCAGTCTTGCTCTTGTATATGTGACTTAAGAAAGTATCATAGTACTTAATACCATTTTAATTGGTGAGCTTTATGTCATGTTTGGTAGTCAAAGAAAAAGGTTACTGTCATGCTTCAATAAAAGCAATTAACATAAAGTCGTAACATAAGTGCTGCATTGAATTTTATTTTAATTTTATATATATTAAAGCTAAGATTGCTTCTCTGTGAATCATATATTTGAACATTATAATTTTGCCTTTTTTTTCTGGGATGATTGTTTTGGGACTTAAGTTAACTTATGCCTTAGTTGACAAATTAGGTATGCTTAGTATTTGCCTGAGTTTTATAATAGTACAGGTGGAATTAATATTTATATGTCTTAAACTCTGATGCTATATTCTTGTTCTAGCATCTTAAGGTGTTTGATGCCATTTAAAATTCTGCATGCTTTATAATTGCTTAATAAAATAAATGGATAGAATTAAAAACAAGTTGGAATGTTTTAGAGAATGAGTCCTATATTCATATTGAAGGAATATTCCACATTTTCTTGTGGAAAAATGTCTTCAAAGTTGCCAATGGGATATAATGTATACGAAAAAGTTTTGGTAGTACTACGCATGGTGTTGGGTACATTATTTACTTTGTCCAGTGAAGGGGAAGTTACCAGTTTATTGAGAGGAAACATTAGTTCCAGAGTTCTGTATGGAGTGCATCTATAAAAATTCTGCAATGGCTGTCAATATTTATAAATATTAACCAGGAAGTAGAATAGAAGATCTAGGGACAACTTTTATGTGGAAATTCTTAAGCATGAAGGAGAGTTTTTACTTAGAAAACAAAGTTTAAAGCAAAAATAGGAATACAAATTTTTGCCCAAGGAGTACAGTTCTATAAAAGGATGTTTTAAGAAAAATGTTCTTATAATTTATTGAAGGCTTGTTTGCTGAAAGAAAAAGATGACTAGGAAACTACCTGAATTCTATCATTTAAATATTGAAATATTTGATCAGATATTGAATTTTAAATTAAGTAACAGCAAGTAAGTAGAGAAATCAATGGGTTTTATCAGAATTTCTGTTCTTTTGTACAAAATATGAGTCATTCTATAGGTAGCAAATGATGTTGAAAAAGTTCCAACCTAGGGAATGAATATGAAGTAATTGTGCTAAGTTCCATTTATTTTCAGTCTTTAGTAGAAGCTTCATTTTAAAATAGACATCATTAGTAGTTAACCAGAATGATAAGTGGAAAAGACTTTTTAAGTATAGTACCCTTTTTAAAAGTACCTTAAAAATAGCTTAAAGTATTCATTTGAATAGTTTTCAGACTTTAGGAAAATCTCAATGGGTTATGATTTTTAAGCAGTTAGAAATCATAAAATTGTTAGACTTCTAAGTATATGTAATTTATCAAAATTCATTTCACATGTGGTACAAAGTAGGTGTGTAAATCTTGCTTCTTGTAGATAATTCATTTAAAGGAGGTAGGACCTAAGTAGGAGAGCTCAATGGTACATGGGCTTTGTGAGAGACACTTCCATGAAAAACATCTGATTTAGTTCAGTTACTGGACAACTACACTTTACTGGATCATATTTGTGGGAAAAATGCCAATTCTCAGAAAATAATTTTATTATTTAAGAAAACCTAAATACTACTTTGATAAAGGTTGACCAGTTTTACTTGAGCGAATCTTACTGTAATCTCTTGAAAGTCCATGTTCTCATAATCCCTGAATGGAAACCATTGCTTTACAATTAAGAAACATCTATGGTGGGACCCCATTATAACACTGAGCTGGAGTTACGTGACAGACACACACAGTGACTTCGCTATGTAGTTGCTGTGTTCCAGGGAATGTAAATTGGCTTGCGTTCTGTCCTGAAACTTTTCATTTATAGACTATCATAATGGGGTTCCATTGTATTTGACTTTTCTTAAATTGAATGTTGTGTAATTCTGCCTTCTTCATGAAGACTTTCATGTTCTCTTCATTCTTTCATTTCAGATTTTTTTCTTTTTTGATTTATTTTACGCAAATAGTGCCTAGAAGTTTTGCGTATTGATTTCAAAAGATCCATTTGCTTACTCTTTTAAACAATATATCAATGTTTTCAATTTCAGGTCAAATGGGCTCTCTCATTCTTGGAGTGAAAGGATTCCAGACACAAAACATATTTCAGACATCTGTGAAAATGGGAGACCTCGAAGTAACTCTTGGCAAGGTAGAGGCCCGCACTCGGAAACCATCTATCTATACAATCCACATGCTATATTCTGTGGTCCCTGGTTTAAAAAGACTTGTTTGTTCTTGGAAGCTACTTTGCTTTTCTCCCAAAAGAGAGGAGGATATCTAGAATAAGATTTTTTTTTTTTTTCTTTTTCCTTTGGCGGGCATTAATGGGATTTGGTAGCACTAGTACATTAGACAGGTGGAGGAGGTTGTTGAGTGCTGCAAAACCCAGCGTCCCAGGGTGGAGTGCTTCTTATGAATTACACTCACTTGAAATACCGTGTAATTGGACGTAAAGTAATCATTTATTTACTTGGAAACCTAGCTCTATACCATCTTTTTCAGGTAACATGGGAGGCAACAGAAAGAAAATCAGAGGGAAAAGATTTAGACCTCGGTCTAATTCAACTGAGTAAGTCTGAATCTCTACTGGAAAACAGCACTCCAAGGTCCTGTGCAATTAGTGTACAAAGTTAATTAAGCAGATAGTCAAAGAACCATAAAACATGCCTCCAGTCTTGGTTTTGTTGTTTTTTTTTTAAATTCTTTTTTGCCCTTTAAAAATTAACCATGGCTTTTCTCTTTTACATAGGCATCTCCGCAACTGTGCCCATACCAATGTTCACTGATAGTGGGGGTCTCACCCTTGCTGCAGGCTTTTTCCTCCAGTCACCTGTCATTGTGGTGTTTTGGTTCCTTTTGAAGGGAATTTTGATAACATTCCTTTCTTTTCATCACTGGGGTCCAGTCATTTCAAAGGGTCACCCTTCTTCTCCCTAATATTCACATAGCCCGAAGCATCAGGGGAAAGTTCTCATCCTCCTAGAGCATGGTACTGCTCAGATCTAAAACCCCCGCTCTGAGGTGTTCACAGCTGCAATCTAAGCATTCTCTCAGACTAACGGAATATGTTTCCCTTTTAAATTTTCCTTCTGAGAACATTTAAAAGGGCATTTGTCTAAACTTGCTCTTTAACTGAATCATTGTCACTAAATGCAACATTATCTGTTTTAAAGGATAGCCACACTTTTTTTTTGAAGTGGGGATGGGGTCTGAAGTTACATTTAAGTCATTTAATAAAGTAAACACCAGGCACTTTTGTTTATTTGTTCATTACTCCACTTTAGAAAGTACAAGCAAAACAAAACTTCTTCAACCCTTTATCTTCCTCCATTGAATAAAACATACTCTTAGTATCCTTTTGGACCCTGCCACCTGGTTTTAATTAGCTAAACTTTATTAATCCACCTAAAATTTTTCACTTATTTCTCACTATAGTGGTGGTGATTATTTCCAGGATCTCTATTCTTCTTATGCCTTAATAGTTAACTGCTTGTCAAAAACTTATGTTAGCTTTTCCATCATATACCCTGCCTTTTTCAGTCCAGGAGTAATAGCATTGCCCTGCAATTTGGACCTTCCACGTGAATGATATTGTTTTGTAAGTGTCTTATCAAAGATTTCCAGAGGATACTTTACCTTAGAGACAATAGACAATTTCAAGTAATAGCATTGCATGGTCCAGAATGGCAGCCTAGAACTCCATCCTAAATAACTATAACTAATCCATTAGAGTTTATCTTATACATTCCCAAAGTGCTTGGATGCTTTAGGGCTTAGGGTTGATAAGCTCTTCTTGGAATGTAATTTGGTTTGTTTTGCATGAGGTCGCCTAGTCAACGCTCCTTAACTTTTATCTCAGTGGCTCACAAGAGTACAAATGGAACTGTAAAATGGTTTTTAGATATTCCTTGAAATACCATGTAATTAGACATATGACAATCATTTATTTACTGTTGACTGTTCTAACATTATTTCCTACAACAAGGCTTTGAAAACTCCTCTAAGTGAAAAAAAAAATTCAATGTTATGTTAAAGCTATGAGTTTAGGACCCAAAGAACATTTGATGTTTAGCAATATTCATACAATACTTTCTAGAGCACTTAAATTATTTTTAAATTTACATGAAATTTCCATACACATGTGCTAAAAATTATACTCCACAGATAACCTTTGAGAAATCTTGCCTGTGCTATAACTAAGTTATAATATTTAATAAGACATCACAGTAGAATCATCTTTGTGAAGAAGTACTAAGAACTCCCTCGAATTTTTCAGGCTTTTCTGATGTAGGTTACATGACTCATGTTAGTTAAATGGAGCTAAGTCTGTGAATCTGACCACTAGTCTCATATACCTTCTTGTATAGAAACTCTCTCTATATATAGATACACACACACACACACACACACACACATATTTTTATAGGATTCCTGATAGAAAGTGTATCAAGAATTATATTTTTTATATTTTTCATATTTTGAGTAATCCCATTTGCTTCTGATTACAATAATATCACTTGCGTGACTATAAGAGGAATACAATGACCACAGACAAACATATTTTTTTTTAGAATAAGAGGTATTTCAGGTCCATTATCTCAACATTCCCTTTAGTATCTCATCATCCCAACAGATGATTGGGACATGAATTAAAACAATGTGCCACAAATGCATGCTCTGCTAATTAACAAAATAAAATGTCCTTGTTAATTGTATTGCTTTTCCACTCAAAGCTTTTGCATCTTCCTCACTGTTGTACATGATGTAAAAATTTTTTTTGGCTTAGACTTTGTATTATATATTGTGTTTTTACAGGAGGGAGCCCCCAGCACCCGAGCCTGGGCACTCCCTCGCCCAGACAGTCCCATCCCAAGGCATAAGCCCAGGGGGCTCTGACAGCCCCCAGACAGGGAGTCTGGATCACAGGTCAGTCTCCACCTGCTGTTTACTCTGGGCTGCCACGTAATCTCCCTCCAAGTCTCTTCCTTGGCTGAGAACAGGGTCATTTATCTTTGACCAAGCCCCCATGTCTGCTCGGATGTGCTCCTGGTTCAGCCAGCACCAGCTAATTTTCCTCTGCCTTTCTATCCCGGAGAACACAAAGAGCTCCCCCCTATCCCGTCTAATGCATTTTTTTTTTTTTTTTGCATGTTGCGCTATAAGGCAAGTTAAGCCACATAGGCAGATTTACCACAGTTTGATAAAATCCCATCACTCCAGCCACTATGACCTTGAGATGTTAGGAAGCCCAGTGTGAAGACTCTTTCATGCACAGATGCCCAGAAGGAGCAAACAATTGAGAGCTCTCTCCGGTGACCCCTGGTGAAGTGATCACAGCCTTCTGAAGTGCTCCCTGAAATGAAGGAAAGAGCCCGTCAAGTACAAGTCAAGCCATGTGGTTGTAGCTTTCATGGATCAGCCGTGGCACCAGTCTACTGTGTTTAAGATTGTCAGGGAAAGGAACAAATGTCTCCTGCTGGAAGTGGCCGTCTGCCTGCGGGTGACTCAGTTTGCTGTGTGGCTATGTTTCACCTAATTACAGCTGCATGGGCTTCTTCTACAGTTCTCCCCAGGCCAGAGCGTTCGCTGGCCTTCATCTGTGGCTGCATTTGCTTTTTGACTTTTTGTTCAGAGTTGCAGTGGAAATCTTTATGCAGGTTTTAATTGGCTATCTGTGAAAGCACAAGTTGGCAATGATTGTGGCTAAAGGCAAAACTAGTGTTGAGTTGTTTCTGAGTCAGGCAACATCTATTGTCTTAGCCAAATGGTCTTATAAACATAAAAAGCTACTAAATTTGTCTTTCAGGAAGGAATTTCATGATATTATTTTGTAGAGTATGTTGGTTATGACTGAAAAATGAGGGAGAAAATAATCTGGAAATGGAAATGTAGTTTTGATTTAAATGTATTTATGAATAGGTTGAAAACTAAACATAGAGAAAAGCAAACTTTAGCCAAAACCAAATAATGTATTTTGTATTTTTCCCTGTTTGTTTTCAAATAAGTTTTAAAGAGCTTGTATTCTCTTAGAAGTTGCTTTTTAAATGGGAAAACCCAGGACGACATCTAAATTCTTCCAGTACTTGCATTTGTTAAATCTGTACTATTTTATAAGGGGATGTGTTTTTTATCTGGCTCCCAGGGTCAAAAATCAAGGGAAACTCTGGGGAAAAAACAACTTGCACCTCCAATTTTACTGCCTTTAATATTTGCACTGTAATTCTGATGGAGACTTGGCCAGATCCATCCGGGAAATGCTCACTAAGGTCATTGTTATTCTCTGGCAGTCATTCACACAATTCACAATGAGACACTTGGAAGGCAACTTCTGAGAGCCTTTTCCTAATGAAAATGTGAATACTTTATTCTGGAGTGAACAAAGAGAAGGAAGGAACATTGCAGCTGCAACTAAATTACTAAACCCAATTTTGAGATCCTGGAGGCCTATTTGGAACACACTTAGCATGCCTTGAGGCTCCAGGATCAGAAGAGTGGGAACCTTTCTGCTCCTTACAGAGCCCACTGGAGCGTACTTTCTTGTTGACTCCAGCTTGGGATCCACATCAGGGGTAAGACGGGTGCCATGTGAAAGCCTTCTCTTACTAGAAAGAGAACTTTGCTCCTTTTAATAGTTCTTAGGAAATTATATGCCCAAATGCCAGCTTGGAATTGAAGCATCTGAATCTTTTCAAAAAAGTAACATTATCATTTAAAAACCAAGGAGCCAAATGAGAGGGGACATGGAAAAAGCCACTTTGGAGGTGGGTGAAGGGATGCTGACAGTGCTGTGATTGAAAGGGAGTTTCTGGTTCACTTTGGGAAGCCACTGGAAAAGGCTTCTCCAGAAATGTTGAATAAGTTGTAGAATGCCTTGAGCCTTGTTGCAGCCAAGATTACTTTCATGTCATATAGACAACCTCATAATCACCCAACATCCATCCTGGTTTATTTGCCATGGTCACTTGCATTTGGAGGGTGAAGACATCCTTGCTAAGCTTGTGCTGTGTATTTTCAGATTTTCTATCTTGTTCTGCTTTCTTTGTTCCTTCCATTGCTTTCTGCAGGTATTTAAACCCATGGTTCAAAAGAGACTATAATGTAGCTAAGTGGGTAGAAGATGTGAATAAAAACACTGAAGGACCATACTTTAGGTATTTTATAAATTAATTTTATATCCTTTTCAAACTTTCCCAGCACATACAAATACCGTAGCGTGACTGGCTCTCTATCTTGTATCTCCCAATACAAGTCCCTGTAGGTGGAAAGGGGTCCTTGTTTATTTGCTGCCTTTTGATCTCTGTTTTTGGCTTCATGAGCAAATCTCGTTCTTTCCTGAATGTTTCAAATGAAGCCATTTGAAAGGGTTTCCATTTAGTGCATGTCCCTAGCACCATCTCGAGCTTTTTCTTCATTTTATGCTATGTAGTGTTCTATGGGCATGAAACATACTTTCCACTACTAAAGAAGCACTATTAACCCAAACAATTTAATTTCTAGAATCTAGCAGTTTCATAATCCGCTTTCCCTACTTAATGCCTAAGAGTGCACAGTACATATGAAAACCCAAAGAAAATCCTAAAAAGAAACTAAACAAAATGTAGTGGGATTTTATTTTGAGTACAAATAATGATCTGCTCTAACTGGAAAATTATTGAAATAATACTGAACACATGAGAGTATGCGGGATGAGTTTAGTTTCTATTTGTTCAGAATAACCATTGCTTAAATATAAGGGCTGTGCTGAGAAGAGTGTTTTACAGATTCTCAACAAAGCATTAAGGAATATTTTATGCTAATCATAATGTTGTCTACTACATCAGAGAGAACAGAAAGCAGGTGTTCTTGGAGAAGAGAGTATCCTTACATTTTAAAAGAGAAGAGAGTATCCTTACATTTTAAAAACTATCAAATTTACTCAATTCACTGCAGCTCTGTGTAATATTAGGGGTCAGAGAGTATTTCCAAGAGTTTGTTTATAACATCAAAGTGATTTCCTAGAGGTAAATGTCCACTTTAAATCTGACTACTTTGTGGACAACGAATGTAAACAAGAAATATAGGCTCAATTACTCCCTTTTCTGAACATAATTTGACAGGAAGCTTTCATATAACTTTTTGCCATGACTTGGGTCGACACACAACAGATATCAAAATATTTATGTGTATCGAACTCTCAGCACCCGTATCAGGTGGACTCTCTCTTCCAGTGTACCATTTAGTTTAGTCATGTGTAGTTTGAGAAAATGATTAGACCTACCTGCATTTTAATTTGATCCATAACATTTGCACATACCCTAAGGAAAGCATAATGCCTGCCTGCTCACAAAAATGTATCCTGCTTTTATGCCTCATCTTACCCTCCTGCCCTGTCCCTCTGCTTGTCCCACACTTTCCCACACTGAACCTCATACGCATACACTCACATTCAAACATCCAACCCTCACCTGTAGCTCCCAAGATGGCCAACGTCAAGAGGACAGGTAAGATGATTTTGAATGTTACTTGGAATCTTGGCTCACCTGCAGTCCTACTTCTTTTTCTTCTCCTCAGGCTTGTGGGCAGATTGTAATTTGTATCAGCCATAGAATCAAAATGGAATGACTTTGGTCCTATGTGGGTTAGGGATTTTATTCCTAAACAGACTTAGCATTTTTGCAGCAATAATTTGTGAAATGGTACTCCGGAAGAGTTGATTCACCTCCCTGGGTGAACTGAGTAGTTTATGTGACTCCCAAAGAAGAGTTCACATTTCTTAAAATCAGCACCCAGGTCTGCCCAGAAGCTGCATGACTAAATGCAATTTGGATGGGGAAATGCTTTAGCACCCCCGGTTGCACGTGCAAAGCTGCAAGGGCAATTTTAGAGGGTTACTTTACTACCTCTTTTAATATGAGATGTTGGTTCCTACAGGAGATAATCACATTAAGAATTAATTATTAAAAATCATATTGATCTTTAATGGCTAAATAAAGTTCAGTGGATGGTTGTCATTTTAACTGTTGTTTTGGATTAATAAGGGTTATGTTGGTAAGACTTGGAAATCAACACAAAATTTCTGTGGCAGTGGGTGAATAATTGAGATGGCCCAGAGTTTTTAACACAGTGACTCCAATACAACAAAGAATTTCACTCTCCATCCAAGCCAAGCCTCACATAAAAGGTCATCTGCACCTTGGCTTATGCTTCGCCAATGCTATGCTTAAGCTCAGATCTGCTATTTCTGCAGCCAGATCATTCAGGATTACCTGTCCTGCCAAAACCTCTGTGAGGGCAAAGGTCACCTTATTAACCACTCAGGAGATACTGGATTTGTGTGGCATCCTTATCAAAATGCACTCAGGACTTCGTGACTGCAGCAGACTGGTCCAAAATGTAGCCCAGCATTTGAAATATGTATAGTATCCACATCACTAGAAAGAGCAAGGCAAATGCCTAAAGATTTTGAGTGCTGGGAGTGTCTGTCTCCGTTGTGCTTTCTTATCCAATTCTGATACAACAGTGGTTGCTCAGATGTCCTTAGCGTGTGTTCAGGCCGTCAGGATGAAGTAACAACAGTGTAACAGCACTATCTCACCACACCCACATCCATTATGAAGCACTGTTGGTGACAGTGCTTTGTAAGCTCTTAGAAGGTATTCTTTTTCTTGGGAATTACCCAATTGATTATTCACATCATCAGCAGTTTTTGAGTCTATTTCCATGATCTCATAGAAAGATCTGTAAAGAAACATAATAATAACTATCATGTATCAAGTGCCTACCACCTTTATTTCTTACACCCTGAGGTACAGTCATTCTTAACACTCATTCTGTGGATGCAAGAAATGGAGGTGTAAAGAGTCCCTTAAGATAGCACAGCCAATAAGAGTCAGAACCAGAATTACAGTCCGGCTGTGAGTCCAAAGTATGTTCTTTACTGTTTCACCATACTTAACTTAAAAGTAGCAAGGTGGATATTGACTACTTAAATCTACCCTGGGACACTTGATAAATCCTTTTGTATCATCCTACTAAAAATTTGCATATGAACACAGTGAATGGGATGGATTTGTGTCCCTCTCATGTGATTGACCTGGTTTTAGCCTGTCCTAACAGGCAGAACTGAACTGAGATTGGCCTTACAGACCTATCTACAAAAGGCGAGCCCTGGACGTCTGAGGTAGGTCCAAGATGTCCCACAGTCCACTGGCGCGCAAACACATTTATTGTGTAATTTTAATCCAGTGCCCCTTATGGTTAAAATGTAGAAATGTGATTAACATTTGTCCAAGGGTGCACTTGAGCTGAGATAGTGCCTGGCTTTAAGTGAAAGCTGGGTTGGAACTGCCAGGCAAGTTACTAGAGTCAGAAAAAAGCCTAGAGGCAGTTTTGAAGAAATGTCTTCCTTAGACATTTGTGAGAAATTTGGAGTTTATTTTCCCTAAACTGGCTTACCCTGCCTGTTCTCTACTCTTACTCTGACTCCTGCTCTGGTGTTCTCCATCCCCCAAGATAATCACCTTCATGCAGTCACATACCACCCACCCTACAGGACCAGCTGCCCCTGCCCCCTACTAAGACAAACCTGCTCAGTTTCTCTTTGTCCCCTCAGAGTCCAAGGTGTCAATTAACTACCATGTTAATGTATGAAGACTGTGTGTGATTTCTTTGGGGTTCTAGAGAATATCTCTGGGTTTTGTTTTAACTCATGACTGACTCTACCCAGGGAAAGATAATTGAGGGGAAGACTGGACTCTAGCACCCCTCATTGGAACGGCTTTATGTTATATATGTCTCATGCTGGCCACCTGGACCCATAGCCAAATTAGGACTGGCATGACTATGAAGCTACAAGCTAATAGCTAATGCTGTGGATACGTACTACAACAAATTAGAAAGAGGATTTGTTGGACGGCGCCTGTGGCTCAGTGAGCAGGGCGCCAGCCCCATATGCCGAGGGTGGCGGGTTCAAACCCGGCCCCGGCCAAACTGCAACAAAAAAATAGCCGGGCGTTGTGGCGGGCGCCTGTAGTCCCAGCTACTCGGGAGGTTGAGGCAAGAGAATCGCTTAAGCCCAGGAGTTGGAGGTTGCTGTGAGCTGTGTGAGGCCACGGCACTCTATAGAGGGCCTTAAAGTGAGACTCTGTCTCTACAAAAAAAAAAAATAGAAAGAGGATTTGTTTTGCATGATGCCTCTAAAGTAAACAAGATTTAGGTATTTGTGTACCTAACTAGCTTTCTTGAATTTGAATATTTTATCAGAAATGATTAGGCTAATAAAGCTGAACCCAGGTCAGTGTCCCTCATTTTGGATAAAGGCATTTAAACATCTAAGCGCCAAGGTTTGCTCTCATTTTACACATACTGAATCTGTTTTTTAATGATCCTAGTCCTACTTAAAATTTTTTCTAAAAAACAATTTAATTTCTGAAATAAAAAGAATATGGAATACTACATTGCTTTAAAAGAACTTTTGCAGATTTGAAGTAGTAATATTAGTTACACCCATCCACTCAGCAACAGAGAACATTAATAAAAGAGAAATCAGACAGCTGCTGGGGTCATGCTGAGAAGTGGTCCTGGCTGTTTTTAAAAAATAAAAGAAACTTTAGGAGTTACAGATTAAAAATGAACTGAACCACTCGTGCATTTTAATGAAGAATGTCACTTGAACCTCAGGATGTGTAGGAAAAATTATATTCAAACTTTGAATTTAGTGTCCATGAAATGGAAACTAGTTGGAAAATTACGTCAGAACAAGAGCAAAGGCTACTATATGGATGGGACCCAACATTTAAAAATACTGAAGGAAAACAGATATCTTCATGCTGTTGAATCCAATGTAGGCAGGGGATTTTGACCTACCCAATGCTACTGTTCACCCCCTCCCCCAATGCTCCCAGGCTGAGGCAGTCACACAGATGAGGTGAACCCCACTGGACCATTCTACCTGTAGCACTGTAACCAGTTCAGTGACGTGGCTCATTAGCACCTTGCACCAGAAATGAAGGAGCCATGGATGTATTGTGGTGACCTTTGTGAATGGAATAGCTGCAGCAGTTAGCACATCAATTTCTGTTGATAATTGATATGATACGACTATTTTTATTCAGGTGTTTTTAACTTAAAAGGCAAGTTAGCAATGAGTATGAGCTAATTTAGCGAGTTTAGCTTACTCACAAGTATTACCACGGCACGTGCAAAATCAAGTACAAAATAATGCACCAGCAGCTTACATAGAAATGCTGATTACAGGGACCAGTCAGACCATTTTTGTGTGTTCTCATCAGACTTTGTGTGGCTGGAACTCTGCACTCCTTACTGCTTGCATGTTTACTAATTTATTATTAAAACCCCTGTATCTGCCTTTGTTCCTTCACAACTAACACACTGGCCTCTGAATGCATGAGTTTTTGTGTAAACTGATGTGTAACTTTAGCAACTCATAAATGTATCAGTTGTAATGTATTTTAAGGTCTTAAGATATAATTGAGATTATACTTAAGAACATTTTTACATTAAGTGTTAAAAATAAGGCAGCATAATACTTTGTATACTTTACCATTGTGAGCTCTTAGAATAATTTTGTCCCTACTCCATTTTAGTTTTTCATCCCTTTTGTAGGAGATTGTGTTATTTGCTGTCTAATTGAAAAGTATGATTCTTTATCTTAACAGTTAAACAATCCCTTGCAGTCATGAAATTAGGAAGATAAAATTCCAGTATTCCAGTGTTGAGAATGACAATTATCTTCCCCGTAGTTAAACCTTTGCAGTAATGGCTTATCAAAGTAGAAGTTAGAGGGTTTGATCTGAACCCACTTTTCAGATATTTGAAAAAGATACTAGGTAATCACGTGATATTTATTTCATATGTTCTCAATATCTCAGGACTTTATCTCCTGCCAAGTCTCCTTCTTCATCAACTGGGTCTATTGCCTCCAGCAGAAAATACCCTTATCCAATGCCTCCACTTCCTGATGAGGAGAAGAAGGTGAACCGACAAAGCGCAAGGGTATGTGGGAGGGTCTTTCATCGTGCACACACTCCCTCATTGTCATTTAGCTGTGAGTTTGTATTTTAAAAGAGAGCCAGATTTTCTTCTTTGTTCATAAAAAAATGAAAAAAACATAAATTTAAAAATTATAAGATTCATGGGGCTTTTGGGTTCAGATTTATATTTGCAAAATAGTTTAATCTGCATTGATATAGTCTGTAGATAATTTGGTATATATTAATTACTCAGGGTTATCCACGTAAACCTTTTATTACTCACTGTAGCTAATATAGTAAATCCTGGAGTAGATACAAGAGTACATTTTGCTTTATCAGTTTAATTTTTAGTTATTATGGATACATAATAGTTGCACATCTTTATAGGGTACATGTGATACTTTGATACAGACATACAATGTGAATTTAAAAAATTAGGGTAATTGGGGTATCACCTCAGGCATTTATCATTTCTTTGTGTTAGGAACATCCCAATTCTATTCTTTATTTAGTTATAAAGTATATCCTAACTTACTGTTGATTATAGTCACTTTGTTGTGCTATCAGAGGTTGTTCATTCTATCTGTATTTTTACACCCATTAACCAACTCCACTTTATCTGCCCCATTACCATTCCCAATGCCTAGTAACCATCATTCTATTCTCTGTGTCCATTAGATCATAGGTTTTAACATGTTGCATTTTCATTTTCATTAGTTTCAAAATTTTTTTTTAATTTACATTTTCTTCTTAATCTCTTCACTGACCCAGTGGTCATTGTATTTTTTTTCAGTGTTCTTATTATCAATTTCTAGTTTTATGTCATTGTGGTCAGAGAAAATACTTGGATGATTTCAATTTTCTTGACATTTTTAAGACTTGTTTTGTGGCTTAGCGTATGCTCTATTCTTGAACAATCCATGGGCTGAGGAGAAGAATGTGTGTTCTGTAGCTGTTGGATGAGAATTTCTGTAAATATCTATTAGGTCTGTTTGGTCTATTGTTCAGGTTAAATCCAAAGTTTCTTTATTGATTTTCTGTCAGGATAATCTGTCTAATGCTGAAAGCGGAGTGTTGGGGTTTGCAGTGATTATTATATTGGAGTCTATCTCTCTTTTCATCTCCAATAATACTTACTTTATATGTCTGGGTGCTCCAGTGTTGGCTGCATATATATTTAGAATTGTTATATCCACTTGCTGAGTTGACCCCTTTATCGTTATATAATGACCATTTTTGTCTCCTTATATTTTTGTCTTGAATTCTGTTTTATCTGATGGAAATATTGGTACTCCTGCTTTGTTTGTTTGTTTCTATTTGCATGGAATCCCTTTTCTCATACCTTTCAGTCTATGTGTCTTATAAGTGTGTTTATTGCAGACAACATACATTTGGCTCTTGTTTTTTTTATCCATTCAGCCACTCTGATGGAATCCTGAGTCCAAATCCTTGTATTACTTTTATTTATTTACTTATTTATTTATTTTTTATTGTTGGGGATTCATTGAGGGTACAGTAAGCCAGGTTACACTGATTTCTTTTCTTTTTTTTTTTTATTGTTGGGGATTCATTGAGGGTACAATAGGCCAGGTTACACTGATTGCAATTGTTAGGTAAAGTCCCTCTTGCAATCATGTCTTGCCCCCATAAAGTGTGACACACACCAAGGCCCCACCCCCCTCCCTCCATCCCTCTTTCTGCTTTTCCTCCCCCCACCATAACCTTACTTGTCTTTAATTGTCCTCATATCAAAACTGAGTACATAGGATTCATGCTTCTCCATTCTTGTGATGCTTTACTAAGAATAATGTCTTCCACTTCCATCCAGGTTAATACGAAGGATATAAAGTCTCCATTTTTTTTAATAGCTGAATAGTATTCCATGGTATACATATACCACAGCTTGTTAATCCATTCCTGGGTTGGTGGGCATGTAGGCTGTTTCCACATTTTGGCGATTGTAAATTGAGCTCCAATAAACAGTCTAGTACAAGTGTCCTTATGATAAAAGGATTTTTTTCCTTCTGGGTAGATGCCCAGTAATGGGATTGCGGGATCAAATGGGAGGTCTAGCTTGAGTGCTTTGAGGTTTTTCCATACTTCCTTCCAGAAAGGTTGTACTAGTTTGCAGTCCCATCAGCAGTGTAAAAGTGTTCCCTTCTCTCCACATCCACGCCAGCATCTGCAGTTTTGAGATTTTGTGATGTGGGCCATTCTCACTGAGGTTAGATGATATCTCAGGGTTGTTTTGATTTGCATTTCTCTAATGTATAGAGATGATGAACATTTTTTCATGTGTTTGTTAGCCATTCGTCTGTCATCTTTAGAGAAGGTTCTATTCATGTCTCTTGCCCATTGATCTATGGGATTGTTGGCTTTTTTCATGTGGATTAATTTGAGTTCTCTATAGATCCTAGTTATCAAGCTTTTGTCTGATTGAAAATATGCAAATATCCTTTCCCGTTGTGTAGGTTGTCTCTTTGCTTTGGTTATTGTCTCCTTAGCTGTACAGAAGCTTTTCAGTTGAATGAAGTCCCATTTGTTTATTTTTGTTGTTGTTGCAATTGCCATGGCGGTCTTCTTCATGAAGTCTTTCCCCAAGCCAATATCTTCCAGTGTTTTTCCTATGCTTTCTTGGAGGATTTTTATTGTTTCATGCCTTAAATTTAAGTCCTTTATCCATTTTGAATCAATTTTTGTGAGTGGGGAAAGGTGTGGGTCCAGTTTCAGTCTTTTACATGTAGACATCCAGTTCTCCCAACACCATTTATTGAATAGGGAGTCTTTCCCCCAAGGTATGTTCTTGTTTGGTTTATTGAAGATTAGGTGGTTGTAAGATGATAGTTTCATTTCTTGGTTTTCAATTCAATTCCAAGTGTCTATGTCTCTGTTTTTGTGCCAGTACCATGCTGTCTTGACCACTATGGCTTTGTAGTACAGACTAAAATCTGGTATGCTGATGCCCCCAGCTTTATTTTTATTACTAAGAACTGCCTTAGCTATACAGGGTTTTTTCCGGTTCCATACAAAACGCAGAATCATTTTCTCCAAATCTGGAAAGTACGATGTTGGTATTTTGATAGGAATGGCATTGAATAGGTAGATTGCTTTGGGAAGTATAGACATTTTAACAATGTTGATTCTTCCCATCCATGAGCAAGGTATGTTCTTCCATTTGTTAATATCCTCTGCTATTTCCTTTCTGAGGATTTCATAATTTTCTTTATAGAGGTCCTTCGCCTCCTTTGTTAGGTATATTCCTAGGTATTTCATTTTCTTTGAAACTATGGTGAAGGGAGTTGTGTCCTTAATTAGCTTCTTGTGCTTGATAAACGCATATAGAACACTCCATCCCAAAGATAAAGAATATACATTCTTCTCATCACCCCATGGAACATTCTCCAAAATTGATCATATCCTGGGACACAAAACAACTATCAACAGAATCAAAAGAATTGAAATTTTACCTTGTATCTTCTCAGACCATAAGGCACTAAAGGTGGAACTCAACTCTTAACAATAATGCTCGACCCCACACAAAGGCATGGAAATTAAACAATCTTCTGTTGAATAACAGATGGGTGCAGGAAGAAATAAAACAGGAAATCATTAACTTCCTTGAGCATAACAACAATGAAGACACAAGCTACCAAAACCTGTGGGATACTGCAAAAGCAGTTTTGAGAGGAAAATTCATTGCTTTAGATGCCTACATTTGAATAACAGAAAGAGAGTGCATCAACAATCTCACAAGCCATCTTATGGAATTGGAAAAAGGAGAACAATCGAAGCCTAAACTCAGTAGAAGAAAAGAAATATCCAAAATCAAATCAGAGATCAATGAAATTGAAAACAAAAGAATCATTCAGAAAATTAATGAAACAAAGAGTTGGTTTTTTGAAAAAATAAATAAAATAGATAAACCATTGGCCAGACTAACAAGAAATAGAAAAGTAAAGTCTCTAGTAACCTCAATCAGAAATGATAAAGGGGAAATAACAACTGATCCCACAGAGATACAAGAGATCATCTCTGAATACTACCAGAAGCTCTATGCCCAGAAATTTGACAATGTGAAGGAAATGGATAAATATTTGGAATCACACCCTCTCCCTAGACTTAGGAAGAAATAGAGCTCCTGAACAGACCAATTTTAAGCACTGAGATCAAAGAAACAATAAAAAAATCTTCCAACCAAAAAATGCCCTGGTCCAGATGGCTTCACACCAGAATTCTATCAAACCTTCAAGGAAGAGCTTATTCCTGTACTGCAGAAATTATTCCAAGAAATTGAGGAAGAAGGAATCCTCCCCAACACATTCTATGAAGCAAACATCACCCTGATACCAAAACCAGGAAAAGACCCAAACAAAAAGGAGAATTTCAGACCAATCTCACTCATGAATATATATGCAAAAATTCTCAACAAAATTCTAGCCAATAGATTACAGCTTATCATCAAAAAAGTCATTCATCATGATCAAGTAGGCTTCATCCTAGGGATGCAAGGCTGGTTTAACATAGGCAAGTCCATAAACGTTATCCACCATATTAACAGAGGCAAAAATAAAGATCACATGATCCTCTCAATAGATGCAGAAAAAGCATTTGATAAAATCCAGCATCCTTTTCTAATTAGAATACTGAAGAGTATAGGCATAGGTGGCACATTTCTAAAACTGATTGAAGCTATCTATGACAAACCCACAGCCAATATTTTACTGAATGGAGTAAAACTGAAAGCTTTTCCTCTTAGAACTGGAACCAGACAAGGTTGTCCTCTGTCACCTTTACTATTCAACATAGTGCTGGAAGTTCTAGCCAATACAATTAGGCAAGACAAGGAAATAAAGGGAATCCAAATGGGAGCAGAGGAGGTCAAACTCTCCCTCTTTGCTGACGACATGATCTTATACTTAGAGAATCGCGAAGACTCAATCACAAGACTCCTAGAAGTCATCAAAAAATACAGTAATGTTTCAGGATATAAAATCACTGTCCACAAGTCAGTAGCCTTTGTATACACCAATAACAGTCAAGATGAGAAACTATTTTTTTTTTTTTTTTATTGAGACAGTCTTGCACTTTATCACCCTCTGTAGAGTGCATGGCATCACAGCTCACAGCAACCTCAAATTCTTGGGCTTAAGCGGTTCTCTTGCCTCAGCCTCCCCAGTAGCTGGGACTACAAGTGCCCACCACAATGCCTGGCTATTTTTTTTTTTTTAGCAGGCCCAGGCCGGGTTTGAACCCACTAGCCCTTGCATGTGGCTAGTGCCCTTATTTGTTCTGTGAAGTTTGGATTCAATCAAGGGGCTGCATTTGGGGATCTGGAGGGCCACATATGGCCTGGAGGCCGCATGTTCCCCACCTTGGCTTGTTGCTATTGATAGCTAGGGATGTGCTACTGCCATGCTATTACTGGACTTCTGGTTGTTTTGTGGCCTTCTGTTTCTTACTTCATTCCTGTCTTCTGTTGTAAAAGGGTTTTTTCTGGCAGTTTGTTTTAATTTCTTGCTTTTTGTTTTTCGTATCTGTAGTAGGTTTTTTTTTTTTTTTTTGTAGAGACAGAGTCTTACTGTACTGCCCTCGGGTAGAGTGCCGTGGCGTCACATGGCTCACAGCAACCTCTAACTCTTGGGCTTACGCGATTCTCTTGCCTCAGCCTCCCAAGCAGCTGGGACTACAGGCGCCCACCACAACGCCCGGCTATTTTTTTGTTGCAGTTTGGCCGGGGCTGGGTTTGAACCCGCCACCCTCAGCATATGGGGCCAGCGCCCTACTCACTGAGCCACAGGCGCCGCCCCTGTAGTAGGTTTTTTGATTGAGATTTCCATGCGGCTTGTAAAAATCATTTTTACAACCAGTTATTTTAAGCATATGACAACTCTGCTTAGAAATAAACAAGCAAAGAGAAATCTAACAGAAATCCTATGCTTTTACTACATTCTCCCTCCTCCCTCTTTTTAACTTTTTCTTATTTCCACCCCTATCTTTTAATACTATATATCTTTCAAAAAGTTATTTTTGATAGATTTGTCTTTTAGGCTTTCTACTTAAGATGTAAGTGGTTTCTACACCAAGATTATAGCAATAGAACATTCTGTGTCTGTGTCCTTAACTGTTACCAGTGAGCTGTCTACCTTCTGATGATTTCTTACTGTTCATTAATGTCCTCTTCTTCCATATTGTGGGACTCCTTTTAGCATTTCTTATAGGACAGGTCTGGTGTTGATGAAATCTCTCGGCTTTTGTTTGGGAAAATCATTATTTCTCCTTCCTGTCTGAAGGATATTTTTGTAGGATATATTCTAAAATTAAGGATTTTTTTTCCTTCAACACTTTGAATATGTCATGCAAATTTCCCTTGACCTGTGTCGTTGCCCACTGTGGCCACGCTGGCACCGCCAGAAGAATCCAGCTGGTACACGGATTCAAAGTATAAGCTTGCAAGAGGTGGACTCCTCAGAGGGGCAGGAGAGCCCCGAGTAGCCTCCGCCGTGGCCTTTTATTGAGTCGATACCACAGGTCCATGTGGGGGACCCCACATACAAGGACTATGTCTTCTTTCTCCAGGGGCTTGACTCCCACCCTGATACATCATAAATGTTCGAGGTCCGACACTTGCTTACTAACAAGCAACTGATCTTACCTCATTAGAACACTAAGTTACTGCAGGCTTGTCTCCAGATGTTGCAGAACATCTCCATGCCAGCTAGGAGATTGTCCTGTTCCCAGAGCCTCCCTCAAGAACCAGTGACCATTCCTGTAAGCATGGTGCTCAGTCTACTACAGACCTGTAAGGTTTCCATTGAACAGTCTGCTGCCAGACACGTTAGAGCTTCTTTATGTTTTTTTTTTTTTTAAACCTCCATTAGGCCATTTTCTTTATCAATGACCTTTGGGAGCTTGATTTTAAATGCCTTAAGGTAATCTTGTTTGGGTTATATCTGCTTGGTGTTTTATGACTTTCTTGTATTTGAGTATTGATCTCCTATTTAGATTTGGAAAGTTCTCTATTACTTCTTTGAACTTTCTATCCCAATTTCTCTCTCTACCTCTTTAAGATCAATAACTTTTAGATTTGTCCTTTTGAGGTTATTTTCTAGATCTATAGGTGAGTTTAATTCTTTTTTATTCTTTTTTCTCTTCTGACTATGTATTTTCAAATAACCTGCCTTCAGGCTCACTAATTCTTTCTTGTGCTTCGTCAGTTCTGCTGTTGAGAGACTGATGCATTTCTCAGTTTGTTAATTGAATTCTTAAGCTCTAGAATTTTTTGTATCATTTTAATCTCATTATTAAATTTCTCTCAGAGGCTTCTGAGCCCTTTCTCTGTGTTGTCTTGAAGTTCAAGGAGCTTCCTCAGGACAGCTATTTTGAATTCCTTGTTTAAAAGGTCACATATTTCCAGGATTGGTCACTGGTACTTTACTTAGTTTTTTATTTTTTGATGAGGTCATATTTTTCCGCTGTTCTTGATACATATGGATCTTCATTGATGTCTGGGCATTGGAGTTTATAATTTATTTATTTATTTAAGATAGAGTCTCACTCTGTTGCCCTGGGTAGAGAGTGCCATTGTATCATAACTTACAGCAACATCAAACTCTTGGGTTCAAGTGACCCTCTTGCCTCAGTCTCCCAAGTAGCTGGGAATACAGGTGCCTGCTAATAGACCCAACTAGTTTTTCTATTTTTAGTAGAGACAGGGTCTTGAACTTGCTCAGGTTGGTCTCACCTGAGCTCAAGCAATCTGCCTGCCTTGGCCTCCCAGAATGCTAGGATTACAGGTGTGAGCCACTGCGCCCGGCCTATCATTTATTTTTATCTTTGTTGTCTGGGCTTCTATAAATCCATCCTTCTTCAGACGGCTTTCCAGGTATTCAAAGCAACTTGAGTGCTGTGATATAAATCTCTGGTCACTGCAGCAGTATCAGCACTGGGAGTGCCCCATGCACAGCAATGAGTCTTGGTGGTGGCGCTGCCTCAGTGGACTGGGTAAGATGTGGGAGAGTCTCCTATCTTAAAGACTCTTACTCTCTTCCCTTTCTCTGCATGCTTCGCTGCTAGAATTGGGGGAGGAGTGGTGTGGGTACTGTTGGGGGTCGAGGATTCTAGTTGACCTGGTTCAATTACTCAGCAGGACTGGAAAGTTCAACTGAGACGTAGCATAAATTGAAAAGCAAAAGTGGGTAGAAATCGAAAGTGAAACTGGAGCAGTACAGGCGGCAGGAATAGAAAACCAAAGTAACTATGCCCAGGCTTTAGTATATAGCAAAGAGAAATTTTATTTAAGTGCAAAAAGAAAGCTTGGAGTACATCAAAAGAGCTGGAAGTGGGTTCCTCCCAAGAGTGAGAAGAGAGAGAGGCACACATGAAAATACAAAGGCAGAACAGAAGTAAATACCCCATTTGAAATTGTAACTCTCTCCTTGGTCTCTCTGCACCTCCAGGCAGCTTTGTGCTTTTCTATTGGTCGTTGATTATTATCCTTTCCTATTGGTCATTGATTACCTAGGTTACCTTATACCCATATTCTTTTCCCTTTTTTGGGCAAGAACTGCAGAGTGCTGGTCTCAGTGTTCCCATAACAATTCTGTGGCCTCTTCAGACTTCCTTATGCAGCACCACAGGTTTTTCTCCCATCCACCTTTCTTCATGACCCTGCCCAGGCACTTCCTCCTGGGCACCACAGCTAGCACTACACCAGGTCATACCTGGAGCCAGCCTCCTCTCAGCTAAAGCCCACGGTAACTGTTGCCCGGCTACCTGTGATGTTTATTCCAAGCCCAAGGGCTTTTTCCGTCAGCAGGTGGTGAATCTTGCCAGGACCGGATCCTTCCCTTCAAGGCAATATGTGTCCTTCTGGCCCAGGGTGAGTCTAGAAATTCCACAGGCCTGTACTCAGAGGCCTCAGGAGTCTGCTTGGTACTTTATTTTACTGTGGCTGAATTGGTACACAGTTTGCAAAAACAGAATCCCCCCTCTGAACTTTTCCCTTTTCTTTACCCTAATGGAAGAAGACTCCCTGAGCCACACTACCTGGAGTTGGAGAAGGGTGGAACAGGCGCTGGCTTAGCAGCCACCTCAGGAATTGTCCAGGGATTACAGCCTTTGTGGCCTGACTGCCTTAGGAATTAGTCCAGGCCCTAAGCTGCTTTTTGTTAGCTGGGGGTGAGACTGGGCAGAACTTGGGTTTCAGAGCAGAGGATTTCTCTCTGGCTCAGCTGGCCTAAACGTTCCCTCTGTGGGCAGTGGCAGAATTCTGTCCTGTGCTGTGTTTCCTTGTGCCGGGGCAGCCCAAAGTTTCACTGTCACTTCACTCCTCCCTGCTGTTACTGGACAAAGAGGGTCTGGCTGCTGTCACTGTCAGCCAGTACATAGAGACAGGATAGGTCCAGAAGGTTGGTGATTCTGGAGAACAGTGAAAGTAGCCCCTCCAAGACTGTTCTGTTCTTCCATTTCCAAAATCACAGTTTCATACATGAAAGTTCAAAGCAAAGATCACATTAACTCTCAGTGACCTGTTACATTTCCAATTCAAAAGTTAATGTCTTAAATCAGTCCTCCTAATCTACTCAAGAGGGGCATCTTTAAGGTGGGAGCTAAATTTACAAAACAAGAAGAATGGGGGACAGGAGGTAAAGATCACTTAGAACCTAAAAGGACCAGACCCACCGTGTCATGTCAGCCTTAGCCTGACTGACTCGTCTTATCCTCACTTCATGTACCGTCACTACCCTGCGGACCCCCTGCTGGGACACACAGATACTCCAGTCTCCATCCTGCCCCTGGTGGGCTGCTGACAGCATGGCACAGCAGAGGAGTGGGGCATAAACAGTGCTGGGCTATCTTTTTTGCCCTCCTCATTACCTCTTTTGCATGATCACCTGATTTTTGGTTCTTCCGGAAGTGCCGGTGTGTGCGGATAGTTGTTCAATTTGGTGTTCTTGCCCAAGGTCGATTGCTAAAGGTTTCAGTCCCGACCTCAAGATCTTGCTCCTCCCTCTCCTATCAGTTTTTTAAAATATATCTAAAAATGCTGGCCATTAAGTAAATTGGCCTCTTTTCTCCACCTAGTGTGCTTACTTAGGTCTTCTGCAGGCTATTAATACCAGTAGGATTTTAGGAATAGGAACCTTTGCCAGAATATCAGATCAATGTCGTAGAGATGGGGGTGGAATTTGGATACAAGGAGACTTGAAAAATCTATAAGATTAAAAGAATTTAGCAAAAGACACGGCACAATTTAATAGCCTTTTACATTTAAAAACAAATACGGATGTTAAAAACATGTTAAAAACATATTAAAAACAAATATGGATTTTATACAAATATGATTCACTAAAAGTTTTATTTAAATATTGTCACCTTTCCCATCTTAATCTCACCCCTACTCTGTCTCACAACATTCTTTGAATATATCTATTATGTGAAATTTGAGACATTGTAGAGTTTAGAGAGACAGTCCAGCTATCAGAGGCTTTAGTGAAAGGTACAACCAAGAATAATTACCCTCATTGAGGTCTAGGCTCTATTGTGGTCAGTTACACAGTAATGTTGATCTTCTCAGAAATAATGTTGCAAAAAAATAAAGTTTTAAAAGCCTGGGCAGATTTAGCTGTTGGTGGATCCTGGTGTTGAAAAATGTTTCAGAGCCTCTTTGATCCTAAACTTAAATTATGAAGTTCAAGGTAAAAATGAATCAGATTTTAATTAGGTCCGCTGAAACCCCAAAAGAAATCCAAATCATTAAAAGCTGATCAGATTACTAAAACCAAAAAGTCTTTAAAAACAATCAGCAGTAAATTATGGAATGTAACTTGTATTTTTTTTTTTTGAGACAGTCTCATTATGTTGCCCTCAGTAGAGTCCATAGCATCACAGCACACAGCAACCTCAAACTCTTTTTTTTGTTTGTTTGCTTTTTTTAGAGACAGAGTCTCACTTTGCTGCCCTCCGTGGTAGAGTGCTGTGGCGTCACAGCTCACAGCAACCTCAAGCTCTTGGGATTAGGCGATTCTTTTGCCTCAGCCTCCCAAGTAGCTGGGACTACAGGCACCCGCCACAACGCCTGGCTATTTTTTTTGCAGTTTGGCTAGGGCTGTGTTTGATCCCTCCACCCTCAGTATATGGGGTTGGCAATGAACCATAGGCACTGCCCAGCAACCTCAAACACTTGGGCTTAAGCGATTCTCTTGCCTCAGCCTCCCAAGTAGCTGGGACTACAGGCACCCGCCACAACACCTGGCTATTTTTTGGTTATAGTTGGCATTGTTGTTTGGCAGGCCCGGGCTGGATTCGAACCCACCAGCTCAGGTGTATGTGGCTTGGTGCCCTAGCCACTGAGCTACAGGCGCTGAGCCGACCTTTATATGTTAATATGAGAAATGGTAAGAGATAGAAAAGCAGAAGAAAACTCAGATACCCAGCTCTCAAGTTTCTGGCCTAAAGAAAGACTTTCTGATAGATGTCCAGTTGTGGTGACGTGAATGTGATAATGAAATCTAAGGCCGATGTCATTCCCCCTTTCCCAGGGAATTATGTAAGTAAAGCACCCATTTTTTCCCTTTCTAAATTGGCTGCCTCACTGTTTTACTTCATCAAGTTGGGACATTTCTTTCAGCTGTTGTCATGCCAGGATGTGGGTTGTTGGAGATGTTACTATGGGAGAGCCCATGAAATCGACAGCTCCCCAGAAGAAATGACTGGCCCGTGTTCCCTTCCCTGGGTTGAGTGGGTCCCCTTGAATACTCTGGCTGCTGGGACAGTTAATATGAAAGGTTTGATTTGTTTTATGTATGGTGAAACAGACACATAAGCATGTGGCAGAATGCTGTAGCATAGGTGGCCCCTGTCTGGTTTGCTTTTGTGGGCTGCAGAGAATAGAACAAGCAGATCTTGTATCAGCAGCCTCCTTGGTACAGACAGGGGCAAAGCCATGCCTAGTGCTAAAAATTATTACTTGGAAATTCTTTGCTCCTTTTTTATCAGCTAGGTGATCGTGACTTTCAGGTTTCCCCAATGTCATTCATTTGTTCCTCTCTTCTTTCTGCACCCTGTCACTTATTATTTAATTTTCATACCATACTGAGGAAAATCAGGCTCTCTGAGGCCAAAGTCTAAATGCTTTTTACTGCGCCAGACCATTTTCTGAGCATAAATCCAGGTCTTCTTTGCTTCAGACACCTGTAAGCTGCCTGTTTAACTCCTTTCCACTAACAGGTGTGATCCATTCACAAAGATCTTCACAGTTGAGAGATCTCTTTGGTTTCCAAAGGGCAAGGGGATGGGTATCTTTTTAACAAAAAGGACATACAAAACACACTTAAGGTAGATAACACCAGTGGCTTCACCACAGTCCTGTTGGATCAGCCAACCTGGGGATTTGGAACAAGACTTCCATGAGGATCTGAGAGAAAGAACATTAGTAAAGGAACCAATGTAGAAACATCTACCTAGTCACTTGGCTTTTTCTCCTTTTTTGTTTTCCCTAGAAACTCGTTACGTATACAGTGACAGGCCCCCCTATTTAGTAAAAATGGGATTTGGATGGGAATTGGGCACAGCCTGCATCACTCTGGTCACAGGCGTTCTGTGTTCACGGCCATCCTCAATTGCACCGGAGTCATGCTGCCAGGAGGCCTGTTTCATCCGCTTGACTTCTGTTTGTAAAACTGGCTTTCCTACTCTGGTGAACTGAGTTGTGTTCATGTCTTAGGACGCCAAACTTGTTTTTATCCATTAGAGTGGTTATTGAACATCATAGAAATTGGATCTGAATGGGGCCAGTGCAGAGAACTGGTTGACAGAAGCAAGGATAGGGCAGGGAAGAGGGAATTACGGAAGGGGCATCCTGCCCCAAGTGCATCCTTCAGCTCTGATACTTCATGTCCTGAAAGAGAACCATTTCCTAGGAGCTAGTGATGGAATTGGCATATATGACCTGGTGACACACCCAGGGCAGTGATTTTTTTTTTTTATATATTTTTTTGTAGAGACAGAGTTTCACTTTATTGCCCTCGGTAGAGTGCCGTGGCGTCACACAGCTCACAGCAACCTCCAACTCCTGGGCTTAGGCGATTCTCCTGCCTCAGCCTCCCGAGTAGCTGGGACTACAGGCGCCCGCCACAACACCCGGCTATAGGGCAGTGATTTTTTTAAGTGGGTGACGTAGCATTGATGGAATTATGCTTCTTTGATGTCAATGGTCACTGCCTTGGCCTCACAAGGGGATCGTTTGAAGAGCTTTTAAAATATCTTGATGCCTCAGTCCCATCCAGAGAAATTTTGATTTAGTTGGGCTGGTATGTTACCTGGGCAGTGAGATTTTTACAAACCTCCTTAGATTAGTGTAATATATAGCTGGGATTGAGAACCCCTGCTCTCGCTGCCTGTATCAGAATCCTGGGGAAAAGAAGATGTAGCTTAACAAATCTATTTTAAATACTTTTATTTCCTTTGAGATACAATATTTACTTTATTAAAAATTTTAAGTAACATTAAATACAAGAACGTGATTTTTTGTGTCTCCAATGGTGGCAGTTGTTAAAAAGGTTGAGAAACTGGTTTAGAAGAAAGAGCTTGCTGTAGTGTTTATTTTATCCATTTATTAGATTTTGGAAGAATGTGCATCCACAGTCATATTTATGTAGATGGAATCACCAAAACCTTTTCATCCTCATAGCTCAGAATACATCTGCTTCCTGATTTTATATTGTGCAATTTTGCTTTTTTCTGTTGTGCAGCTATGGGAGACATCCATTTAAGATCGACTGTTTACATGTGACACTTCGAAACTGTTTACTTCAACTTTTATAGAAACCCAGCCTCACGGAGTCACTGCAAATCTATCTGCTCTTCAAGACAATACAAAGACCCTCCGAGATGTCACAGGGGAGAGGAATCTCCATCTCACATCTGGATACCATTTTCTTTTTGTCATTGGCTTAAGATTTCACTGAACCAGAAAAAGAACTACTGAAATGTTACAGTATAACATGGAACCATAAAGTTACTGGTATGTTAGAGGATAATCCGCATGACAGATAATCTGTAGACAATATCAATAAAATTAACTCACAAGACCCAAATGTAGCAAGTTTCCTAAGGGACAGTAGGGGATTCAGAACTTGACATTCTGAAGCACATCCTCATTGTAAACAGTAATGCTGTATGCATGAAGCTTCTGTTTATTGTTTTCCACATTTCAGGAAACAACATCCTACAATAGAAACCAGCATGCAGGGCTAAGGCATATAGGATTCTTCTGCAGGACTTTAAAGCTTTGAGAGGCCAATATTCCATATGCTAACTTTAAACATGTATTTTTATTTTTGTTTTTTTTTTTACTTTTCATATTTATATCAGCCTACAAGGACAATTGTATATATGTAAACATTTTTAAAACTAAAAGGAAAAAAAAAAAGCAGCTGTTACACACAAGTGTATTTTGCCAAATGCCTAAAAACAGTCAGTCACAATCATATCATTGTCATTCGTCCAATGATCTTCAAAGATTCTAAGCAGATGATGTTGTAAATATAGCAGTCAGTGCTGTAAATGTCTCTTCATAATGGGTATTTGTCTAAAACATGTAATATCCCTTTAAACTGTGCACAGTCTGGAGGCAGTTTTACTGAGTCATTTGAGTGAGAGTGCAGAATGCCCAGCAGAAGTTCCGGCCCCCACAGCTTGCTGTAGCAGGAGCCCAGCGGTGCAGCTGCCATGCCACCCCGAGACACTCTGCTACTCCTCTGCTGCTCCCGGGGAATCATCCAGCCTGCCCACTTCCTTTCTTGGAGCATAGAGTGCCTGTCTCAGCAGCTGTTCTCTTTTGGTACCAGAGCACATCTGCTAGACTCACCCTGGAGGCCGTCAAGCCCCTCAGTGGTGTGTCCTGCTCAGATTAAGCAAGTGCACCAAAGACCCACGAGACCACGGATGCCAGCGATGAGGTAGCTTCCAACTTGCCAATACTCTACCCCATGTGGCCTGAAGTTTTGTTCCTTAACGAAACTTCTTAACCCCTCTTATCTATGAAATGAATTACCTGTTTTAACAAAAACAAGTGTTGCACTGTTGATTAAGGATATTTAATATCCTTACCACTGGAATGTGAGTCCCAATGAGTCATTCTGCACTGACTTTGAAGCAAGATGATGGAACACTCTTCTTTCTGAGCTGGGAAGCCTTACAGTTCATAGGGGTTAATGAAATCGAAAGCCACAAAGACTCAGTAACTGCGAGAAGAAGTTACACAAACAGCTGGCAGGGGAAAGAATCGGATGTTTCAAACTATTTCTTAATCCATAGGAAGGATTAAAACCAAAGTTTGATAGCTGTTGTAATACAGCTCTCTCATTCCAAAAGAAAGCTACCCTGTTGAGGCCAGAAACTGATGGGATCAATCACATGGTCTCCTCTTCTCTGCTTTTTCTTGAGAGGAATGGAATATGCAGACCAGATTTCAGAAATACCTTCTAAAGTTGATCTCCTCCAGTAACATCTATGGACAAAATCCATTTTATCTCCATTTGTAATTGGCTTAGATGCCTAAACTGAAGAGCCATGTTGGAAAGCAGCATTTTATATTGTGTGTTTATGTCTTCCGTAAATGGACCTCTCTGCTGAAAGTCTTTGAAAATGTTTGAAAAGCAGTTTAATCATCCAAAATTATACAGTAGGAAATAGCATTTTTCATGACAGGAGGGGATTTGATTGTTGATACTACAGTAAAACAATCCACGAGACCAAGTTTGGGTGGGCGTTGGGCAACATCACTACATAGTTCAAGCCCAGGACAGAAGGGCAGACAGATGGCAAGATGTAGCAAATAAAGTGACTTTTGGCCAAGATCACTTTAATGTGCACTGAATGTTTTCTGGAATTGAATTGAGTGTATAAAAGGCTAATGTTATAAGGTTTATTTTGGCTATACAAAGAATTTATAGATTTGAATGTAAGGTGCCTCCTGTAAATATGCTTCCTAGTTATAGTTAAAAGAGCCCTAATTTGAAAGAATCCACCAGTAGCTACCTAGGCAGTCAACAGAGCTCTGTCATCCATCCATCCACCATCTGTCGGTCTTCTCTTTCTTCACTTCAGTTATTTTTTACATGAAGTTATTATTTCAAATGAACATAATTATCATGTGCCTTTTGGGGGAAACATGGTTGCTGTAGAGGTACATGGTTTGTAATCATCCTCCTTAGTAATAATCATATAGAACTGAATGAAAAATGTTTCTGTTTTATTTGCAGAGATTATGATTTAGAAATACAGTCCCTTTAATGTTTTATTCCAGGAGTCTATTCTATCTTCCATGTTTAAACATTCTTAGTGCCATCTACAGAAGTCTTTCACAGATTTTTAGTCTCAAGGGATAGTTTCAAGAAGTAACTATGTATCTATTCATGGTTGTTGTACCAGAGGCATTATCTCTAAATGAATGACTTTTCATCCACTGAGAGATACAGACTGGACCCATGGCACTAAACGCAAGCACAGCATTTTTTTTTTTTTTAAATAATTTATTTTGGAGATAAACCTTGACACCAAAAAGAAGTTTGTATTGTGCAACTAATGTTGATGTTTCCCAGTTGGCTACAGCATCATTAATAAGCAGAAGAGAGCAGTTATTTGGCCTTTATGTTCCATTGTATGCCTTTTCCCACTCTCTCTAAATGAGTTTTGCACATCTATAAGACTGCGAATTGACTATCTGCTGCCTGAGATGTTCCATTTATCGATAGTCATTACAGTGCAGTAAACCCTGATTTAGAGGCATGTTTAATTCTCTCCATGAAGTGTCCATAGTGGGGTATGGGCTAGCAGGGATCCCTTAAGGAATGGGTTGACCGGACTAACACTCTTCTGGATCCTGCAGCTCTTTCTTTAGATGGGAAGTGGCATCTTCCTCTGAACCTTGCAGGGTAGAAAATGATCCCTAGGACACATGCATTCTGTGGAAAGGAATAAACCAGTACTTTCTAGACAGCGCAGCCTAATGAGGGCTTTCAATTTGCTGTAGTTGTTTTTTTTTTTTTTTTTTTAAGAAACCCAGCACCTTGGTTAGGAATAGCCTATCATTAGAGTTGTTCCCTAAAAAAAATTGACTAATAAAGCAAATGTGGGATGAAAATGCCAAATTTATTTTTAGTTTCATACTGAAAAATTATTTCAATTTGCTTTTTTAAGTGATGCTATAGTTTCTTTTTTCCCTCTTGCTTTTAAAAAGGCTTTTAAAACTGTGTTTGTACATAAGGTTAGTCTGGCATAAAATTTCTGAATATAAGATTAATAGCGTTTCTAAAAGAAGTTGCTGAATGATAAAAATTAGATATTCTGTGCATTTCCAGAGAGAGACTATGTCTGTTTGAATTGCATAAAAGGCTTACATTTCTTTCTCTTCTGTTGTTCCTTACATATTTGCATAATTTAATCCTGTCCATTGTCCCAGATCTCTTGTGGCTACTTTATCTATCACCTTCCTTTGGATTTTGTTTTTTACTTTTTATAGTTACCTTTGGGTCAGAGGAAATGTGGTATTTATATTCACTTCTTTTAGTGCTTCAAATGGTTCATTTGATCCATTCATGTCCTGTTATTACATAGTTCTATTTTAATCTATATATATGTAAATAAAATAGTGCTTTAAATATTTTTTATGTTATTATATTCAATGTGAAAATAAACCCTTATTAAAGAAAAGAAGAATTACTTTATTTAACTTACAGGAAAGGGGATTTATTGGCAGGCTATTTAGCGTCTTGCACAGTACGTGAGAAAGGGAGAGCCAAGTTCAGGGCTAATGGGAATGAGAAGGGCAAGACAGCTGCCCACATGCCAGAGTGGCCACCACTGCTGCTGCCCCCGGATGCCCCAGATGGCAGCATGTTGTCAATATCATCTATCAGTTGTTAAATTGTCATGAATTTTCCATAAAATACTTTCACTTCCATTTGCAGTATAATGTCTAGATTTTATGCTGTTATCTTTTTTTTTTGTAGAGACAGAGTCTCACTTTATGGCCCTGGGTAGAGTGCCGTGGCATCACACAGCTCACAGCAACCTCCAACTCCTGGGCTTAAGCGATTCCCTTGCCTCAGCCTCCCGAGTAGCTGGGACTACAGGCGCCCGCCACAACGCCCAGCTATTTTTTGGTTGCAGTTTGGCCGGTGCTGGGTTTGAACCCGCCACCCTTGGTATATGGGGCCAGCGCCCTACTGACTGAGCCACAGGCGCCGCCCTTATGCTGTTATCTTTTTCCTTTCACTTTTTTCCTCTAAAATTGCCACGTAAATGCCTTTCCCCCCTTAAATGTATATGAAGGCAAGATGAATTTCTCATTCTCATTGTATTAGATTTATACAAGAAGCAAACATTTCTATGGAATAATAGGGCTTAATTTGGGGCTCAAACATTCTTTTCCTTCTCTGAGACATTTTCTGACTGGAAAAAGACTACTCTGATTTTGTAGGCAGCAGCTTTTCTCCCAGCATCAGAGAACTAAGGATTTATGTAAACAACTTCTCTGCTTTTTGTGTTGTGAGGTGTCCAGTCTGCTCTTGAGAAGATTGGCTGAGAGGCAAGAGCACAGCCTGTGGTGTGTGAGCAGCAGTGCTGTGCTGGTAAAGTACTCCTGTTGGGAATTGTTGGCACATGCTCTTAGCATATGCTCTGGGGAGCAGGTGCTTTAATTCCATAGAGGAGCTTTTCTATGGCATCTGCAGATACAGAGCAAAGATTCAAGAAGACTTTAGAAAACAGACGATAATATTTCCATTTACATTTTACTCCAAAATGGAGCATCTCGTGGTTGGTTGTAAGCAGAGAAACAAAAACGTTCAAAAACGAAAACCTGGTTAATTAGTAATGGTATTTGGGGACTTTATATCCATAGCTTACAAACATCCTCTAGATAAGAGTTGGGAGCCTTTTCCAGAACTTTCTTTTTTTTTTTTTTGAGATAGTGTTTCACTTTGTCACCCTCAGTAGAATTCTATGGCATCACAGCTCACAGCAACCTCAAACTCTTGGGCAAGCAATTCTCTTGCCTCAGCCTCCCAAGTAGCTGGGATTACAGGTGCCCACCACAATACCCAGCTATTTTTTTTGTTGTTGTTGTTGCAGTTGTCATTGTTTGAGTTGTCCCGGGCTGGGTTCGCACCCGTCAGCCTCCATGTATGTGGCTGGCCGTCTACCCACTGAGCTATGGGCACCGCCCAGAACTTTCCTACTTTTAAAGTAGCTGTGCAGCCCTTTCCTCCTCTGGGAACTTTCATTGTCGTGGCAGCCAGTTCTTTCTTTGGCTACGCTGGCACTTGGGACAACCGAAGGGGTGCAGAGCAGGGGTGGCAGGCCTCTTGAAGTCTTCTAGGCGCATTGGCATGGATTATGCAACTTTGAGAGTCACTGAGAGATGGGTCCTCAGAATGTGAATTTCAGGGTGGCGGGGAGATAAGAAGAGTAACCTTTGAGAGGTCATGAGGCATTTGGTCCTGGCATAGGAGCAGGATGGACAGCTGCACCAAGATCCCTGACTGAAGCCAGGCGTGTAGAAGAGCAGCAGGTGGTCACAGTGCGGGTGGTGGGAGAGGTGCTCTGCATTCTCACTGAACGCTAGTTTTGTAAATACTTCATGGTGCAGCCCGTGATGGGCCAGTCACTCCTGCCTCGTGTGTCCGTTGCATTGTTCATAGAGTCTGTATCAGACTGGGAGGTGCTTGAAGGCTGGCAGGGTTTTGGTAAGGGGATCATTATTTCATGTTAAGTATCCTTGATATTAAAACCAGGCAAAATGTGTTTTGTTTTACAAAAAGGCATACGAGACAAGGCAATGTTGTTAAGGTAATGCACATACAAAATCTAAGTTTCAAAGAGTTTTGAGGCTTTTTTCCTTGTTTGAAAAAACAATATATACATAAAATACTAACACTGCATTCACTTTAGGGCTTAGCCTCTTGTGAATTTTTAGGCTATGAGTGTGTTATAATGGTTAAGCTCTAACAATAATGCAAACAGTCCCAAATCTTTAAAAATAGCGGTGCTAAATTATACCAGATAACAAAAGTGCTGATATGAGTTAATACTTAGGAGTAATACAGGATTTCCTGCTAAATTATACATGTGTATCACTGCCTGATTAGAAACCCTTTTATTTTCTAATCCAGCACAAAAGAACTGTGATTCTACAACCAGTTTTTTTAAAGGATAAAAATGACCTAGTACCTTTGTTTTGTATGGAAAACTTTTTTTTCTTTAAAAACTATCTATAAAAGAGGTTTATTCAAAATAACAAAGCATGTATCCTTTTTTAAATTACTGGGAGACAGGCCACTCCAAACAAGCATCCCCAAAGGCTTTTTTTAAACACCGGGTGTTCCCCTATTTTCTGTTAGCCAGTGCAAGTCTGCGCTAGTTTTCCACCTGTCACCTTCCACAGGCAGTGGCAGCCACCCCAGCGGGAAGTGTTAATAGCAGCATGGTTTCACTTTTGGGTCAGGTAATCATGTGTATATATTCCGATTCACCTCATTTAAACATTTTTCTGCTACTCTGCACTTGAGGTTCTTAAGCTATTTAAAACATTTTGGCAACCAACAGAAATGTATATGGCAACTGCTTTCTTGACCAAGCGTGATTTGTTTTATGGCTGTTGAGGTTATAAAACTGTTCTCACATTGTAGGTAAACAAAATCTTGCTGTTTTTAAAGGTCACTATATCTTGAGGTTCAAATTTCTGGCACAATTTTATTAGTATTCACTATTAAGATACCACGGTTTTCTGTTACTCTCATTGTAACATCAATAAAGTGACTTTCAATAAAAGATTTGTTATTTTGATGCATGACTCTTTTTTTCTCTCTCAGCCAGTTTCTCTTTCAGCAGCTTTGTGGGGGTACTATTAGGTTTTCTTTCCTGTTCTGCATTGTCCCAGAAGGGACCATTAACATGATGAGAAATATAAATCCTTTGTGAAGTCTGAGGCTTCCATTTATTTAACAGTTTACTTATCTGGGTGACAAAAGTTACCCACTTGCCATTTATAACCTTTCTCTCTCACCCTAACTGGGATCAATTTCCTAT
This sequence comes from Nycticebus coucang, assembly GCF_027406575.1. NCBI lineage: Eukaryota > Metazoa > Chordata > Mammalia > Primates > Lorisidae > Nycticebus > Nycticebus coucang. The sequence goes on along the minus strand of NC_069790.1, from coordinate 63,299,706 downwards.
CTCCTGTCCCATTGCCCAAGAACTGGTGCTTAATTACAAAGGTCACCTGTGCTGGATTCTAAAGCAGTGGGTCTGGGTAGGTTCAGATTAGGTTCTTGAGTTCATTGTCTAAACAACTGTTCCTGGCCTTTTCATTTTCTGCCAGGCAGTCATTTTACCATCAGTCATTATTCCTGGCATTTACAGTTTCCTTGCCTTCAGCTCACAGCCAACAGAGAAAAAAAGCAGTTGTAAGTAGTCAAGGTATGTTTTAATGAGAGAAAGATAGAAGGAAGTCATTGATGATGGGTTTGTACATTTATTGGGAGATTTAAAAAGCTTATAGTGATTACATACAGATCCATTTCTTGTGTTTTTATTTTAGGCATATAGTAATTGATTTAAATGAATACTGAAATAGTAACACACTGGGCTGTGCCAAAGCAAAGTCTAGTTCAGAGGCAGCAGAAGTTTTAGCTCACATGCCATTTTGTGGGCTGATGGTACCTACCTACTTCTGGAACATCATCCTGAGTACAGTTTGAACTCCAATTTAGATCAGTAGGAGAACTTAAATTTTAAACTGTTGTGGTGCGAATCTATATCAGCTGTCCCCAGAAAGCAACAGGCTCTGGCGGTACATTCCTTCAGAAGTACATGAAATGTGTTTAAGTACAAAATTGGAGTGATGTGAAGAACTTAATTCTTCAAATAATTGAAGTATTCAAGTTTGAGCTCACAGCTTTACCATGCTCTTACTCAGCGGTTCTCACCTGTGGGTCGGGTCGCGATCCTCAGGAACCGTATTAAAGGGCCACATTAGGAAGGTTGAGAACTAAATGCTGTAAGAAAAAATAATGAGACCAGGAAATGGCCTTAACGTAGGGGGTGAGGCTGCACTGCAAGTATACAATGAATGAAACAGAACCTAACATAAAATAGAAATGAGGCAATACAAGATTCACATGTAAGAGATGACTTTGGCTGTAATTAAAAAAGTGAGATGGATACATCAAATTTGTCAAGGGGAAGGAAAGTAACTGCAGGAACCTACTGAAGACTATGCTCCATGCTTCTGGAAAGGGGTGATTGTAAATGCAGGAGGAGGAGGTAAGGAGATTTGTTTCTAGGTTTCAATAATTAAAATTTAACAAATGATTCAAGTGGGATAGTTTTATAATACTTTATCACTTACCTCAAAGCAAATTCAGAATATTGGGACTGTCAGAGCATTAAGAAGGTTCAAATATGGCCTATAACCTTAGGTCAGCAAGAGCCTGCCTTACCACTTCCCTTGTCCAGGAAATTACCATTTCCTTAAATTATGATTTCCTCAGAGGATCCTGGTGAGTTTTAAAACAAACAGCAGATGCTGAGACTCTGAAGGTGAGCTCCCTGCCTCTTGATCCTCTGAGCTACTTGTGGCTCATTTCTGGACAGCCCAGGCTCAAGCAACTTTGTGGCCTCACAGACAATATATGGGCACGAAACCTAGAGTTACTGTGTGAAATAAGCAGGTTGCGTCACATTCTGGTATGTTACCTGGACATAACTACTTGACCCAAGTACATAATTATATGTTAGGGTTGAATAAATACTAAATGAATATATTTTAGCAATATTTGAAAAAATTGTATTAGTGAAATGAAACTAGAGATGCTTAGAAAAACGTTTGTTTTCATTGGTTTACAACTAATTGTTCCCTTTAATGATAATTCAGATTGTGCTAGCACAGAGAAAATAGACTAATTTCATTTTTTGGGTTCAACTTTCTTGCACACACATACACAAAACCAAACCAGACTAGTTATGAACATTTTTGGTGTTTGCCACATCAACACACTTTTTCATGTTCAAAACTATCCCAAAAGGTAAGTATTATTTTTTCAAAGATGGGGAAACTGAGACTCTTGAGGGTATCTACAATGACCAAACCATATAGTAAGTGACATAGCCAGCATTGGAATCCAAATCTTACTTGAAAGCCCATGGCTTAAACTTTAAAAAAAATTCTTCCATGACAGATATAATACTCACTTATGAAAGAATATTTGGAAAAGTAGTAGAAAGGGAGAAAATGAATTCGACTCCCAGTGGTGCTACATCAACTTTTAGGTACAGTCTTTCCAGTCTTCCTGCTGTGTATATATTTTCAGGTATGAACAAATGGATGTATCAATATTTAAAAAATTATAGTATCTTTAAAAAGGAAAACATTCAAGAAAATTTGGAAAATACTGAAATATATAGAAGGAAATTAAAGTCACCTAGAATACCATTAGCCAAAAATAACCAGTTAATATTTTATATATTTCCTTCATCAGTTTATTTTTTTATATAGGTTACCTTATAATATACGATATTTTTAAGTACAGTTAACAAAGATTTTAATGGATGATGACGGGGGGGGCTTTGATGACAGTAATTGCCAAATTATTCAATAGATTTTAAAGAGCAGAAAATAATCATTCACATTCTCTTGTTCATTCATAAGTATATTAAAATTCCTCTAAGTCTTAAAGCCTGTCCTAAATTTCCACTAAGGTGAAGCTTGACAGAAATTACCACTTTTTTTGTATCTGAGTGAGTCTAAATTATTTATATAATACAGATAAAACTTTTAATACCCCATTAAAGCCCCTCCAAGAGAGGAAAGATAACAGGTATAGTCTGATTAAAAGTCTCTAGTATCTCACAGTGAAAAATAATATGCCTTAAATATTTTGCATACTTAAATTTACATAAAATAGGGTTAGTAGCAAAATGAGGCATGATTGATCATGGCTCAAGGAAGTTCTAAATGGTGTAAAAGATCTTGTATTATTTAAGTTCCAAAGAATTTATTATCAAAACTAAAAACAAAACTTCAGTTGTACATAAAGTAATTAATCTTTAAATCAGCTATTAAGGGAAAGTGGCAATGCAAGTTTACACACATTACTGCAGGCAAAGAGTAAAGGCGAAGGAGAACTCCAGTTGGAATGTCGATGATATTCGCAGCTTCCTTCTTGATTTAAACACTCATGACACACTGAATGAACTGAAAGAGAGAAAAGTCAGTGTTATACTATTGACCTCAAAACACTTAGTACATCAAGCCTATCTTTACCTAGCTAATGTTTTAATTTTCAAATTTGAATTGTGGGTTAAGAACAATACAATTTTCTATGATGCAAGTGAGTGAATGACATGAGAAGTTTCATTTTTTTAGGGAAGCAGTCGAATAGAAAATCCAATGGGATTTTTCACATGGAAACTTCTTACAGGAAGCAGGTGTATGTATTACTCCAATGGAGAAAGCATTATTTAAATACCAAATAATATCTAAGACTCTAGAAATGGCTGGAAAGGTTCTCACAAGTAACTAGAGTTTATAGGGTCCTATCACACGAGGACTTCCAAACTGTACAGTATTACCTGACTACTCTAATGAACTACTTTTGAACAGTTTCTTTTCATCAAATCTGCTTTGTTAAATCAAATCCTACCATACAAATATGTGTTTGCACAGAAACAGAACAGCCGAAATAGCAGATACTCAGAAACCTAGAGTTTAGAAGCACTGGTATTTGCTGTGAAATGTTGGCTTCCCCACTAAACACACAGCAATAGATTCTGCCTTTGTATCAGTTTTCTTTATTTTCCCAACACTAGTAAGATTCTTAAGGTACTACTAATCCTTGTAGTTCTTCCACAGGGCCACACTGATTATACCTATTTTAGAGAAAAGGACACCAAGGATCGTGATGTTTAGAAATGTTTTAAGATTTCTGAGGCTAAAGACCATGCTCTTTCCATTCCCCACGCAGCCTCTTGATCTTTGGAAATAGTGGCAGGACTGTCAACTAAGAAGTAAGGCACAGTAAAAAGATCACACCTTTAAGCAGAAGAAAAAAGCATATACACACACACACTAAGACTTTTCAAAGTCTATTTATAGAACTGTAGCAGCTGCTAAACTAAAAATATGTGCAACTTAAAATTTTTTGCAATGGAGAAACATTTTAGAATATCCAGTGATTCTGATTTTAAAAGTTGATTTTTTTAAAATCAGTGGCTAAGCAAAAACTGACTGAACAACTAAACATTTCTCTAGCTTTGTTATGTACATCCAACTAATGCCATTCAAGATGGCACTTGGTTAATTCACACTGGCTGCATGGCTGTACCCTACCACATTTAGCATGGTTGTTCAGTAAATAACTTGTTTTAAATTGGGGTTGAAGTTGGTACTTGCCTTATGTTCTCAAAGAAGAACACTGGTATGCAAAGTACAGCTTTGACCTATTAAAACTGCTTCTCAGTGATTGAGATGGTTTGTTTACAGAAAACAAAAGCAGACACAGTATCTGCATAATGTTTTTCAAGGACAAATACAAATCAAATAATAGTCTCATTATGGATGAGACTGATGAATTAATAAACTTTGGATGATAACTCCTGATCATTTAATCCCTGCTTTCTCCAGCATCTTTTACACGTTCTTAATAGCTAACTTCAAAAGGAATGCCAGTCTTGTGTACATCTTATTTTATCTACTTTGCTCTTAATTTACTGACACTTACATCATCATATGGGAAATTCACAAAACCTTGCTGAGCAGTATCCCGTCTTCGAAAGCTGTCTGTAAAACAACACCAATGTATGTTATTTATTTAAACAGCTTTTCTAAAAATCACTATAGTTAATTTTTGGCACTGAGTTCAAACTGAAGTAACATTTTAATCCTATAACCAATCAATAGTAACAAAAGACCAAAGAAAAGAAGGCAACTATATAAATACTGAGAGATATAATATGCAAGAGTAACAAAATAGGCAGAAGTTGGCTAGCAGTCTTTTTCAGTGTGGAGCTGGAAGAAAATACTTTACCAGGGTGTCCTCAAACTATGGCCCGCGGGCCACATGAGGCGGTGTGATTGTATTTGTTCCCATTTTGTTTTTTACTTCAAAATAAGATATGTGCAGTATGCATAGGAATTTTTTCATAGTTTTTTTTTAAGCTATAGTCCGGCCTTCCAACGGTCTGAGGGACAATGAATTGGCCCTGTTTAAAAAATTGGAGGACCCCTGCAATCCCAACCCCAAATCAGTAACAGGTGTGCAACTTCTGAGGTCCTTACTTGTGATGAAAACATGGAATTTCAAACTTCTTAATAACATATATTGCCTAATTAGGAAGTAGATGGATAGTATCCTAATAGGTCAAATAGGCTGTGATCAAATATCCTACTGATTTTAGCACTGACCTATTGCAAAGGATTTAATTTTTTAAAATTCTTTTCACTATTTCATATTCTAAGGAGAAGTCATAATCAAAATCTGATCAAAATGCACAAATTACCTGCTTATGTTTTAGAACATTTTAGTACAATTTATTTAAGCTTATTTAAATGGAAGATAAGTAATCTAAAATAAATTCTGAATAAACAAGATTATTCTGCTAGTTATGCTTGACAAATGTTAAAGAACTACTAAAATAGGGTGGTGCCTGTGGCTCAACAGAGTAGGGTGCTGGCCTCATATGTGGAGGTGACAGGTTCAAACCCAGCCCCGGCCAAAAACTGCGGGCGGGGTGGGGGGGGGAACTACTAAAATAAGAAAAACCCAGAATGTTAAGAATAAAAGTTCAGAAGCACTGAGAAATGAAATAGGTGTCATAGAAACTGTCTTCTTGGTGTTGACATGACCTCACAGAACACACCTGTGAGAGCACGCAATTTCACGCAGCAGGCAATGTAGTCATCAAAGGTGATCTTTCCATTGGTGCTGTATCGTTTTGCAATTGAATTCACAGCCTGGGGACTCAACCTAAATCCTGAAAGGAAAAAAAAGTCATCCAGTAAAAAAGTAAAAGGATTGGAAAACAGACAAAGCAAACAAAAATCAAAACCATTAAAAAGAATCAAGCACAATTTTTTAAGACTGTGAACTCATTTTTATGAGCACACATAACTTCTAACAAACAGAAACTTTTAGAATTAAAAAATGACTTCTACCAATGAGTAGAGAGTTCTAGTAAGCCATACCCACCCATTGTTGTCAGGGCCTTCTGCAATTCTTGAGGCTCCACTGTTCCACTCCTATCACTGTCAAAACTGAGGAAGTGTTGTCTCCAGCCATTTAGTACAGACCAGAGTTCTTTAAATTCATTGAAGCCCATTGTGCCAGACATATCTCTCTGAACTATAATCAAGGATCAGAGCTTTATTTTGTAGTATTTTCTAGTGATTAAATGAAAGATGAAGGATAAGGCAAATTTAATGTTCTTTCAGCTAAAATGGTGTAAAGTTTAGTATACCTTTCTTTGTATGCTATAATAAAAACAGCAATAATAAAGAAGTAATAAGAGCAGTGGTTCTCAACCTTCCTAATGCCGCAACCCTTTAATACAGTTCCTCATGTTGTGGTGACCCCCAACCACAAAATGGTCACCACAACATGAGGAACTGTATTAAAGGGGGGCGGCATTAGGAAGATTGAGAACTACTGCTATACAGAAAAAGCTCTGAGTGCCTATTTTTACTACAAGAAAAAGATAACCTATAAGGAAATAACATCACCATTTGTTACTGGATCTGGGCGCCTGAGGCTATGCTGTTCTGTTCACCCTTTCATCCTAGGGTCATCTTTGGCACCAACATTCTCTTGTTTAGTCTTCCCAGACCTAAGAATTTCACTTCTGGAAAAAGAGGTGGGATAGAATACACCACAGGGTTAGCACTAGCTGAGTTCAGTTACAGGTAAGTGAAAAAGCCTGTCACTTGAAGGTCATGTGTGAGTCATACAAAGCCATCAATGTTAAAAGCAAATACTCCCCTGACACTCTAATTTCTATACTGGTTCTACTTTGATGCTTCCTTGAATTCCTGAACAATGAACATTCCATTTACTCAACTAATTTCCTTTTTAAAAAATCTATTTCAGAATATCACAGGGGTACACATATTTTGGTTACATGATTTGCTTTTGTACATTTCAGGTCAAAGTTGTAAGTGTGCCCTTTACCCAGAAAATGTGTGCATTGTACTTGGTAGGTGTGAATCAACCCAGCTCCTTCTCTCTCCTTCCCCTACTTGATTCCCATTGAGTTTTACTTCCATATGTGCACATAAGTGGTGTTCGACTAGTTCCAATTTAGTGTTGAGTAATGTGGTGTTTGTTTTTACAGTCTTACAATACTTCCCTTAGAAGAATGTTCTCTAGTTACATCTAGGTTGTTACAAAAGATATTAGATCACCATTGTATCTTTTCTATAAAACGTCTTTTTTTTATAGGGTAATTAAAAGCTATTTCAGAAAGCTTTTAAGTAATCATTTTGCATTGGGTATTAAGTATAATTTTGCTTTGGGTATTGAGATGAATTCCTTAAGGAAGGAAATTTTGTGCAAGAAAAAAATGTTCTAGGCAACAATCAAGGTAAAGGATACATCCAGCATTGAAACCATAAGCCGACAAGTCTCCAGGTTAAAAGCTGTTAAGAAAAGCACATACATATTAATACAATTTCAAAAATTCACATTATATATGGTACATTCAAATTCATTAGAAATATGATTTATGCATTTTTATATGCCACTCAGTTTATATGTGACTAAATTATCTAGAGCTTCCCAGTATATTTTTTCCAGATTTTTAAAGAGGATTCCTTCTAGAATCAAATTTGACTTTAACACAGAAATCTTTAGTGTACCATAGTGTTTTATATTCTGCATGGTCAGTGGGAGAATAGGGTTGCTTTGTTCCTACTCTTAAATGACTATGAATAGCTGGTTTTGGTGATTTTGTATACAATCATTTATTTTTCTGTCTTTTCCCTTTAATAACAGGCACTGAGCAGTGATCTCACCTTGCAAGTAGCTCCTCACTGCTTATAAATAAAACCAGACAGAGATGTTTGTAAGAACTGTGTGTTAAGTAAGAGCCCTCCGGAATGAGACCCAATGAACAACTCAATGGTGGCCACTGTTCAGAAAGCTTTTTAGTTTACCTATAGTTTGGGAGCATTCTGAAGGCATTTGAAGCCCTCACTTACACAATCAAACCAGAACATACCCATTGGTTGCAGCCTACTGGTTATCTAAGCATTAGGAAATTAAAGATCCCTTTGTATCTTACATTGTAATAATGGGGATCAATGACTTTGAAGAAATACTGCCCAGCTGCAAAGAAGCTAAAAGGCGGAAGTGACAAGAGAAATGTAGGAAAAGCTAGTATAAATTCTGCAAGATGCACACAGAACACTTTTTACAGCTCTTTCTAGCCTCCTATTTTTTTTTTTCTCTAACCAAAATGAAATTAAAACACAGCTGAGCTAACTAATTACTGTTGTTTCCAAATAGTGCAAACTATGTTTTCTAAATTTAACAGACTCCAGTGTCTGGCATATCCTTTACCAGAAATAAAACACTGAGGACTATTTCCAATTTGGTCCTTCAATCTCCATTTGATCCACAGATAATATTCTCTGCAGAAAGAGTAGGCAACATTTTCCTATACTTTCAGCAAATTGCTGGTCGATTCTTGAGTCTTTTAAGTTGTGTGGAAGTATGAAGTCCCTCTAATCTAGACCAGTGGCTCTCAGCCCTGGTGCTTATGAGAATCACCTGGATGCTTTAAAGAACCCTGACGCCAGCAGCACCTGTGGCTCAAGGAGTAGGGCGCCAGCCCCATATACCAGGGTGGCGGGTTCAAGCCTGGCCCTGGCCAAAATTGCAAATAAATAAATAACCCTGACACCTGCACTGCACCACAGAACAATTAAATCAGAATCTGAGCATGGGACCCTGGTGTCAATAATTTAGAAGTTTTCAGATGATTCCAAGGAGCAGCCAATGTTGAGAACACCATTCTACTCCAAGTGTGATTACTGGACAAGCCATATTAGATTCAGCTGGGGGCTTGTGAGACTTGCAGAATTTCAGCCCTTCAGGGGTGGGGAACCTGTAGCTTTAAGGAAACTAGTGACCCTCCTGGTCCTTAAGTGTAGCCTTTTGATTGAATCCAGAGTTTACTTATCAAAACCTTTTATTAAAAGCGACATAGCAGAGACCAACAAAGCTGTACTTGTTTCCTTTTGTGCTTAAAAAAGAACAATCTTGTAATCAGAAAGCCTCAGGTTCCCCACCCAATGTTAACAAGATCCCCACATGATATATATTCACTTTAAAGCAACTGGTTCAACCTGGACCAATGAAATTGGTCCAGGTGAAATTCTCAGGTCTTAGCCCAGACCTCCTAGGTGAGAAACTGGGTTTTGGAAGCTTTCCAGGTGATGCTGACACTACTTAAGTTTAAGAATCACTCTCTAGAAACCTTGACATCCACAGGATAATGCTGACTGTTTGGCTCGCATCAAGGTTTTGGAGGGGCCATAAGGCAAACAACATCAATGTCTCCTGATTATCTAAATGGCATCACCATACAGTCAGCTGTCATCCAAAGCCAGAACCCTGGAAACATCCCCAATTCCCTTTTCCCCCATAATCAATCACCCTCTTATCAGCCCCACTGTCCTGGGTGAGTTAGCCTTTTTCTGACCAGACTCCAGTGACCTTGAATGGATATCCCTAACTCTCATTATATTCTCAGGTCCCCCAATTTAGTCTTTGCCCTTCAGCAAGGGGTGGTCTGTGCTCTCCTATGTAAAGGCTAGTGTCAGTGTTCTGCTCACAGGGCAAAGCTGAACATGTTCACTGGTATAGGGCTACACACTTTCCCTCCAGCTAATCTCTCACTCTCATTCAACCACCTATCCTATCTTTGGGGCAATTTCTCAGTTCCTTTGTTTGCACAGTGCTCTCTCTGGGTCTTTGGATGTGTCATGTTCTACCGGCTTGGAACACAACTCCTCCATCCCACTCACTTTTTGGTTGGCCTAATCTCTGCTCTACTTTCTCTTCTCCTCAGTTTAGGTATCAGTTCTGTATGGAAAGCTTTCCAGACTCCTGTGTGGGTTATGTGCCTGTCCTCTCTGGTCCCACAGCTTCTTTCCTTGCTTATCCAAGTGCTTTTTACGATGCCCCACAGGCAGTGTTTGTGGCTGCACACCCAGCACACGGAAGGTGTTGGCTGGACAGATGAATGGTTGGTAAGACTGAATTCTCATCCCTAGGCAAGAAGCTGCATACCCTGCATTTCATATTTCTCAGTCTAACGAGGAATATGTATTTTGAATACAATTTTTTTATTTTTACTGATACTTAAAATTAATCTATAATCTTAAAATACCAATGAGGGAATAGGGTATGATTTTTGCATTTTAGAAAATTTTCCATATCCATTAACTCAACAGCCACCCATTAAATACTTATCATGTACTGGGCTCAGGGTTCCAAGAACTTTGGAGATACAAATGTGAAATTGGATACTTCCCTGCTGACAGTCCAGGGAATTTATGTACACTCTATAACTAATGAAGATAGAGAGTGGAAAATTGTAACGGAGGGAACAGAAAGTACCAGGAGGTACTAGGGAGTGAGAGGATCCTCCTTGTAATCAGGAGATACATAAAAAGAAGCTAACATTCTAGGAAGGTAAGAAAAGATTTCATGAAAGGTATCTCACTGAAGCTGAGCCCTGAATAACAGAAATGATGGGGGAGGGGTGGCTCTGGTGACAGCTAAGGACCAGTATAAGCAAAGAGAAAAACAGATGAAGTCCAGGCAAGTCAGGCAATGAATATGTGAATAGCTTAATGTGACTTGCAGAACATAAAGGAAGACAGAGAGAACATGGTTGGTTAGACCAGGCTGCATCTATAGAGGACCCTGAATTCTCTCTGTTAGCCTCTCTTTTGGGCACCATGTAAAGACTGTTGGAGGAAGAGGGGAACAGGTTGGAGCAGTGTGTCAGGAAGATCAGAACTCTGGTCATCTTTTATGAGAAGGATCTGAAAGGGAGGGAAAACAATGGGCGGTGAATAATTGTTTTAATGATAAAAACAATTTATCATTCCATACAGTTCTAAAGAACCAGAACACGATGTCCAGTAAACTTGGATGAACAAAACTTTTGCTCAATCTTGTTAGTTGTATATTCTCCCCCAGAAATAGCTTTTAAATAATTTCAAAAGAATTTTTGCTATAACTTTACTTTCATTCTTTCGCCTTTCTTCTGTTCATTCCACTAGAATGCCTCAATTGTCTTTTCTGCTAGTGCAGTGGTTCTCAACCTTCCTATGCTGCAACCCTTTAAAAAGTTCCTTATGTTGTGGTGACCCCCAACCATAAAATTATTTTTGTTGCTACTTCATAACTGAAATTTTGCTACTGTTATGAATTGTAAATATCTGACATGCAGGATGGTCTTAAGTGACCCCTGTGAAAGGGTCGTTCGGCCCCCAAAGGGGTCGCGACCCACAGGTTGAGAACCACTGTGCTAGTGAAAACATAATAAACCTAGCAGGAAAGCCCTACGTCTAGTTGTTTCTCTCAACCTTACCCAGAGGAACTAAATTCAGGGGAAAAAGAGAAGCTGAATTTCTATCCTGTATCAATTTCTCTCATAAATTCTACCTCTAGGTGTGACTGCTTCCTTTTAAATAGGTTAAGAAGGAACCCATAGATACCACGCTGGAGTAGCCAACCCACTTTGGATCCATGCTTTTTGGTTTCTAAGTTGGGGCTGGGTTTAAAAGACTAACGGCTGGCTCGGAGCTGATAGCTCAGTGGTTAGGGCGCCAGCCACATGCACCGAGGCTGTTAGGTTTGAACCTGGCCATGACAATGACAACAATAACAACAACAACAACAACAAAAATAGCCAGGCCTTGTGGCGGGTGCCTGTAGTCCCAGCTATTGGAAGGGGGAGGCAAGAGAATCGCTTAAGCCCAGAAGTTTGAGGTTGCTGTGAGCTGTGACTTTATGGAACTCTACTGAGGGCAAGCTAGTGAGACTGTTTAAAAAAAAAAAAAAAAAAAGACTAAAAGCTGGATAATTTCCATATTACAAAACTTTGGCACCTCACAGGAAGGGTAGTTCTGTGATTCATTACAGTCACCTGGAGATTAAGCAAATCCACTCAATTACATGATCCCTATGATTCAGGAAGTGTCTTCTCTTTAAGGCACTGATCTAAGGCTACCACTAAAGCAACTTTCTCAAATGAAATTTTTAAAAGGACTGCTCCGTAAGCATATGCAACCCGCTGTGTTAATTGGGCTTTAAAATCTTCCACATTTCTTCTACTGAAAGCCTGTAGAATAAATAGTTTATGTTATGACCTCACATTTTGACAAACCCTGCTATTAAAACTTTCTCGATCACAACTTCCACTGCTTGAGATCAACAATTTAATGTATTGTCCACAAAAGTTAAAAAAACCCTACTCTAGAAAGTGCTTCTTTTTGTTTAGGATCTAATTAAATGATGGAAATTTAAAAGATTCTTCTTTTATATTAATTCATCCAATTAGGAAACAGTGGTAGGATACTGAAGTCACATAAAACAAAGGATGATAAAAATAGAAACACAAATAGTTCAAAGACAGCTATCTACTAGATATGCCATGTCAGTTAATAAATACCACTGTAATCCCTTAGGTGTGAATTCTAGTTTGAACATTTTAATCCTTAGATTATCATGAAATTGGGCCTTCAATGTGATGTTTTATCCCAAACAAGTAGCAAAGAACTTGGCAGGTAACACATTGGAGCTAAGATACTGCTCTCTATCCTGGAATTCTTTCTTGGTCAATTCTGTCTCCAAGAGAAAGCACGTGGTGTGTGAAGGGAAATGACAGTTAAGTCCCCAACTGGGATGCAGCATCTTTGCACTATTTCCCTACCTGCAGCTCATGGCAGAGAGAGCTCCAAAAGCAGGAAGGTGGGGCAAGTGCTGAATTACAGGGCACCAGGTCTAGTTGCCAGGAATTGAGAAGAGGGAGAACTACTAGTGTAGGGAGTTCAGAAAGTAGAAAGTGAACTTCCTACTTAGCCTGAACTCATTCTCTGAATTGGAAAGAGAACTGCGAAATGTCATGGCAAGCATTCATGTTGCTACCCTGTTTCCCCGAAAATAAGACCTACTTACAGGAAAGATAAGACGTCCCCTGAAAATAAGACCTAGCGCTTCTTTGGGAGCACACCTTAAAATAAGACACTGTCTTATTTTCGGGGAAACAGGGTAATAGCATGCCCAGGGCTCCAAGTCCAGGAGTGCAGGATAGGCCATTCGGAGACCAGTGGTGTAGGGATGATCACCCAAAGCCCTAAGTGCCAATAGGTCCAGCGCAGAGTAAGCTCTTGGCAAACAGCAGTAAATGTAGCTCCTATCATTAATGACACCTGACCTGGCAGATTTCATTTCAGCACTTTGTGCTCTATGCAGGAGGCTACCCAAACTGTCTCGTACTGGTTCGAATAGTTCCAGATACATAAAACCCAAATCTGAGAAATCCACTAAGCTGGCAGGTAGAGTGAAAGGATTTATATTAAGAACTGTTTTCAAATCAATGTTTGCAAATAATAATCTAATTTACATTTTGAAATTTTAAACTTTCCCGGATCAGAAAGGCTGTTTCCTTTAAACCGCTATAATTGTAAGTAAGTAACAGCTAAAATATCAAACACAGGGTACTTTTAGGGAAACTTTGGGGCTGTCAACTTACGTTTGTATCCTCCTGCAATGCCAGACTCTGTCAGACATCTCTGCAGTTCATCAGCATCTATTTGCCCATCCTTTGGGGGGAAAAAAGGACAATGAATCACAACAGTGATTTGTACTTTTGTTTATCACTCATATTCAGTGCAGCAATGGTAACAAAGAAAATCATGCATGAGACTCTTGTTTTTTAAGAATGCCTTCCAAAGTGGGCATTCTTTTCCTCATTCTACATCCAGAAACAATTTAATGGTGAAAGAATCTTTCTTGGCAACTACTGTTCTCTCAGTCTGAGCTAGGAAACTGCCCAAGCTAAACATTTTACATTACTTATGAAGTTGCTTAAAAATCATATTCCTATTCCTCTTTTTTTTTTTTTTTTTTTTTTGAGAGGGAAAGAGAGAGTAGGGTACACAGCAAACATCAGTAAATAGAAATCTTGGTTCAAGCAGAAAGAGGCCTCCTCTGTCAACATTTCTTATGATGTGGTGAATTTTTTTTTTCTTCAGAGCACGATTGTATCTGGGAGATAAAAGTTGGGTTCCCAGTGCCCACTCATTAACTAAACTAGGTAAGAACTAGTTATTTTTAGTTCTTTTAGTTAGAGACATGTTATTTAAAAAAATTTTTAAATAAAATACCTAAATCCTCACATCCCTGGGTGTTGTAAGTTATAAAAGAGCAGCAAGATCAATGATTTGAAAGACAACGGGTATGCGGAATACAGGATGCCTGGGCTGCTGAAAGATAAGCAGGTAGGGTCACTTACACACTGGAAGCAGGCAATCTAAGAATGTTAGTCTTGAGGTTTGCCAGGTCTTGTGGTTTCAAAGATACAGATCATTAATAGATTAAGCAGATACTTAAGAAGGAAGTCTTCCAGTTTTAGACTCAATTTTCCATTCAGCTTCTCAAGCTATATTTCTTAGAGTGCTACTTCAAAAGTTGGTCTTAGGTTTTTATCACATAACATTCTAAAGAGTTTTCACATTAAGAATTTTCTATTTTTAGCTTTTGACCAAAACAAGATTATGTTGAATTCACAGAATAAACATCACTTTGGGACATATGTGGGTTATACCAAGGGTAGATTACTATACAGAGTGACCTCATACGCCAAGAATTGTCCTCCCTCAGGGCAAACCAGCACCTATCACTCTACTCAGAATGTAGAGAAGGAGGAGGTCTTAGAGAGCTAATCTTAATTCTTTCTCTGGGTCAACAGGCCACAACACCTAATATGGACATGAAAGAGCCAAACTAGTAAAAGAAACTAAATTGTTCACAAGATTAACTTCTTTTTTTTTTTTTTTTAATTGTTGGGGATTCATTGAGGGTACAATAAGCCAGGTTACACTGATTGCAATTGTTAGGTAAAGTCCCTCTTGCAATCATGTCTTGCCCCCATGAAGTGTGACACACACCAAGGCCCCACCCCCCTCCCTCCATCCCTCTTTCTGCTTAGTAAAGCATCACAAGAATGGAGAAGGATGAATCCTATGTACTCAATTTTGATATGAGGACAATTAATGACAATTGGTTATGGGGGGGAAGCGGAAGCAGAAAGATTAACTTCTTGATACTGAAAGGAGAAAAGTAATTTTCCTATTTAGAAGCTGGTGGGTTTTTACCATACTTAGCTATTTCCTAATGGAGTAAATAATAACAATTCAATTCAACCCAAAGGAAATGTTCATTAGAATTTGGATATACATAATTATTAGTATTTAGGGTACATAAACAGGAGTTTGTTTACCAGCTCTTGAAATTCTCTTGAAACTACCCTACACCCTGACAGTTCACTGTTCTAAAAACACCTACTTCACAGATATTCAAAGTATATTTATAATCCTCAGTCTCTTCAATCTGACCCTAATTTAATCACAAGTTTAGTTTCGAACTGAATGTAATACACGTTAACACTTTGTCCTAATTTGTTCTGACTACTCAGAAATAAAAACTAAAATAAACAACTTTCCTCTTTTTCTTTTTCAGAAGCAAAAGGACTCATTTCCAGAAGAAAACTCACGCTGTGTGTGTCACTAAAGCAAAAGCTAACACAAATGGAGAATATGATAATTCTTCAATATTAAAGGGAAAGCTAACCTGTCCGGCTACAGCAGCAAAGTAACCATACAGCGGATCCTGGGTTTGTCCGGGAAATGCCGGCCCTCCAGGTGCCCCTCCATACTGTGAAACAAGAAACGCATATGCATCATTCGGCTGATTCAAGTTTCTTCTCACCACTGGGAGCTTCTGTGCAAAGCCAGGCAAGTGACCGCGTGCCCGCCTGTCCCAAGGTTTATTTCCCCACCACTCTGCACACTCTAACTGCAATCACTCCACTCCTTTCTTACTTTCTCACCCTGTACTTTAAAACTGGCCACTTGGGCCAAAAACATCGTAGTTGTCCTGAAAGTTAAATCTGTTTATGTGAAACAACTTTTAAAATCCCTATTTACCTGCAGATTGCTAAGGTGAAAAGCACTCTAAGCAAGCAACTTAAGGGCAGGGCTCAGAATTATTTTCTTTTTTGTTTGTATAGACTTTATGCTATTTTAAAAGTCAAGTATCACAGAAGGCTGGATTTGGTAAAATGAAGAGACAGGTGTAGCCTAGGGAAGAGTAAGGCCTCCTGTCCAGGCTGTACCTCGTGGGTGACGAGGGAACATGCTGTCTGGGAAACAAGTTTCCACGACAACGCGCATCCCAGACGCCCGGCAAGGCAGCCTTCCTCCAGGACTTTCACTCTAGCTGACTTCCCCGGACCATTTCCCCGCCCTCTTTTTTTTTTTTTTTTTTTAAAGGGAGATAAGGACATCGCTGAACCATTCTAGAATAAAATGTCGCTTTTGGAGGAAACTGACAAGAGGGAGGAAGCCAACGCCCAATTAGCACAATTTCACACCGCGTATCGGAGAGCCACAGGGTGGGCTTCCGGGGTCCAATCTACCAGCGCCTCGGCCCCAGGGACAATCCGGAAGGAGAAAGGTCTGATGAAGACAGGAGGCCGAACCTCAGGGCCCAGGGCGAGGCCGCGAGCGCGCAAGGAAGGGCCGAAGGCGGGAGGCGCATCGGAGTAGCTCAGCAGCGCCTCACCCCGCTGGCCGCGGCATCTCCAGAGCCCGCGAGGGCAATACTTACTCCGCCTGGGTAGTACCCGCCGCCCGCGCCATGGTGCCCGGGGTACGCCATGGTTCCGACTGCACCACCGCCCCGCCGCTCCGCAGCCCTGCCTCCCGGCGGCGCGACCCGCCTCGCCTCCCGGCCTATTGGCCACGTGCCCCCACCCCGCAGCCCGCAGCCCCGCCTCCCGGCCGCGCGCCCCGCCCCGCAGCCCCGCCTCCCGGCCGCGCGCCCCGCCCCGCAGCCCCGCCTCCCGGTTGCGCGCCCCGCCCTACAGCGCCGCACGGGGCCGCCCAAGACCGCTCCACGCGGACCTGGTAAGCGTCCAGCCGCCCCCTCCCGCGCGTGGTTTCTGTCCTGCGCGCGGCTTTCCTGCCCTCGCTCTTAACGTGTCGTTGACTACTCTGTACGCAGGCCGTGCGTGAAGGAAGGTACGGTGGTGACCTATGACCTGCGTTGCAGTTCACACCGAGGACTTTCCTCCCTTCAAAATTAATGGCATTTTCCAACACTGATACTGTGCCCCGGGAATTCTTGTTTTTCCTTCCTCCTTAGCTATTTTCTAGCACATTTATTATTTATACAACTCTACTGGGCAGGGCAGATCGGCTATGGGCAGAGCACAGTTCTAAGGAGAAGGGGCTGAATGCGTTAGGGCTAGTCTTAGATGCCAGTGGATGAAGGAGATACTGAAATAGAAAAAAATATGAAAGTGCACTTGGAAAACAGGAAGAAACTTGAGGGACGGTGCAAGGGGGAGTTTGGCTTGTGGCTGTTTCCACGTTTCATTGAACAATGGCGTATTTCCTTGCCAGGACACAATTCATCGCCTGATTAAGCGGGCGTAGCTCAGATGCGGCTTTTGTAGGACAGAGGACATTTTCTGGGCAGGACAGCCTTGCCCAGATCGTTCGTTCTATAGAAAATGAATTGTTTGAATTATCTGAATGATTGAGGCAGAAACAACCTGTTTCCCTCAAATTATTCAACTGCTTTTCATACAAGAGAAGTGTAGAGCAAACTGTGTGTGGGCAAATATATTCAGGAAGTTGAGAGATTGGAACATCACTTAGATTACTCAGAAAATGTTTTCCTTTTCTTAGAACCGTTTTCTTTCTCACCTAGTTGAACAGTTGGAAGCAATTCACTTGAGAGATTTTTGTTTGGTTTTGTTTTGTGCAATTTCAGTCATGCAAAAAAATGGCTTGCCTTGCCCTCCACTGGACTAGACTTAATGATTATCTGAATTTTAACCTTTGAGAAATGCATTGAGTAAGATTCATAGTATTTCCTGTAGAAATTGCTCTGAAACATCGAAAGAGTTAGCAGCATTTAAGAAATATTGGAGGACCTGCCACTGTGGTGCTGGGCTTGTCTGCTCTGGGCTTCGTTTTCACTAGGTCACTATTTTCCTCATGTACAGTTTCCCACTTGAATCCTCTTTTTGGATAGCCTAACTGCAAAAATGAAAGTCCCAAATCAGGAGAAAGATTCTAATAGTTCTGTTGCCTTTTAGCAAAGAAAACTGCATTCCTGTTTTATATTTGATTCAGAGGGCAGGTTACTGTTATTAAATGCCATAACAATCATCATGTAGATTATGATTTTATGAGATCCTTGGCCTCTGTCTGGAATCCTGTTTCTTCAGAAAGAGGTAACCAGCTATAAGGAATAGATAATCAGGGCTAACCTCAAAGTTGAGCATAATCTGAAGAGTCAAGTTTGAAAAAAGCATATAGCATGGAACATTTTTAAGTAATACAGAATTAGCTGTCTGTAAACAACGATGCTAATTGTCATTTCTTTTTAAACATCTTTTGACTACTGCTGAAGAATTAAATTTTAATGGAGTGCTGCAAATGAAATTCTTAAAATTATTGGGAGCAAATTTGTCAGCTGCTGCTGCTTTAGTTTATGAAAAAATTGTGGCATCTGATAATAACAACAAATGTATACTGTATAGTACTTAGTATGTGCCAAATCCTCATCTAAGCCTTTGATGTATTCGCTTAATCTTCATAAAACCCTGTGAGGTAGGTGCTATTATCTTCCTCAATTTACAGTTGAAAAACAGAGAAGCTGAGAGAATTTGTCCAACTGGAAGGAGCACAGAGCTGAGCTCGCTGCCAAGCCATCTGTACTCTTTACCAGGGGAGCAGAAAACTTTGTCAAGGGCCAAACAGTAAATATTTTAGGCCTATGTGCCATAGGGTCTCTGTAGCAACGACTCAACTTGGCTGTTATAGCTCACAAGTGTCCAGACGATAAATGAATGGATGTGGCTGTGTTCTTCATTTGACTTTCATATGGTTTTCATAAAATATAAAATAGTCTTTATTTTTCTAACCATTTAAAAATGTAAATATTATCCATAGCTGTACAAAAATAGGAGATGGGCTAGATTTGGCCATTGGGCAGTTGTTTGCCAACCACTGTTGGAAACGCCTCTAGGATACTGGCTTATGATTCTGGGAGTTTAGCACTTTAGCGAATGATTTGCTGGCTGTAAAATAAAGCCTATGGGTAGAATATTGTTATTTGTTATAACAATCTACCAAGTCCTAGAAAAAGACTGCAGGAGTGACACAGCCATGCCATAATGACTGAGGGTTGTGGTAGCAGCTTGGGCTAGGGAGGGAGCTGTACCAGGTTTATAGGTAGGATGTGGGTCACAGTTATTTTGGGAAGTCATTAGAATCACAGAAACCTTTGTGAGCATCAATTTCAGTTATGCTGTTTTACCAATGAAGAAACCCATAAGGCAAATGACTGGTCCAAGCTCTTGAAGGGCAAACCTATCGAGATATAAATGCTTCCCCTTTCCCAGTTAAAGCTATGACATTATCTGAATATGTCTGTCAGAGAGAAGCCTATTACGTGTTTCACCCTCCTCAATCCATCTCTATTTTCAAGACAAGCGCAGTGTGAACACTCTTCCTTGTTCCTGGAGAAAAGTTAATACAAACTCTAGGTATTATATCCTCACTAAGGTAAGTGATAAAAGAAGTAGTATAATTAAGTAACTGTAGTTATTTCACCATGTCCGGCAGTTGAGTAAATGAGAAGTCTTCACATTTCAGGAAGAAATGAGCAATAACGTTTGCCAGATTAAGGTTTCAAGTTTCTTTTAGTTCTGATCTTGGCATGGTACATCATGATTTAAAGACCTTAGAGGGATACTCGGATCTCTAAATATGAGTAGAAATGAGTGTTTGATAACCATATAAGTTACCAATAAACACTATCTCTATTTTCATAAGATTGTTGGGAAAGAGTATGAAGACTAGGATCTTCATTTGGGAATAAAAGACATCCTTTTTCTCTAATTGTCCGGAGTAAGAACTCAGTTAATCAGACTATTATGTAATCATTTTAAAGAGACAATAAAACTTCCATTATTGATGTTTTAGTGCATGTATGTGAAGTGTTTAACCAACTCCCAGATCATTGTAGGCAATAATAAATCATCAAACACAGCTATTTAGTAGGACTTTCTGCCATGATGGAAACATTCCGTATCTATGCCATCTAATAACTAATCATATTTGGCCACTGAGCACATGAAATGAACTAAAATTTTAATCATTTAATTTAAATTTAAATAGCTATGTGGCTCGTGGGTACCCTATTGGGCAGTGCAGGAACCTGCTTATCTATGTTGGCTGCCTCTTCCTGGGATCTCAGGGAAAGCAAATTCAATCTACTTGCCTAGAGTAGTCCTGATAAGCAAAATAAATCAGTTCAGAAAACCCATCAAGAGCAGTCAGTCATAAGCCCTGTGGCAAATGCTCCCATGTTCCTCTTCCTACTGAAGATCCTACTGTCCTGTTCATCCTTCCCTTAGTGAAGCTCTTAGCTAGAATGGATGATCAGAAAGCAGATTTTGAAGGATGTATGTGTGTGCGTTTGTGTGTGTGTCTGTGAGGTTGTGTCTGTATACATTCTAGTCATTAGAACTGTCTAAAATGAACTTCCTTAGATGAACTCCACTGTCACTGGAGGTGATTAAGAAAAGGCTGTCATGGCCAGGCACAGTGGCTCATGGCTGTGATCCTAACATGTTGGGAGGCTGAGGCAGATGGATTGCCTGAGCTCAAGAGTTTGAGAACAGCCTGAGCAAGAGTGTGAATGCGTCTCTACAAAATAGCTGGGCATTGTGGTGGGCACCTGTAGTCCCAGTTACTTGGGTGGCTGAGGCAAAAGAACCACTTAAGCCTAAGAGTTTCAGGTTGCTGTGAGCTATGATGCCAAGCACTCTATCATGGGTGACAAAGTGAGGCTGTCTAAAAAAAAAAGAAAAGGCTGTCAGTTATGCTAAGGGGCGACTTTTTCCTTTGGTAGGGCATTGGATAAGATAATGCTATAGGAGTACAAAGTATTTTCTAATGCTCTTCTTTTGATCTTACCTAGCCACACCACTTAGATTACTGCCACTTTGCAGGATGAAGAAATGGAGGCTCTGTGGCTTGCTTTAGGTTACCCGAGTCCTAGCTGCAACCCCAGTATTGAATGCTCATCTTCTCACTTCAGATCTTTTCTCCATCTCACAGAGCCCTGTTGTTTCAGGGCTCTGTCTTCTAAGATTCTGCAATTCTGTTGGATCAGGAATTTGGGAGCCCCTTTTTTCTATTCCTGAATAGAATGTATTTCAGACGTTGGAATATTAAATTTAAAGCAATTGTCTAAAATGGGCATCTACCTAGTGCTACTACTGTCAATTATAAGAGTCCACTTTAGCACAATTACTGTTTTGATGAACAGGGTGCATGGCTAAAGGGAGGTCGAGATATGAATATGAGAACTGGCTGTAATCAGTCTTTTCTGAGACTAACACTGATTCTCAGGCCTCCACAACTTCTACTTGTGACCAGTTAGAGAGGAAAATGGTTGACTTCTGAACCTGTCTTCCCCTGCAGAAAACCGCCTGTGTTTAGCATTAGAGTTCTCTGAGGATAAATATTTCTAAGAACATTGGATTAGTGTATTACAAAGTGTCTTCAACTTTAGACTCTAGTTGTTTGCATATATTCTCCCATAAAAAGTCACTTTACGACTCGTTCCCAGGCAAGCCCTCAGAGGTTCATTAAAGCCCTCAGTGTTCTGAAGAGAACTAATCCTGGAACCAGGACAGGGAAGAATCACTCAAGGCTTCTTTTCTGCCCATCCTCATCTCAGTCTCTATCCTGACAGCCCTGATGTCACAAAGTATACACGGAACCATAGGGGAAGTGAAGAAGCCAGGTAGGAGGAGAAGGGAGGGGAAGGGGACACAGTCTCCTGTTCAATAAGCAGGGGGAGAAGAGGAAAAACAAAAAAGTTTTCAAGTTATAGCTGTGGAGAAGGAAGAATGATGATTCTTGATTCCTAGGCACCTAGACAGTGTGGATATTTCTAGAAAGCCAAAACTGAATAAAGCTTTTACATAAGTCAGCTGCATGTAAACTGGGAACTTCTTAATTAAAAGTAAGATATATTTTACAGAATTTTTTTTCCAGGAAATTACTTGTGCATTTTCATAGTATTGAGAAGTCAGTGGCAAAGCTGAGAAAGGAACCTGGGTTAATTGCTTCCCACTTCGGTATTTTGTATGAGAATCCACAAATTGTGATATTACCATTTTAGGAAGCAAAAGATTAGTTATACTATATTTTAATGGTTTATTCAAAACTAGTTTATTTTACACTAAACAGCAATGGTGTATCAGGTAGCTAAAACTCTATATAAGAGAATCTATCTCAGTCTAAAACATTATCAGAAGAACTATAGCTATTTTAGCTTTAATTATATTACATGGTTTATTGAATTTGCTGGAATTACTGTTCTATGAAGGGAGCTGGATAACTAAAGTAGATCTGATTTTATTCAATCAAAAGAAAAAAGGGAGACTTTTCTCTTAGTAAATGACAGAAATTTCAGGGAACTGAATTCTCTAGGAGGCTGAAGCCACACACAAGAGCTATATTCTATTTGTCTATAAGATTCTCAATGAGGAAATCAAATTGTTGTTTCTGTATACTCTTAAAATATCGAGGTTAAGAACACATCTTTCCATTTCAAGTAATTTTGTTTACTGTATATATTAATGTCAAATTTTAGCCCCCCAAAGCATTCATATAATATGTCATAAAAATAAACTTTACAGATGTTCTCAGCCTGAAAAACAAGGGGTCAGTAGAATTGCACAGATTAATAACTTTCTTTTTCTATGACTAGTAGAATTAGAACATTAGAGTTATCTGAAAGTATCCCATATTCCATATATGTCTTTTACTTGCCTGCATTTTAAAGTGAGGCCTCCCAGGTAGGAGCTGGTGATTCCTAGAGGAATGTGTGCTTACAGGGTGTCCAGAAAGAAGCATCAAGCAGTATAAACCATAATAGCTGACCAATCACATTGCCCTCTTGACCCTTGGCCATCATTAACCAACTATACACACATTCAGCAGTGTAGGCAGATTTCCATTTCCCACAGGCCCTAGCGAGGCCTTCTATGAAATGTGCTTAATTTCATTATTACAAAGAATGACCTTAGCTAAGGCAGCCAGGAGCCAACGGCCACAGTATCAGACCTGCACACACCTCAGTATTTGACATTTCTGCGGCATTATCACCTCTGCCAGGAACTTCTGAAGACTTGAGATCTGTCTTTTGGTGTGTGGGGGCAGGTTCATACCAGCCAGGGAAAGCTGATGTTCAGAAACTTTTTCAGCTTGTTGTTAAACACTATCAATATTATAATTTGAATTTGTAAAAATTTTCTAAAAATCAAAGTAATAAATACAATATATAAAAATACCAACTTTTAGTGATTTTGTGACATTGAGACTATGTAATGGTGCGGGCTGGACACCAATTCCCAACTCCAGACTCAGTCATATCATGGTCATAACTTGAGCTTACCATGAATTAGTAGCTTATTCTACCATCGTGGGACTGTTGACACCATGGAAATCAGTTTGCACCACAAATAAGAGATTGATTTATTGTTTTGTTCATTGTACATTGTAGACTTGGAGTTGACATGTTGGAGAAAACAATAAAAATGGAGATTAAAGTTAGAAGTGTGTTGGGTCTGCAGCTGTGACATTGTTACTCATCAGTAGAGGAAACAGTCTTCCAATGCTTTAAATTATTTTGATTTACTATAACCATCTACTTGGCTTCGTGAAGAAGTAATTTCACTATCACTAGCTATAAAAATGGCACAATTTAAGTTTAATTTCAAAACATGAAATTGGTTTGAATAACTTATATATGATTTTATAGATAGTTAGACTCAAATATATTCCAATCCCAGCAAAAAGCTAAAAAGAAAACAGTGATCAGTAGTCCTGAAGCCAAAATATTTTTAGTCTAATGAAAGTTCTTTGTGAAGATAAGTAGTTTAACATACCAACTTTAATTTCCCACTAAATTTATTGGAAAGTGTTGGTAGTTTTGGATACAACTCCATTTGTCAAATCATGGTTAAATTCCAACCACAGGTTGGCTATGGATGCCCAAGTTTTGCAACAAAGGATTCTGTGAGAATCAATTAAGTATATGAACTTGACAATAAAAAGTGCTGTATATTGTGAAGGAGCTTAGACAGCTTAGGAGAGGCATCTGGCATTTGCCTCCTCCTTAAAGAAGAACCAAAATAGCAAGTAGATAATCACACTTGGTCATCTAAAAGAGAACACTGGAATTCAACAAAGAAGTGACAGGAAATATCGATAAGGCAAGGAAGGAAAGGGAAGCAAAGCAGCCTGCTGGGCCAGGATTGGAGCCTGGAGAGACCCCCAGGTGGTCCAGATTTCCACCAGAAATTCTTGAGATCCTAGCTGTGGGAGAGCCCCTTGACCCTCACAGGTGCTGAGAGAAACAAAAGTGCCTGGAGACTGAAAGATGGCGTTACTACAGAGAGAGAGCTCATGCCAGGGCCCACACACCCCGTGTCCTAAGTAGCTGCAGTATGGCTCCATTTGGAGAGCCCAGAGCCCACACGCCACATTCTGCCCTGGTGCCCAACAGCCCCACTGACCATCTCCCACCTGCAACCGCCAGTGTGGCTAGTGGCTGCTGCTGGGGCTGAAGCACCAGCCACTGTTGGCAGTGACTCCACTCCCCCAGAAGTGGGGCCACTGTGGGTTTGCACACTCTGTGAGGACAGGCTCTGTGGCCCACCACCTGAGGCCAAAAGTTCATGTTTGCCTGAAGAGGCAGCCATGGACAGCAACCTTACCCTTGCCAGCAGCAGGGCCCCAGAAGCTTGCATATGCCCTGAGGGCGGACTCCCCATGTCCACTGCCACTGCTGCTGCCCTGACTACAACTCTGTATCTGTCCCCATTCACACATACACACCTGCCCTCACCCACTCACACTCATCCTCACAGCTCTGTTTTCCCACACCAAACCTTGCTCTCCCCCACCCATACCCACCCTTACCTATAATCCTTTGCACATTCACCTCTGTCTACCTACTCACACCTACCCTCACCTGCAATCCTGTACACACACACACACATACACCTCTCACATTGCATCCCCATTCTCACCCTCAAACCTACATCCACCAGACCCCAACTACCCACCTAGCAATCTGATGCCATACTTCAGAAGGGTTCGCACACCCTACTTTAAAAGAACAATCATACCATCATACGCCTGAAATTATTAAACTACCCTTTGTTTTTACAGGAAAATTTGTAAAAGGTGAAGCAACTGAACAAGGTCACACTGCTGGCACTTTCTAAGAACCCTGAAAAGACCCCAAGTTGCCTGGGACTCTGTCCAGGATCCTTTCATTCACACCACAGCTGTCTGTGTCTATTTGCATAAAACCTAAACTCTTCTCTCAATATAAAATTGGTGTTGAAATATCAAATTGAGGCAGATGGGTCCTCTTACTGCCAAAATGACAGGTTTCCTAATAGCCATTTCACTTAAATGGAGGTTGTTTTCCATCCCCCATGCTAGTGACTAGTTAAAGAATAAGCATGAAAACCAACAGAATGAAAAGGTGACCTACTCAGAATGGGAGATTAACTTGCAAACTAGGCATCAGGAAAGGTTTTATATCCAGAATATGTAAAGAACTACCACAACCCAGTAACGACAGAACAACAAACAAAAGTGGGCAAAGGACTTGAACACATTTCTCCAATAAAGATAAACAAATGGTCAATACATGTGGGAAAAGAGGTTCAAATCAATCATCATCAAGAGAAATGCAAATCAAAACCACAAAGATCTATTACCTCACACCTGGTAGATTGGTACGATGGCTACTACAGAAAACCAGAAAATAACAAACATTGGTGAGGAAGTGGAGAGAACATCTACACACTGTTGATGGGATTGTAAAGTAGTGCAGCCACCATGGGAAAGAGTATGGAGGTTCCTCAAAAAGCTCAATCTAGAACTACCATATGATCCAACAGTCTCCTACTGAGTATACATCCAAAAGAAATGAAATCAAGATCTTGAAAAGATATCTGCACTCTCATGTTCTTTGCAGCATTCGTTACAAAGCCAAGCTGAGGAAGTGGCACAAATGTATCAGTGAATGCACGGGTGATGGAAACGGGGTATACCCACGTCCATGTACAATGGAATCTTAGCCTTAAAAAAGAAGGCAGTCCTATCACATGCTACCACATGAATGAACCTTGAAGATTTTATGCTAAGGGAAATAAGCCAATCACAAAAAGATACATACTGCATGATTCCACTTACAGGAGAGATCTAAAAGTAAACTCACAGAGCTAGAAAGTAGAATGGTGGTTACTGGGTGCTGGGAGAGAAGGGAAAAGGGAGTTGTTCAATGAGTATGGAGTTGTGATCATGTGCACTGAAAAAGCTCTGGAGATCTGTTGTACAACAATGTGAGTATAGTTGACACTACTGAACTGTACACTTAAAAATTGTCAAGAGGATAAATTAATGTTATGTTTTTTATCACATTACAAAAAAAAAAAAAGAAAAAATTAGCATATGATCAAATTCTGGCCAGTAAGGATGGAAGGGAGGTCAGCCGGGTGGCTAGGAAATCTTTGCCCTTAAGGAAGTGATTTAAGAAATGGTTGCCTTGGGCGGCGCCTGTGGCTCAAGGGGTAGGGCGCCGGTCCCATATGCCAGAGGTGGCGGGTTCAAACCCAGTCCTGGCCAAAAACCAAAAAAAAAAAAAAAAAAAAACAAGCAAAGAAATGGTTGCCTGGAACCGTTATGTCTATTTTCTTACTAATCTGAGGATGAACACACGACAGACTCAGGAAACAAGACCACTGACTTACTTCACTGAAGTTGCAATACTATTGAGAAATGGATCTGCTTATTAGTCTAAAACAGAAACATCTTCCCTGAAAATTTTAATTTTTCCTGATTGTAATGTCTTCCTACCCTTGTTTTCTTCACATTTGTGTTTTCCTGGCATCTTTTGGCCCATTCTTTCATTTTCAGCCTTTCTTTACCTTTTTTCCTGTCTACCTTATAAACATTCTATAGCTGGATTTTGTTTAAGTTGAATCTGGCAGTGTGTCTTTTCATGGGAGTATTTATAGTAGTCGTAGGTACACAGCAATATCTTCACATTTCTTCCATATTCTTTTACTTATTTTTACTTGGTTTAATATTTCTTTTTTCTAATTATTTTGAAGACCCACAATACTTTTTAATTTTCAGGACTTATAATTAGATAACTATTATTTCTCTTCTATTATTTGAAAATAGGATGCCCAACCTTTCTCCCACCAAGAATGCTCAATCTCTTCATTGGCCCTTCCCAATAAGACAAGATCTTTGAGATATTTTTTCCATCCTTGCTCTTCTCCTAGCTGCTTTTGATGTCTTCCAAAAGCTTTTACTTTATTCCTTTTCCCCAACCACCTGTTCCTAGGAATTGCTGACACCTTTAGTGCTTTTGAGCTCAGAACTATTATTAGAATATCTCTGGCATTATTTTTCCTCTATTTCAGAGTTCCTTATTTTTACATATTCTGCACGTCCCAAATTTACCATTATTAATTTAAATAACAATTTGCCTTTCAAAGTTCATTGCTCATTGGTCTTTTCCTCTCTTCTTCATAGACACTTGTCTTGAGTACCCTGTTCATATTCATTTTTGTTAGAAATCTTTCCTCAAGTCTCCTCCTAAATTGGATATATTTTCTGATTCCTTGCATGGGTACAGAGCTGTTGTGAGCATGATTTCACTGGGCTATAGGTTTTTTTCTCATACTCATCTGTGGATACCATTCTATCTTCTACTACTGCATATGAGACATGCAGTCTCATTAATAGGCAACTTGTTTCTTCTGTCTCAATGCTTAAAAGGTTTTCCCTTTATCTTGAAGTTTAGGAGAGAATGTGTGTGTGTGTGTGTGTGTGTGTGTGTGAGAGAGAGAGACAGAGAGAGAGAGAGAGAGAGAGAGAGAGAGATCCTAAGCCCTTCCTGAAACTTAGGTCTTTCTTCAGCTCTGAAAAAAAAGGTCTTTCTTCAGCTCTGTTTCTTCCTTTATTTCTGGAACATCTGTTTACATATTAGATCTCTTGGACTTATCTTCTAGTTCTCTAATTCTTTATTTCTCATGAATTGAATCTTTTGCATGGATGCAGTTGAAAGATTTCTTCTTGATTTTTCCAGGCCACTGTTTGTTGCCTCCTAGTCTCCCTCACCCTTCACAGTTTTCAGTACAGATGTTCATGATTGTCAGGGTTCTTTGCTCTAAGTAAACGCCAACTTCTGTACTCATTATTTACAGGGATAAAAGATACTTGATATTGGAGAAAAAAACACAGCTTACCAAAAACTCAGGAGGGTCATTAGCCTTTATACAAGAACAGCACAGTCTCAATTTTTATGAAATAAAACCCAAGAGAACTACAGCTATGAGGATACATGGATTAATCCACAAGTTTCTTACTTGGAAACTTTTATGCATCTTTCTCAAATACCAGGAGATCAGTTAGGCAGAAAATAAGGATAAAGAAGATTAGAACAACATGATTAGCAAGCTGGACATATTTACAACTGTATACCCAACAAAAAGAAATGCACATTCTTTTCAACACAGGCTATCTCTGAAAATTTACTATGCAATAGACCACAAAGGAAGTTGTCCATAAATCCTTCTCCCCTAAAAGACATGCATACATAAAACATACCTTGTTCACTGACCACAATGGACTTGATAAAGAATCAATCATAAGAATTAAAAGAATTTTAATTGTATACATAGCTGTAAATTTTAAAATATAGATTTAAATAACTTCTTAGTTAAACATGGCATATAAAATTAAACTCTTAAAAGTTTCAGATTAAGATAATGACAACAGTACATTTTTATGCATTCAAAATATTATTCAGTGAGAAATCTATATTCTTAAATGTCTGTATTAAAGAAAGATTGAGAATAGTGGAGAAACTGAGGGAAAGAACATAATAAACCAAAATAAAGTAGAATGAAGGAATTTGAGAAATAAAAATTGAAGAAATATAAAGAATCACTTTGAGTTTATTACTAACATTCAAAGCTAGTTCTTTAAGAACTCTACTAATATGGAAAAATCTTTGGTATGATTTATCAAAAAGAAGAGAGCAGCAGGAGCTAAAAAAGGATGCAGATTACATTTTAGAATACTTTTAAGACATTATAGTCTATGGCGGAATTATAATGGTTCACAGTTCTTACTCCCTATACCAACATCCTTTTTCATATAAATTTACACTTCCTCCTGGTAAGGACAGAGTATATCTACTTCTACTCAAAATATTATGCTGGACTACCTGACTGACTTTGGCTAGTAAACAGAGGGACAGTGAACCAGTTCTGAACCCAGGCCCTAGCTGGTGTCACTTATTTCCATTTATCCCTCTAGGGCTTTTGCCATCACTATGAGAAGAACATGTCTTAAGTAGCCAGTTGGTCCAAGAAGGATATGAGACATGTCTTCAGATACAGAGCGCAGCCCAACCTAGGCCAGCAGTGCCCAACTATCTTGCAGTTGTGTGAGCTGAATTTAATATTACTTTACCGAGTTTTGGGTCGTTTATTACACAGCACTATTTCAGCTATGCCAAGTGGTGCACTACGTTACTAATAAATTTGAAAAACCAAAAAAATACAGATAATTTTTCTTGAAAACTATTTCGACAAAATAGACCCAAGCAAAATTAGAAAATCTGAACAGAGGGATTATCACAAAAGAAAAATCAAATGTATTGCAAATTCTGCCACCGCCAAATGGTCTGTTCTACTAAGTCTTCAAAGCACAGATTATTCTTGTCTTATATGAACTATTACAGAACATGGAAAAAGATCAGAAACTATCCAATTCGTTTTTGAAAAGGTAGCATAACATTAATAACAAAGCCATACTAGACAAGAAAAAAAAAATAGAATCATTGACCAAGCTTCATGAACATCCAGGCAGAAATCCTCAATTACATAGTAACAAATCAAATTCAGGAGTGAATTGAAAGACCCAGCATGCGAGGCACCTGCCTCTGACGACGATAGCAGAGCAAAATTAAGAGATATTTTAATGCATATAATAGACAAATGATTAGTGTCTAGAATAGATTTTTAAAAAACATTAATAAACCATTGACAGAAGAAAAACAATAAAATGCATACAACATGTAAGCAGTTTTCACAGTACAGGGAATACAAATGAACAGTAAAAACATGAAAATATTCTATATTACTGTTAATCGAGGAAATGCTTATTTAAGAAATTAGTTATTTTATGCTATCAGATTGGTCAAAAATAATAATAATAATCTGATAATTCCAAGTGATTGGAGAGAAGTGGGGAAATAATTCCTACTTGAGACTGGTGAGGCTATAATTTTTAACAACCTCTTTAGAAAGCAGTTTGCCCATGTTTTTGGTAAAGTTGAAAATGAGCATGCCTTATGAACATGTACCCTGTTTCCCCAAAAATAAGACAGTGTCTTATTTTAAGGTGTGCTCCCAAAGACGTGCTAGGTCTTATTTTCAGGGATGTCTTATCTTTCCTGTAAGTAGGTCTTATTTTCGGAGGATGTCTTATTTTCGAGGAAACAGGGTAACAGTTTGTCTACAGATGTATATGTAAGGATCCTCGGAGGTAGGGGAAGAAAAGATAATTAGTGGGGCCCTGATGTCTTAAAGCAAAACTGGACCTCAATTATGTTTCACCTAAATACAAATCCCATGAAAATATTTTTTAGATGGTCCATTTTGTTAGAAGGCCCCTTATCATATTTGGTGGTCAGATACACATGTAGAGGCCACACAGGAAAATGTTCATTAAGGCATTGTTTATTTAGCAAAAATCTGAAACAATCAAATGCTAACTGTTGAGAGTATGGTTAAAGAAATGGTATTAAATGTAGCTGTACATTTACTTAGTAAAATAGCAGGCAGCCACTAATATATATGGTTATGGAACTGAAGCAGCACCATCAGAACTGGTTACAATACTTAAAAGCACAAAAGATCAGGATACAAAATAGCATTCGTACAATGTTTACTCCTGTGTGCACAATACATACATAGGAAGGAAAAAGATTGAAAAGAAACATGTCAAAAAGATAAAGGTTGAGTGAATAAAGATCATGCAGTTAAGGGTAGTTTTTAATTTGTATTCTTTACTTTCTAAATAAACTATGGTGTAGTGGTATTACCTTGCATTTCAAAAATAACAATTAAAAGATCTATAGAGATGTGAATAAAAGATCCATATATCTTACAAAAATTGTAGGGAGGAAAAAACGACTTGGAATTTACTTTTCCAGGTGGAAAAATATACATTTGTGAAGAGAGAATTCGAGGTAGTACATACGATGTGACCCACGAATTGCATACTATCTCCAGAAAAGTTAAAATCTCAGGACATTTCAAGAAATAAAATGTTCTGCTTGATTTGGTTAACGATATCTATGGAATTATAATGCAACATACTTTATATTACAATTCTCCTGAATACAACTTAATCCATTTCAAATCTGTATTAATGTGAATGCCTACCCACGTAACTAGAGATCTAAGGTACCAGTAATAGTAGCTAAAAAAACTGGATTTCTCATTGTTTATTCTGCTTAATTTTGCAAATGATTTGAAATTTATGGGTTGGTTTTTGAAAGTGATTACACTTGTATTATATATCTATACATGTATATTAATATTCTTCAAGAAGTTTTCCCCTTGTTTTATTTTGTACCATTTTTATAAGAAGCTAACATTTTAATTTTTAAAAGGTTTTAAAAATACTTAACAATACTTATTAATTTACTTAGTAGTTGTCAATCTGAGAATTGCATAGATGTATATATGGGAGATCTCAGTGTTTTCAAGGGAGATGGATAATCAGCTGTTCTCTCACCAGAGTCTAAATGATTTGGAAATGCTTGGTTTCATGAAGAATTAGAATTATTTTGCCCATGAGGTGGCCAACTGCTTTCTTGACACAACTGCTTTTTTTTTTTTTTTGTAGAGACAGAGTCTCACTGTACCGCCCTCAGGTAGAGTGCCCTGGCGTCACCTGGCTCACAGCAACCTCTAACTCTTGGGCTTACGTGATTCTCTTGCCTCAGCCTCCCAAGCAGCTGGGACTACAGGCACCCGCCACAACGCCCGGCTATTTTTTTGTTGCAGTTTTGGCCGGGGCTGGGTTTGAACCCTCCACCCTCGGCATATGGGGCCGGCGCCCTACTCACTGAGCCACAGGCGCTGCCCACAACTGCTGTTTTAAAGGACGTAAACTGTACGTACATTTGTTTTTCTTGGTATTCTTTGGTGACTGTACCTATCTTTAATAGTACAGTCATTCATTTTTTTTTTTTTTTTTTAAAGACAGTCTCACTTTATCTCCCTTGGTAGAGTGCAGTGGCATCACACTGCTTACAGCAGCCTCCAACTCTTGGGCTTAGGCGATTCTCTTGCCTCAGCCTCCCAAGTAGCTGGGATTACAGGTGCCTGCCACAACGCTGGGCTGTTTTTTTATTGCAGTTTGGCCAGAGCTGGGTTTGAACCCACCACCCTCGGTACATGGGGCCAGTGCCCTACCCTCTGAGCCACAGGCACCGCCCAAGTCATTCATTCTTAAATGTTTCTCCTTGGAATAAAATATTTTTTATTCATCTTTTACAAAATACAGCAGTTGTTATCAGTTTAAAAGAAAAGTGACAACATCCATGAAAAACAGATCTTCCTACTTTTAAAGGAATAAAATTCTGTAAGTGATTGAAATCATTAGTTGCTTAAAGTGCTCCCACCCAGTCATTTACCCAACCATCCATTGGTCCATCCACTAATTAATTGAAACGGTCACTTATGGCCTCCCTTTTCTGTGTCAGGCACAAAATGCTGGGCTGTTGTGAAGTTCAGTTCCATGATGATGGTTCCTTGGAATCATGTGCAGTTTTTACCTCTTGTTTCTTCTGAGGTTCATAAAAGTGAGTTGTCCTTGCTATAGACTTCAAAGATCCGTAAGACTAATCTTTTTCATCAGGGATTCCATTTTTCCAAAAACTGGGCAGGAATTTTCTTTCCCATTGTTTCCTTCCAACCATTAATCTGATTAATGCCCACAGTCCCTCTTCTTAGCTGAATTTTAAACAAATTATTTTTCCAATGTAGCCACATTACAAAAATTTGCCTGCATGTTTTGTTTGTTCCTTACTTCATCTGTTCATTCATGCATCGAGTACTTGTTATAAAACTAAGATAAAACTTGGTGCTATGGGGTGATGTGAACAAAATGCAAGAATTAGTTTGTGCTGTTTTTTGAAGGTTATAATTAATCCCCTCTCTGATAGGATTCTGAAGTACTTTATTCATGCTTTGGCTCAGCTTTTTCATGCAGTATTATAGTTAATTACCAATATACCATTAATTTCTAGCCCCTGGCACAATTCTTGCATATATCAGACATCTTTATGCTTTGTTAATAGGTAATCTAGAAACATGACATCTACATATGTAATACGACCAACGGAAGTTATAGTTAGGGGCCAAAATGAATTCTATTAACCGTTAATATTATAGCAATGTGAAAGCAGGGAAAATCAAGTATTCCTTTGTTCACTCATGCCATGTTTCCGTCATTCCGTGTCTCTCATCATCCACGTTCTATCCCAATCCCTGTCCTGTACTTCTTTAGTGATGTCACCCAGGGGCACAGCTCTCACTTCCTGCGTAGTTAAATCTCTTTTTTTGTAACAGCTTATCAAGTGTATGTGAATCTTGAAAAAATTATAAACCTTTAAAAGCAGTCCTTGGTAATATTTTCCTCTATGTCTTTCAGAGTATCTTGTAAAAAATAGATCCTAAGTAATTATGTAATCATTGTTTGCCAGATGTATGGAATAAACTACTTTAATTTCTTTCAGATAAAATTTGAAAGTAAATAGATTCTTGTGAATAAAAATACTGAACATAATGCGTACATGTTATTTCAATTACTTGTATCTGTTTGCGTTATGGTATTTAAATGCTTTATATATATTTTACTATTGAATATTTTAAAATTTTTGAGTCATGTTTGTAATTCTCATTGTAATTATGCTGAGACTAATTAAGCTGAAGAAACTTGCCCCTGTCTTACTAATATATGCAAGGATATTGAATTTAGGTCTTCTCAAACCTAATCTCTTGCTATCTAATGCATGCATGTGGTCTACCAAATATTTTCCCTTATTAATTTAATTGTAAAACAAAGTTATTAAATTCTGCTAAAGTGAGAACTGGCACAAATATAATAGACAGTAACATAAGATTATTAAAGACAGTTATTAAAAAATGGGAAATTTAACATTAGAAACATGTATGGATGTACTAGGATTACATCAGGGCTAATTTCATTACCTCACACAAAGAGTTAATTTACTAGGCGAGGTTGCTAAAGCTAAGTTTTTCATTTCTGACAGTAAAAATTTTAATGTAAAATGGTATAAATTGGTAAGACACAGCTAGAAAATATATGTAATAAATGGGAAAAAAATGAGAAAAGAATTCTTTGAGAAAAGAATTAGGTCCAGTGCTTCATATGAAGAGATATATGAGGTCCTTAAGCTTGGGAAAATTTAAATGGCAGTGAATTGAACTGGAGAAAATCAGCCTTTAAGGAGTATCTACTGCTGTGTCACACAGGAACATAAAAAGATTCCACCAGTTTGTACTCTCTATTGTCCTATATTTGTTTGTTATCGCTCTTCCTTTCTCTCTCTTTCTTTCCCTCTCCCTCCCTCCCTAACTTCACCCATTCCACCCTCTTTATCTCTTTCCTTTCTTTTAGTACCAAAACAGCATCTTTGGAGATTTTATGTCTGACAGTACATTTCACTGAAGCTTGGGTCAGTGCTATACTGCTAATCTCCACGAGGGGTCAGTGTAACATTATATTTGGTTTGGACTCTGCTTTCCCCCTCTTTCTTATTATTTGCAGTGATCTGCAACTTGGACTTCTCAGAGAGAGTGCTGCTGGATGCTGCTAGTTACTCGGAGGGAACCTGACAAGGCTGTTGGGAGTTCCAAAAAGAGAAGACTAGGCTTGGAGCTGAGAGGTAGTAAATAAATAAGCAGCGCGAATATGTCAGGTAACAATACCATGTAAGTTGAATGGGGTGGTTGCTGCAGTCCTTATATTATTTAGGACAGTTAAAAACAAACAATTATCTTTAAATTTTTTAAAAGTTAAATATGCATATTACAATCTCTAATGTGCCTACTGTAAGGACACAAATACACTATATATCTTTCAAAGAAGGGAAAGGAAAAAATGGAATGAAGGGGAAAAGTCCATTAATCCAAGAAAGGGCAAGAAACGGGAGGAAAGGATTATTATAAGGCAACAGAAACAAAGTGAACAAAATAGGATGTTTGAAATAAATCCCAATATGTCAGTAGTCACCATCAATTTAATTGGACTGAACTTTCCAGTTAAAATATATAAATATCGAGACAGCATAATCCTCCCATATAAAGCGCACGTAAACCAAGGGAGCAAGATAGAGTGCCCAGAATTAAATCCACACATTTATGGATAATTGATTTTTTAACAAAGATGCCAAAACATATAATGGGAAAAGTACAATCTCATTAATAATTGGTGGTGGGAAAATTGTGTTCACTAGATTTCCCCATGGAATAGGACCCTTACACAACACTGTATACAAAAGCAACTCAAAATAGATTAAAGAATTAAATGTTAGACCTGAAACTGTAAAATTACTTGAAGAAAATATAGGGGAAAAGCTCCATGCATTGGTCTGGGCACTGATTTTTTGGATATGACCCCAAAAGCACAGCCAACCAAATAATTAGACAAATGGGAATACTTCAAACTAAACAGCTGCACAGCAAAGGAAACAACAGAGTGAAAAGGCAACCTGTGGAAAGGAAGAAAATATTTGCAAACCTAATATCTAGTAAGAGATTAATTTCCAAAATATATAAGGAGCCCCCAAAACTCAATAGTGAGAAAACAATGATTAAACAATGGGCAGAGCACCTGAAAAAATACTTCTCACAAAAAGGCATACAAATGGCCAATAGGTATAGGAAAACCAGGTCAACATCACGAATGAACAGGGGAATTACAAATCAAAACCACAATGAAATATCACCTCATACCTGTTAGGATGGCTATTATCAGAAAGACAAAAGTTAACAAGTATTAGGATGTGGGGAAAAGGGAACCCTTGAACCCTTGAACAACATAGTCATTATGGCAAGCACTGTAGAGGTTCCTTAAAAAAATAAAAATAGAACTACTATATGATTCAACAATCCCACTACTGGATACACACACCCCCACCAAAGAAATGAAATCAGTACATTGAGGAGATTGCAGTATTATACCCAATAGCCAATATGTGGTGTCAACATTAAGTGTCCATCAATGGATAAAGACAATGTGATAGATATACACAAGGAAATACCATTCAACCTTAAAAAAAAACAAAACTCTTTCCATTTTGGGCAACTTGGATGAATCTGGAGGATGCTATGTTAAGTGAAATAAGCCAAGGACAGAATGACGATTATCATGTGATTCCACTTATATATGAAATCTAAAAAAATTGATCTAACAGCAGCAGAGAATAGAATGGTGGATACCAGGAGCTAGGAGTCGGGGCTGGAATTCAGAAGATACTGGTCAAAGGGTATAGAATTTCAATGAGGAGGAACAAGTTCAAGAGTTGTACTCTACAACATGGTGGTGATAGTTAATATATTGTATACTTGATAATTGCTAAGAGAGTAGATTTTAAGTATTCTTAACACAAAAACACGATAAATACGTGAGGTAATGTATATGTTAATTAGCTTGATTTACCCATTCCACATCTCTTAAAACATCATGTTGTACACCATAAATATATATATACATATTTTGTCAACTGAAAAAAAGTGCATGTATGAGAAAAGATTGATTAGATCTGAGAAGTAGCTATGTGTGCTCCGATAATGTATACAGCTGAAACATAGAGACCCAGAAAGGCTAAAAGTTAAAAGTTAAACAAACAAACCAAAAAGCTGTGGGAAAGGAAGTAAAAAGCAGCTGCTAACAAAAAGAAGGCTGATGTAGCTGTAGTATTATCTGGCAAATCAAACTTTCAGAGAGAAACATTATTGCAGTTGGGAAGAATTTTGATAAAGGGTTTAATTTACCAAGAATATGTTATTAAAAGTGTGTATGCCCCGTCAAGATAGTTTCAAATTATATAAAGTAAAAACCAATGGCATTACAAGGGGAAATAGACAAATCTATAATCCTGGTTAAAGATTGTAATATACTTCTCTCAGTGTTTGTTAGACAAGTGGATTAAAAATACGATGAAGGAAACAGAAGATTTAAGAGAACAAGATTGACAAGCTTAATTTAATGAATATATACAAAATATTGCCGCTATATGAGAATGTACATTCTTTTCAATCACACATGGAAGTTTCAATCACACATGGAAACAAAAGTGTGCAATGTACCGATTTATAAAGCAAGATTCAACAAATTTCAAAAAGCTGGTATCATGGCGACCACATTCACTGTAATTAAATTAGAAGTTAACAATAAAAAAGATAACATATTTTTAGAGATTAGAAACATTTTATTATTATTTTTTACTACTTTTTTTTTTTTGAGACAGAGTCTCACTATGTCACCCTCGGTAGAGAGCTGTGGCATTACCGCCTCACAGCAACCTCAAACTCTTGGGCTTAAGCGATTCTCTTGCCTCAGCCTCCCAAGTAGTTGGGACTATAGGTGCCTGCCACAATGTCTGGCTATTTTTTGGTTGTAGTTGTCATTGTTTGTCAGGCCCAGGCTGGTTTTGAATCCGCCAGCTCCAGTGTATGTGGCCGGCGCCCTAGTCTCTGAGCTACAGGCGCTGAGCTGAGATTGAAAACATTTTAAACTGGTTCGGTGCCTGTAGCTCAAGCAGCTAAGGCACCAGCCACATACACAAGAGCTGGCGGGTTCCAATCGAGCCCAGGCCTGCCAAACAACAATGACATCTACAACCAAAAAATAGCCGGGTGTTGTGGTGGGCGCCTGTAGTCCCAGCTACTTGGGAGGCTGAGGCAAGAGAATCACTTAAGCCCAGGAGTTGGAGGTTGCTGTGAGCTGTGATGCCACAGCACTCTACCCAGGGCGATAGCTTGAGGCTCTGTCTAAAAAAAAAAAAAAAAAAAATTTAAACCAATTTTTTGGTTAAAGAAGGGATTATAAGAGAAATTAGAAAATAGTTAACACTGGAAAATAAAATTATTACATCAGAAAACTTGTACGACTCAGCAAAGGTATTATAAAGTTGAATCAATTGTCAAAAATGATCCCACACATAAATACACAGTGAATTTTATTGGCAAATTCTACAAACATTTCAAGAACAGAAAATTCCAATCTTAT
The DNA here is from genome assembly GCF_027406575.1 of Nycticebus coucang. NCBI lineage: Eukaryota > Metazoa > Chordata > Mammalia > Primates > Lorisidae > Nycticebus > Nycticebus coucang. Next base: position 63,261,122 of record NC_069790.1, on the reverse strand, counting down.
CACCATCTACAGAATACAAAAAGGAAACATTCCCATGTCATCTAGTGAAACTGGCATAACTTTGAAAACAAAATTGGATAATAATATAATATAAAAAGGAACATTAGATAATGTAATCTCATGCATTACGTCAATGCAAAAATCCTTAGTAAATCAAATTCAGCAAAGTATTACAGAAATAACACAATTTGACCAAGGTGAAGAGAATATAAGATTGATTTAACACCAATTTTTTTTTAGAGACAGTCTCAGTTTGTCACCCTCGGTAGAGTGCTGTGGCATCACAGCTCACAACAACCTCCAACTCCTGGGCTTAGCCAATTCTTTTGCCTCAGCCTCCTGAGTAGCTGGGACCACAGGCGCCTGCCACAATGCCCGGCTATTTTTTTTTTGGTCGCAGTTTGGCTGGGGCTGGGTTTGAACCTGCCACCCTTGGTATATGGGGCCAGCATCCTACTCATTGAGCCACAGGTGCCACCCATTAACACCAATTATTATTAGTTTAAATCATTATAGTAGTAAAGGATAAAAATTGTATAGTCAATACAATTTAATTTGTGATACAAACTCTGAAACTAGACTAGAAGGATACTCAAAAGGGAATACGAACAATAAATTATTAGATGTGTTTATTTCATGTACTTTAGGAAATATTTCTGTCTAAAATTAAGACTTGTGAAAAGATGCCTGCTACTATGACTTTTATTTAACATTACATTAAAGGTGTTGTCCATTGCAATGAGACTTGGATGGATTCAAATTATATGATTGTTTATGCAAAAACATTAAAGCATCTATAGCTAATAATAGGGCTTAGTGTTGCTCCCAGATTTAAGATCAACATAATATATTGGATGCACGTACAGTATTACCTACATGTATAGACTAATATTTGTATATTGGCATCAAACATAAAATTAAAAAATAAAAATTATATTATCCAAAATGACATGCCCAGGAATAAATTTAACAAATTAAGTGTAAGACTGTTTTGTAGAAAATTATAAAATCTTATAAAAATAAATTAAAGCAAAACATAAATAAAGAGGGGAGCCATCCCATGTTCATGAATAGGAAGACTTAAAATAATAAAAATGTCATTTTTTTCTGAATTAGTTAGTATACTGTAGTTGAAATCTCATTCCAGGTGCTTTCAAGTGTGGAGGGGCTGTAATACAAGATTTAAACACATTTAAAAATGTGTGTTCTATTTCATCATATAAACTAATATAGCATGTAAGAGAAAGATTGGATTACATAGCATTTCCTGGTCAGTGTGCCTGGGAGCATGAGAACATCTTTAATTCCCAGCTCAACTATAATTCCAACCTGCCCTTGTGGTTCTCAGAAGCTGGGTATACATAGCACAGGGAGAAAGAAACAAAGATACTTCCAATTTTGTAGACTGAAGTTCCACACTACAAAAACATTTGACACAGGTAAATACACAGGCAAAAGTATCTGCTACTCTTTCACTTCACTTTTCTTTTTTTGAAATGATTTAAATCACGAGTGTCCAACTTTTTTTCTCTGCCACAGACTGGAAGAGTAAGAGTTATTTTGGGCCACACGTGAAATACACAAACATTAACAGAAAGCTGATTAGCAAGAAAAAAAAAAAAGACCATGCATGTTTTTCATGATGTCCAGTACCATAGATTAAGCAAAAAAAGTGCTCAAAAAATCAACAGGCAGTCCACGGGCTACAGATTGCACACCTCTGATTAAATAAATAATATCATGATATCTTGCCCCTGAATATAGCATTATACATCACTAAACAATAAGAACATTTTCCTATGTAACCACAGTACCATTATAAAACGTAACAAAATTGGCCCAGTGCGGTAGCTCATGCCTGTAACCTTAGCACTCTGGGAGGCCGAGGCAGGTGGGTAATTTGAGCTCACAAATTCAAGACCAGCCTGAGCAAAAGCGAGAAAATAGAAAAACTGAGGTAAGAGGCTCAATTGAGCCCAAGAGTTGGAGATTGTTGTGAGCTATGATGCCACAGCAGTCTACCCAAGGTAACAACCTGAGAATCTATCAAAAAAAAAAAAGTCACAAAGTTAACATTAATTAGCTAATAATTATGAATGATTGTAATACCTGATCTATACTCAAATTAACCATGTTAGCCACTGTGTATTGTGTTTCCCCTCTGTTTTTCTCAATCTTAGACCACAGAACCTTGTGTTGCTCTCCTTTCCTCTCTCCAGGGATACCATGAAGGGCCTTTTCCTAACCTGCAGGGCTGGCTTGCTGCATAATTGCTTAGCTTCCCATCAGTGTAGTCTGCAATTACACTCTGGTCTTCCCTTGGAGTAAAGGAGAAAATCAATAGTTTATAAAATTCTTGAAGAAGGAAGGTCTTATCTATTTTTGCTTTCATTTATAGCCCAAAGAAGATGCTCAGAAAATGTTACCTAATTCAAATTATTTCACTAATGCGAACTGTACAATTTGTTGGTTGTAAATCAAGTGGTTATAAATTGATCATTTCTTGTATTTCTTTGTATTCTCCATAGTGTATTTTTCAAATCCCTGCTAATTGATACTGCCTAACTAAAAATTCCTATTTTCAAAGTATCTAATACATTTAGTCAAGTGTGAAGATATTCTAGAGAAATCATCACGGATTTTCAGACCCATCTTTTGTATTCATTTTCCTGCTTCTCCCATTTCCCTGTCATTTCTTGTTATTGGCATGTAACTTCTTCACTGCATGAAATGGTACATAACCTTTAGTGTCTACCCTTAATGCACATGCTATGTAGAAATCTAGAGAGCAGTTGAAAATGGAATAGCTTATATCAGGCATAAACATTGATATGATCTTTAGCTTAATTAAAACCACAGGAATAGGAGGATATGGAAAAAAAAAAAACTCAGTTTCTGAGCAGATATTTGGAAAGTCTATCCTAAGATATTAGACACCCTGGAGACAGCATACCTCTTTCTGTAACTATCTTTCAGAAGTTAATGCTTTTATGTTACTCGTATATGCTACTATCTCTTCCCGCGGGCTATCTACGACTTTTAATTTTTTAAGAGAAAGAATTATTCAACTAAATAAACATCAGCATTAAAAATGGTTTTAAATCATGTATGAGCAATTTCATTTGTATATTTCCAGCATTTCAGCAATCTTAGTATTGATTTTATTTCCTTTGTGCCTTTTTCTTCCTCAATTGGAGAAATAACTTACTTTATCCTATATTTTTAAGTAGCTTAACTATTGAATTCCATAGAGACTCAGAATTACAGTATATATAGCTCTATATTTATTCAATAAATACCGATTAAGCACACACTAGGTGTAAAATAGTCTCAAAGGTACAGGGAGGGTATAGAGGAATGGCTAAAACAAAGTCATTATTCTCTGTATGTCTCTCAGTGTGTTTTGTATATACTTCCATATATTTTATATATACCTTCATATATTTTGTATATACCATATTTCTATGTGTCCTTTAAATTCTTTATTTCTAACTGTATTCTTTATAGGTCTAAATCTTTCCATCCACACTACACTATCATGAATACTTTGTTTTTCTATTCCTATCATGTTTTTCTATCATTAGCATTATTAACATACATTTAGTGCTCTTTTTAAAAAGCCTTAACACATAATAATTGTACACATTTATGCAGTACAATGTGATATTTTGATACATGTATAAACTGTGTGATGATCAAATCGGGTAAGTAACATATCCATCACCTCAAGCATCTATCAATTCTTTGTAGTGAGAACATTCAAAGTCTTCCTTTCTAGCTATTTTGAAATATTGAATGCATTATTGTTAATTAGAGTCACCAAACTGCTTAGCAAGATATCAGTGCTTATTCTTCCTATGTAATTGTAGCTTTGTACTTGACCAGTCTCTCTCCATGCTCCCTGCTCCTCAACTTTCTTGTCCAATCTCTAGGGACCCCTGCTCTAGTCTCTGCTTGCAGGAGATCACCTTTTTAGATTCTACATGTACATAAGATCACGTGGTGTTGTCACTGTCTGGCTAATTTTAGGCAACATAATCTCTGCTAGGTTCATCCAAGTTGTGATGAATGACAGACTTTCATTCTTTTTTATGGATGAATAGTATTCCATTGTGTATATACCACATTTTCTTTATCCATTCATCCATTGGTGAACACTTATGCTACTTGGATTGATCTCGTATCTTGGCTACTGGGAATATGCTACAAAAACATGGGATTGAAGATACCCTTTCAATGTGCTAATTTTATTTCGTTTGAATTTATATGGGACTATAGACACCCACCACAATGCCCAGCTATTTTCAGAGATGAGGTCTAGGTCTGACTCAGGCTGGTATTTAACCTATGAGCTCAGGCAATCCACGCACCTGAGTGTCCCAGAGTACTGGGATTACAGGCATGAACCACTGTGCCTGGTCTCCACCTTTTGTCTTTTTGACAACAGCCAATCTAACTAGAGTAAGGTAATATTTTATTGTGGTTTTGATTTGCATTTTACTAATGATTAATGATGTTTCTTCTAGTAGATTTATAGTTTCAGGTCTCAATATATTTAAATAAAAATAATACAGTATATAGTGAAATAGAAAGATCCAGTTTCATTCTTCTGCATATGACTATCCAATTTTCCCAGCACTATTTGCTGAAAGACTATCCTTTCAGTGGATATAGCTGCATGGATTTATTTCTAGTGTCTCCAGTCTGTTCCATTGTTCTATAGGTAAGGCTTCTCCCTCCTACCCAATACCATGCTAGTTTAGTTACTGTAACCTTGTAGTATTTTGAAGTCAGGTAACATTATGCCTTGGGCTTGGGTTTTTTTTTATTTTTATTTTCTGCTCATGATAATAGCTTTGGATAATGGTATATTTTGTGGTTCCATATAAATTTTAGGGTTTTTTTTAATTTCTTTTTTTTTTTTTTTTTTTTTTTGGTTTTTTTGGCCGGGGCTGGGTTTGAACCCGCCACCTCTGGCATATGGGACCGGCGCCCTACTCCTTGAGCCACAGGTGCCGCCCAGGTTTTTTTACATTTCTTTTCGAAGAAGGTCATTGGTATTTTGATAGGAATTACATTCAATCTGTAGACTATTTTGAGTAATAGTATGGGCATTTCAATAATATTAACTATTTTAATCCATGGACAAGGGGTATCTTTGCATTATTTGTGTCTTTTTCCATTTCTTTCATCAATATTTTATAGTTGTCAGTTTTCAGAGATCTTCCACCTCCTTGGTAAAATTTATGTCCAGGTATCTTATTTTCATGTAGTTATTATAAGTAGGATTGTTTTCTTGATTTCTTTCTCAGATAGTTAAGTAATAACATAAAAAAAAATTACCGATTTTTGTCTGTTGATTTTGTATCCTGTAACTTTACTGAATTTACTTATTAGTTCTAACAGTTTTTTGGTGGAGTCTTCAGTGTTTTCTATATATATATATAGTCATGTCATCTGCAACAGGGACAGTTTGAGTCCTTTCTAATTTGGATACTTTTAATTTCTTTCTCTTGCCTAATTACTCTGGATAAAATTTTTAGTACTATGTTGAATAGAAGTGATGGAAGTGGGCATCCTTGTCTTGTTCCAGAACTTAGGGGAAATGTTTTCCATGGTTCTTCATTCATTATAATGTTAACTGTGGGTTTGTCAAATGTAGTGTTTGTTGTGCTAAGTTAAGTACCTATGGCCAGTCCTCATTTTCTATCCTTCCATACATTCTGTTGCACAACCCCTGGGTGTAAGGAGTGCTACAATTCTTTAATTCTCTAAACCAGATTAGCTCTTTGTGGAGCTAGCTGCTGTACACCCAGCCAACATCACATTCATTGTGAGCCTTTTAAAAAATTTATTTATTATTAAATCATAGCTGTGTACGTTAGTGCAATCATGGGGCACCATACACTGGTTTTATAGACCATTAGACATATTTTCATCACATTGGTTAACATAGCCTTCCTGGCATTTTCTTAGTTGTTGTGTTAAGACATTTATATTCTACATTTAGTAAGTTTCACATGTACCCTCGTAAGATGCACCGTAGGTGTAATCCCACTAATCACCCTCCCTCCGCCCATCCTCCCCCTTCCCCACCCCTCCCTTTCCCATTTCCCCATATTTATAGGTTATAATTGGGTTATAGCTTTCATATGAAAGCCATAAATTAGTTTCATAGTAGGGCTGAGTACATTGGATACTTTTTCTTCCATTCTTTTTTTTGTTATTATTATTATTAATTGATAGCTGTGTACATTAATGCGATCATGGGGCAACATACACTGGTTTTATAGACTGTTTGACACGTTTTCATCACGCTGGTTAACATAGCCTTCCTGGCATTTTCTTAGTTATTGTGTTAAGACATTTACATTCTACATTTACTAAGTTTCACATATACCCTTGTAAGATGCACCACAGGTGTAATCCCACCAATCATCCTCCCTCTGCCCACATCCCTCCTCCCTCCCCTCCCTTTCCCTCTTCCCCCTATTCTTAGGTTGTAACTGAGTTATAGCTTTCATATGAAAGCCATAAATTAGTTTCATAGAAGGGCTGAGTATATGGGATACTTTTTCTTCCATTCTTGAGATACTTTACTAAGAAGAATATGTTCCAGCTCCATCCATGTAAACATGAAAGAGGTAAAGTCTCCATCTTTCTTTAGGGCTGCATAATATTCCATGGTGTACATATACCACAATTTATTAATCCATTCGTGGATCGAAAGGCACTTCGGCTTTTTCCATGACTTAGCTATTATAAATTGGGCTGCAATAAACATTCTGGTACAAATATCTTTGTTATAATGTAATTTTTGGTCTTCTGGGTATATACCTAGTAGAGAGGAATTATAGAATTGAATGGCAGGTCTATTTTTAGATCTCTAAGTGTTCTCCAAACATCTTTCCAAAAGGAACGTATTAATTTGCATTCCCACCAGCAGTGTAGAAGTGTTCCCTTTTCTTCACATCCACACCAACATCTCTGGTCTTGGGATTTTGTGATACGGGCTAATCTTACTGGAGTTAGATGATATCTCAAAGTAGTTTTGATTTGCATTTCTCTGATGATTAAGGATGATGAGCATTTTTTCATATGTCTGTAGGCCGTGAGCCTGTCTTCAGAGAAGTTTCTCTTCAAGTCCCTTGCCCAGCCTGTGATGGGATCCCTTGTTCTTTTCTTGCTAATACGTTTGAGTTCTCTGTGGATTCTGGTTATTAAACCTTTGTCGGAGATATAACCTGGAAATATCTTCTCCCATTCTGAGGGCTGTCTGCTTGCTTTACTTGCTGTGTTCTTGGCTGTGCGGAAGCTTTTTAGTTTGAGCGAGTTCAAGCAGTGTATTTTTGAAGCTGCTTCAATTGCCTGGGAGGTCCTCCTCATAAAATATTAGCCCAGACCGATTTCTTCAAGAGTTTTCCCTGCACTTTCTTCAAGTATTTTTATAGTTTCATGTCTTAAGTTTAAATCTTTAATCCAGTGAGAGTCTATCTTAGTTAATGGTGAAAGGTGTGGGTCCAGTTTCAATCTTCTACAGGTTGCCAGCCAGTTCACCCAGCACCATTTGTTAAGTAGGGAATCTTTTCTCCACTGAATGTTTTAATTGGCTTGTCAAAGATCAAATAACGGTAAATAGCTGGGTTCATCTCTTAGTTCTCTATTCTGTTCCATACATCTACCTCTCTGTTTTTGTGCCAGTACCATGCTGTTTTGATCACTATTGACTTATAGTATAGTCTGAGGTCTGGTAGTGTGATTCCTCCTGCTTTGATTTTATTTTTGAGTACTGTCTTGGCTATTCGAGGTTTTTTTCTGATTCCATATAAAACGAAATATTATTTTTCAAGATCTTTAAAGAATGACAGTGGAGCTTTAATAGGGATTGCATTAAAATTATATATTGCTTTGGGTAGTATGGACATTTTAACAATGTTGATTCTTCCCAGCCATGAGCATGGTATGTTTTTCCATTCGTTAACATTTTCAGCTATTTCTTTTCTTAGAGTTTCATAGTTCTCTTTGTAGAGATCTTTCACGTCCTTTGTTAGATAAACTCCCAAATATTTCATCTTCTTTGGCACAACGGTGAATGGAATAGAGCCCTTGACTGTTTTTTCAGCTACCGATTTATGAATGTTGATTTTGTAACCTGAGACACTGCTGCATTCCTTAATCACTTCTAAGAGTTTTATAGTAGAATCCCTGGTGTTTTCCAGATATACAATCATATCATCTGCGAAGAGCCAAAGTTTAATCTCTTCTGACCCTATATGGATACCCTTGATCACCTTTTCTTCCCTAATTGTGTTGGCTAAAACTTTCATTACAATGATAAAGAGCAGTGGAGACAATGGGCAGCCTTGTCTGGTTTCTGATCTGAGTGGAAATGATTTCAGTTTAACTCCATTCAATACAATATTGGCTGTGGGTTTGCTGTAGATGGCCTCTATCAGTTTAAGAAATGTCCCTTTTATACCAATTTTCTTAAGTGTTCTGATCATGAAGGGATGTTGGATATTATCAAAAGCTTTTTCTGCATCAATCGAGAGAATCATAGGGTCTTTGTTTTTAAATTTGTTTATGTGCTGAATTATATTTATAGATTTATGTATATTGAACCAGCCTTGAGACCCTGGAATAAAACCCACTTGGTCATGATGTATAATTTGTTTGATGTGTTGCTGGATTCTGTTTGTTAGGGTCTTATTGAATATTTTTGCATCAATATTTATTAGTGATATTGGTCTATAATTTTTTTTTCTTGTTGGGTCTTTTCCTGGTTTGGGGATCAGGGTGATGTTTACTTCATAGGACGTGTTGGGTAGTATTCCTTCTTTTTCTATACTTTGGAACAGGTTGAGTAATATAGGTACTAGTTCCTCTTTAAAGGTTTGGTAGAATGCTGACGTAAAACCATCTGGTCCCAGGCTTTTCTTTTTAGGGAGATTTATTTTTTTTATTTTTATTTTTATTTATTTTATTTTTTTATTAAATCATAGCTGTGTACATTGATATGATCTTGGGGCATCATTCACTAGCTTCACAGACCGTTTACCAAGTTTCACATATACCCTTGTAAGATGCACCACTGGTGTAATCCCACCAATCCCCTTCCCTCTACCCACCTCCCCCCTCCCTCCCCTCCCTTCACCCCTTCTCCCTATTCTTAGGTTGTAACTGAGTTATAGCTTTCATGTGAAAACCTTAAATTAGTTTCATAGTAGGGCTGAGTACATTGGGTACTTTTTCTTCCATTCTTGAGATACTTTACTAAGAAGAATATGTTCCAGCTCCATCCATGTAAACATGAAAGAGGTAAAGTCTCCATCTTTCTTTAAGGCTGCATAATATTCCATGGTGTACATGTACCACAATTTATTAATCCATTTGTGGATGGATGAGCATTTGGGCTTCTTCCATGACTTAGCAATTATGAATTGAGCTGCAATAAACATTCTGGTACAAATATCTTTGTTATGATGTGCTTTTTGGTCTTCTGGGTATATGCCCAGTAGAGGGATTACAGGATTGAATGGCAGATCTATTTTTAGATCTCTTAAGTGTTCTCCATATCTCTTTCCAAAAGGAATGTATTAATTTGCATTCCCACCAGCAGTGCAAAAGTGTTCCCTTTTCTCCACATCCGCGCCAACATCTCTGGTCTTGGGATTTTGTGATATAGGCTAGTCTCACTGGAGTTAGATGGTATCTCAAAGTAGTTTTGATTTGCATTTCTCTGATGATTAAAGATGATGAGCATTTTTTCATATGTCTGAAGGCCGTGCGCCTGTCTTCTTCAGAGAAGTTTCTCTTCAAATCCCTTGCCCAGCCTGCGATGGGATCCCTTGTTCTATTCTTGCTAATGCGTCTGAGTTCTCTGTGGATTATGGTTATTAAACCTTTGTCAGAGCCATAACCTGCAAATATCTTCTCCCATTCTGAGGGCTGTTTGCTTGCTTTACTTACTGTGTTCTTGGCTGTGCAGAAGCTTTTTAGTTTGATCAAGTCCCAGTAGTGTATTTTTGAAGCTGCTTCAATTGCCCGGGGGGGTCCTCCTCATAAAATACTCGCCCAGCCCGATTTCTTCCAGGGTTTTCCCTGCACTCTCCTCTAGTATTTTTATAGTTTCATGTGTTAAGTTTAAATCTTTGATCCAGTGAGAGTCTATCTTAGTTAATAGTGAAAGGTGTGGGTCCACTTTCAGTCTTTTACAGGTTGCCAGCCAGTTCACCCAGCACCATTTGTTAAATAGGGAATCTTTTCCCCACTGAATTTTTTTAATTGGCTTGTCAAAGATTAAATAACGGTAAGTAGCTGGATTCATCTCTTGATTCTCTATTCTATTCCAGATATCTACCTCTCTGTTTTTGTGCCAATACCATGCTGTTTTGATCACTATTGACTTATAGTATAGTCTGAGGTCTGGTAGCGTAATTCCTCCTGCTTTGTTTTTATTTCTGAGTAATGTCTTGGCTATTCGAGGTTTTTTCTGATTCCATATAAAACGAAGTGTTGTTTTTTTCCAGATCTTTAAAGTATGACAGTGGAGCTTTAATAGGGATTGCATTAAAATTATATATTGCTCTGGGTAGTATAGACATTTTAACTATGTTGATTCTTCCCAGCCATGAGCATGGTCTGTTTTTCCATTTGTTAATATTTTCAGCTATTTCTTTTCTTAGAGTTTCATAGTTCTCTTTGTAGAGATCTTTCACGTCCTTTGTTAGATAAATTACCAAATATTTCATCTTCTTTGGCACTACTGTGAATGGGATAGAGTCCTTAACTGTTTTTTCAACTTGACTGTTGTTGGTATATATAAAGGCTACAGGTTTATGAATGTTGATTTTGTAACCTGAGACGCTGCTGTATTCCTTGATCACTTCTAAGAGTTTTGTAGTAGAGTCTCTAGTGTTTTCCAGATATACTATCATATCATCTGCGAAGAGTGAAAGTTTGATCTCTTCTGACCCTATATGGATACTCTTGATCGCCTTTTCTTCCTAATTGCAGTAGCTAAAACTTCCATTACAATGTTAAAAAGCAATGGAGACAATGGGCAGTCTTGTCTGGTTCCTGATCTGAGTGGAAATGATTCCAATTTAACTCCATTCAATATGATATTGGCTGTGGGTTTGCTGTAGATGGTCTCTATCAGTTTAAGAAATGTCCCTTCTATACCAATTTTCTTAAGTGTTCTGATCATGAAGGGATGCTGGATATTATCAAAAGCTTTTTCTCCATTGATTGAGAAAATCATATGGTCTTTGTTTTTTAATTTGTTTATGTGCTGGATTACATTTATAGATTTACATATATTGAACCAGTCTTGAGATCCTGGGATAAAACCGACTTGGTCATGATGTATAATTTGTTTGATGTGTTGCTGGATTCTGTTTGTTAGGATCTTGTTGAATATTTTTGCATCTATATTCATTAGTGATATCGGTCTATAATTTTCTTTTCTTGTTGGGTCTTTTCCTGGTTTGGGGATCAGGGTGATGTTTGCTTCATAGAACGTGTTGGGTAGTCTTCCTTCTTTTTCTACCTTTTGGAACAGGTTGCGTAATATAGGTACTAATTCCTCTTTAAAGGTTTGGTAGAATTCAGACTTGAAACCATCTAGTCCCGGGCTTTTCTTTTTAGGGAGGTTTTGTTTGGTTGATGCTATTTCCGAACTTGATATGGGCCTGTTCAACATTTCTACTTGATTCTTCAAGGTGACGTGCTTCCAAGTATTGGTCAATTTCCTTCAAATTTTCATATTTCTGAGAATAAAGTTTCTTATAATATTCATTAAGGAGTTTTTGGATTTCTGAGGAATCTCTTGTTATTTCGTCTTTGTTTTTTCTGATTGATGATATTAGAGATTTTACTCTTTTTTTTTCCTGATTAGGTTGGCCAAAGGTTTATCTATTTTATTGACCTTTTCGAAAAACCAGCTTTTTGATTTATTGATCTGTTGTATTATTCTTTTGTTTTCAATTTCATTGAATTCTGCTCTAATTTTGGTTATTTCTTTTCTTCTACTGGTTTTGGGGTTGGAATATTCTTCCTTTTCCAGTTGCTTGGGATGTCCCATTAAGTTTATAACTTCCTCTCTTTCCGTTCTTTTGAGGAAGGCTTGCAGTGCTATAAATTTCGCTCTTAGAACTGCCTTTGCGGTGTCCCAGAGGTTCTGATAGTTCGTGTCTTCATTGTTGTTTTGTTCCACAAAATTTGCGATTTCTTTCTTAATCTCATCTCTGACCCAGCTATCATTCAGCATAAGGTTATTTAACTTCCATGTTTTTGTATGAGTATGCAGATTCCTGTTGTTACTCAGCTCAAGTTTTATTCCATGGTGGTCCGAGAAGATGCATGGAATAATTTCTATTCCTTTAAATTTACTGAGGTTAGACTTGTGACCTAAGATGTGATTGATTTTGGAGTAAGTTCCATGGGCTGATGAGAAGTATGTGTATTCAGTTTTTTTTTGGGATGAAATGTTCTGTAGATGTCTGCTAAATCCAAATTTTGGATGGTTAGGTTTAAATCTAAAATTTCTTTGCTCAGCTTCTTATTGGAGGATCTATCCAACCCTGGCAAAGGAGTGTTGAAATCTCCAACTATTATGGAGCTGGAGGAAATCAAGTTGCTCATGTCTGTTAGAGTTTCTCTTATAAATTGAGTGCATTTTGGTTGGGTGCATAAATATTAATAATTGAATCTCATCATATAGAGTGTTACCCTTAACAAATATAAGGTGACCATTCTTATCCTTCTTACTTTTGTTGGTTTAAAGCCTATTGTATCTGCAAATAGAATTGCAACACCTGCTTTTTTCTGATTTCCATTTGCCTGAAATACAGATGACCATCCCCGTACCCTGAGTCTATATTTATCTTTTAAGGTAAGATGAGATTCTTATATGCAGCAGATATCTGGCCTGAGTTTTTGTATCTAATCAGCCATACTGTGCCTCTTTCAAGGACAGTTTAATCCATTAATATTAATGGAGAATATTGATAAGCCTGGTAAAATTTTGGGTATCGAGTTTTTCGAAAGTCCAGTGGACATTTTTAATCCTTTTGCCACTGTGGAAGTTGGAGTTTGATCAAAAGTTTCTGAGTGAGTTTACTTTTGTGGTAGAGGATTGTGCTGGTCATTATGGAGGATAGGTCTGCTATCTGAATTTTAGAATCTCTTTGCATGTCGGGTAGTTCAGTGAGTAGGGCACTGACCCCATATACCAAGGGTGGCAGGTTCAAACCTGGCCCCAGCCAAACTGCAACAAAAAATAGCTGGGTGTTGTGGTGGGCAGTGGGCATCAGTAGTCCCAGCTACTCAGGAGGCTGAGGCAAAAGAATTGCCTAAGCCCAAGCGCTGGAGGTTGGTGTGATGCCAATGCCATAGCACTCTGCCAAGGGTGACAAAGTGAGACTTGGTCTCTAAAAAAAAAAAAAGAAAGAAAGAAAGAAAGAAAATTCTCTTTCATAATTTCATGGAGAAGAGCCTCTGTGCCTTGTGCAGCCACTTCATCGCTTTTAGGGATTCCTATATGGTGAATTTTAGATTTATTCGAATTATCCCAGAGCTCTCTGAGAGAGTGATCTGTTTTTGCTCTCCATTTCTCTTCCTCTTTGAGAGTTTGGGAGCATTCAAAACCTTTGTCTTCAATGTCAGAAATCCTTTCTTCTGCTTGTTCCACTCTGTTACTGAGGGATTCTACTGTATTTTTCTGATCTTTGAGGGCTGCAATTTCTTGCCTCAATGTGTCAAAATCTTTGGTGATTTTGCCTGAATCACAGGGAGATCTATGTCTCCTCAGCCAGGCCGCTGCTCTTTGTCACTATCAGGCAGGGGGAGGTGAGGCCTGACAACTTTGGGTGCTTAATGGAGGCTGGGGCTGTTCAGTTAGTTCCAGCCCAGCCCCTGATTGATGTTACTGACAGAACAGAACAACTTCACAGAATTTGTTTCTGTCCTGGCTATAATCCCCTGCAGAAGAGAGGCTGTTAGAGTTCACAGAACCTGTCCCTCAGGTCCTGTCTGTGCCACTGCCCTGTCTCACTGCTGTTTGTATTCCAGTGGCACACGGTTAGCTGTCAGTTCCAGCCTCTGCCTGCCCTCCTTTGTCCTGGCTAATGATCCCCTGAGGGCCACGTGCATCCCAGGCTCAGTAAAGCAGTCCTCTGGGTCAGCCCTACCCTGGAAATCTGCTGGCTCTGCACGTGTTTATTCTAGTCCTCGTGCTCCACCGAGGCCGGTACTGCCTCAGGCAAACCCTTTACTCATGGGGCCTGCGTTTCCATCCCAGATCTCTTCCACCAGTGGCTGCCACTAGAGAAGATGCCCGGCCTCCTCTGGTTGCCCAGAGAGACAGGGGTGTGACTTCCAAATATCCAGGGGTGAGCCCTATTGTTGCCAAAAACAACTGCTGCTCTGTGCCTCAAGGCTTCGCTGCTCCTGTATGTCCTGTGTGGTTCCCTCTCAGTCGATTGTCCTCTCTTCACTCCCATGCCACAGAATCAGCACCGACCAGCAGCAGTCCATGCCCTGTCCACACCTCTCGAGAAAATACCCAAGAATCTGGATTCCTAGGGGACAGGCTTCCAGACCTCAGAGTGAGAGTGGAGGGGAGTGCTGGGAGCTCAGAATTGCAGGTAGAGTATATATACACAGTTTTGTACAGTTTTATGCCTGGCAGGAGAGCGCCATGGCATCCTGGTAGGGGAAGTAGGTCCAGTTTTTAGAGGGTCTCTCCTGTGGGATGTAATGAGAGGACTTTTGAACTCTGCTTGCTAGTTTGTATGGAGTACTTCAAGCTGTTCTCATGGGGGAGGGGACTACTGTTTGCTTGGCGATGGATTTCGTACCTTTCGTTTTATCCTTGGGGTCGCAGCTCACCTGAGCAGGGTTGATGTGTATTCTTCAACCTTCTCTCTTGGTTCAGCTCTATTCCACCAGGTTACTTGCTAAATTTCTGTCCTTTAACTCTCCTTCTGGATGGGAGCCTCTGTGGAAAGCTGGCTTCAGTCAGCCATCTTGCCTCTGTGCCCCCGCCCCAACATTACATTCAATTTGAGTAACTTTGTGGCTTATTCTCCCTTACCCTTTCATCAAAGCAGAATTCAGGAGTTGTTTGTGGCTAGAAAATGGGAGAAGGGGGGCCTAGTCCTGCGTCCATGGTGGCTGACATCTTTATTCTGGCTCCTCTGCCTTCATGATACTGCTGCCTCAATTTAGGCATTTTGTTTCCAGCAGCCTTAGAGAAAGAAAGTTTCTCAGAGCACTGCACTACATTGACTGAAGATTCTTACTAAAGCATTTGTTTCATACTAAAATGTTGTAATACATCTCTCACCATTTGGCATACTTTATTCCCCAATCCTTGTTCCTCTGTCTACTTCAGATTTAAGGTGGTACGGAGGCTAAATTCAGACCTTTTTCTCAAGTCTAGCCATTTTCAGCTTTTGTTTCCTGGGCGTCTCCCTTCACTGTCTCTTCAACATTTAGCCCTTCTTTGAGGCTATTTATCTGCTTCACAAAGAAGCGGAAACACATTATTTTCTTTTGTATATGTGTTTTCAGGGCGTTTTATATCTTAAGACCTTTAAAGATGCAAATCGTCTTCTCTTCTATAGGTATAGGATTGTACCTTGGGAAAAGAAATATATTTTCCTAACTTACTCTGTTATGTGTATTTTCACTTATTGTATTATTTATTTCTGTTATTATCTTATATATTTTCACTTATCTTAATACACAATAACTAGTGAAACTAATTGTTGAGGGGTACATTTGTGCAAAAGGCGCAATAAATGGTATGATTATTACGATATATTATTAATGGAAATAATTTAGTTTGTAACTTTTTTGCTAATGTTGCTTTCTTGGTTGTCCAAGAAGCAGATGACAAAATAGGGTACATGAAAGAGATTTACTAGAGGAAAATCCTTGAAGGATAAATGAGGAGGGAGCCTTTACATTGCAATGCAGGTCTTATACCCAAGCAAATGTTGTCCATTAGAAGAAGCTTGCATGAGGAGTGATGGGTTGGTTCTCGTATCTCTGTCATGCACAGTCATTGGCCAGGACACAGCTGAGGGCCACTAGGGATCATGTGACTAATATAGTGCATTCTAGGGTATGGCAGTATGAGGTTGTCTACCCATTATGTTTCCTTGCAGCAGGTTCTTGTGAAGGGTCATCTGAGTAGGCGACCTTCCATGACTGC
Source organism: Nycticebus coucang (assembly GCF_027406575.1). Taxonomy (NCBI): domain Eukaryota; kingdom Metazoa; phylum Chordata; class Mammalia; order Primates; family Lorisidae; genus Nycticebus; species Nycticebus coucang. The sequence continues at coordinate 63,244,900 of NC_069790.1, read as the reverse complement.
CAGTGATGCCTACTTGCTAATATTTAGCCAGTTTTATAAAACAATTTTTATTGTAAATTATTTTATATTAAAGCAGTTTCACAGTCTTTTTCGTAGGGAGAAAAAATTCCAACAGAGTTGGAATAATGAACTCTTTGTTTCTGAATATTTCTAAAATGTCTAAGAGTTTAAAATATTAATTATTATTTTCATGTTAATGGAGGGAAAATATAATTTACCATTATTTAAAATTCCAGCAATCACAGGCAATATAAATATACCATTAGATAATACTGTTTCTTTAGTCTTATTTGTCATTTTTTTTTTAACAGGTAAAATGCTCATCACTGAATGCAAAGTCCAAACTTAGTTACTGAATATAACCATTTCTGATCAGCCAGTCCTTTTGACCCTTTTAATTTTTATCTACAACCAATTTGGTTTCAATTGAATCACCTGCTTCTAAAAGGACCAAAGACACTCTTAGCTTGGAAATCAGGTCATCTGTGGTCTAATTTTGCTTTGCTGCAATGTAGCTAAGTGACCTTGCAGAAATTACTTCACCTTCTCCGGCTTCAGTTTCCAAATCTGTGAAATGAGTTTATAAGATTAGATAATCTCTAGGCTGCATCTAGTCTATAAAATATTGCAGTTGAAGTTGGAGGTTATGGATAAAAGGTTTTTGTATTTGTTATAAAAACTAAAGATATGGAAATCATATTTAGGGAAAGCGTGGACAGCACATATTCTTGCACATTAAAATGGAATCAATATTTAAAACAAATTTCCAGGCTGGAAGATAGGTTACCATCCATGAGATAAACTTTAATGCGTGTTGGGGGTCAGGGGTCCCGGTTTTCTCCCAACCCAGTGGATCTGGTTCAATTACTTGGCTGAGCTAGAAAGTTCAACTGGGGCCCAGCAGTAATTGAAAGTAAAAATGAATGGAAACTGGACATAAAATTGGAGGGGCACAGGCAGTGTGGATAGAAAGTTTCAGGGTAACGGAGAGATTTTATTTAGGAAGAAAGAGAAAGTTTAGAGCACTTCCAAAGAGAGTTGGAAGTGGGTCCCTCTCATGAAGGGGAGAAGAGCCAGAGGCAAAGGCCAGCAGGGGTGTAAATTTTGCTCAGTTTGAAGTTGGTTGCAAATCTTTCATTGGCCTCTCTGCACCTTCAGGCTGAATCGCCTTTTTCTTGGTCATTGATGGTCTCTTTCTGTTGGTGATTGGTTACCTAGGTTACTTCACACCCACCTTCTTACAAGCCCTCCAGACTTTCTAGTTCAGCAGGCTAGCTTTTCCTGCCATCCCATTCAAGTCCCCTCCCTATTGAGTGTCCTTCCTCAAGGAGATGGGGAGCTTTATTTTAGTAAACCTTTTATTTTGGAACAGTTTTCAGTTTGTAGAATTATGGCAAAGATGGTACAGAGTGTTTGTTTTCGCTTTGAACTTATGTTTAAAAATACTAATGGTATACCATCCAGGTGGATGGTATTGGTGGTGAAAGGAGGCAGAGATGAGGTTAGTGAAGGCAGATTGTGGAGAGACTCCAGTTAACGCTTTGTGTGAAAGGAATTTAGTCACATTATTTGATGTGATCCTGATAGTATTTGACTGTCAAAAAAAAACCCAAACCTAGTGAAAACTTAGACTATATTAATACATTCAAAATCCAGAACAAAGGAAGCAACCATCATATTATACTCTAACCTGGCTACACCTTAGCTAGAGTTGAGTTTTGGGTTTGGGGAACTACATCGTAAAGAAACTCTGAAATGTTTTTAGATCTGAAGAAGAGGATGATGAAAGATCTGGAAAGTATTTTATATGAAAGACTCAATGAGCTAGAGAGGTTTAGTGGGAATAAGAGAAGACTTAGCAAGGATATATATTCTATGATTTTGTTTTTGTTTTTAATTTTTGAAACAAAATTTAAAAAAAATTTAAATTGATGGATATTAATTGTGCATATTTATGGATTAAATAGTAATTGTTTTGATACATATAATAAATGGTGATCAGATTAGGGTAATTAGCATACCTATCATCTCAAACATTTATCATTTCATTATCTTTCTAGCTATGTGAAACTATATGTTATTATTAACTATATATTGACTATACATTTATTGTAGTCATCCGACAGTGCTATAGAACATTACACTTTATTTTTTCTATCTAGTTGTAGTTTTATATCGTTCAATGAACATATCTTTCCCTATTCCCCCAATTACTTTTAAAATTAAGTTTATTTTAACAATTAGGTGAACCATTCATGTAATTAAAAAATCAAAAATTATATAAAAAGGTATGCAATGCTTCTAATCCTGTTCTGCTCTGTTCCCTTATCTGGTCTGGTATAGATCTTTTGAATTCTTCTAGAGTTTCTTTAAGCAATTAAAACCAAGTACAGAAATACAAAAGGAACCATACTATATATGTTATTTTGTACCATTGAAAAAAATTAATAATAAATTTTGGACATCTTTCTGTGCATGTAAAAGATCTCGCCTCATTTCTTTTAAACAGCTGCATAAAATTCCATTCTGTGAAAACAGCATAGTTTACTTAACCAGTCCCAAAGATGAATGCTTAAATTGGCCCATATTCTGCTTTTACAATGTTTTTATTCATGAAAAACAAGAAAAACAAAAAGTAATGCCTAGTTTTCATCTCAAATGCTTGCAGGCGTATCTATAGGGTAAATTCCCAGAAATGGTGGACTTCTGCATCAAAAACTACCTACACATTTTTGATTTTGAAAGATACTAACTGCTTTCCACTGGGGTGGTCCTAGTTTGCATATCCACGAACAATATATGAGAATGCAGGTTTCTGTAGTGTCACCCACCGAGGGTGTGCTCAAACTTTTGGAGTTTTGACCGTCTTCTAGGTGAGAAACGGTATCTCAATATAGTTTCAGTTTTTCATGCATGTCATTATGAATGAAGTGGAAAATCTTTCATATGTTGAAGAACCCTATTTACTCTGTGACCTTTGTTCAGACCTTTTGCACAATTTCCCACTTCTTCACATAACAGTTGCTAGTTCTGCACTAGACTTCCTCTGGGCACTCACCCCTATAGGTCAAAAGCTGTTTTGTGTATGTACTTACAACACTTTGCCTGAGAGCCTTTTTTCCTGGCCATGGTGGCATACACAGCAAGTGTGTAAGAAAAGTCAGAAGTGCTGGAGCTAGAAAGGCGAATACTGCTGAAGTTCATCTGGGAAAGGGCACTGTCAGCACAGAAAAACAGAACTATCCTACACTTCAGCAAGGATTTGAGAAAGATCCAAGTCTCATATAATGACTACTGTTCATTACATATATAATATATGTATATAACATCTCTGCCCTGTCACTTCCTATAAATCTCCATTATCCATGCATTGTTTAAACTTACTCCTGCAGATTATTCATGTAATTTTACTGCAGACTAAGGCAGATATGGAAGCTGCTTCTTTATACTAGAAATTAATTTCATAATGATTAATATTGAATAATATTTGGAATATATAATTTACAAAATTATATATTGTACCTAAAAAATGCTAAATCTAATATAGTTCAACTTTACAATATTTATTTAGCTGGCTATCTAAAATTCTGGTTTATTTTAACTTTTTGTACAAGGGCTCTTATCAACCCTTCCTTGCTTTTTGAACATTGCAGGGGAAATTCCAATGGCTATATCTTCATTTTTACTCAGTCTTTCCTATACCTATTCTCTGCAGAGGAAGGATCTTATGACAGTTCTATAGATTTGGCATGTTTACCTCCCCTCAACTGTGATATTTTTGTTGTGTTATAAAATAGTTCCCCATAGTAAACATTCATATTGGTAAAAGCAAAATCAAGGAGTATATTTAACTATAGGATTTACTGTGGTAATATTTATCATCACCTTTAATTCCAAAAAGCAAGCCAAAAATCTCATTTTTTTACTTCATTTGGCCCTCTTCTTCAGCCATACCTTTATCAGTGGCCCTCACTTAACTCAGCCCTTGAACCAGAGAAGGAAGTTGCGATAGTCCTGGATTTTGCAAGACATTAGGTCATGCATGTTGCCCACAACAAAGAAGCTTCTGAGTGTGAAACCACAAAGCTAATGTCAATCTCAGCCCCATGAACCCCAGGGAAGAAGAGGCGGGGACCTGCTCAGATTCATCACTGACCTGAGCTAAAATGGTATTCTCTTACAATCTGCCAACTTCTCAAAGACAGGCAACGTTTCCTTCTGTGTTCATGAACTTCAAGCCATCGTGTGAGAAAAAAGCCTTTTCTAACCATATCCATTATTCTCTAAGCACTCAATTCTATAGAAGTCTGATTATCTCGAACTTTGCATTAAATATCTGTTTTTCCATTCAAAGCTGATTTGGAGATTTTTGAGTTCCTTTCCCACCCCTGGCGGATCCGTGTCAGGGTCTTGTCTATACATGGCATAATTAGGATAAACTTGATCACCAGTACAGTGCAGGGAATGATGAGTGCTAATATGTAGGCTGAAGGAAGATACCATCTGAGCACTGAAGGGCTGAGGAATTTCTTTCCACCGTATACCAAGGTGTGGGCTGTGCACAAGATCAGGGTCAAATAACCCAGTTTGGACTAGAAACAAGAAACAGAAACATGTATATTAGCATTATCTTAAAGTGAAAAACTTTAAGCCAATGAAGGCTATTTGTCAACAACCATAAATATTTGAAACCTGTTATACAGGGTGTCCATAAAGTTTGTGTGTACACAGACTTTATTGAGAAAACCCATATTTAGGATACTTGGTAAAGTACTGAAAAGAGCATTAACCTTTCTTCAGGATGGTAAATACGGTAGAACCTCTGTAGTTAACCTCCCAAGGGACTATAACAGACTGGTCAACATATGGAGGTGGTCAACATATGGAACTAGGCCTACTGTACTGACATGTACATGTGATGCATGTCCAGTCTATGAAAATTAGGTCAGTGTAAGGAGGTGGTCAATGTAGGGAGGTGGTCAACTATGGAGGTTCTACTGTATTTCATCTTATTTTATTTATTTTTTTTTTTTTGAGACAGAATCTCACTTTGTTGTCCTGGGCAGAGTTGCTGTGGCATCATCATAGCTCACAGCAGCCTCAAACTCTTGGGCTCAAGTGATTCTCCTGCTGCAGTTTTTCTATTTTCAGTAGAGATGGAGTCTCACTCTTGCTCAGGCTGGTCTCAAACTCCTAAGCTCAGGAAATCCACCTGCCTCCCTGAGTGCTAGGATTACAGGTGTGAGCCACCATGTCCCGTCTACTGTATTTCATTTTTTAAAAAAGACAGTTGCTTACAAATGACATGGTAGCTTCATCTTAACCTGGCTGGATGGAAAAGTTTCCCAGGAGTAAGGTCTTCTGAGTTAGAAGAAATAATGTACCTTGCCTTGGTCCCTAGTGGTAAAACTCCTTTATTTATCATTTTTCTAGAAGTCAGAGATGAATAAACACTGAATGACCTCAAAAAACACTGCATTGGGGCTTGGCGTTGATAGCTCAGTGGTTACGGCGCCAGCCATGTACATCAGAGCTGATGGGTTCGAGCCCAGCCCAGGCCTGCTAAACAACAGTGACAACTGCAACAACAACAAAAAAAAATAGCTGGTTGTTGTGGTGGGCACCTGTAGTTCCTCCCAGCCACTTGGGAGGCTGAAGCAAGAGAATTGCTTAAGCCCAAGAATTTGAGGTTGCTATGAGCAGTGACACTCTACCGAGGGTGACATAGTGAGACTGTCTCAAAAACCAAGCAAACAAAAAAACCCCACTGCAATAGTATATGTTGCTGACTAAAAGCAAATGCTAATTTCTTACTTTCTTTGTTTTGGCATAAATTCTAAAGCTCAATGTTTATTTCTGTCTTAATTCCTTGAATGTTGACTGCATTTGACACCTAGGAGAAAGTGCAAGATGAAGTTTAAATAGTCCTATTTTTAGCATTGGACCTAACTTCAAAGACTAATGTTCTATTCCGTATTATCCTGGTTCACAATGGCATGCATCAGAATTAATCAAATTGCTAGGCCACATTTTCAGAGGTTCTGACTCAGTAATTCTGGTTGTGGCCTGGGGATTTGTGTATCTAACAAGTTCCCAGGTGATATTAACACTGCTGGTTCTGGTGCCATACTTCTGAGGACCCCTGGTCTATAAGAATACATAGTTACTAATTGACTTTAATGAGGTGTTTTGGGATTGCTAAATGGAAAAAAACCAACGTTCCTTCTTATAGACCAGGATTAAGTCTGGTGTGATGACATCAAACCTTGCTTCAGTGATTTTAAACTTTCATTCAATATCTGGTTTTCCATAACAATATGTCTATATTGTAAGATTAGTTTTCAAAAGGTAAAATTTTGTCTTTGGGTTTCTTTCCACCTTGTGGCTAGTAGTTTTACACACAGTTTAATTTTTCCTCGTGATTTTCACCCTGTAGTCTTAGCTGTGGCCCTGAGAACAGGTTGGAATCTTGGCAAGGAATTGCCCTACTAGGAAATCAAACCATGATGGATGGGACCTGCCTGTTGGTACCTGAGTTCAAGATTTTCTAATTTGAATTTTTTTATGAGATTGCTAAGGAGGTGATGGAGCAAAATGAAAAATTAGGCATGATATGAAATAAAAATGAGACTATTTCTAAAGCCAAACTTATTTTGTAATATAAACAAGAATTCAATCTAGAAGTTTTTACCTGGACAAATCGGAACTCTCTCCAGTTGACCATGTTGCTAACTGATGGCAAGGAAGTGATTCCCAAGAGTACAAACAGAAAAAATCCAAGGATTCCCAAAGCCACATATGAATCACCAAGCCAGGCGGAAGTGGTACTAAATGTATTCTCTTTCTTGAGTAGCGTCTAAAAAAAATTATAAGCAAATTAAAAAAATTACGTTTTTTAGTAAAATTCTCCAGCTCTTAAGGGGGCTGAAAAATACCTGTATGTGGTTTATTTGCTCAAAGCAAATTGTTTGACATTTCTTAATAATCATTTAAAAATAATTGTAGAGAAAAATATATTTAGAAATTATAATCTTCGGTAGAAAAGTTAATTGGCTCTGCTGGGACTTGTAAGACTTGATCCTAAGAATTGTGCAGGAAGTTTAATTTTCCCTGTAAGTCCTAAACCAAGGTAAACATTTACTTAAACCTTCATTACCATATGGCTTTTTAGTCCCCAAGGGAAAGTTGATGTTCTCAAACAATTACATCAGAATTCTATTTTTCTGTTCTATGTGCTGATTATTCACACCCTCAACGTCTGTATTCCTTCTTGTTTATTATGTTGTGATATAGCATCAAGTCTGGTGCACCACAGGCTGTGAAGTACAGGCACTTGCACTGTGACTCTTACCCCAGAAATTTCCATATATTTGTTAGGAAAATAATGCAGAGAAACCCCTCGAAGCATCATCAATGAAGTTTGGTTAATAATATTTGAGACTATAATAAATTGATTAAAACCAGTTATTTCTAAACTAGAACTAACTTATGACATGTCCTGTGGGGATGCTTTAAGATACCTTCAGCTGATTCTCTCTGAATCTGTTGATTATGCATAAAATAGTATTTGATATTTGCTCAGAAGTGTTTAGTTTCTGAGGACAACTTCCCAGAAATCAAACATTAAGGAGTTATAAGCACCCTTTTCTGAATCTGCATTGCTGTTGTACATGTGTGAACAGCTCTCTTACTTATAATATGGTTTTAACTTTCAAAAGGAAATAAGATGCATGCAAGTAGATACTTAAAAACACATTTTTTTTTTGACTGCCTTCCAGAGGAATTCCAGCAGGTGTCGTTAGGCTTCTTGAACCCCAAAGTCTGTCAGTTTGTCAGTATTGTGAGCCTTGGGAATACAGATCTGAACCCAAGTGAATCTGGGAATCTAACATTTCTTCTCAATAATCGTATGAGATCTCGACTGGACTAATTAAAAACAAAAACCCAATGACATGACATAACGTTTGCTTAAAAGAGCAACTTTCTATAATTGTGAAATGGAATATCCTGTAGCAAGATCTTTTAATTTAAGAAGCAGAGGAATATAAATGAGAAGAGTTTTACCTGGGTGATGGTTAAATTTCTCAGTCTCCATCGTACATAATAACGAATAGGAATCACAAGTGTGTAGATAACGTGAAGGAAAGCAAATCCCAGAGCTGCCAAGCCCAGCTGCTTTCTACAAAGCATCCAGTGGTCAAGCCAGTCTGGGAATCGGCGGTATTTTGTACCTCGGTAGAGCTGCAGAATGGCAGCAATAACACCAGGGAGGTAAACCAAAGCCAGCAGGGTAAGAGCTGTGATTGGAAAGACACGGTTTGGAATGGAGATAGCCAGGCGAAAGGTGTTATCTGTCTTGTCCTTAACGTAAGGGTAGATTACTTCTCTTATAACACAGTAGGAAAAGAAGAAGGCACACAGTGCAGCAGACAAACAGAAGGGGAACCTCCACATCGGAAATAGTTGCAGGGGATAGTTTTCAATTTCAGTGGCCGCCGTGAGAGATCCTCGGTCCAATGGAGTAAGTCCAAGAGTACGAGCAATATCCATCACTCTTTGTTTGGCTTTGCGGTCATTTCCACAGACAAACACCTGGGTTAAAAATGATTTATAATTATTACAACTAATAATTGTATTTACTCCTTTTCTTTGTTTATTCATTATTGTGAAAGTCTATATCAGCCCCACGCAGAGCGGTGACATGTAATGGTGAACTGATTTTCAAACAAGGATATAGAATTAACAGATTTAACAGGATGATGTTTTAAACTTGCTTGCTAGGTACCAGGGTTTTTAGTTGAGGGTGGTTAGGCACATCACACTGATATAAGACTTTCCCACCATGTGAGTTGTTTGATTCTTCTTTTGTATTTGTGGGTGCCACATAACTTTATGATTGCTTCTAATCTCAGTGCATAAATAGATTCAATTTCACACGAAGAAATGGAAGTGGGAAACGATAGCCACCAAGCTGTATTAGTTTCTACAGTACTAACATTACTACTAGGTTCCATCAAACTAAAAGCTGAAGATGCAGACAGTGGGACGTGAATCACAACAATTGACTACCTTCCATTGGCAAATCCAGAAAATTTTTATGGCATATATCAGCAAAATGGAGTATTCAGTGGGTATTTTTTTCTTGGAACTATATTTTAGAATGTTTGGGCTAAGTGCACATTAAAAGATTCACTTTTAAAAAAGAGAATGGTTGCAAGTTTGTTTAATCTTACCTGCCGACTTGCGTCCAGTGCTCCTGACTGGAGAGCCCAGGCTGAGACCGTGTTAAATGCTTTTACCACGTGGGTGCCAGGCACCAACTGAGCAAGGTACTCTGCATTAGATTCGGGATACTGATTGATTTTGAGGTTGTTGCTGACATCTACCAATGTTTTTCCATTGAGAACTGCAGTTAATTCGGTGAGGAAATCATAGTGCTCTCTGTGGATTGTCAGGATTATGATGTCAGACTTCTTGGCTGCTTCTGGGTAGCTCAAGACTTCTGCGCTACTGGGTAGCAGGCTGGACATCTGGGGGTTTCGACTTCCAAAAACAACAGAATAACCACACTGGAGCATTTTCAATCCCAGCGATCTTCCAAAATCCCCAGTTCCAAAAATACATATAGTCTCTTTGTTTTCTGAAGAATTCACAGTAAGAGGAAGTTCATCTGCACGAGTTTTCTCCATAACTGAAAAATAATAACACAAATATTCAACAAAATATAAAGGCTCTGTGCATGGAAAATTGAATGAGAATTACATCCGGGAAGTAATAAAATAGACTGATGTTCTAATATTCTAATTATCTCCAATGTATTTCCCCCAAATTTGGAACAAGATTTTTCATATGTATTCTCACATGTGTCTTATTTAACAAAATCACTCGTGAAAAACTGTTGGATAAAGAGATGCAGTGAAAAGCATCCACTTCTTGCTGGTTGTTTTAAACTGTGGGCATATATTGCAAGGAGATTATATTTACCAAATACTTACAGTTCCAACAGTTTTCAGAGCAGATTCTGACAAACATGCACTAACAAAGAAATTACAGACCAATTCACTTACTCTGAGTGATATAAAAATACCAAATAAAATACTAGCACAGAGAATCCAGAAGCTTGTTAGGAGACAGTACATGCCAATCATATGGGGATTATTCTAGGAATGTAAACCTTAGTTTTATCAATTAGATATTAGAAAATTTATTAATGCAACTTTTCATATTAGAAGAATTAAAGAAAACAGTATAGTCATATCTTTGTATGCTAAATGGACATATGTTAAAATTCAACATTTATTCCTAATTCATAGTAAAAGAGAAATAGATGTCTCCTTAACATGCAAAGCATAACTATCTCAAGCTAAAATCTGGTATAATGCTTAAAAGAGAACTACATTTCCAATAAAGTCAGAAGCCAGACAATATGTCTGCCATAACCACATTAGTTATTACTGTTCTGAAAATTCTAGCAAACACATCTAAATCAGAGAAAAAAATTAGCAGTATAGAGATTCCAAGGGGGTTGCAGATGATTAAATTGTAAACTTGGAAAACCCAAGAAAGTCAACAGGAAAAGTACCATACACACCAAACGAATTGAACATTTTTTCCTGGGAATCCAATTAAAATATTCTTATATTCAAAAAATAAGATAAAAGACTTAATATGAAAAAGGACCCTACTTATAGCTACAACAAAATAGAGACAATGTGTAAGAAGATAGCAAGGTATATGCCAGAATAAATGTAGAGAATTTTTAAATATTCTTAAAAATCAGTCAAGAAGATATATACTGGGTGTCCATGTAAGTTTGTGTGCAATTAAAATACCATATAATTTAAAATTGCACATGAACTTATATGGATACCCTATATAAATTGATATGTACAGCATTTCCTTAGCCTCACAAAGATGAGCATTTTGTCTAATTTAATCTATGAATCCTGAAAAACGGGGTCATAAAATGAGAGGCTAGTCCTATAACCCAGTAAAAATATTATAAAGCTATAGTAATTAAATAATGTGGTACTGTCAAAGATATAGAAAAAATGTAATAGAATAAAAAAACTCAGAAATGGACCCAAACACATTTAAAGATAGTATCTCAAGACATGAGAAAAAGATGGATTATTTAATAGCTAATATTGGGACTACTCGATGGCCAACTGAAGAAAAAATTAAATCTATACCTGACACCCCACCCAAAGGTAAATTTAAAAAATGTTAAATATTAATTAAAAAAACATAACTATGATAGATCAAGAAAGAATATAATAGATCTAGAAGAAATTATGAAAAATTCTTTTATAATCTTAAAGGCCAGACGCCCTTTTCCTTCATCATTAAATCATTAAAGAATAGATGGAAAAATTTGATTACATAAGAATAATTCCTGAAAAGCAAGAAATCCCTGTAAGCAAAGTCAGAAATAACAAACTGAGAAAAATATTTTCAACTCATATAAATAAGAAAAAGACCAATTGCCCTTTAGAAAATTAGACAAACGATGTGAGATGACAATTTATCCTGAGGAAATATAGAGAAGACTTTTAAACATGGTAAAAGATTCTTAATCTTAGGCAAAATTTTAAAAATACAGGTTAAAATTGACCTAAACTATTGTCATGAGCCTTGTGATTATATGAATTTTTAAAAGTTTATGAAATTTAAATAAAAAACAACTCCCTAAAGTTTCTACAATATAACAATCTAGGTTACTTCTATACTTTTGAAGAGTATTATTTCCTTTTTCAGTACTGTATTTTTCTCAAAATTCTTCTCCTTAGTGGGACCACACCTACGGTGCATCTTACAAGGGTACATGTGAAATTTACTAAGTGTAGACTATAAATGTCTTAACACAATAACTAAGAAAATGCTGTGAAGGCTTTGTTAACCAGTGTGATAATATTTCAAATTGTATATAAAACCAGCACGTTGTACCCCATGATTGCATTAAAGTACACAGCTATGATTTAATAAAAAAAAAATTCTTCTCTTCTGAACATTTAGTTTAAGCTTTCAGCTAATCTCTTCTTTTTTGGCACATGTGCGTGCACGCGCGTGTGAGATTTGATGCTGTATCTTCAGTTTTCAGAAGAACACTGACTATGACATACTAGGCACTAGATAAATAGTTGTTTTAATAATATTAGAAGGATGGAATGTAAGCATTGGGAGTAGCAGTATTTACCTTCTGTCCTAAGCACAGTGTAAAATAAATGAAGAGGACCTGAATGATCAAAGAATAACCAGCGGAGAGGGACAAGGGAAAAGGAAAGAAGTCGGGGTGGATGTGGTAAAAACATTGCTCCTTTCACCCAAATGGGTTGAAAGTAAAACTCAGTGAATTTTATGTGGAATTTACAAACCGGACATGGTCACTAATAGATTCATAATAGATTTCATGCAGTTTGTATAGCATATATGAAGCTTGCACCTTAAAAATGGGATTTCAGAAATTTGCCCTTTTCACTTTAGCCCATGGAAAACACCTGTATTCTATCTTAGCTTATTTGAAGCTTCATACCTATATCACGGCAGAGCATTCAGGTCTTTGCAGTTAAGCAGACGTCATGTGACAAGAAATACAGGACTTTCCTGTACTTCCATAGATAGAAACTCTGATTACTAAACTCTGATTACTAGATTACTAAAATGTATCTGAGTCATCTCATAGACTACCTGGTGAGTGGTATCTTGAATAGGTGTCAGCAGAAGTCATGACCACAAATGGTAACAAACCCCACCTGTAGATGACCAGGAACTGTGAATGGAAGAACAGCTGTGCCTCTGAAAGTTCTTAGTAATTCTGCATGCAAACTAGTTTAGCAATTTACATTATACTGGCTAGTTGCTAATCAGTAGACAGCTAATCAGTCAAACCCTCAACTCCTGAATGAAGTCTTTATTATTCTACTGTGCAGAACTGGTTTGTATGTCAAAACAATGTCTGCCTATCCTCTCAAGTTTTCTCCATTATTTTTTTATCTTACTATGTATTTTTCTCTCTTTCATATTGGAGGAACATTTGCAATCAAAATACAGGTTTGATGAAGTTGCAGTGTCCTGTAATGAGGTGAATTTTTTTTAACTGAAATAATCTCATTTGATTCTGTTTTTTTCCATGAAGATATTAACTACATGGTACCAATTTTTTTAACTTAATCACAGCTGTGTACATTAATGCCATCATGGGTTACAATGTACTGGTTTTATATACAATTTGAAATATTTTCATCGAACTGGTTAACATAGCCTTGGCTCTACCTCTTACCAGCAATGTGACCTTGGACAAGTTACTCAAACTGTGTTTCAGTTTCATCATTTTTAAAATGAAAGATTGATAATACCTACTTGAGAGATCTTGTGAGGAACAGATTAATCTTAAAGAACTCAAAATAAACAGATTAATCTTAAAGAACTCAAAATAGTTCTTAAGATTCAATAAGTGCTCAAGAAATGGTTTTTGATATATTACTCAATCTATTAATTATTGAGTCAATTATCTAATATATCTATATAAATTCTGTCAATTAAGGACTAATTATGCTTTTGTAACTGTATTACAAATACATAAAAATGATCTGAAGTTCAATTATACTTAAGAAGGTCTTGCTCTCCCCACTTGTTTCTTATAAATAAAACCCTATTGGAAATGATTTTAAAGCATATGGATTTATCATATATAAAAACAGCTCAAGTGTGAATTTTTCTTACATGATTCTTTCACATTTTACTTTAATATTTGCTCCCTTTAAAATGCAGCTGGTTAGTCCAATGTAACATTGGACTGCTACCCCAGCTATTAAAATTTATTTTCACTCTTAAAACTTGAGAAACATCACTGAAAAAATTGCCAATGCAAAAATGGCAAGGGGATATTAAAATATCACTGGTTGACTTAATAAAAAGACATAGTAATTCACTGGACATTTACCCCTTATGCAAGTTCCTGAACCTCAGAAGTGGATAATTTTTTGGCCCTCTTGTGAGCTCCATTTTCAAATCCGTATGGTTGTGCTTCCAATCTCTGGGCAAGAAGTGAGCTCTGCTCAGCTCCCCCTGCCCAGCAGAAGCTTGCTTTGGGGTCCTACGTCTTGTGTCTCATGATTCTTGTCTAGGGGCTTCTCCAAGACCTCTGCCTGTTTAGTTCTCAGATGTGTGCAGCCTCTGGGGCCAGGACAGATGCACAGGAAGCAGGACTCCATGGATACGCGCTTCCTTTTTCTTCTGGAATGCGGTTCTGACACAGTAAGTTTCCTCAGAAAGCCCCAGTGGAATAGAGTACAGTCATGGGCAGCAGGGCCGACTTACCTTCTACTGTCTTTCCCGTGTTCCTGGGTTATACTCCCTCCCTTCACTCCTTGTTCCCTGGAATCACTTCCCCAATAAATTACCTGCATACAAGCCTTTGTCACAAACTCTGCTCACAAGATAACCCAGGATAATGAATATTTTAAATTATTTTTCAATGAAAAATGTTATGAGACCTAAGGTTACTGTGATAGAGAGGATGAAATAATTAAGATACAAAAAATAAAATGTTAATACTTCTTTAGGAGAAGTTAATTCCGAACTCTTGAAAAAATATCTTAATAATAGAAGTTCATAGATATGGGATGTATGCATATTGTCAGCCACAGAGAAGATCAAATTGAAGGTGCATTTTAAAGGAAGTGTTACATAAAGAAGGATGCTACACCCGGTTCAGACATGTTTGTAGCTCAGAATAGCTCTGAGTAAACATGGATTTATGGAAGTAGTAAGGTTTCTTGTTCAAAGACTTGAAAAAAGTTCTTGGTTCGCCGGGCGCGGTGGCTCACGCCTGTAATCCCAGCACTGTGGGAGGCTGAGGAGGGAGAATCGCTTGAGCTCAGGAGTTCGAGACTCGCCTGAGCGACAGTGAGACCCCGACTCGTGAAAAAAATGGAAAAACCCAGCCGGGCGCCGCGGCGAGCGCCTGTAATCCCAGCGGCTTCCGGAGGCTGAGGCAGCGGGGTGCCCGCAGCCCGAGTCTGAGGTTGTGGTGAGCTACCACGCCCACCGCACTCTGCTCAGGGGCATAGGGTGGGACCCTGTCTCAACAAAAAAAAAAAAAAAAAAAAAAAAGTTCTTGGTTCTACTGTGCTTTTCTATGTAGAATAAAAGAATAGAAAAAATAATTGTTAACGGGAAGAAGAGTTACTTAGGGAAAGGTGGGCTAAAATAGTTAAAACATAATGGTCTCCTCTCCTTTCTTCAGCCTCATGGGCTCTCCACAAACCTCAGTTATGTAACAGGAAACACAACAGAAATATCTCTGAGTTTGGAAAAGCTCCACGACTGGTTTTGCCTTCTATGACCCCATCTCCTGGAGATGAGACCAAAGTAGGTGGTGTGATCCCACTAAGATGTTCCTATAGATTGGAGATTAGCAGCCAGTGACGCAGATGCAAAGGTGGCAAAGATGATTGTGCAGGTCAAGGTAGCCAGTCGCCACCAAGAAGCTATGTGTGTGTGGCACCTGAGAGGGATCAGGTGGAAGTCCTCAGCGTCTTGCTCATCATCTCTGACTGCAGATGCCACTCCAGGCCTTGGGGAACTTGAGGCAGCATTCTTCTGGGATGTTCCCAGCGAGGCCTCCCATCAATGTTAGGGCAGTCCGGCTTGTGTGTTTCACTCTCAGGGTCCTGGGCCACTTCCAGCTTTAAGGACTCCAGGATATTAAAAGCATGGACATGTCCAAACAGAATCATAAAAATCGTGTATTTTAAATGCTTATACTTAACAAATCAATGGTTACTTTCATCAACCAAATTTTTTATTTGAAATAGTTATAATAGAGTCACAGGATGTTGTAAAGATAGTCTGTGCACCTTGCACTTAGTTTCCTCTAATGCTTACACTTTATACAACTATAGTACAAAATCCGAACCAGGACAGTGACGTTGGTACAATGTGCATGCACATTTCTAGTCATATCATCTCATACATATTCATGTATCCACCACCTCAATCAGGAAACAGACTGCTCCATACCCACAAAGTTCTCCCTGGTGAACTCATCCTCATCCTCTTCCTCACTACCAACCCTAAGCCTGGAAACCATTAATCTGCTCTCCATTTCTGTATGATTTTGTCATTTTGAGAATGAATGAAATTACTCAGTCTACGAGCCTTTTGAGATTGGCTTAGCATAATTCCCCTGAGCGCCATCCAAGTTGCTGTGTCTGTCAATAATAGTTGCATTTGATTGCTGAGGAGCATTCCACAATACAGATGCACTGCAGCTTAACTCTCCATCTACTATGGGAAAGTTTAGTAGTTTCTAATTTTGGCTATCATGAATAAACTGCTGTACACATCCATGTATGGGGTTTTGTGTAAAAGCAAGTTTTCATTTCTCTAGGATAGAGGCCCAGGAGTGCAATTGCTCTGGGTTCTATGCTTAAGTGTATGTTTAGCTTTATAGAAACTGCCATAATGCTTCCACAGTGGCTGTACCATTTTGCATTCCTATGAGCAATTTATGTGTCATTATTTTTTATTTTAGCCATTCTAATATTTTATTGTGATTTCAGTTTGCATTTCCCTCATGGCTAATGATGCTGAACAATTTTTAATGTGCTTATTTGCCATCCCTGTGTCCTCTTTGGTCAGAAGCCTCTTCATGTCTTTGGCCCATTTTCTAACTGGCCTGCTTGTTTTTTTTTTTTTTTTTAATTGTTGGGTTTTGGCAATTCTTTTTATATTCTATATAGGAGTCTTTTGTCAGATAAGTGATTTGCAAATATTTGCTTCGTAGCCTGTATCTTGTTTTATTTTTTCTCATGTCTTAAGAGGATCTTTCCTAGAATAAAAGATTTTTTAAATTTGATGATGTATTGATTTTTTTCTTTTATAGGTTACACTTTTGATACCTTATCTGAAAGTTCTTCATGAAGCCCTATGTACTAAATATTCTCCTAAAATCATACATTTTACTTGTAAATCCATGATCCATTTTGAGCTAATTTTTGTACAAAGTATAAGGTTTAAGTCAAAGTTTACTTTTCTGCCTATGAATATATAACTTCTCTCCTATCATTTATTGAAAAGATTATCCTTATTTTATCAAATTGTTTTTGTACTTTTGTCAAAAATAGTTGTCCATATAGGTGTGGGTCTGTTTCTGTTCTATCGATCTACGTGTCTGTTCCTCTATCCATACTAAACAATGCTGATGGTGACAGCTTTACAATGTCTTAAAACTGGTTAGGGTAATTCTTCCCACTATGTTCTTTTTTTAAAACTATTATGGCTGGGTGATGTCTGTGGTTTAGTGAGTAGGGCACTGGCCCTATATACTGAGGGTGGTGGGTTCGAAACCGGCCCAGGCCAAACTGCAACAACAACAACAACAACAACAACAACAAAAATAGCCAGGCGTTGTGGTGGACGCCTGTAGCCTCAGCTACTCAGGAGGCTGAGGCAAGAGAATCATCTAAGCCCAAAAGCTGGAGGTTGCTGTGAGCTGTGATATCACAGTACTCTACTGAGGGTGACAAAGTGAGACTCTATCTCCAAGAAAAACAAACAAACAAAAAAACCACTATTATGGCTATTCTAATTCTTTTTACTTTCCTTATCAATGTTAGTATTATCTTGTCATATATTAAAAAATGATTTATTTTAAATGTTTATACTTTAAAAAACAATATATTTATATCAATATATTGATTTCAAAATATTCCAAAATAAAATGCACATTAATTGGTTTTTTAGGAGACAAATATGTATTATATAAAATTCCTTCAGGTGATAAGGTATTTTTAAAACATAAATGTATTTCATGTTTAGACTTGGGCTTCATCCCCAGGATATCTAATTATGCGTATGTAAATATTCCAAAATCCGAAGAAAATAAAAAATTCAAAAAACTTCTGGTTTCAAGCATTTTGGATAAGAAATACTCCATTTACATGTATATCTAATAAATGAACATATGCTTAAAGTTATGTGTTGGACTCTATGCATAGACCTTGTTTAAAGAATATGTCAAAATCAAATTTTGAAGGCCTTTGTGTATTGGCCCCTTGTTCCTTTCATGCCCTGGAATAGACTCTGTTTCCTATTTCTTTTTGTAAGAAGATCAAAAATTAGCAAACATAACTATATTTCTTCTGAAATGTGGGCATTTTATAACCTTGTATTTGGAAAATGGGCCATTGGTTTTCCTCAAAGATTTCATAGAATAAAGAGGAAAATATACAAATACTATGTATATAATACCATGTGTAGAAAAAAGAGGAAAGAAAATCTTCCCCTCTCTCTAGTGCAGATAGGTCTGAAAGGAAAAATTAGCCTCCACAAATTCCTCTTCTTTCTTTTCTAAAAAGCCCACAGAAAATACTAATGAAGATAAATTATTTTGTGTAAAGATCCAACCTTAATTATATACATAAGTTGGAGTCCTGCTTGTTTCTTATCTTACCCAATTTTGTATATTTATATAAACTAAAACGCAAAACCTCTGCTTCATATGAAAAAGGCTTGAAATTAATTATGAAAACAACTAGAAAGGCAAAATTATCATCAGAATGAACACATTAGTAAAAAGTAACACGCTGAGATCCGTCATAAGTAGGCAAAGAAGGACTCATCTCTGGAGTTTCGTTTGGAAGGGTGCGGACCAAGAGAGGAAGGATATAGCAGTACAGACAGACAGACGTCTTCCTAGCACTCTTTTTTTATCTTCAATCACTGA
The DNA here is from genome assembly GCF_027406575.1 of Nycticebus coucang. Lineage (NCBI taxonomy): Eukaryota > Metazoa > Chordata > Mammalia > Primates > Lorisidae > Nycticebus > Nycticebus coucang. The sequence goes on along the minus strand of NC_069790.1, from coordinate 63,226,170 downwards.
AGCAACTTCTTGGAATTATTAAAGCTTACGAAAATGCAAATACCTCTGCAAAGGGTTACACTAGAAACCAGTGGTTCTTAACCCTGCTGCACATTCAAATCCGGTAGAGAACTTTTACAAAAGACTGATGACCACACTCTTGGAGAATTTGAATCATCTGGTCTAGGGTAGCAACTAGGCTTTTTTTTTAAAGGCTTGCCCAAGCAATTCTAATGTACATTGAAGACTAAGAACAATCGCCACGAGCCTGTTATCAGCATTTATGCCAGCTTTCAGTGGCAGGGCAGTGATTCTTCTTTCCCGTGGCACATAGAATCAGCTGGGAACTGTTAACATGCCAGAGAACCACTCCTGAGATTCTGAATCTGCTCTGAGCTAGACTCCAGGCATCTGTATTTAATAAAATGAAAACAAACAAACTTAAGCAGTTAGAAAGGGCACCCACGGTTGAGAACCACTGGAAGTGGAGAAAGGTAAGGGTATCTTTTTTTTTTTTTTGTAGGGGTGGAAAGCAGAAAGACAGAGGGAGAGCAGGATGTTAAGGCTTTTGTCTTCTTTTCAATTTTTTCCCTTAAGTAATCTTTGGCTGAGAGGCTAGAATTCCTATCTTTATGAAAACGAGAGGCAAAATAAGTGTGCTGGAGTGTGCAGATCTCAGGGGAAAGAGAGTTAGTTGATTTATGCCAGACTCAAGACTTGGTGTCGCATCTCAGGGAAGGTTTAATCTTTGACTCTGTAGCGGTAACCTGGGAGGGGTGTTGCCTAAAAGCCACAAAAATTATGGTTTGCCCAAATCTACTCCACACACTTTAACAGCACTCTCACCCCACCTCATTAATCATTTGGATGAAACCACTATTAAAGTTATTCCACCTCTTACTCCATTTGAGAATTCAGTTTTGAATTCTGAAATGATTGTTCACCCAAATATATGAATTCCTCCAACCTTGTCCCCTCTTGACACACTACATACCCACTGGTGGTGTCCCACACAGACCCCGTGATCTGGCTTGGAACCTTCCAGAGAGCTGGAATACATATAACACCTTCAAACTATATAAGCTGTGACAGGGTTTTTCATTGTAATTTAATGCCTATAAACAGGAGATTTTTTTTAGTCCTTCCTTCTGTTTTATTATTCCTTCTGAATTTCAACCCAAAAGCCCTTGATGACTTGACAACATATTTGTAATGAGCAGAAGCCCCTCAATCAGATATTTCCTTTCATCACAAGGCAAAGGGGCAGGAGGGAGTTCTACAACTGTGTCAGACTTTTTGTGATTCAGAGCGTTTGTTTTAACATATGCCAGCGACAACTGGAAAGCAAAAACTATTTTCAAAAAAAGTGAAAATCTTACATGAACACATGAACCCATCCAATTTATTCACTGAGATATTTCTGTACTTAGGGAGATCAAGGCTCTCCAGGATAACAAACATATTCATATTCAAGTACATAGCCTTTTACTGACAGGCATATATTACTGTAGCAAAATCAGAAGACTCTGGTTTAAAAAGACCACTGATTATAGTTCATTAAAAAGTTAATATGCCCATAACAAATGGATTTTTCTGATTTTTTAAAAACAGTTCCATCTTTAGTCTGTATGTAAGTTATTTAAAAATATAAATATATATTTTAAAATTTAGCCCTGTAATTAAAAGTGGCTCTATTTACAAGGCTAATTTCTTCCTGGTGATATTTATGGATAATTGTCAAATTCTTTCTTTTAATATTTATTGCCTGTTGTATAGCACATGCTGCTTGATCTGCTGAAGATAAAGAAGTAAAGAACACTTATATCTTAGTTTAAAAGTATTAAGTCCTTAAAAAGAGTCCAGCCTGATCTCTGATTTTGTGTGCTTCTAAGACAGTGTGTGTACATTGTTGTAAGAAAGTTCGACAATGCACAAATAAATAGTAAACAAGATGATTTCAGATGACAGTAAGTGCTCTGAAGGGTACAGAACAGAATGATAAAATAGAAAATGCTGTGAGGAGAGGCATTCTGTTTCCAAAAACTAGCCAGCATCAGTCCCTGTAAGGAGGTGTTAGTCAAGTGAGGGTTGCCAGATGTAGCAAATAAGAATACATGATGACCAATTAAGTTTGAATTTCAGATAGATAATGAATAGTTTTCTAGTGTAAGAAAATCCCCTGCAATATTTGGGACACACTTTCATTAAAAAACTTTCAAAATGAGGCTCAGCACCTGTAGCTCAGTGGCTAGGGTGCCAGCCACATGCTCTGGAGCTGGTGGGTTGGAACCCAGCCCGGGACAGCTAAACAACAATGACAACTACAACCAAAAAATAGCCGGGTGTTGTGGCAGGTGCCTGTAGTCCCAGCTACTTGGGAGGCTGAGGCAACAGAATCGCTTAAGCCCAAGCATTTGAGGTTGCTGTGAGCTGTGAAGCCACAGCACACTACCGAGGGCAACATAGTAAGACTCTGTCTTAAAAACAAACAAACAAAAAAAAACCTTTCAAAATGAAATTCAGGTTTGACTGGGCATCATGTATTTTATCTGGCAATTATAAATCACGCTGAGACCTGAGGAATGGATGAGAGGGAGCTTGCAGATGCAGGTGTTTTCCAGGCAGAGGGGAAAGCCTGAAGCATCTGCATTAACTTGCTGTCTAGTAAAGGGTGATCTTGTTATTTAATACACCTAACATAGCAAACATCATAGCTTAGCCTACCTTACCTAAAACATGCTGAGAACACATATGTTAGCCTACAGCTGGGAAAAATAATCTAACACAAAGCCTATTAAAAAAGTGTTGGATATCTCACGCAATTTACAAAATACTGCACTGAAAGTGAAAAACGGGTGTGGTGGCTCACACTTATAATCCTAGCACGCCTGGAGCCCCAGGTGGGTGGATTGCTTGAGCTCATGAGTTTGAGACCAGCCTGGGCAAGGATAACTTTTTCTATTTTTTTTTTTTTTTTTTACTAAAAATAGAAAAAATCTAGCTGAGTGTTGTGGCAGGCGCCAGTATCCCCAGCTGCTCAGGAGGCTGAGGCAAGAGGATTGCTCAAACCCAAGAGTTTGAGGTTGCTGTAAGCTATGATGATGTTATGGCACTCTACCCAGGGCAACAGAGTGAGACTCTGTCTCAAAAAAAAAAAAAAAAAAAAGGAAGTGAAAAACAAAACAGTTTTGGGGGCATTTGAAGCATAGTTTCCACGGAACGGATATGCAAACTACTTTTGCATCATCTAAAGTCAAAAAATCCTGCAGCTCAATTCACAATCACCAAGACATGGAAGCAACCCAAATGCCCATCACTTTCATGAGTGGATTAACAAATTGTGATCTATGCATACCATGGAGTAATATTCAGCCATAAAAAGGATGGAGACTTCACAACCCTGGATGGAGCTGAAACACATTCTTCTTACTAAAGTCTCATAAGAATGAAAAAAGAAAGTATCCAATGTACTTAATACTAACATGAAACCAATATATAAACAATGACATGCCCACAGGAAAGAAAAACACGAATATTCAAGTGAGGGGGAGAAGCGGAAGGAAAGGGGAGTAGGAAGAGAGCACATTGTCACCTAAGGGACAGCATATCCCCTGGGTGAAGGGCTCAACTATAATTTGAACTTTACCTTAGAAACAAAAACAATGCCACTGAAACATTTGTACCCTCATTAATCTGATAGAAATCCTAAAGAGAACTATCCATTTATGTTGAGGACAATCTGTACTCAGTTTAAAATAGCCTAATTGACATTAGTAAAGAAGGTATTGTTGACATTTCAAAATAATTTTATGGATGGGTCATGTGAAATGGAAGATTACTAGGTGCTTTTATATATTTGTATGTCTTTTTAACTCATTGTCCAATTGTAATAATTGGACGATGCAGTCAGAGGAACAGGTTGGCTGGAAAGAAACTTCAAGCTTGTATATTAATATCTATTTTTATTTGAATATTAATAAAAACTAAAACCCTTATCAAATTATTATTCAATTAGACATTTTAGTTTCAATTAGACCAAACTTGTATTTGTAAAATACAAATTGTAACATATATATACCTTTACTCAGAAGGGAGAGGAACTTGTGTTAGATTAAAAACTTAACCTGAACGAATTTTCAGACTCCATATCTAATTTCTCAGAGGCACTCACTTCTTACAAATGCATATTGTTTTCCATTCTTGTTATCACATCAGTTTAAGTAAAAATTAGAACAATTCTGTAGCATAATAAAGCATCAATTTGTTATTTTCAAAATAAGTCCTAGTAAATTACTAACAACATAGATTACTAAGTCCTATGTAAATTACTGACAACATAAATTAACAAAGATATATCCTTTAAAGTTCTTTATCTAAATAAACTGCTGCTGAAAAACTATTTCAATTGTTTTGTGAGAAAATGTTATGTCATAACAACCAAATATACTGATTACTACACTTTTTGCCATTACACAAAAACTAATCTTAACTTGTATAGTTTGAACAAGTCACAAGAGTATGACTAAAGATAACCTTTATGTTAATGCTCTTTGGAGATAAATACTTACACACAAATTGCTAATAATTAGCAATGAACTAGTTATGGGATGTGCTGTAACTAAAATGATCCTGTTAGTAACATTTTACTATCACCAAATGAAATATGTATGCGGCGAATGAGGTAATAACAGATATATATATTATCTATTTAAATCGTACCGTTGGAGAAAAATTATTTTTAAGTTCTTAGAGGATGTAGTTCAATTAAAATCTATTAATACATGTTGCCACATTTTGATCTCAGCAGCACCTGTCAAGATAAATTAAGATTGTTTTATGATCCCCTGGCCAAGAATTTGATCATGTTGGTTCATTATCCACTGTCTGGGCTGGTTAGTTCGTTTGATTAAAGCTCTGGGTTCATGAAAACAAGGGTAGGAATTCAGTCATGTATGAGCTAATTTACCTTGATTTCCATTTCCATTTTTAAAATCCTGAACAACTTCTTACAAATCTGTGCTTCACTAAGTATTAGGCATCAGGTCAGGACCAGGACCAGTGGATTGCCGCTATGAAAAGCACACCTCTGTCAAGGTGTGGCATTTGGCTTGTACACACTGTATGAGCATTTGCTTAATTTGGCGATATGCAACAACCCTCTTAATATTTAGTGTTAATTAGTGGGTTTTGCTTTCTTAGGACTATTACAGTCAGAAATATTTAGGAAGTGATTTGATAATTTCAATTCTGAATTAACTTTGTTCAAATAAAATTTTCTATGAGTAGTCATTTATTTTTCACATTAAGACTACTAGGAATTATCTAAAAAAATATCGATAACTGCCAAGTCAGTTTTGGGATAGAGCATTTTTGCTGTGGATCTTGACCCCACCCAGCAAAAATAGGCAAATGATTGGGCTGATAGGTTGATACCATTCTCTAATTCTGGTTGTACCTTAGGCCTATTAATCTCTTTTCTGAAGGGGCATCATCTTTACGTCCTGAGTTCTTTATGAAAACAATCCATGTGGCTTCCCTGGCCCAAGGTTCCACACCCTTTCCGAGTCACACGTGGTGTCAACACACCCTTGGCTATAATCCTTACACCTTTAGACTCCTGGTTCCCTAAGGGAGAAAGACACAGGACCTCTTTGAGTATTCTTATCCCCAAACACTTATCTTCTAGTTTTTCAGACTCTCAAACTAGGAAAACCAGAGCCAGCTGGTACATTTTTAGTATTGACTGCAATGAACCATTTACCAACCTAACTGCTTTCTCCTCAAGCCCATACCTCCTATGTCAGGGGATTCAATAGGATGAAGAAACCACTTTAGTACTTTGGTACTGGAGAAGAAATAACTAGCAGAACTGTAATTTTTTTGGTATAAGAAAGAAGTGACATAATTTCATTCGTTTAAACTGTTCAATAGGCTTGTATTTTATGCCATGCTTTCAGGTATTAAAGCCTAAAATGTTTTACGAAACTGAAATAACCTTTAAAAATTCATTATTCCAAGCTCAGTTAAATGGCTTAATCACATTTTATCACTCTTTAAAATGAATTATTCTTTAAAATAAATTAGAATCCAGAGTATTTTAGTTAACAAATTTATTATGAAACCTACCCAGTATAGCAATGTAACAGGGATACAAAAATTAAAGTGAGAAGGAATACCAAGATTCCTGCAATTTCTATTACTTTTAAAAAGTTGTAATTAAACTATCTGTGCAGTGCAAAGCAATCTCTTACCTCTGCCCCAGTGGCAGATAATTAAAATCCGGAATTTGCCAATGAGCTTTGGCCCTGTCAACTAATGCAGTGCTGTTAGCATCCATACTCATAGTCTACTGTGTCCGTATGGTCAACTTCTTCCAAAAATAAAAATCAATGTTATCAGTGATGTCTTGGTAAGATTTTGGGTTTCTGGCCGAGATTTACTAAACAGCCTCTCTGTGCCAGGCACTGAGTTACGAAACAGGGATACAGTGAGAAATTAGACGGCCTCTGTACACAAGGAGCTCCAGTTGTGGGGGGGATGGAGCATGTAATCAAATTGCTAAGATGAGCTGGCTGCCATAGTTCAGTGGTTAGTGCTCCAACCCCTGCATGCGAGTTCAAACCTTGCCTACATGCGAGTTCAAACCTTGCCTGGGCCTGATTTACAAACAAACAAACAAAAATTCAAAGAACAAAGTGCTGTGCTGCACCACGTGAGGACCAGAGCAGAGCAGTGTGTGGAGAGATGGAAGCCCAGAGGTGGGACACTAATCTGCAGGGAAGCAGGATGAGACAGTTTTCCAAAGTCTGTACAGCTGTTTTAACATGTACATTTAACATGGGCTCAAAAATGTTTTTGTACCCTGTGGAACGAGCAGGTACAGATGAAAGATGGATAGTCAGTGTTGACCACTAGTTATGCCCACCTGTTCTCACATTGAACAGTGCTGGTGCGATCAGCTCTGTAAGCCCTGGCTCTATTCTTAATGGAAATGTTTTTTCTTTAATATTGGGTGCTGAGGCCAAAGAGACTAGTGTGTGTTCCACTGGTAACCCTCTAAGAGGTATGCTATGTAGTTATACTAAGTTACTTCTTAGTCTTCTTTTTATTTAGAATTATGCTTCCTAACTTTTCAGAATTACTCTTTGCATATGTTTTCCTTCCTTTCAAGATGAAAGGAGAACTTCGTCCTGGTAATCTACATTAAAAATAAATTTTTCTCAAAATAGCTTTCAGTAATACAATGCACTCAGACTGAACAAACTCTTTTAGAACACTTGTGGAAAAGAATTTAGATAAGCTAACAATGTCCTGCCTAGTTAATTAGAGTAGAAATACTTCTTTTAGTAGAATAGTATGTTCTTTTTGCGATGCTATATTTCTGAAAAATGATCTTCAAACAGCACAAGGATTGTGTTCTATTCCTTAAAGACCTTGGAAGAATAAATTATTTATGTAGACAGGCCAAGTATGTTTTTTCAGGCATTGTATTAAGTAGTATTTAATCTTTCATTATTTACCTACTTTTATTCCTTCTAGAACTTATTTTTTCTTAAGAAAAAGTGTTAATTGAAATCATTTTGGAAATGACCTAAAAGTAATCAGAAATATCTTGAGTAGGTTTTACATACCATATGGAAGCTCTCAGGAAGTCTTCATAATTAACTAAAATAACCATTTGCTTTGGATGCGTAAAGAACAGAGTAAAAAAGTTAACTTCAGAGGCCTTGTCTTTGTAAACTCATTTCTGTTATGCCTATTATTTAGGCTAAACTTAAAACCAACAAAAAACTTACCTAGAAAAATTCATTATTCAGAGCCTCACCTAGTTTCGTAGAGCAGCACTTACGGATAGATATCCCTGTAGGCACTTAACAAATGACCTTCTCTTCAGAGGGCAACCCAGAGAAAATCAGCTACAAAGTGCCCCAGCAAGTCTTTAAGCTTTGAAGGGCTATTGGTGTATGTGTGTGTGTGTGTGTGTGTGTGTGTGTGTGTGTGTGTGTGTGTGTGTGTGTCTGGTAGCCTATCAGCTTCCTTAAGATTTTTCAAGGAAAATTATTTTTTGAAAAGCATTCAATAAAAACATTTAAATTAATTCTAAAGAAAACTTGATGGTGAGGGCTATAAAACACTGGGCTATGTTTCCAAGAGTAACGGCAGAATCGTGTACCTGGACTTCACAAGGAGAATTTATATCCTATTAATAACAGTGTTAATAAAGGTAATTTAGGGACAATCTTTCAAGAGATAGGATAACCCAGAGCAACCACCCAAGGTTTCTTCACATTTAAAATACCATAATAAATGAAACTATTTTTCTTAACATTATTCACAACACAGTGCAAGATCTACGGTTTTAACTTTATTAACAAGCTTGTAAAAATCTATTTGGTTCCTTTTAAATGACAGATAGCAAGGTTAAGCACAGCTGAAGTCTGGAAATTATTCTTGAGTTAGGGGTCAGGCCTTGTCTGTCTGGTTTCTGAACCCCAAGTTGCTATGTGAACTTCAGCAGAATCATAAATGTCAGATGGAGAAAGTGCTATGACCCAATTTCTCTGTACATATGTACTGTTTACCTTACAATCTCAAAAGCTGACAAATAGGGAGCCTTTCATACCGTGTTCTGGGTTGGCAGTGTTTGCCGTGCAGGTACAGTACAAGCAGGTGGAATCTCACACCCGGCTAAATCACAGCACGCTAAAAACTCAGGGCCTTGCAAAAGGCCATATCTCAAAAAAGTTATGGCTTCAAATAAATGTGCCATTTTATAAAATTATACCTACTGTATCAGAAAAAAATGTTTTTTTCATGTGAGTGACATTTATATGACTGCCATTTACAGGGAATAAGACATTCTCATATAGCGAGGCTGAGGAATGGCTTTGAAAGCCAAGAGTAGTCTCTGAATAATAACTGTGGTAGAACTTTAAGATGCTCTTGTGGGAAGAGATTCCCTCCACAGCTAGGTTGTTTCCTTATAAAAATGAACTCTGTATTATTATGAAAAGAGTAATTACTCAGTAGTAGTATTAAGGAAATTTTCAATATATTTAAAATCTGTGGGGCGGCGCCTGTGGCTCAGTCGGTAAGGCGCCGGCCCCATATACCGAGGGTGGCAGGTTCAAACCCAGCCCCGGCTGAACTGCAACCAAAAAAAAAAATAGCTGGGCGTTGTGGCAGGCGCCTGTAGTCCCAGCTACTCGGGAGGCTGAAGCAAGAGAATCGCTTCAGCCTGGGAGTTGGAGGTTGCTGTGAGCTGTGTGATGCCACGGCACTCTACCGAGGGCCATAAAGTGAGACTCTGTCTCTACAAAAAAAAAAAAAAAAAAAAAATCTGTGGGCATCTTTTAGGTATGGCTTTTCAGTTTGTAGAGTTGGGCTTTGTGGATCATCTGAACCAATAGCCCTTAATTTTACATGAAACTGAGCCTTCTAGTGAGAACTAGGAATAGAATTTTCCATCCCCTCTGCCGCGCTCCATTCAACTCATTCCCACTACATCAGTCATCCTTTAAAGAAAGGTGCCAAATTACCATGGGGGGGGGAACTACCCGTCCCTGGACAAACAGGGAATCAAAGCTTTATTTACTTTTCATAGTAAGTTATATTTTAAGCAATATTTCTCTAGAAAAGCAATCTTTAAACTGCATAAGGAAATTTAAGTCAAGATCAAGAATGGGAGTGGTTGCAGATATCAGGACAAACTTCAGCTCTTGGTTAAGCAGCAGCCTCAGCTCTGTGCCTGTGGACGTTGCTAAAGCTTTGCCTGTTTTTCTAGGCTCCTTACTGACTGGAGGCCACGAGACTGATCCAGTCCATAATAAGTAAGATACAGGGAGGAATCCAGCCTGGTCTTCCTCCTTAGGGCTTTTCTACATCCCGGTACAGTGATGACCATTACACTCTAGGAAGCTAGAAGCTTGCCGACTGGCCGCCAGGCAGCCCTAGCTGACTCTTCCGGACGGGACACCGGGGAGCAGTGACAGAGTTGCGGCCACTGGGGAAGGGAGCCAGCAGAGGGAGTGTGCAGGCTCCTGCTGCTCCTCCGTGCCAGCGAGCTGGGTCGGGGGCTTTAGAAGCAGGACTTCCACATGGATCGAGGCAGCTAAGGGACAAACGCAGACCATCTGGGGAAAGGTACGGGTTGCAGCCGGCAATGTGACCCACCTGCGGGAGAGGCGCTTCCAAGGCTCTTCCAAGGGTCCATCGGAGGCGCAGCAGGTGAGCACTGCGGGCCAGGCGGGCGGAGCGGAGCTTCGCGGCGCCTCCAGCTCAAGTGCTGCGGCGTTGGCTCTCATTGGTATAAGAACCCAGAGAGGGGAGGGAGGACCTGCTAGATTTCGCAAGAAAAGCGGTGAAGAAAGCGTTTCCTGGAAGAGTTCAAGCTGGAAATCCCAGCGGCTGGAAGGACCAGAACTTCCTGTGCTGCTTCGGCTGCAGGTGGTGCCCTGATCCGGGTTCAGCAGGAGTTTTTAGGGTTTTCCCTGGAGCCCCTGGGATCTGTGCATCCCAGCCTGATGAAGACTCAAGCCTCCCCTTTCCTGCAGGAGTTGGCCGAATGTTTCTGAGAGGGCAAGAAACCACCACTTGAGCGAGGCTTCTGGGCATTTCTCTTGCCGTTTTTGTCTCAGCTCGGAGTAAAAGGTGGACTCTTTCCTCCCCGCCTGGAAGCCGGGGTCCTTATGGGACTGAGCCTGGCTGATTTTCAGTTTTCAGGTCTTAATTTAAGTAAATTAAGGAAACAAAATGAAGGAGAGATGGCGATACCTGGTCATATGCATGCAATTGGATTGGTGTGTCTGAAGCCACAGACAAGGTGGTTTAAGATTTAAATAATCCTGATAGCCTAGGGGCTCAAGCACCCCCATGTTCCCAAACTCTGCAGCCTAAAACCCAGGGTATTCCCAATGGTTTCCCACCCAGCCATAGGTCTTAACTTCCATGGCATACTCTTGCCAAGGTCCAGATGCCCACTCACACGGAGGCCGGTTCCTGGCACTTTTGCCTGGATCACACCTCTCCTCATAGCAATTCATGGAGTCTGCTCCAACCCCATGTCTTTCAAGAAATCTTCTAAGTCACTAGTTGCAATAAATCTTTTCTCTCTCTCTATAGTACAGTTTATTCTTCTAACATAGCAATTAGGACCATTTGCCTCTCGAGAGTTATATATTATTGTGTTATATTGGCCTGCAAGCTCAGAGTTAATGGTCTATCTCTATCCTTTTCAATCTGGATTCTCCACCCCACCTAGAACAGTGCTTTGCACAGACATGTGTGCTTAACAATGGAGATACGTTCTGAGAAATGTGTCCGGAGGCAGTTTTGTATAGTCTGTTGCTCCTAGGATACAAACCTTTACAGCATATTACCATACCAAATACTGTAGGCAATGTGTGTCTAATCATAAACATGGAAACGGGGTGAGTATGTATGCAGGGAAGAAGGCTTGCTGGTGTGTCTCTGAGAGGCCTAATGGTTGGTTGATGCAGCTTTGGTGAGTTACTCCCAGCTTTAAGCCTGAAGGGCACAGAAACTTGATTCATAACCAGCTCTATACAGCTAGAATGCTGATTTGTTAGTTGTCCATGGAATATAAACCAACTAGTTACTGTGAAAATATGGTTGCTAAGGGCACAAGACATTCTGGTTATCACATTTTCTCCCTGGAAGCCATTTCTTCCCATGGAAGCCATTTTATATGTAGAAGGTTGCTTAATAAACAGGGGATGGGGTTATAAAATTCCAAGGTTTAGTGGCACCTGGTTAAGAGTAGCTATGTCCATGTGTGCCAGTTAGAAGCAGACAGCTGGGGTTTATGGATCAGGCCACTGTGGTTTCTGAGTGGTATTTAGGTCAATTATGAGTTGGCATAATGGACAGCCATAATCCCAAGTACATCCTCCAATCATTGCTTTATAGACTTATCATTATGAAGTGGATGAATAATTTTGAAACCAGATTTTTATGAGAGGCAAATATCTTTCAGTTATATAAGCTCTTTTCTTTGCTAAAGGCAACCAGAGTCCTAGAAAAAAGATTAAATTACTGGGATAGGAAGGATGGAAAAAATTGTCTTTATTAGTATTAAACTTAAGAGGCATTTGACTTATTTATCTGTGGTTTAAAGATTGATATTCCCCTTGGGCCTAGGAGGGACACATGATTCATAACTCTTGTAGTCCTTCCACAAACCCTTGTGTTAGGGGAAAATTAAACTTCCAAAAGATGCCAGAAACCTGAGTACCCTAGAGAACAGAGGTCCTCAAACTGCGACCCGCGGGCCACATGAGGCGGTGTGATTGTATTTGTTCCTGTTTTGTTTTTTTACTTCAAAATAAGATATATGCAGTGTGCATAGGAGTTTGTTCATAGTTTTTTTTTTTTTTTTAAACTATAGTCCGGCCCTCCAGCGGTCTGAGGGACAGTGAATTGGCCCCCTGTTTAAAAAGTTTGAGGACACCTGCCCTAGAATGTTCTGTTGGCAGGATTCATCCCTCTTCCTGTAGTCTCATGCTCAGAGGTCCAGATAAGCCTTTCCAGATGTTATGCACCACTAGCGTTCCTGTTTAGCGCTTTTCATAATTACTGTGCCACCAAGCCTTCCCTGCTGCTTTCCCTTTCCTGCCTGCTTAGCAGGCAGGAAGTTCCCCCCTGGTAGGATTTAGGCAAATGGATGAAGTAGACCTAGAGCTAGAGTTCGTTAAATACTATTAGGTAACTAAATGAATAAATATTGCTTTAACATTTGGTATCTCTTTTTCTATGTCACTTCCCTCCTTTTCCGGACTCTCCTCTGTACCAACGTCTTGGGTATTTTTCCCTTTTCCCTAAGACTCCTCTTACTGTGTACCACCCGTTATTATGAGGTCAGGTGGAGCTTTCAGCAGCTGCTGGACCTAGAGATGACTGACTTGATACTCAATAACTATTATGCATATGAGAACTTCTTATTGACTTAAAGATTTACCCCCCCTCCCTTTTGTTAATTGAAGGACTCCTAGAGATGCCTCTGCTTAACCCAGAGAAATGAATCTGTAATGGTGGAGATTTCAGTGACTCTTGGAGATACTTTTGAGCATGGTTATAATGAATATTCCATCTTTTGCTTACCTAGCATCTAGGGCTAGGACTATGGTGAAGTGAGTGAGGAGGCTAGGGTACAAAATTTGAGGAGGTTCTCCCTCTCTGAACTCACCCTGTGTGAGCCTCTTAAATTTTGTCCTTTTGTTGCCTCATTGGCCTCCCTCAGTTCTGGCCCATTTCCTTTTCTGCTAATTATATCTTTGATAAATACTCTTACAGAATCTCCATCCTTATATTCAGATTTAATTGACAGCATTACTAGGGTTCCAGGAGCAGGCACCTGACTTAGGCCTGACCAATTAAAGCACAGAGCCTGTCCACAGTGATTGGTTCAGTATGACATGTGACCTGAACTGAGCCAATAGGAATCTTTCCTGGAACAACCTGGAAAGTTACACATTCTTTACAGAAGGTATGAACTGGTCCAGTGTGAACCTGGGTTACTGTTATTAGAAAATGAGCTTAAGAAAGAAATTGCTTCTAGAGAAAGTAAAGCAAAGAGATGGGAAGAGACAGAGTTCTGAAATTATTAGAGTTCCACATCTGAAGAGGGCTTTATACCCTGGGCATTTTAGTTACATGAGTCAGTAATTGGGTATCTGTTATTTGTACAGTCCTAACTAATACAATGGGACTGGGAGGTTGAGGAGGGCGCCTGCTCAGTCATGCTTCTGTGATGGTACTGCCTCCTAAGGTGGCTTAATCACAATATGCAATCAGAATGTTCTCTCTCATACACACACACTTTCTGAGCATTTTTGTAGTAGATTTGGGACTTTGATAAATAATCTATTTCTATGGCTGAAGTTTTCTCATCCCTTTCCCAATATATCTGGAAATTCAATTTCTGATCTCAGCAAACTTCTTTTTCTACAACTTTCCTACTCTATAAAGAAGACTGGGCAGATAGAAATAACCCTGTATCCCCTGCCCCCTGTCCTGTGAAACAGCAAATAAAGAAACCAGGTCATTGACTGGTGTTAGCCAATTTCTAGGATTCCTACCAACACAGACCAGGAAGCAAAACCAAACATTTTGCCACCCACCTGTACTCAAAAAAAGTTTTGATGGGAAACTATGTGAGACACTGACAATATTGGAGTCTGGGCTAGGAATGATGTCAGGAAAGACAGTAAAGAATTTAAAAATAAGACATACGCTAAAGAACCTGACTCTCAAGTTCAAGAGAAGGTAAAAGTGGAAGAGTTAAGTGTGTGAGATAAGGAAATCATATTTCAAAAAGTCACTGACAAAGTCTCAAATGGAGGGACAGCTACAGCTACTTTGGGAAATTAAAAATGGGCATGAATGCCCGTCCTCATCACCTAGGTTTCTGAATCCTGGGTCAGAATGTTTGTTAATTTTGTTGCGGTATTTTTTTCTTTGGGAAATTGAAAATGGGCAAGAATCCCTATCTTCATCACCTAGGTTTCTGAATCCTGGGTCACAGAATGTTTATTAATTTTGTTGCAGTTTTTTTTTTTTTTTTTTTGACCAGGGCCAGGTTTGAATCCACCACCTCCAGTATATGGGGCCAGCGCCCTACTCCTTGAGCCACAGGTGCTGCCCAATGTTTGTTAATTTTGGAGGCTTCTGGGTCACTGGCAGGGCTGTGGTTGACCACCACTAAGAGAAATCTGGAGGTGTTCCAAGCTGACCTCAGGGAATGTTACTTAATTACATTATCAAAGAACAAAGTGTGCAAAATAGTTTTAAGAGGTATAGAAATATTTGAATTCACAATTGATAAACGCAGCTGGTATTTACAGAGATATTCTTTCAGTAATTTAAAATCTGAAGGTATGTCAACCCATTTCACCCTAGCCTCTGGATATACTTGGGGACATATCAAGCCACTGCCAGAACTATGACTCAACGGTTGAGTGGCAATTACTGTTAATACTGGAATTATCACTGGTAAAGGCAATTCCAGTCCAGCCAAACTATGCTTAGTGCCAGTAAGGGAAAGTTAGTTGAATTTTCACATGCTAAAGAGAAGATAAATATATTAATAAATTAAAAAAAGAGTAAATGGAGTCCTGTTCACTTTCAAATAGAATTAGTAGTGAATACAGTACAAAACAGATTATCACAAGAAAAGCAAAGTTTAAGAATAGTGAAAGTATTAGGCGATTTTTTCCTGCATATTTTTGGCTGTAAGGATCAATTACTTGCTAAGAGTTATTTTCTTTCCTGAGATTGCCTTAAAGATAATGAGCGATTTGAAAGGATGATGGACTAATCGAAACCTAGAAAAGAATTAATTAAAAGATTTAAAGAACGATTGCAATATAAGAGGCACATTAAAAAGCTTCTTTCCCCAATCATTGAGCTCTAATCATTGAGTCTCTTTTCATAGATGAACTGTATATATAACAGCGTATGGTCACACACATATATTCTTAAAAATTACAAGTGGCAGCCTACTAGGCACATTGTTGTACATTTTTCTTTTTTCACTTCATATCACTTAGAATCATTCAATTCATAATAGAAAGTCAAGAAGTCCTATTTCAAATCACACACACCCATGCCTATCTCTTTTTATTGTTACCCTTTACTTTGCTACTTTATTTCCAAGCACTCATGGCTTTCTAACATTCTGTAATTTATTTATTTATTGTGTCTGTTGTTTGTCTTTGGCTCAAACTTGAGCCACAAGGACAGAGATTTTTGGGGTTTTTGAGACAGAAATTTTGTGTGTAATTTGCTGTGCATGCAATACTTAGAATGGTGGACCAGTTCATTGTAGGGTCTCAATAAATATTTTTGAATGAATGAGTGAATGAATCATTTGGAAGGATAATGATGGACTGATAGAAACCTACAAAAGAGGTATGCAGAAATTGAAGATCTTAGAAATCATTCCTGTAAAAAACATACTAGTGGGGTTATACCTTTACTTCATGAGCTAAAGCAGAATGCTCAAGTAACCACTTCTGATTGCCATTTTTGTGCTAAAATTGTTCAGAAAAGGCCAAATGCCTCCAGCTACCTTATCTTTTGCTATTCCCAGAGTTCTGCTTTTTTTGACTCTCTTTTTTCAACTATAACATTTTCATTTAATTACTTCTTCGCTGACTCCTTATCTCATATGTCTGTAATAGCATTTTTGTGAAAATATAATAGAGTTCATAGGCCTTTTTTTCTGAAAGTGTCTCTGCTATAAGATATTGCTTACTAAGACCCAAGAGTTGGCAGTTGTAAAGAGGCTGTGGAAGAATGACCAGGATTTGTTGTATAGAAGGAATTGGGGACTTCTCTCTTCACGTTACAGAATGGTACAGTGGCCACTGAAAGAGTTTTTGGTGCCTCAGAACTTTTTCTGGTGTAATCCCTACCGGAAAAAATGATGCAGATACTATTAATTGGGGTGAATAAAAGAATTATCAGTTAAAAAGGAAGTGGAGAAAAAGAAAATAAATGGCTTACTCTACTGGTCCCCTTTAGATAATGTACTTTAGCTGGTCTGGTGGCTACTTGGGAATGTTCTTCCTTTGTGCTTTCTTGCATTTTGTAAAGCAATGATTACATGATAGATTTTATACCTAATAAAGGCCACAAAAGAAAGAATCTTCAGAGGTAGTTATTTAGATTATTTTTTATGTCATTAAAATGTGAATTAATTAAAACCTTAAATCAGAAATATTTTAACATTGAACTTAAATTCTGGGCCATTCATAACTTTGACTATTTCTCAAGATTATTTGTCAGCCAGAGAAATATTTTAATTGAACACGAGAAGTTTAAATAGAAAAGATTGTCAAATCTTGTCAAAGCCACTGGCTAGAAATAAAAGATTCTTATTATTATGGGTAGGGGCTGATATCTGTCAGTCCTGGTGGCCCATCCAACTCTTTAAAGGGTAAAGTTTTGCTTGTACAGAGGGAAGGAAGCCAAACAAAGAAGCCCAAATTGATTCAGTCAAGTTCATGGGCTTTAATCTAGGTGTGCTCGTAGAACCCTCACTTAGGGACATTTTAGTTAATTCTAAGAAGTACAGTTTCATGATCCTGTGCCTGAAAAGAACAGAGGAAAAAGACAGGAAAACTAAAAAGCAAGTTCAAAACCTTCAAATATAATTGTGTAGGATAGGGCATGGTAAGAGTAAACCAATCTGGAAATACTGGGGAATTATTTTATAGTCATACTATTAACATAATTAATTTTTAAATTGACCAGAAAACACAAAATTGTTTCGTCTACTCCAACAATATAAAGAATGGTGTAAAAACCATTTTAATGACATACAATCCCAAATGATTGTACAGAAAAAATTTATCACACCTATGGTACATAATGCAAGGGTTTATGTCAGATCGATTACGTATAGAGTATAAATCTCTTAACACAGTAATTAAGTGAATGAGATGAGGTATATATTAACCAATGTGATGTAAGCATTCCTAATTCTATATGGAATCAGCTCCTCGTACCCTATAAATGCATTGATGTATAAAAAAAAATTTAGTTTTGAGTAGGAGCTGTGGCTCATGCCTATAAGCCTTGTGGTTTGGGAGGCCAGGGTGGGAGGATTGCTTGAGGCCAGGAGTTTGAAAACAGGCTGAGCAACCTAGTGAGATTCTGTCTTTACCAAAAAAATAGAAAAATTATCTAGATGTGGTGGCACGTGCCTATAGTCTTAGGTATTGGGGAGCTTGAGACAGGAGGATCACTTGGGCCCAGGAGTTTGAGGCTACACTGAGTACGATGATGCCATTGCTTTCAAGCCCAGGCAACAGATAGAGACCTGTCTCAAAAAAAAATAAAAATAAAAATAAATAAATTAAAGTCAGTTTTGATACTGCTTTTTTTGTCTACCTTCCTTCTCCCTTACATACCATTTATGTGCTCACACATCTGCCTTTTCATTATTAACAACAAACCACACTTTAATTTCAAATCTTGTTTCCTGACCATTACCTCTTGTCCATCCAGCTCACTCACCCTGCTCCTCCCCCATCAAGCCCTCCAACCCCCATCCTTGTCACTTATTTATCATTCTTCCCTCGCTCTTTCTTCCCCATCGTTCACTTCCGTCTTACCAGCTGTGCTTTCATGTACTACTGTGACCATTTTCTTGGAAATGCTTCTTGATTTTTGTGGCCATTTCTTTGCCTGGCAAAAGAAAAGCCTAGTTATTTGCAAATAACTACACACTTTGCATCTTCTCTCAAGCAGCTACATGCTACTGGAGAAAATCAAACAAATGTGCTAGCTGTAGTTGTTTCAAAACCATGATCCCAACTGTCAGGGACTTATGCCAAGGGCCATCCTGCTCCACCTGTGGAGCATATTCATTTGCTAATGCTGAAATGACTTCTTAAACCTCTAGTTCCCCTCCCCACTCACTCGAGGTCATGATCTCACCATAAGTTCATTTTCCCACCTCCAGTTCTCCTAGCTCACCATCTTCATGCCCACACACTGCCAGGTCTCTTGGACCTTGTCTAAGGTTATTCCCTCTAGAAATGCCCTGATCCCACCCCATACCATCATAAAAACATACATTCTCTAATTTTCCTCCTTTTCCCAGTTATTATCCCTTTCCACTGGGTCTTATCCAACAGCAGGTGAGCATGACTTGACGCAGCAACCTCGAATATCTGTTTCTATTGCAGTGTTTGCACGTTGCCGTTGTTGCTTGGGCAGCTCTTTGCTCAGATGTCAGGGACAACTTCTTTATTCTGGTCTCAACTTCTCTTCTGGTAACCTTTATTGGTCCTTGTAGTTCAAATTAGCTCTCCCAGTCACCACTTTTCTAGTAGGTCCTTTATGTAGTATTACTCAATTTGATTTTCTTCATGATACATATGATCTGGAAGTATTTTAATGTAAATGTGTTTATGTACTTTTTCCACACTGGAATACAAGTTTCTTATTGTTATGGTTCTCCTGTGGGTTAGGTGAGAGCCTATTTTAGTAGAGAATTGGGAACACCCTTAGGCAGTGCTGGCTGAGAGGACATCTGTCTTCATCCTGTTTTTGCATTCTTCTCTGGCCCACACCCTCTCTGCCGGCCTGGGCACCTCTCATTTCAGAGATGATTGCTGGGAATTCCTAGTTTGTGCCTGTAATTTCTCAAAGTTAAGTCCCTAAAATACTTTAGCTTTCTGTCTCAGTTACACAGACGGCACCAATTCTATTTTTGTTCTGTAGCTACATATATTCCCTTTGTTTTTCATACAGATCTTCAAATGCCAGTTTTTTTAAAAAAATAGAATTATCAAATAATACTGTCTGCAAATTAAACATGGTTTATGTTTTGTGTTGCTTTGAATCACCTTTTACTAAAAGTTCCTGTAGCTAGCATGTGTGGGGTTTTAGGAATATTTGGTGTAGTAGGCTGAATTGTGTCCTTCAGAAGGAAGTATCTCAGTCCCAAGCCCTGGCATCTGTGAACGTTTATTTGGAAATAGGGTCTTCACAGATGTAACTAGATAAGGTCTTCAGACAAATCATTCTGGTGTTAGAGTGGCACTAAATTGGTGACTGGTGTCCTTTTTAGAGAAAAGAGAGGGGTATTTTAGATACACATGAAGACAGAGCCAAGGACTAGAGTTATGCAGCTCCAAGACAAAAAATGCCCAGGGTTTTGGGCGGCCCCAGGAGGATGGGAGAGAGGCATGGAACAGATTTTCCCTCAGAACTTCTAGGAAACCAACCCTGCTGGCATCTTAATTTTGAACTTCTTTCCTGTAAAACTATGAGAGAATACATTTTTGTTGTTATAAGCCACCGTGTTGTGGTAATTTGTTACACTAGTTCTAGGAAATGAATGCCCTTGGTTTTAGGAGGGAAAATAATAAGTTCTCGCTATGAAGTTCTGCTATTACTGACCATTGCTTTGTTCACCATAGTTTCCAATTTCATCTATCATCAAATGTCCACATTGGCTGTTTTAAGAGATATTTCTCCAACTCATAAAACAACCCAACACCAACAACAATCAACAACCAACTAAATAAAGATAAATCTGTATTCTGTGGTTTTGCTTTTGAAGTATTTCAAATGTGCTTTTATACAATTTCCATTGTTATATATTTTATTAAGATTTTAATAAACAACGACCAACTTAGAATTCTGATATAACTAAAATCTTTCATTTTGTAGAAGCTTGGGTCTTCTAGCAACATGACCTTAGATTTTTAATATTGCCATTTGTACATTTTGGGTTTTCAGAGTGCAGAGAGCAAATCACGTCGCTCTGGGATACCTGAGGGGGCTCCACTATGTGCCTCCTTCCTGGGGGTTCTTCTGGGAGTCAGCTTAGTGGTGAAACAAGATTTTTGGATGTAACTTCTCAGACTGTATCAAAGATTCTTGATATTCATGGACCTTAATCCTCCTCTTGCCAGCTGTAGCTGTGCTTTTATGTTTGTGTTGTCTGAATGCTCAATGAAGTCTTGATAGTCCTAAAAAGTAAAAGCTGGGGCGGTGCCTGTGGCTCAAAGGAGTAGGGTGCTGGCCACATGTGTTGGAGGTAGCGGTTTCAAACCCAGCCCCAGCCAACAACTGCAAAAAAAAAAAAAAAAAAAGTTGGTGTTCATTTAGTTAGTAATCACAGTTGGTGAACATTAATTGTAGTTGTATTTTTTATAAAAGGTACAATTTAGTGTTCTCAATCTGGAGATGGGGTGGGGGGGAGATCTTTATTAAACACAAACTGAAACTGAGATTGGGGTGGAGAACCTGCTGCCGTCTGATTTCAAGATTGTTCCTTTTTAAGTACCAAAGCAGGCATGGAAAGCTTCCTCTTTCTCTGCTGCACCCCTTTTAATAAAAGGATTTGTTCTGTAAAATTTGGATTTTGTTAAAAGGCCACATTTCAGGACCTAGAAGGCCGCAGGTTCCAGAGTACTACATTGTTTTGTTATGTACCCGTGACTCTGACACAGTGGAAATTACTGCTTTTGTCCCCTCACATGTTATAGTTATTAGTTATCTAAAAATTTTGTCCATGCTTATTACCCCATTGAAATGGTAGCAATTAGTGCTACAGTGTTGTTATTTAGCATGCTAACAAAGAATGTGCATATTACTATTTCACAAACATTTCTTCCAATATTTTGATAGCTGTATTTAAATTGCTTCTCTATTATACTTCAATATCTTTTAATTTTGTAAACCTATCTCATCTTATACACTTCTAAATATTTACTATGAGGAGTCCATAGACTGAAGTGGAAGAGGTGCATGGCACAGAAAACCTTGGCAAGTTCTGTGTTAGCTCTTGGACAACTGAGACTTGAGGCCAGTAAGTCACTTGTTCCTTCAGAAAGCAGATTTAGCGCATTTTCTGTCAAGGGCTTAGATTAATGACAATAAGTGACATTTCAATTTTCCAAAACGATGCAAGATTTTTCAAAAAGTACCTTTTATTTACATTATGAGTAACACCTCTTTTGCTATCATATTGAGCAGAACTTTTTAAGTTTTCTGCCAAAGAGTGCAGTAGGTTGTAACCATCAATCACTGGCATCTCTCAGTTTTGATTTTGGATGTGTGAAAATCTTTACTCTGCCTTGCTCCTATATTGACCTACCTTATCTTATTTGCCACTGGAAAGGAAAGAAGCAAGCTACTCTCAGAGCTTTAGTGCCAGAAGGCACAAAGTCATTTTATAAGAAAACGGTGACAGTAGAGAAAGGAAGATCATGTAGAAAGGAGTATCGTGGAGTTTCCTTTATTTCTCTTCCTTTATATCACTGTGTTTTTCATAATGGCAAATCATTCTGCTGATGGTGTGGCTGAGTACGTGGGTGTGGCCAAATAAACTTCAATATGTCATGTAATTGCAGGCCTCTTCTCTGACGTTCAAGGCAAGCAGAGTTTATTGTTATTGTTGTCTCTCCTTAGGGCTACTGGCTGTACAATGCTCTTTCTTTTCTAAATTAATTTTTTAAAATCAGCAGTAACAAAAATATGTATACATTTACCCATGAATATTAGAGTAGTAGAATCATTTATTCATTCAACAGTGTTTAAGTGCTGACTATGTGCTTAGGCCTGTGCTGTGGACTCTGATTTTATATGGTAACATCATCATTCCTCTCAGCAAACCCCTTTTGCAGCTTTACAGGTAAGAAGAAAGATACCATACTTTATTTCTCTCTCCTTCTTTTTTTTTTTGTTTTTTGAGACAGAGTCTCACTTTATCACCCTCAGTAGAGTGCCGTGATGTTGCAGCTCACAGCAACCTCCAACTCCTGGGCTTATGCAATTCTCTTGCCTCAGCCTCCCAATTAGCTAGGACTACAGGCACCCGCCACAACGCCCGGCTATTTTTTTTTGTTGCAGTTTGGCCAGGACCGGGTTCGAACCCTCCACCCTTGGTATATGGGGCTGGCACCCTACCCACTGAGCTACAGGCACCCTTGATACTGTGCTTTCTTAACTGTCTTCCTCTCCAGATCAGATTTTCCTCCTTGGGATCACTCATGCTGTTTGTCTCCAGGATCTTGTTTCTACCAGTTTCATTCTCTTTCACGCATTTTCAATCCCTGGTTCACTGGTCCTTCCACCCCAGCCCTCACTGCCACACTCAGGTCTTGTAATTGCCCCTCGTCTCTGCTTCTTTTCTCCAAACTCACTTCAAAGAATTCTCCTCGCTTGGTCTTAACCATCTACTACAGAGACTCAGTAATCTGATATTCCTTCCCTCCAAGCTGCTGAAAATGCTCACTTTTTAAATTGTGAATTTTGGTGCCTATTCTCAAATTATTATCATTAATTTTTGCAGTTTTTGGCCGGGGCTGGGTTTGAACCCGTCACCTCCGGCATATGGGGCCAGTGCCCTACTCCTTTGAGTCACAGGCGCCACCCCTCAAATTCTTAATCTCTTGACTTCTCGAGGTGTTTAAACTGTCAACTGTCCCTCTTGGTTTTATCATCATGCCCCCACCCCCACCTTTTCTTCAGTGTGGACCCTCCCCAAGGCCTTGATCTTATTTTTTTCTTCCTCTCTCCACAAAGCCCCGGTGAGCTCCAGTCAACTGTCAGCCTGGCAAATAGCCCTTGTGTCTCTACTTGAGTCTCGTCTCTCTGACTTACCTCCTGGGCTGACAGACATTTACACCAATGCACCATTTCCAGGCAGGTTCCTTGTGAATGCACAGTTGCTAACTCCTTAAATCAGGCCGCCTCCTGACTCCAGATTTTAGCTACCGGTCTTATGCTTCTCATCACCCAGGCCGCAGACTTAGGACAGTGATCTTTGGCTTCTCCTTTCCCCTACTCTCCCACTTAGCCAGTTGGTTGCTAAGTGTCCATCAGTCTACCTTCTCAGCCATCGTCCATTCTGTCTTTACTTTGTATTTGTACAGGCTTTTCTTTGTTAAGACTCTTTCTCAATTCTACTCTAGCTCTCTTATCTATTCACACCCTGTCCCTTCCTTCTACTCCCGAACCCGAGATATTCTGCAAACTACCACTTGGTTTTTCTTTCCAAAACACTGTTAAGATTAGTCTTGGAAAAAAAAATTATTCCACTAAACCCATTGTTCCTGTGCCAAGCATAGACATACATCTGTAAAACCCACAAAACTACTGCGTCCCCCACAGTAGAGCTGAACGGGAATGTTGAGAGGTTGCAGCTATAGATAACTGATGAAGAAAATAACCTTCTCTCCCTTTCACCCTTTCTTCCTTTTTTGTTTTTTCCTTTTGGCTATTGTATCCTAGAGAATGGGTTAATATTGACTGGTGTTATACACATTCTGAAATATCAGCATTTAAGACCCTTTTTTTAACTAACAAAACTAACTTAAGCTAGATGAATGGGAATAGATACAGAGCTAAGATGCAGCCAGGTCTCAAAGGACTAGAACAGGGACAGCAGAGCCATTAGCTACTCTCTTTGTGTCTGATCCTTGATTTTCTTGGGCTTCTGCTTAATTAAACTTTTCTCTGCAAACTCTATCTCTAGCATATGTTCTTAGGGTGGAATGGGGCCAGTTATACTCCTAAATTCACAAACTGGCACATGGGGAGACAAACACCGTGTCTTGGTGTCAATTCCCAAAGTCCTCCTTTAGAAAGTCTGATTTCCTCTTGCGGTTAGTGTATTCTTTTGGTCCAGTAGGACCTGAGTGGAGGTGTTATCTGGTTCAACATGGCTGCTCCTGGCTGGGCACAGGGATGAGGGGTAGGTGATTCTCAGAGAAAGGAGAGGAGGTTAATGGTGTATAGAGGAGTTCCCAAAATGGGTTTCATCAGAACTGGGACTGCAAGGTGAGACAGTTTAGAAGAGCTGGCTTGCCCTCTTACTAGCCACATGGCTTGGGGCAAGTCACTACTCGTGACTAATACTTCACAGGCTTACTGAGGGAACCACATGAGATGTTATCATTAAAGCACACTATGTAAATAACAAAGGACTATGCAATAGATGCTTATTGTTGACAGACTTGGTTAGTATGGCAGGATACCTCTAAGGACCTAGAAATGAGGGAGTTAAGAATTTTCTCTTTACAGATAAATTGTAAAATTAGTCTTTGTGAAGGGCAGGAATTCTCCTAGGCCGCAAGATGAACTCTAATATTTTTGAGTATATTCACTTATGTAATGAGTGAGCATATCAGCCAGTAAGGCGCTGAGTCAGATTGAAATCTCGATTGATTGATGACAGATTCAAACAATTCCAATTCCAATGCTGTTTCTTCCAAGAACTCTGTGATTATTTAATCAAAAATAGCTTCTGCTTCTGAGCCTCTATATAATTTGTTAAACTCCTTGTCCAGCTATCATATTGGAAAATGTCATTAGCAGGCTTGGATTGACAGAAAAAACAAGACATAGATAACCTTTGAGTAAATTAAACACATTTTATTTATATAAGAATGCAATAGAAAGTAGTTTGGATAAATGGTATCAAGGACAGCATAGACACAAGCTTCCACGTAGCCAGAGGTAACACAATTGTGAGGGGAGATTGACAGTCCTTCCGGAAGTGCGGCCTGTCCTCTTCCCTGCCCAGTGTTTGTGCACGAGGCTGGAGAAGTCCTGTATGTTGTCTAGTCTGGATATGTGCTGGATACTCCTTCACTTGGTCTAGCTATATCTCACCAATCTCAGAATTATCTAATGAAAAAATACAATTGTGCAGTATATTCAGTCCTCATCCATTATTCTCCTACTTTTGAGCCCAGTTCAGCAGATCCATTCACATCCTTGAACTCAGGGCTGTAGAAGCAGAGCAGGCTTCAGTTTCCCAGAATCCTTTGGCATCATGCAAAGAAACCCTTAAATTATCTCAATAATTCAACCCTAGAATTCTTAGAACATTAAAAAAAACAAAAATAGAACCGGGCGGCGCCTGTGGCTCAAAGGAGTAGGGCACTGACCCCGTATGCTGGAGGTGGTGGGTTTAAAGCCAGCCGCGGCCAAAAACTGCAAAAAAAAAAAACAAACAAAAAAAAAACATAGAACCTTGCAGTATTCATTGGTATGTTATTCCCTCCTAGAATATAAATTTAATGAAAGAAGGGATTGTGTTTTATTTATTTTTCTGTCCTCCATGGACCTAGCACAGTCTTGTGTATACGTGTAGCAAAAAAATTTATTAACACACAAATCTTCATAATTATCATCCAAAACATGTGTATCTACTTAACTCCTTCTGTGTTCCCTATTTTCTGAAAACTATTTGTTCTTTAGAAAACTCTGATCATTTATCATCTTCTCTGACATTCTCCAAGAGGTCTGTCATCACCCGTCTCCTTGCCCATGTCCTTGATAGCACTTTGGACATCGGCTACAAGCACTGTTGTCATCATGGTATAATAATATA
Organism: Nycticebus coucang; assembly: GCF_027406575.1. Taxonomy (NCBI): domain Eukaryota; kingdom Metazoa; phylum Chordata; class Mammalia; order Primates; family Lorisidae; genus Nycticebus; species Nycticebus coucang. The sequence goes on along the minus strand of NC_069790.1, from coordinate 63,200,309 downwards.
TTCTTCAGTAGGCTGGGAATTTTTCTAGAGCTTACACCATGATTTTTCACTTGTTTCTTTCAAGTGGCAAGAAGCAGGGAATGGCATAGAGTTTATTCATCATAATTGCTTATTTAAGAACTGAATAATCCCATTTCCCCATGTATGCTTTAGTGTTATAATGGAGCCCATAGGTGGATGTGGTTAGCACATTTTCACATAGAAAAGTAACATAACAGACTGGGTAAAATATGGGGAACCCATAGGTAGATGTGGTTATCACATCCCTTCACATAGAAAAGCAGCATAACAGGCTAGGTAAAAATATGGGCTCCAGACTACATTGCTTGGGTTGAATTCAGGATCTATCTGTGTAAGTTTGGTACCCTGCTATGTGCCTCAGTTTCTTTGTCTGTAAAATGGAACATTACTAGTGCCTATCTCATAGGGTTGTATTAAATGAGATGATATTTGTAAGGCACTTAAAACAGTGCCTGGCTCTGAGTAGGTTCGTAGTGAGCATTGGCTATTATTATTAGAAAGGTTTTTAGTACATGACTACCAAATTTAGTAAATTAAGGGAAAAGGCAAGAAGGAAATCAGATTTTTTAATCCCATTTTAACAATGTTTTTCCTTATTTTTTCTTCCCGTTAATTCCTCACATTTTCCTTTTTCCTTCTTCTTTTTACTTTTCTCTCCCCATTCTTTTTCTTCTTCTTGAGTTGAGCAGTAAGATGTGTTTGTGATAATCAGATAATCAGAGTTGAAAAGCAAAATAGTTCTTGGAAATTACTAGATTAAACAGAGTAGGCTGTAATAATAATAATTTGATATATATACTTCAAAGCATACACCTATCAATCTCCTTCATCTTTTGAACATTAGTTAATTCCAAAATCTCTTTTGGCAAGGTTTTTGAAGAAACATCTTGTTTATTGTAATTTGATAATTGGTAGTTGTGTGAAATATGATCTAGCCAGAACCGTTTGCACTGCTTTGTCTTGGAAATGCTAGGTATATTTGACTGTCTCTCTCAACTCCCTATAGTACAGTGGCTGTGTCCTACAGAACAGAGCTGCAGAATTATTGATTGACAACTTTTATTTGCTATTTTTTTTTTTTTTGGTGTAGAAATTCATTTTGGTACTAGAAATGGTACAGAATCTGCCACAGTATTATAAAATCTGCTTTACTTAATGCCCTTAGCTTAATCAGATTCTTTATAAAAGCAGGTATTTGCACAGTCAGCCTCACATTTTAAGTGTGTCTCCTCATCCTTAGGTAATACTGTGTTTTCTATGTTAGAGAAATCAAGAGGGGTGTGATAGGGTAGGAGGGTGCTCGTCATACTAATATTTTTGAGGTAGATTTTAAGTCTAGAATTAAGACAGATGTTAAATGCATTTTTCAAGCACTGTGAAAAAAGCTTAAAAGATTTTGAAAAATAAAGCTTACATGAAGTACTTCTTTCTTGGAATATTGGTTTGGGTGGTAAGATGAGCATGAGAGAGAAATGCATATACCGTGGTAATTGGGGACTACAACACAGCTATACAGAAATGACTGGAAATAGATTCTGATGACACATTAACCACAAAGGTGAACCCTGAATGGCTCGTGATGCCATCAAAATTCAAAAGCAAGATAGCATATTTACTGACAGTGTTCTTTTACTAAAGATGCTGAATGGATACCTCATAAGACCAGTGAGAAACACATGTTAAATGAACTGCTTTCCTGATTTTCTTCAAGGCCTTGCTTAAAAACGATGCTTCATTTAATGGAGGCATCCAAATAAAATGTTCTTGTTTTCTTTAGTTTTCAAGGTGTAGCCAAGCAGAAGTTGTTGAGCAAGTCTTCCATTTTCATATTTTCTGAAACAGCGTGTTTGCATAGTTCTTTGAAGATGTTTTTATTACTTTTGACAACTCAATTTGAGTAAGTCAGTAGGTTTCTGCCACAAAGTTTTTTAATATGTCAACTTTGGAATTAATAAAAATATTGATCTGTTTATGGATATAGGTTTATTATTTAGAACTTTACCCGTGGTTAGGATGCTGGATACTTTTATTCAAATAAATGATTTGTTCAAGTAAATGTTTCTTCTGGTTATTCCCAAAACCACAAAAATTAGGAAGTGGTGAGGGATGACAGATTCAAAGATTTAAATATCTATATTTTACTTGACTAACATACTACATATTGACTTGTATTTTTTTCCTTTTTGGTTCAGATGAGGGGGTAAGGAAGGAAAAAGGTCTAAATTCAAAAGAACTTCTGTTTAATAGTTTATTTTTAAATTGTGGTAAATACAAATAACATAAAATTTGCCATCTTAATCATTTTTAAGTGTACAAATGAGTGACCTTAAGAACATTCACATCATTGTATGGCCATCACCACCATCTCTCTCTCTCGAGAACTCATATTTAATACTTTTTTGTCAGGTAAAATTCTCCCTAAGGAATATGAGAAGTGAGAATCATGAGTGAAGGTAGAATTTAGTGATATATCGTGATATAAGTAGAAAGAGGTGAAAAGGCAAGTGGATTGTGTTTTAAGTAATTTTGTCATATAAGGACCATTTGTCTAAAGCTATACTTAATCTGACCTGGTATCTGATATCCCTACAGAATTTCTGTTCCTAATACCTTGTTAGATGTTTACTAGTTAAGGATTAAATTAGATGCTGTGCTGTGCGCTGCTTTGGCCACAAATGAATAAAAAGGCAGAGGTCATTATTTTAGTCCTGGGGCTCGCAGCTCCCAGAGGTTTAATGAACTCTTCTTGCCGTAACCTTGTGCTTCTTATGTCCACAACAGGCAGAAGAACTTTAGGTCATGCAGAGGGCTTTATTTTCCCAGACAGGAGCATTCACTCGCTATGTCTTGCGTGTTCAGAGAAGTGCTAAAAAGAGTAGGTAGCTGACAGCAAGACCAGGAATCAGCGTAGTCTGATAAAGTTGGGAATCTGTGAGAGGGTCTAGAACATTTGCTGTTTCCCTTCCTACTGAGGGAGAGATTGACCCTGGCTCAACTGGGCACAACTGGGCAGAAGAGTGGCCAGAAATGGGAAGAGCAGATATTTTCCCCATGTGATTTTCTTATTATAAGAAAGGGTTATATAGTAAATATTTTTCAAACTGTAGTTCATGATGGTGAAATTAACAGTGAATCACTATAAACATTTTAATAAACTAAAATAGAAGAGAGCAGGAAATACTGCGATGAAACTTTCTTAGCTGTGTGTGTGTTTAGTTTGTGTATGTGTGGGTATATGGGTTGTATAAATGGATGTCTGTGGGTGTCTTTGTGCCATGGAACATTTAGTTTTTGTATTTTTACCAAGATGCAGTAAGAAGTAAGTTTGAATCCAGCGAGGTCAGAATCAGTTGCTTCTAATTTTTGTGGAGTCTAATTTTGTCAAGGTATTATTTAACATCCGGGTGTAATTAAAGCCTATCGGTAAAGTTTTTTTAGTTGATTTCTGTTTTAAAATAATTCTAGCTGACTGAAGTTAATAGAGTGCTCTTAAGTTATATTAGTCAGTATGTGGGAATGGTAATTCATTACTAAAAATAGCTAGTATTCACCATATTGTCCAGTATTGTTCTAAGAGTATCATATATATTCATCCTTACTACAATTCCTTGGGATAGGAAGCAGTATCATCCTCATTTTATGGATGAAAAATGGAGGCTCCAAGAGGTGAAGTAAATTGTTTAAATTCGCATAGCTGGTATATGCCAGCCGGGTTCCAACCCAGGCATCTGACTTCAGAGTTTGTGACCTTAACCACTACACATACTACCACTCATTATATTAAACACAAGTGTATTATAAACACAAAAAGATCACATTTTAGTGTCATGTTATGGACATTCACATTTGATAACGCCTGGTTAAAGTAATTGAAATAACGTTATTGCTACTTTTTTCTGTAATTCCATTTCAAAAACTATTTACCATGTTCTTTAACCATTAGTGTGGTTGAAAAATGCCGTGTGACACTGTCTAAAACTAGGCTAGCTTGTTCCCCTAGGTATGAAAAGAAACAATACCATGGACCTTAAATAGTGTTTTCTGAACAAGTTGACTTAGAGTACAAATTCTGTTAGCTGTTTCCTACTGATAGGTAGCTGCTTGTTGGGGCCCAGAGAGTGACTATCCTAGTCTTTTAACCAGGAAACAGGGAAGAGAGATTTATTGCTTCTTTTCAGGCAGTTTACTATGTCATGACTTAAAAAAAAAAAATAGAGTTAAGAGTTGAAATAATTGAAGCTGTTTGCTTCAACTAGCTGAATCATTTTGAAAGGTAAAAATGTGTTATTTATATCATTCATGACAAGGCCTCATTGCTATCCTCAGGACTTTTATTATTTCTGGTTTCTCCAGAAAAGTTCCAGTTGCCAATGTTTGCATCAGTGTGCATGGGGTCCATTCTTGAACCTCCTTCTATGTGGTGGTCTGCAATTGTTGATGTGTTAATCTGGAGCAATGTGTCTCCAGTGACTGATGGAGACTTGTATATAAATACCCCAGTTTCCTCATTCCCAGGGTTATATGGATTACTGTTGAAGCATAGAATAATTGCTTACCTGCCAGATTAAGTTCCAGTTACCCACTGTGGCAGGTGGCAGTAAATTGCAAACCACAAATTCTCCTCTTCCCTATTACGTGATATTGCAGATGCCCCATCAAAAAGTAGAGTCTATTTCCCCAACCTAGAATCCAAGTAGATTTGCTTTGTCTTTTGGGAGATTAGCAAGCATGACCCAATCAGTGTCTTAAAAAGTACTTGCATGTTGGGACTTGTTTTCTTTCTCCACGGTTTTCGACTAAGGAGTCTAGCTATAGTGGTTTAGTGATAGAGATTAGCCGTTCCAGCTAAATCTCCCTAGCCCAACCATTAGACATGTGTCTGACAGTTAAACACTGACTAGAATAGAGTGGCCAACTGTGTGTAAAGAACAGTTGTGCTGGCCCAGGCAAAAACCACCTAGACAATTCACAGAAGTGTGAGAGATACGTTTAATTTTAAGGTTAGTAAGTGTTGGAGCAGTTCGTTATGTGGCAAAAACTAACCAAAGCAAGATTCGCCTAACATCTTACTTTCCATTGGCTGTCCCAAATCTATTTCCCACAAGGTCTGTTAATTAAATTCATGAACTTGCCACTGTGAGCTAATGTTGGCAGCACTATATACACAACTTGGTAAGGGTTCATAACCTTGGTATACCAGCACCTCACAGCTGTGTTTGTGTTGACATGCAGTGGTATCTTGCTGAGTGTTTGCTATTGTTATTGTGTGTTTTTGTGTGCCGTCTGGAGAATGTTGGCAGTTGAATTAGAGTAACAAACAAACATTTGTAAATTTCTCGTTAAAGTTGGCAAGGGTGTAAGGGAAATCAGGGACATGTTAGTCTAAGTTTATGGGGATAATGCCATGAAGAAAAAGGCAGTGCACAAATGGATTAAATGTTTTTTTTTTTTTGTGGGAAGAGAAAGTGTCACTGAGGAAGAGAGGGCAGGATGGCCAATAACAAGCAGAGTGGAGGAAAACATTGCAGAATCCATCAGATTGTCTGTCAAGATTATCAGCTGACTATGAGAAGAATAGCAGACCAAGCAAACATGGTTAGAAAAACAGGAAAATCTTAACTGAAAAAAAATTTTTTTTGCAGTTTTTGGCCAGGGCTGGGTTTGAACCCACCACCTCCAGCATATGGGGCCAGTGCCCTACTCCTTTGAGCCACAGGTGCCTCCCTTAACTGAAAATTTTGGCATGTGAAAGGTACGATTCTTGCCTCATGACAATGCACCAGCTCACACGGCAGTGTGTATAAGGAAGCTTTTAGCTAATAAACAAATAACTGTGTCAGACCACCTTCCTCCTCACCTGATCTTGCCTGCAATAACTTTTTTCTTTATCGAAAGATAAAGGAGGGTGGCGCCTGTGGCTCAGTGAGCAGGGCACCGGCCCCTATGCCGAGGGTGGCGGGTTCAAACCCAGCCCCGGCCAAACTGCAACAAAAAAATAGCTGGGCGTTATGGTGGGTGCCTATAGTCCCAGCTACTCGGGAGGCTGAGGCAGGAGAATCGCCTAAGCCCTGGAGTTGGAGGTTGCTTGAGCTGTGTGATGCCACGGCACTCTACCGAGGGCAATAAAGTGAAACTCTGTCTCTACAAAAAAAAAAGAAAGATAAAGGAAATATTGAATGGAAGACATTTTGATGATGTTCAGGACATCATGGGTAATACAATGATAGCTCTTTTGGCCATTCCAGAAAAAGAGTTTCAGAATTACTTTGAAGGGTGGAGAGGTACTGGTGTCAGTGCAGAGCTTCTCAAGGGGAGTACTTTGAAGGTGACCATAGTGATATGAAGTTTGTAGCACTTTTTCTTAGGATGAGTTCATGAACTTAATCCTCAGATCTGTACTCTGCTACTAGAGTTTCCTGAACCTCCCAAATAAATGTTCACTTAAATCTTTGCCTCAGCATCTACTTATTGGGGAACAAAAACTGAAACATGCTTTACTTATTTTTTATACACACCGAGGTCTTCTTCATTGGGAAGTCTCTATGGGGATTCTGCATTGCTAAGAGGCATGGAATAAGATATGGAGCAAAATCAGACTGCCCATTTGCACAGCTGCCCAACTTTGACAAGTTGACAGATACAATGTTCTCCCCTAGACTGACACAACTCTCTGGTTCCCACAACCAGAGTGTATTGTGTGGTCTTTGTTCTTTCCTAGCATGAGTGAAAATCCTTTATAAACCATTAGGTCCAGGAAAATTTGTTTTCCTAGGCTTGAGTGAAAGTGCAGACTTGATTATATTTCTCTTTGCAATGAATAAGGATGAGATGACTGTCTTCATGAAACTTTACTGTGATTCCTGTTGTCTTTAATCGTGAGTGTGATTTGAATGAAAAAGAGAAGTCTATAAGCTTAGCAGTGGTTTTATGAATCAAAAAGCTCAATTTCCTTTAGACTTTTCCTAGGTAGCAAAAAAATAGAAAAGTGAGGCCCTATTGTAACCAGATTACCATAGAACAGAACAGTTGCCAGGTAAAATGCAAAGAAATATTAATTGTTTTTGATATCATGGCAGTAAGGTGAGAGAGAGAGACTGTGTGTGTGTGTATTGAGGAGCAGGCAAGCTTAGAGAGAAATAAAAGAAAGATATGTTTGTAGGATACATGTATTCACAAACTTGAGGATATAATTATTTTATAAATCCTTTAATCCAAATAAAATTTTAAATGTGGTCATATGGATCAAAATTGTCCAAACTATTCTTTTCACAAACTATTTGATTGTACGATCCCAATCATGCTTCTCAAACCTATTCTGTCTCTGCCACCTCACGAAGAGCACTACTTCCTAGAAGTACATTCTTCTCTTCTTGATTATTTATTCCATCAGCATCTTTCTCTAGGGAACTTTTGCATTTACTTGACGTATGACTTTGGGACTATTAATATTGCTTTGACTTTTCACTGTAGCCCCTGACACTACTTCATTGTAAGAGTAGCTGTTATTTATTATCATTTCAAGGTGGCAAGATAGGACTATATCTACAAGATGTATCACACACACACAAAAATACTCTCTGTCATTGAAACAAATAGCTGCTTTGCTTTTTAATCTTCCACTGCAGACAAAGTTCGTTTTCTTTATAGTTTCAAAATATGTATCATTTTTATTAAAAGGTAATATGCATTCATTATAGCCGATTTTGGAGTAAAGGTATAAAGGCAATGAAATAAAAATTATGAATAACTCAAATACTTAAGGGCAACCTAATAACATTTTGTGTATCTTCTCTCAAACTTTTTTTGTTGGAGTAAAAATGCACATTTATTTTAAACTATTATTTTATACCACATTTTAAAAAACAGAATACATTTTAAACTTAAAACTCTGCCATAATTAGTTTTCAAAACATCTAAGTATTTTAAAATCATGTAATGGCTTCATTGTGCCTCCCTGCATGGATGTTCATGGCTTGTTTTTCTCAGCCTCTCATGACGGACATTGAAGCCATTTCTAAATTTTCATGACTATGATCATAATACTAACACACTTGTAACTAAGTCTTTCTGCACATTTATGATTATTGTTTTGGTCTAAATTCCCAGAAATAAAGTTTCATGTAAAAAAAAGAAGTACATTTTTGAGGCTTTTGATGTATTTTTCTCACGAAGAGATCATACCTAGATTTACCCTCTGAAGTGTATATTTTTATATTTTTGTAGCCCTGAGTAATATGAGTTTTTATGTTCAGTTGTCAACTGGTATGATACCTGATTACTAAGTAAAATAATGATTTATCTACTACCTAACTTTCTGAGGAAATACATTAATAAAGCGTATAATCTATTTATGTTCACATACTGTACTTTAGAAAAGAAATCCTGTATTTATAGGATTGAGTCCATCTTTCAAGAACACTTCTCCATTGAAGCCACTTATAATCTTAGCTGTTACTCTGCCCATATCAATGGATTTGGTAAGAACAATAGGAAAGGTTCCTGCCCATATGTGGCGTGAATGCCTGAGAGCATGTTGTACCCAGCCATATTTGTTTAAAGATCGTATTTCAGTGCAATTTACTGTCGTGTAAGTCAGAAGGACAGCCACACTCCTGTTTCAGCTGATTTCTTTTGAAAACAAATGGGCTTTTAAAGAACTTTAGAAGACTCTCAAACAAAATTCATTTTGTGAGACATAACATTTAAGACCTAAGAGCTTTTGCAGGTGAAGTGAGACTATGGAATATGACAAAGGTGAAGATATACTTTTTTTGTTTTATCAGATATCAAAGCTAGAAGAGAATGTGCTGTGTGTGTAGGTGGAGTTATTGGAAAAAGCCATTTAACAAAGGAAAGGACCTGTAGGAGAAAACTTGTTTTTGCAAGAGCCAGTGTTTCAGCAGAACCAGGCAGTCTGATCACTTCTTTGCCTCCTTCCCCAATCCTGTCTCCCCCTCCTGCCTAGGACTACCCTTGTCAGTACTAATTGCTGCTGCATTCTGGTTGCAGCCGTTAAAAACACCTGGCTCTCTACTCACAGACACTCTCTCTTTCCTAAAGGCTCAAGGTGCTACCTGGTCCCATCTCAGGTACAGGCTAAAATGGCATCAGGAGGGAGGGCTACACCCTGTGTGGGCCTCAGCCTGCCAGGAATCTTCTCCAGGGAGGGATATGCCTGCTGTTATTGTACAACCCGAGAGGTAAAATCATCCACAATTCTCAACACACAGTGTTGAAACTCTGCCTCCGGGTGGAAATGTCTCAGTGCTTAGATTTTAATCATTTGTTTGTTCATCCCTTTAATAAATATCACTTGAGAACTTTCTCTGTGCCAGTCACTCTAAATGGTGTAATCTCCACAATGAACAAAAATACACAAAAGTGGGGATTACAATCTAGTAGGATGACAGATAATTAACAAATCTGCAACAGTTAGGTCTAACGCGTACTGTTAGGTAGTGACAAGTGCCATGAAGAACAATTAAGTGGAATATGAGGACAGAGAGAGAGAGGGCAGGGCTAGTTTTCTAGATGGGAGGTTGGGGACAGTGATTCTGAGGAGATGGCCTTTGAGCAGAGACCTGAAAGAAGAGAGGAAAAAGCCACTTAGATAGGTCATACTGACACCTTGACTGGGAAATGACAAGTGCAAAGGCCCTGAGGTAGAGTGTGATTGAGAAAAAGGCCGGTGTGTATGGATGGAATCCGTGAAGAAGAGAGTGGAAGGAGATGAGTCCAGAGACTGCCAAGAGTCAGCTAAGGGAGGTAATGTAGGGTTCATCCAGCGTAAAGAGTGGATTTTATTTAAAGTATGATGGGAAGCAATTGGAAGCTTTTTTTTTTGTTTGTTTGTAGAGACGTAGAGACAGAGTCTCACTTTATGGCTCTCGGTAGAGTGCCATGGCATCACACAGCTCACAGCAACCTCCAACTCCTGGGCTTAAGCGATTCTCTTGCCTCAGCCTCCCGAGTAGCTGGGACTACAGGCACCCGCCACAACGTCCGGCTATTTTTTAGTTGCAGCCGTCATTGTTGTTTGGCGGGCCACGGCTGGATTCGAACCTGCTATGCTATGTCAGGTGTATGTGGCTGGCGCCTTAGCCGCTTGAGCCACAGGCAATTGGAAGCTTTTGAGAAAGCAATTATATGATCTGTTAAGAACTTTTTGTTGCAATTGTATCTATTTTTTTCTATTTCCAGATTCACAGTCCTATCCTGTGACATTGAAACAGGTAGATATTTTTTCAAGTTTTCTTTCACTTTTATCAACATCATCATGTGGGCGACACAGAGAGATGTTCTCTCTCTGTCAAAGGTATAATTAAAATTTCTGGGGTTTTATACAAAAATTTACAGAGGACTTGGAGTTTCTTTGAATTTCAAGTAATAGAATCCAACTCACATTGATTGCATTAGCAAATCTACTTGGGAAACTGATGATAACTCTTTTAGAATCCAATGAATAGTTGCCTGTCAGCCTTGGGAAGCAAGGCTGCTCCAGGGCCTGGAGCAGTAGCCATCTGTGGTCTTGCTTCTATAGTTTCACATTATTGATCTATTAAAAACAGTCTCCCAAATGATTGGGAGAGAGAATGTGATTGGCTCAATTTGATGCAGGGGCCCTCAAGGGAACAATGACAGCAGAAACACAACTGCTCTGAAAAGACCACTGTGGGTGAGGCCCATGGTTTCCAGCAACAAGGCTGTACAGACAGCTGTTATGGACACTAGGGACTGCTCTGCGGCCAACATGCTTTTTGTGTGTGTTTGAAGGGGCCAGAACCCCTGAAGCCAGGGTGTTTCTGTGGTGGCTGTGGCTCTGCTGTCTTTCTTTATGGAGAGGCGAGATCCTAGGCTTTTTGACTGCAGGCTCCTTGATAGCAAGAAGCAGTTTTAGCTCATTTTGTATCTTCTTGCAAAATAGACAGCAGAGAATATTTTTGGTGTTTAATTTTGCTTTGGGCTCTGTACATCATGATCCTGAAGCTGTCCTGCCATGATCTAAAATTACAAGTTCTTGTTTTGTAATCTTAAAAGATTTGCTGATAACTTGGCAGGCAGATACCATTTTATTGTGAAGAAATTTTCCCTGCTTTCACATGTACTGGTGGTGCCAAGAACGTGGAATCTGGAGTCATGAGACTGTATTAAGTCTGATTCTTAGGAAACTTTGTGAGTGGGAGGTTTACGGGGGAGTGCTCTGGGGATTCAGCATCTGCAAGGGGTGAGCGAAGCAAGCCTGGGTGGACGAAGAAGCTGAACTCTGTTGCAGCTGCAGCAGAGACCTCAGCTGACTCGGCAGAGATCCACGGAACTAGGAAGGCCTCTAAGCAAGTGTCATCCACAGCTCAGCCAGGGCGCCAGGCCTCTGCGTCTTGCAGTGACCAGTCAGGAGAGGGCACCCAACCCTGAGAAGAAAGCACAATTCTGGAGGATGGGGCCCCCCATGCCGAAGGTGGTTCACTGAGAGGATGTAGCTTCGGGCTGTCAGCCCCCAATCCTGCTGAGGGCATGAGTGCTTTGCTCTTAATAGACAGGGTGGGGAGAGGAAGGGTCAGATAGGACCCAGTAGCTTCTTCTCTAAAGACTTAGATTTCCATTCTAGTCCTCTACCATACTAGCCCGCAAGGCAGAGGCAAATCTCTTTCTGTGAAACATATTCTCTTTTAAAAAGAACCAGCAAAGGGGCAGTGCCTGTGGCTCAAAGGAGTAGGGCGCCAAGCCCCATGTGCCGGAGATGGTGGGTTCAAACCCAGCCCAGGCCAAAACTGCAACAAACAAACAAACAAACAAAACTCCCAGCAAAATTAAACCAACCAACCTCGGTTTTTAAGATGGGATTACACATGCTGTGCTGTAAGTATTGCCTGGTGTACTTCCACTCACGTTACATTGTTTAGTTATCCCTGTGACTCTGTGACATCTGTTTTAGACCAACTTTATTGATGAAGGGACAGATCGTCAGAGAGGTGAAGCGGTTTGCTTGAATTCATACAGAAAACTATCAGGTCTTCAGACTCAAGTCCTTATTTGGGCCGATTTGCTGAGCTTTCTCTCAGCAACGAAAATAGCATTAATAATGCTAATACCAGTAATGACAAAGAGTACATAATTTATATGGTTGTTATGAGGATTGAATGAAAGACATTAGTAAATTGTTGCTGAAAAGTGAATTGATATAACTATTCTTCACAATTGCTTTTTCTATCAACAAGAGATGAGCATGGTTAAGGGGAGGGGAAAGTTCACATGGAAGCCTGGAAAGAATCTCTCAGATGACCTCTAAAAGTCACAGGGCATTGTGTTGTTCCTAAGGTTCTTAAATGGACATTTGGACCTCTGTGGTTTTGCCTTTGAGAGCTTTCAATACAGCTCGCATACTCTGAGTTTCAGTTTCCTCAATGAAGCTTGTTCTATAGGGTGAGGGAGTGAAAGAAATGAGGGTACAAATGACGCCAGTCAGGAGTGGTGGTGAGAAGCCAGGTACGAGAGAGAAAGGGACACTTAAGAACCCTCCAGCAACACCGGCAGGGCTCAGAGGCTTTTGAGTCTGGGTCAGATGCTCAAATTGTCAAGTGCTTTACAGCATGGATGTCCAGTTAGGTTTTGAACTTCATCTGCTTTGACTGTCAGGGCCAATTTCTAAAAGGTGAGGAAGTCATGGCCAAGCACGAGTCTGTGACATCTCTACCAATTTGACAAAAATTTGACTCTACGTGGGGGCTTCTTTTCCCAACAGAATGTGAAGTGCTTTATGTGACACAAAATCCAAAAGGCACAAAGCTGTTTTGAGCATGCATACGGTTACAGATATAATTTAGGTCGCTTTGTAAATGATTCCTGTTCATGAACATTAATGTCAATTTATCAGCACATTTATTTTATTTTTTTATTTTTGGTTAATAAAAGGGTACATGATCAGGTTACATTGTTTGTGTTTGTGAAGTAAGGTCCAAGTTGTAGTTGAGTCTTTCACCCGGGAAGTGTCCCGTGTACCCGTACTTTGTACACATTAGATGGGAACTTACTGGACTTCCTGTGGCCCTCCCCTCTTCTTGAATTATCTTTTTAATTATCTTCTTAATTATCTTTTTCTCTCTTATGGGCTTATAGTTGTTAACCTACTAGTTTTGACTTAGTATTGAGTACATTGGTTACTTGCTTTTCCATTCTGGAGATACCTTACTTAGGAGAATGTTTTCCAAATCCTTCTAGGTAAATAGAAAAGGTACGAAGTTTCCATCCTTCTTTTATGGCTGAATAGTATTTTGTGGTATACACATATCCATTCATGGGTATGGGCACTGGTTGTTTCCACATTCTGGCAATTGTGAAGTAAACTGTGATTATGGTAAAATTTCTTTTTCCTTCTGGGTGGATATCTAGTAATGGAAATGAGGGATCAAATGGAAGGTCTACTTTTAGTTCTTTAAGGATTCTCCATACTTCTTTCCAAAAAGGCTGTGCTAGTTTGCAGTCCCACAAACAGTGTCAAAGTGTTCCTCTTTCTCTGCACCCATGTCAGCATCTGCAGCTTGGGACCTCGTGATGTGGGCTTATTCTCACTGTGGGCTATTTTCATTCTCAGTGGCACCTCAAAGTGGTTTTATTTGATGATTAGGGATGGTAAGCATTTTTTTTCATGTATGCATTGGGTTCTGTTCATGTCTCTTGCCCATTGATCAGTGGGGTCATTTGCTCTTTTCTTGTTGATTTGTTTGAGTTCTGTGTAGATTCTGGTTATTAGCTCTTTGTCAGATTTGTAACATGTGAATAACTTCTCCTATTCTGACGATTGTCTATTTGCTTTGTTGATTGGGTTCTTAGCTATGCAGAAGCTTTTAAACTTGATCAGGCCCTATTATTTATTTATGTTGTTGCTGCATTTGACAGTGGGGTCTTCTTCATAAATTCTTTCCCAAGGCTGATATTGGTAAGAGTTTTTCCCCCCACTTTCTTTTAGAGATTTTATCATTTCATGTTTTAGATTTAAAAAGCTTTTATGCAGCATGAGTTAACTTTTATAAGTGAGAGGTGCAGGACCAGTTTAAGTCTTTTACATGTAGTAGTTAACCAGTTTTCTCAGAACCATTTACTAAATAGGAGTTGCTTTTCCCAGCATATGTTTTTGTTTGGTTTATTGAAGATCAGATGGTGATATGAGGATGGTTTCATCTCTAGGTTCTCTATTCTGTTCCATATATCTATTTGTCTCTGTTTTTGTGCCAATACCATGCTCTTTTGATCACCACAGACTTGTACTGGTGTCTGGTAATGTGATGCCTCCAGATTCGTTTTTATTTGGTAGAATTATATTGGCTATTCAGGGTTTTTTCTAGTTCCATATGAAATGAAGAACATTGAAATAGGGTATTGCTACATTATTCTAACAGCCCACTTTTAAACTCATCTCAGAGATATCCTGCTAGAAAACTGCATGTTTAGATCAAATTTTTACTTATTCTTCTTTCTGAAAACAATAAGATTGTTTTTGTTACTGGAATATATTATTTGACCCAAAGTATTACTTTGTAAAAGTTTAAAGTTCTGGGTTTTCCTATGTTTCATTTTCTCCTCTGGTTTCACTTAGTACATTTTAGATTTCCCAGTGTACCATTCAATAGAGGTCAATGGATTCTCATGTCATTGGTTTGTTTACTTATTATCTCCACTTAACCTAGATTAAAAAGTCAAGCTATTTTTGGTAAAGGAAATTATTTGAAAAGGAACTGTGTCATTTTGGCAATGGTTAAAACAAATCTGAAATTTCTATCTACATAATTGTAGAGAGACTGAATGAATCCACAATGTGTAGTTAGTCTGTTTAATCACAGTTTCATTGCTCTGCCACAAAAGTGGTATGAAAACATGTCAATTAGGCCTCTGTTTCTTATCACTATGTGAACCACAGTGAACATAAATGAATGACTCACTTAATTATGCTTTGCGTGCATAGGTCTGGCTAATATTTTGGATGTGATCTGGAGTAATTCATTGAATTGAAAAACAGAGATACATGTTACAATTGAAGATAATTCTGATTGTGGTTTGTAGAAAAGAAAAAAAATTAGTAAATATTTTGCTAATCAAAAATTTCTAAATCTTGAACATGTTTTTATTTTCTCTTTTTTAACACAAGGCTATCTTAATCTTTTTTTTTTTAAATTAAATCATAGCTGTGTATATTGATATGATCATGGGGCATCATTCACTAGCTTCACAGACCATTTACCAAGTTTCACATATACCCTTGTAAGATGCACCACTGGTGTAATCCCACCAATCCCCTTCCCTCTATCCCCCTCCCCCCTCCCTCCCCTCCCTTTCCCCCTTCCCCCTAGTCTTAGGTTGTAACTGGGTTATAGCTTTCATGTGAAAACCCTAGATTAGTTTCATAGTAGGGCTGAGTACATTGGGTACTTTTTCTTCCATTCTTGAGATACTTTACTAAGAAGAATATGTTCCAGCTCCATCCATGTAAACATGAAAGAGGTAAAGTCTCCATCTTTCTTTAAGGCTGCATAATATTCCACGGTGTACATATACCACAATTTATTAATCCATTCGTGGATCGATGGGCACTTGGGCTTCTTCCATGACTTAGCAATTATGAATTGAGCTGCAATAAACATTCTGGTACAAATATCTTTGTTATGATGTGATTTTTGGTCTTCTGGGTATATGCCCAGTAGAGGGATTACAGGATTGAATGGCAGATCTATTTTTAGATCTCTAATTGTTCTCCATATCTCTTTCCAAAAGGAATGTATTAATTAGCATTCCCACCAGCAGTGCAAAAGTGTTCCCTTTTCTCCACATCCATGCCAACATCTCTGGTCTTGGGATTTTGTGATATAGGCTAGTCTCACTGGAGTTAGATGGTATCTCA
The DNA here is from genome assembly GCF_027406575.1 of Nycticebus coucang. Lineage (NCBI taxonomy): Eukaryota > Metazoa > Chordata > Mammalia > Primates > Lorisidae > Nycticebus > Nycticebus coucang. The sequence goes on along the minus strand of NC_069790.1, from coordinate 63,184,399 downwards.
AAGTAGTTTTGATTTGCATTTCTCTGATGATTAAAGATGATGAGCATTTTTTCATATGTCTGAAGGCCACACACCTGTCTTCTTCAGAGAAGTTTCTCTTCAAATCCCTTGTTCAGGCTGTGATAGGATCCCTTGTTCTATTCTTGCTAATGCGTTTGAGTTCTCTGTGGATTCTGGTTATTAAACCTTTGTCGGAGACATAACCTGCAAATATCTTCTCCCATTCTGAGGGCTGTTTGCTTGCTTTACTTACTGTGTTCTTGGCTGTGCAGAAGCTTTTTAGTTTGATCAAGTCCCAGTAGTGTATTTTTGAAGCTGCTTCAACTGCCCGGGGGGTCCTCTTCATAAAATACTCACCCAGCCCGATTTCTTCAAGGGTTTTCCCTGCACTCTCCTCTAGTATTTTTATAGTTTCATGTGTTAAGTTTAAATCTTTGATCCAGTGAGAGTCTATCTTAGTGAATGGTGAAAGGTGTGGGTCCACTTTCAGTCTTTTACAGGTTGCCAGCCAGTTCACCCAGCACCATTTGTTAAATAGGGAATCTTTTCCCCACTGAATGTTTTTAATTGGCTTGTCAAAGATTAAATAACGGTAAGTAGCTGGATTCATCTCTTGGTTCTCTATTCTATTCCAGACATCTACTTCTCTGTTTTTGTGTCAGTACCATGCTGTTTTGATCACTATTGATTCGTAGTATAGTCTGAGGTCTGATAGTGTAATTCCTCCTGCTTTGTTTTTATTTCTGAGTAATGTCTTGGCTATTCGAGATTTTTTCTGATTACATATAAAACAAAGTATTGTTTTTTCAAGATCTTTAAAGTATGACAGTGGAGCTTTTATAGGGATTGCATTGAAATTATATATTGCTTTGGGTAGTATAGACATTTAACTATGTTGATTCTTCCCAGCCATGAGCATGGTCTGTTTTTCCATTTGTTAATATTTTCAGCTATTTCTTTTCTTAGAGTTTCATAGTTCTCTTTATAGAGATCTTTCACATCCTTTGTTAGATAAATTCCCAAATATTTCATCTTCTTTGGCACTACTGTGAATGGGATAGAGTCCTTAACTGTTTTTTCAACTTGACTGTTGTTGGTATATGCTACCGATTTATGAATGTTGATTTTGTAACCTGAGACGCTGCTGTATTCCTTGATCACTTCTAAGAGTTTTGTAGTAGAGTCCCTAGTGTTTTCCAGACATACAATCATATCATCTGCGAAGAGTGAAAGTTTGATCTCTTCTGACCCTATATGGATACCCTTGATCGCCTTTTCTTCCCTAATTGCAGTGGCTAAAACTTTCAGTACAATGTTAAAAAGCAATGGAGACAATGGGCAGCCTTGTCTGGTTCCTGAGCTGAGTGGAAATGATTCCAATTTAACTCCATTCAATATGATATTGGCTGTGGGTTTGCTGTAGATGGTCTCTATCAGTTTAAGAAATGTCCCTTCCATACTGATTTTCTTAAGTGTTCTGATCATGAAGGGATGCTGGATATTATCAAAAGCTTTTTCTCCATTGATTGAGAGAATCACATGGTCTTTGTTTTTTAATTTGTTTATGTGCTGGATTACATTTATAGATTTATGTATATTGAACCAGCCTTGAGATCCTGGGATAAAACCGACTTGGTCATGATGTACAATTTGTTTGATGTGTTGCTGGATTCTGTTTGTTAGGATCTTGTTGAATATTTTTGCATCTATATTCATTAGTGATATCGGTCTATAATTTTCTTTTCTTGTTGGGTCTTTTCCTGGTTTGGGGATCAGGGTGATATTTGCTTCCTAGAACGTGTTGGGTAGTCTTCCTTCTTTTTCTACCTTTTGGAACAGGTTGAGTAATATAGGTACTAATTCCTCTTTAAAGGTTTGGTAGAATTCAGACGTGAAACCACCTGGTCCCGGGCTTTTCTTTTTAGGGAGGTTTTGTATGGTTGATGCTATTTCTGAACTTGATATGGGCCTGTTCAAGATTTCCACTTGATTCTGGCTAAGTCTTGGAAGGTGACGTGCTTCCAAGTAATGGTCAATTTCCTTCAGATTTTCATATTTCTGAGAATAAAGTTTCTTGTAATATTCATTAAGTATTTCTTTGATTTCTGAGGAGTCTGTTGTTATTTCGTCTTTGTTGTTCCTGATTGATGATATTAGAGATTTTACTCTTTTTTTTTTTTCCTGATTAGATTGGCCAAAGGTTTATCTATTTTACTGACCTTTTCGAAAAACCAGCTTTTTGATTTATTGATCTGTTGTATTATTCTTTTGTTTTCAATTTCATTTAATTCTGCTCTAATTTTGGTTAGTTCTTTTCTTCTACTGGGTTTGGGGTTGGAATGTTCTTCCTTTTCCAGTTGCTTGAGATGTCCCATTAAGTTGTTAACTTCCTCTCTTTTCGTTCTCTTGTGGAAAGCTTGCAGTGCTATAAATTTTCCTCTTAGAACTGCCTTTGCGGTGTCCCAGAGGTTCTGATAGTTCGTGTCTTCATTGTTGTTTTGTTCCAAAAAATTTGCGATTTCTTTCTTAATCTCATCTCTGACCCAGCTATCATTCAGCATAAGGTTATTTAACTTCCGTGTTTTTGTATGAGTATGCAGATTCCTGTTGTTACTCAGCTCAAGTTTTATTCCATGGTGGTCCGAGAAGATGCATGGAATAATTTCTATTCCTTTAAATTTACTGAGGTTAGACTTGTGACCTAAGATGTGATTGATTTTGGAGTAAGTTCCATGGGCTGATGAGAAGTATGTGTATTCAGTTTTGTTGGGATGAAATGTTGGATGCTTAGGTTTAAATCTAAGATTTCTTTGCTCAGCTTCTTGTTGGAGGATCTATCCAACACTGCCAGAGGAGTGTTGAAATCTCCGACGATTATGGAGCTGGAGGAAATCAAGTTGCTCATGTCTGTTAGAGTTTCTCTTATAAATTGAGGTGCATTCTGGTTGGGTGCATAGATATTAATAATTGAGATCTCATCATATTGAGTATTACCCTTAACAAATATGAAGTGACTATTCTTGTACTTCCTTACTTTTGTTGGTTTAAAGCCTATTGTATCTGCAAATAAAATTGCAACACCTGCTTTTTTCTGATTACCATTTGCCTGAAAGATGGATGACCATCCTTTCACCCTGAATCTGTATTTGTCTTTTAGGTTAAGATGTGACTCTTGTATGCAGCAGATATCTGGCCTGAGTTTTTGTATCCAGTCAGCTAACCTATGCCTCTTTAGAGGACAGTTTAAGCCATTCACATTAATGGAGAATATTGATAAGTCTGGTGAAGTTTTGGGTATCGAGTTTTTCAAAAGTCCAGTGGGCATTTTTAATCCTTTCGCCAGTATGGAAATTGGAGTTTGATCCAAAGTTTCTGAGTGAGTTTACTTTTGTGGTATAGGATTGGGTTGGTCATTATGGAGGATAGGTCTGAGAATATCCTGAAGAGCTGGTTTGGTTATGGCAAATTTCTTCAACATATGAATGTCATTAAAGTATTTAATTTCTCCATCATAAATGAAATTCAGTTTAGCTGGATACAAGATCTGGGGTTGAAAGTTATTTTGCTTTAGGAGATTAAAAGTCGATGACCACCGTCTTCTGGCTTGAAAAGTTTCAGCAGAGAGATCTGCAGTCATTCTAATATTCTTCCCTTTGAAGGTAATGGTTTTCTTTCTCCTGGCAGCTTTGAGGATTTTCTCCTTCACATTAACTTTAGTGAAGTTAATTATGATATGCCTTGGGGATGTCTTATTGGGGTTGAGTCGTGCTGGGGTTCTGAAGCTGTCCGCTATCTGAATTTCAGAATCTCTAGGCATGTCTGGAAAATTCTCTTTCATAATTTCATGCAGAGGGCCTCTGTGCCCAGTGAGGCCACTTCATCTGTTTCTGGAACTTCTATAATTCGGATATTCACCTTCTTTGAATTATCCCAGAGCTCTCTGAGAGAGTGATCCATTTTTGCTCTCTATTTCTCTTCCTCTTTGAGAGTTTGGGAGTGTTCAAAGGCTTTATCTTCATTGTCAGAAATCCTTTCTTCTGCTTGCTCCATTCTGTTGCTGAGGGATTCTACTGTATTTTTCATATCTTTGAGGGCTGCAAATTCTTGCTTCAGTGTGTCTTAGTCTTTGGTGGTTTTGTCTTTAAATTCGTTAAATTCTTGAGACAACTTTTGAATTTCTCCTCGAATTCCTAATTCCACTTTTTTAATCTTGTCTGCAATCCAAATTCTGAATTCGATTTTTGACATCTAGCCAGTTGTTTACGAATGGGATCTTCAATTGCATCTGCCATGTCTTTCCTTGGGGGGGTTGATCTATTCTGGTTATTCATGTTACCAGAGTTTTTCCGCTGATTCTGCCACATGGTTGTTTTACTCCCTCTGATTTTTTCCCCTGGGGCTTTGTCGAGGACCTGTACAGTGTTGAGGCCTGAGAAACTGGGGCTCTGTTTGGTGTGGTGGGGCTAAATGGTTCTGTCTTGTTTTCAGCTGGTTTCTGTTCCACCCTTTTGTTTGTATCCTTGTGGTCGCAGCTCGCCTCAGCGGGGTTGATGTGCGTTCTACAACCTTCTCTCTTAGTGCCGCTCAAATCCACCAGGTTACTTGCTGAATTTTTGTCCTTTAACTCTCCTTCTGGACGGGAGCCTCTGTGGAAAGCTGGCTTCAGTCAGCCATCTTGTCTCCTCCCCTCTCTTAATCTTTGATTCAAAATTGTGAACACGTGAAAGTACTATTTCCTAATGTAAAATTCAAACCAATTAAATTAAACCAAGCATATTAAAAAAATGTGATCACAGTTTGACTTTCTAAAGTATTGGAGTCAAGATATACTTAAAACAGTAATTAACCTTAGGAATGGATATGATAACAGAAGCATCTTTTATGTAGGTGTTCTTGCCAGAATTCAAAATTTAATCTGAGCAATGTGACTATAATTGTTTCTTTTACAACATGAGATAAAGGTTTTTCAACTTTGGCATTATTAACATTTTGTAATTCTCTGTTCTGTGCCTTGTAGAATATTTAGCAGCATCTTTGGCCTCAATCCACTAGACGCAATAGCACTATCAACTTCCCCATGTCCGCAGCTGTGACAACCAAAGTGTTTCCAGACACTGCCAAACATCCAGGGTAGGGGGAAGGGCAAAGTTGTCCTTGGTGGAGAATGAATATACTAAAAGCTTTCCTAGATTTCAGGGTTTGATTCAGTATTAAAATTTAAAAGCAGAATTTACCTATGGAAAACATAGGAAAGCTCAGTAGTCTGTGCTAGAAAGATTTTCCTCCAAATGGAGCTATCTTACTTATCTTTACATCTCTCTAGTAGATAGCAGCCAGAAAAATACATCTTGAACTTCCTGGAATTATGATTCAGAAACAGGTTTAGAGTGGGGATTGTAAGGTCTTTCTGATTTTAAACTTATGGAATTTAATGACATATTTAAAGAAGTATGTTTAAAGTAACTGAAGTGTAAATTGGGTAATCTGCATATTGACTTCATATCAAAAAAGAAAATAACATTAAGATTTAGAGAGAAACAGGTTGTCAATAGCTTTGCGAACTCTATATGTATGCCTAACTATTTATGCCAAAGACCCTGGGGGATAAAATTATGCCTTTTCTCAGTAATGTTGCAGTAGAGAATCATATTTTTGTTCTTTAGTCTATTTGCATTTCTTATTTACGGTATCCAAGTGTAGAATTGAGAGCATCATTATTATCAATTTGCTCCTGCAAACAGCTCTTCATGTATACTATTTTGTTTTCAAATTTTTCTTTCTGATAAGGTTATTTATATTTGCATTTCTCTAGAGTTAAATAAAAATGAATTCACAATATATTGTGTTTTGTATTTACAACATGGCCATATGATTAGACTTTATGCATATATAAAAATGTATATATGTTGGTTCCGGGGAGGACACACATTTGCCTTAGTTTTTATATATATTTACAAGCACCTCTACCACCAGTCAACTGCCTAGCAGGTATGTAATATGTTGGAAGGAAAAGCATCTCAGATATCTGTTGAGTTTTAATTTAGCTAGATCCAGATTCTATATCAAAATACATTTTAGAAGCCAAAGAATCCAGAGAAGAAGGCGGGCTAGAAGCAGCTCATGTTCACCACTCTCAAGGAGAGGATTAAAAGTTGTAGGCAGATGCCTCCCTATGGATGGCTCCCACTGGAAAGAGCATTGTAAAATGCTGGAGAAATGATGGGGACATTTAGAGTGAAAGAGAAGGTGACAGGGTGATTAATTCAGCAAGATCGAGGGAACCCAGTGAAGACATCCACATGTGGGAAGTACAAGAGGAGTGAGTCCTGGGACACCTTCCTCACCCTACATGCACTGCAGACTAAGTTGTGAGACTCCCCCCACAGGCTCTGCCACTACCTCCACAGATCTGCTCTAACCAGGGAGCTGATTAGAGTCTATGCAGTGATATTACACTAGAGAGCAGATGCAATAGGGAGCTAGTGGCTACCTATCCTGGGTCTCTGCAATTGATGCCATTCTGAACTATCAGATACAAGGTACCAAGTCTGCATGGGGCTTTGCTTTGTACCATTTGCTTTTGCATTACCCTAATGGGCAGAGTTGATATTTTCTGTGTCATGTTGTGTGACTGGGAGGTGAGCACCCTTTCCTTTCAACAGGGGATTTGAGCAGAACAGGTACCACAGATCTCCCAGATGCCATCTGAGAAGTTGACCATGGTGGCCTCCCAGCCCACAGCCCCAAACCTGTGACTCCACGTTGCTACCTACCCTGTGTGGTTCCACCTCCATGGTCCTCATACCCCTGGAGCTGCCTGCCCCATGTGGCTCTACTTCCATGGTTCTGTGTTGCCAGACCCATGTCCACCCTCATTTGGCCCTGTCTCCATGGTTCTTTCACTGCTGTCTGACCCTGTGGCTCCACCTATGTGGCTCTTGCTCCAAGGCTCCCACTGCATCTGGGCCTATGACTGTGCCCCTGGAGCTCTAGTGCTAATCCTGCTTCACCCCTGAGACTCCAGTGTTCCTGTCAAGCCCCTAGGCTCTACCACCAAGACTTTATGGTAGTTGCTAGGATGACAGTTCTGCTCCAGAAGTTCCAGTTTAGTTTTAATTTAGCCAGATCTAGATTCTATATCAAAATACATTTTAGAAGCCAAAGGATCCAGAGAAGATGGCGGGATAGAAGGAGCTCATTTTGTACCACTCTCAAGGTGTGCCCATGTGGCTCTACCTTCATGATTTTGGGCTGCCAGAGCCATGTCTGCCCTGATCTCCAAGGTTACCCAGCTATACCTGGGCCCTGAAATTTCCTCTGAGACTGTATCACTGCTATAACTAGGAGTGTGGAATTGCCCTGTGGTTCAGTGCTCTGCCAGGGACCATTCAGCCTCAAGCTACCATTAAGCCTGAACCCACTTAGAGCAAATGCCGACAGCCTGGACACTTATGACCACTGCCTTGACCCAGCTTCCACTGTCACCTCCATAAAGAGACCATCGGTAGAGCAATCCCTTGTAAGGCCAGCCTCCCTGGAGAGTCTCATCCAGTTGCCATCTTGAGCTTCCAACAATGTATGGGGGACAATTGACCACTGTATATGAAGATCATCCTGCACCGACTTGAACTGACAATCACAGGAGAATGAAATTAAGTTTGAAATCAAAAGAATCCTCCAACTGAAAGACAAATGAGACATAAACGATCAAAATCTGTGGGATATAGTAAAAACAGTTCTAAGGGAAAATTTCATAACCTTAAATGTTTATATCAAACAGAGACAAAGGTCACAAATTAACAATCTAATATCACTTCTGAAGGAACTAGAAGAGAAAGAGCCAAAAAAACTTAAAGCCAGCAAAAAAAAAACCCAAAACAAAAAACAAAGTTCAGAGCAGAGCTCAACAAAATGGAAACAAAATAAATAAATAAATAAATAAATAACACAAAGGATCAATGAAAAAAAAGTTTATTCTTTGGGGACTTCTGAGCAAGTTGGTGGCTGAGTAACACCTTCTATGCAACCAGGTGCAATGAGATTGGGGAAAGAAGACTCCAGACATCTCTGGCTGGTGGATTCTGCCCAGAAACTTCCCTTTGGTGACACAGGGAGTCAGCCAGAGACTTCTGGACCCCACGAGGAGGATAAAAGCAGTGGAAAACTGTCAAGTGGTAGCTGTGTTTGTTCCTTGGGAGGCTGCCCACAGCTATAACCATAACAACAGTGAGACTGCAAGCAGGAAAAGCCTCACCCTGGGCTGTCTTGGTTTTTTGGACTTGGGCACTCGATTGAACTGCCTTGGGAGATCTTGGGCATTGCCTGGGGCCCCTAGACTGAGCTGTGGAGCCCGCAAGGAGTTAATTTCATTCAGCTGTGGGCTGCCTGCATGGCCTCTGTTGGGGAACTACCCCTGCAGGTTGTAGCAAGGGGATCAGCTGGGAGATCTTGGGCGAGTAATCTAGTGACTGAGCTGCCTAAAGTTGGGGACTGAGATGCTGCGGAAGAGCGGAGATCTAAGTGTGTGGCAGATTACATCCTTGGTCTTCAGGGACATAGAGTGAGATCAATTTGGGCACACTGGATAAGTGGGCAGCTGCGCCAGGAGAGATCCCAGTGATAAGTGCTTTCCTTGGAAAGCTTCTGCTTAGCCAAGGTTCACAGTTTGGAGTATCTTTTAAGTGGGCTGAGGAGACATCTGGGCTTCCAAACCTGCAGGGTCTGAGAAATCACTAGAGGCCTCCAGACTCCATCTTGTACAGCTGCATCAACATTTTGTTTAACATCTCATACCTCAGAAGATCACCTATTGCCTGGACAATATTCAGCAAGATATATATGCTGTTTGGTTTTGTGTTTTTTTTTTTTTTTTCTTAATTGTAACATTTTCCCTCTACATTTTTCTTTTTTTCCCTTTTTGTTCTTTTTTCTCTTTTTTTCCCACTAGTCTAGTTTAAATACAATCTTCCATTTTTGCCTTATTTAACAATTAGAATTTCATTTTTGCCAGTGCTTCTGCCCCTATTATTTTTTTCCCCCCAATTTTATCCCGTAAGGGTTTTTGTTTGTTTCGGTTTGATTTATAGTATATTTTTATATTTGTCTTTCCCCTCTGCCTGGTCGAGGTGGGGCACTGTGTCTGATCAGGCTGGCAAAGAGCCATTGACCTCAAAGGAACCATCCAACCCAGCACCCCCAGAGGTTGGGGGTTTTAAAAGTTGGGTCAAAGTACCCTACTACATACCTATATTACTCCTATCTCCTTCTTTCGGTACCTCTCTTTCTTTCGTCAATATTTTCTTTTACTCACCCCTTCTTTCTCTTGTTTTCTTTCTTTTTAAAATCTTTTTTCCTTTCTTGCTCTTCAATCTTCTCATCCTTATGGTCCTATACCAAAAGGACTCATTAAAACTTTTGGCCAGAGGCACAGAAATTTAAAGAGGAAGAGGAAGTAAAAGGAAAATTAGGGCAAGGAAACAGATACAAGAAAAATGAAGAAGAATCAGCAGAAAAATTCTGGCAACATGAAATACCAGTCCAGAGCAACCCCTTCAAGGGACCATGAGGTAGCAACAGCAGAGGGTTCCACTTATAAAGAAATGTTAGAAATGACAGAAGGGGAATTTAAATTACAGGTGATGAAAACAATGAAGGAAATTGCTGAGAAAATGGAAAATAGCCAAAAGGAAATCCAAATCAGAATCAAATAAGAGATGAATGATATGAAGAATACAGAAAGGCTATAGCAGAGCTAAAGGAACTGAAGTAATTAGGGAACTTAAAGATGCAATAGAAAGTATCAACAACAGATTAGATCATGCAGAAGAAAGAATCTCAGAGGTAGAGGATAAAGCTCTTGAGATAACTGAGATAGTTAAAGAAGCAGAAAAGAAGAGAGAGAAAGCAGAATGTTCACTGACAGAATTATGGGACTTTATGAAACATTCAAACATACGAGTTATAGGTATCCCAGAAGGGGAAGAAAAATGCCCCAGAGGAATGGAAGCCATTCTAGAGAATATTATAAATGAAAATTTTCCAAATATCACAAAAGATTCTGACATACTCCTTTCAGAGGGATATCAGTCCCCTGGTCACCTCAATTCAAATAGAGCTTCTCCAAGACACATTGTGATGAATCTATCTAAAGACAAAGGAAAAGATTTTGCAAGCTGCCAGGAATAAGCACCAACTGACCTACAGGGGCAAATTCATCAGGGTGACCACAGACTTCTCTAATGAAACTTTTCAAGCAGAAGACAATGGTCATCTATCTTTAATCTACTTAAACAGAACAATTTCCAGTCCAGAATTCTACATACCACTGAGCTAAGCTTTAAAATTGATGGAGAAATCAAATCTTTTGCTGATATGAAAACATTGAGGAAATTTGCCACAAGAAGCTTTACAGGAAATATTTTAACTTGTTCAACACACTGACCATCACAATGGACCTTCAGCAAAGTAAATACCCAGAAATTAAAGGACAAGACCTAGCTTCCACAATGATGCAAAAGACAAAAGTAAGCAATGGAGTTTCACAAAATAAAATGAATAGAACGCTCCCACACTTATCAATTATCTCAATAAATGTCAGTGGCTTGAATTCCCCACTGAAGAGGCATAGATTGGCTGATTGGAATCTATCAATTCCAATTTGATTGGAAAAACACAAGCCATTTATTTGCTGTCTGCAGGAAACACACCTCATGTAAAAAGACAAATTAAAACTCAGAGTTAAGGGATGGAAATTAATTTTTCAGGCAAATGAAATTCAGAAGAAAAGAGGTTGCAATCCTATTTTCAGATACATGTGGATTTAAAGCAACTAAAGTAAAAAAAGACAAGGGTGGTCACTTGATATTGGTCAAGGGACAAATACAACAAGAAGACATTTCCATTCTAAATATTTATGCACCCAATTTAAATGCTCCCAGATTCTTGAAACAGACCTTACTTAGTCTGAGCAATATGATATCCTATAACACTCCTGTAACAGGGGAGTATAATACCCTTCTCTCAGAGCTGGACAGATCCTCTAAACAGAAATTAAACAAAGATTTAAGAGATTTAAATGAGACCCTAGAACAACTGTACTTGATAGACATATATAGAACACTCCATCCCAGAGATAAAGAATATACATTCTTCTCATCATCCCATGAAACATTCTCCAAAATTTATCATATCCTAGGACACAAAATAAACCTCAACAGAATCAAAAGAACTGAAATTTTACCTTGCATCTTCTCAGACCACAAGGCACTAAAGGTGGAACTCAACTCCAACAAAAAAGTTCAACCTCACACAAAGGCATGGAAGTTAAACAACCTTATGCTGAATGACAGTTGGGTGTGGGAAGAAATAAAAAAGCAAATCATTAACATCCTTGAGTGTAACAACAATGAAGATACAAGTTACCAAAACCTGTGGGATACAGCAAAAGCAGTCCTGAGAGGAAAATTTATTGCTTTAGTAGCCTACATTTGAAAAACTGAAAGAGAGGGCGGTGCCTGTGGCTCAAGGAGTAGGGCGCCGGTCCCATATGCCGGAGGCGGCGGGTTCAAACCCAGCTCCGGCCAAAAAATAAAAAGAAAAACTGAAAGAGAGCACATCATCAAACTCACAAGCCATCTGATGGAATTGCAAAAAGAAGAACAATCTAAGCCTAAACCCAGTAGAAGAAAAGAAATATCCAAAATTAAATTAGAGGTTAATGAAATTGAAAACAAAAGAATCATTCAGAAAATTAATGAAATTAGTTGGGTTTTTGAAAAGATAAATAATATAGATAAGTCTGTGGCCAGACTAACTAGAAATAAAAAAAAAAAAATCTCTAGTAACCTCAATCAGAAATGATAAAGGGGAAATAACTACTGATGCCACAGAGATACAAGAGATTATCTCTGAATACTACCGGAAACTCTGTGCCCAGAAATTTGACAATGTGAAGGAAATGGACCAATATTTGGAATCACACCCTCTCCCTAGACTTACCCCAGATGAAATAGATCTCCTGAACAGACCAATTTCAAGCACTGAGATCAAGGAAACAATAAAAAAGCTTCCAACAAAAAAATGCCCTGGTCTAGATGGCTTCACACCAGAATTCTGTCAAACCTTTACACTGCAGAAATTATTCCAAAAAATTGAGGAGGAAGGAATCTTCCCCAACATGTTCTATGAAGCCAACATCACCCTGATACCAAAACCAGGAAAAGACTCAACTAAAAAGGAGAACTTTAGACCAATTTCACTAATGAATATAGATGCAAAAATTGTCAACAAAATCCTAGCCAATAGATTACTGCTTATCATCAAAAAAAGTCATACATCATGATCAAGTAGGTTTCATCTCAGGGATGGAAGGCTGGTTTAATATATGTAAATCATAAACATTATTCATCACATCAACAGAGGCAAAAACAAAGTCCATGTGATCCTCTCAATAGATTCAGGAAAAGCACTTGATAAAATCCAGCATCCTTTTCTAATTAGAACACTGAAGAGTTTAGCATAGGTGGCACATTTCTAAAACTGACTGAAGCTATCTATGACAAACCCACAGCTAATATTTTACTGAATGGAGTTAAACTGAAAGCTTTTCCACTTAGAACTGGAACCAGACAAGGTTGTCCTCTGTCACCATTACTATTCAACATAGTCTGGAAGTTCTAGCCAATACAATTAGGCAAGACAAGGAAATAAAGGGAATCCAAATGGGAGCAGAGGAGGTCAATCTCCCCCTCTTTGCTGATGATATTATCTTATATTAAGAGGACCTCAAAGACCAACCACAAGAATTTTGGAAGTCATCAAAAAATATAGTAATGTCTCAGGATATAAAATCAATGTCCACAAGTTATTTGCCTTTGTATCCGCCAACAACAGCCAGTATGAAAGGCTAATTAAGGACACAACTCCCTTCACCATAGCTCCAAAGAAAATGAAATACTTAGGAATATACCTAACGAAAGAGGTGAAGGACCTCTGTAAAGAAAATTATGAAACCCTAACAAAGGAAATAGCAGAGGACTTTAACAAAAGGAAGAACATACCATGCTCATGGCTGGGAAGAATCAACATTTTAAAAATGTCTATACTTCCTGGAGCAATCTACTGATTAAATGCCATCTCTATTAAAATATCAACATCCCATTTTCAAGACTTGGAAAAAATGATTCTGCATTTTGTATGGAACCAGAAAAAACCCTATATAGCTAAGGCATTTCTTAGTAATAAAAACAAAGCCGAGGGTATTACTATACCGGATGTTAGGCTGTATTACAAGGCCATAGTGGTCAAGACAGCATGATACTGGCACAAAAATAGAGACATAGACATTTGGAATGGAATAGAAAACCAGTGAAACCAATAACTTACAACCACCTAATCTTCAATAAACTAAACAAGACCGTCCACTGGGGGAAAGACTCCCTATTCAATAAATGGTGCTGGGAGAATTGGATATCCACATGTGAAAGACTGAAACTGGACCTGCACCTTCCTCCACTCACAAAAATTGATTCAAAATGGATAAAGGACTTAAATTTAAGGCATGAAACAATAAAAATCCTCAAAGAAAGACTAGGAAAAACACTGGAAGATATCGGCCTGGGGAAAGACTTTATGAAGAAGACTGCCATGGCAATAGCAACAATAGCAATAATAAACAAATGGGATTTAATTAAACTGAAAAGCTTCTGTACAGCTAAGGAGACAACAACCAAAGCAAATAGACAACTTACCCAATGGGAAAGGATGTTTGGATATTTTGAATCACACAAAAGCTTAACAACTAGGATCTATATAGAACTTAAACCAATCCACAAGAAAAAAACCCCAACAATCTCATGCATCAATGGGGAAGAGAGATGAACAGAACCTTCTCTAAAGAAGACAAATGGCTAGAAAACATGAAAAATGCTCATCATCCCTAATTATTAGAGAAATGCAAATTAAAACCACCCTGAGATACCATCTAATCCCAGCGAGAATGGCCCATATCACAAAATCTCAAAACTGCAGATGCTGGCGCAGATGCGGAGAGAAAGGAACACTTTTACACTGCTGGTGGGACTGTAAACTAATACAAACTTTTTGGAAGGAAGTATGGAGAACCCTCAAAGAACTCAACCTAGACCTCCTGTTGGATCCTGCAATCCCATTACTGGGCATCTACCCAGAAGGAAAAAAAACCAAAACCTTTTATCATAAAGATACCTGTACTAGACTGTTTATTGCAACTCAATTTTCAATCGCTAAAATGTGGAAACAGCCTAAATGCCCCTCAACCCAGAAAGGGATTGGCAAACTGTGGTATATGTATACCATGGAACACTATTCAGCCATTAAAAAAAGGAGATTTTGCAGGCTTTATATTAACCTGGATGGAGGTGGAACACATTATTCTTAGTGAAGCATCACAGGAATGGAGAAGCATGAATCCTATGTATTCAACTTTGATATGAGGACAATTAATGACACAGTGGGGCATGGGGAAGGGGTGAGGGAAAGGAAAAAAAAAGAAATGAAAATAGTGACTAATTCTCATAATAAATTGGATTTAATTTTGTCCAAAGTACATTTCTTGAACATTAATTTTTAATTCAACTTGTTAATATGTTTAGGATATTGCATCCTCATTTATAAGTGAAATATGTTTGTAATTTACCTTTAAAATAATATGTTTTTTCCAATTTTAATATCAGGTATATCCAGATGAAGCAGAATGATTTGAAGTATTTCTTCTTTTTCTATTGTCTATAAGATTTGGCATAAACTGTTTTTTGAAATTATCTTCTATTTTTATTTATAAATATTTGTTGTTTATTTTTTGAGACTTAAAAAATAGGACTTACAAAATAAGAAGTTAAGCCATGACTCCATATTGAACCTCAGAGCCAAAGCATTCTATGATAGACATACTCTTATCTGACAATGTAAATGTTACTTTTTTTGCCTTATTATTTTTATTACTGCTCAATATTTTGTTGTAGCAATCATCTGATTTCTTTTCTGAATGCATTTATCTTTGTTTTTTACGAGGTTTTTGTTTCTAGTTCTTATCTTGAACATTGTTTTTGTTATTAAATTTTAAGCCTTTTTAGTTTTGTGAAGGCAAATAGTGGAATCCAAATAAACACATGATATGTAAAAAAAAAAAGTTTATACTTTGAAAAGATAAAATTGATAGACCTCTTTGTAGATTAACCAGAAATATCAGAGAAATGACATGAATAAACTCAATTACAAATGAAAAAGGAGATACTATGACTGATACAACAGAAATACAAAGTATTACTGTTATCCATGAATGCTAAGAAAATCTCTGGGCACATAAACTAGAAAATGTAGAGAAAATGGATAAATTCCCGGAAACATATAACCATTCAAGATTCAATCAGAAAGAAATAGAAATCCTGAACAGAACAATAATGATCAGCATGATTAAAGCAATAATAATAAAAAATTACTAATAATTAAAGCCTCAGACCACATGGATACACATCCAAATTTTACCAGACCTACAAAGAAAGAGCTGATACCCATACTGCAGAAAGTACTCCATAATATTGAAGAGGGAATCCTCTTCAACTCATTCTATGAAACTAATATCACCTTTGTCAGAACCATGGAAGCACATAAACAAAACTATAGACAAATATCACTTATGATTATAGATACACAAATCTTCAACAAAATACAAACTAAATTCAATAGTACATCAAAAATATAATTTGCCATGATCAAGTGGGATTCATCCCATGGATGCAAGGATGGTCAAAACACATGCAAATCAATAAACATGAAGTATCTCATAAACAGAAGTGAAAACAATTATGCAGCCTTAAAGAAAGATGGAGACTTTACCTCTTTCATATTTACATGGATGGAGCTGGAACATATTCTTAGTAAAGTATCTGAAGAATGGAAGAAAAAGTACCCAATGTACTCAGCCCTACTATGAAACTAATTTAGGGTTTTCACATGAAAGCTATAACCCAGTTACAACCTAAGAATAGGGGGAAGGGGGAAAGGGAGGGGAGGGAGGGGGGAGGTGGGTAGAGGGAAGGGGATTGGTGGGATTACACCAGTGGTGCATCTTACAAGGGTATATGTGAAACTTGGTAAACGGTCTGTGAAGCTAGTGAATGATGCCCCATGATCATATCAATGTACACAGCTATGATTTAATAATAAAAAAAAACAGAAGTGAAAACAGAGATCATACGATCATCTCAATAGATGTAGAAAAAATGTTCAGTAAAATAAAGGTTTTTCATGATAAAAACCTTCAACAAACTAGGCATAGAAGGAACATAACTTAAAACCATAAACACCCACAGACGTCATACTGAAAATGTTGAAAGTTTTCCCACTAAGAACACAAGGATGCCCACGGTCACCATTTTTATTCAACAGAGTACTGGAAGTACTAGCCAGAGCTATCAGGCAAAAAGGAGAAATAATGGGATGGGTATTCAAATCAGGAAAGAGGAGATCAAATTATTGCTTTTGGATGAGATGATCTTGTATGTAGAAAATCCCATAGACTCCACTAATGGTTCCCAGAATTGTTGTTAGTTCCTTGTGTGCCCTTCCAGAATTTAATAATACTTATATATGAACAAATATTTATATGTTATTTTATTATTTCTTACATGAAAGAGTGTTGATCGTGATGTATGACACATTGCTTTTTCACATAGCAGTTTTTCATGGGGGATCTTTCCATAGCAGCCCACAGATAGGTTGCTTATTCTTTCTTATGGACACAAGTATTATTCAACTCTATAAATATACAATAATTTATTTAACCCTTTCCCTTAAATGGACACTTGGGTTTCCATTCTTTGACTAACATTAAAACAATAAGCAATGAAAAACATTTAACCATTATTATTATTATTTTTTACTACAAGTGCAAGTACATATGTAGGATAAACCCACAGAAGTGGAAGTACAGAGTCAATATGTAATTGTCATTTTGATAGATATTTAAAAAATTACCTCCCATAAGAGTAACCTTAAAAGCAATATATGAGAGTGTTTATTTTCATATAGCTTGGACAGCAGATTATTATCACAATTTTAAATTCTAACAACATAATAGGCAAAAGTTGTGTGGCTTTAATTCACATTTCTCTTTTGATGAAGGAGGTTGTTGAGATCTATGGCTGAAATTTGAAAGGGTCTTTTAAATTCCTGTTAGATGTGCCCCTTCACCTCTCATAATTGTAGGTAATATGACGTCATATGGGGACTGCTCAGAAGGTAAGACCCCCACATAGGAACACCCTGGTGTCATTGACTTTGGCCGGATGTTGAGGTTGACAAAGCTCTGAAAATGTACTGAACCTATGTTATTGTTTTCTCTTATAATGAGCCCAATTGTTATCTGTCAAATGATTGAATTTATAACTACTATTTTTTATTCTGATAATTTATATATTCTAAGACTGCTGGTTGTATCAAACCATTTATCCTTATCTAGGATGCCAAGCACTCTGCTTTTCCATTATGGCACATCCAAAATAATTCCTCCCTTTCCATCATATGAAAGACTAAAAATTGTCTTCTGAATATCACCCTTTCACTGCATTCTCTTCTACACTGATGGATATAATAGATGACAACAGGTGAATGTGTTCATATAAACTTTTAACATTCAACCGCTATTCACTAAGTATCCACTATATGTCAGGCTTTAGATAACTTCCATTTCTATAACAGTCCAGAAAAGACAGATATTTGGGTATTCATCAAATTGACCTGCACTGTGAGTAGAAAGAAAAATGCACGTAGAACATACCTTATGCAGTCTATCAAAAGATTGAGACACTCTGATTCTATTCTTGGATTGCTCCTTATCTTGCTGTGAGTACTGGGCAAGTGCCTTAAACCCTATGGGTCTCAGCTTTCTCATTTGTGTGAAAAATGTAATGTTGACTAGAGTAGATGATATGTATATTCCTTCTAGTTTGAGCATGCGGAGATCATAATGCCCATATTTTTACAATTTAAAAAAATACTCAAGAATCCACATTTACACGCTAACCAAGATGACTGTGCCCTCTTCCTTTTGTGAATACCTGTCCAAGTATTTATAATCATTCCTTCTTCCACCTTGAAGTAGCACATCCATTTCCTATAGGAATACATTAGAATTTGTCATTATTTGTAAACATTTGCATTAAAAAGCTTCCAGAGCATTAAATATTTAAATATTATGACATCTTTACTGAAGTATTTCTATGTGAATAAAATGTCATAAAATAGAAATATCTGCAGAATCTTTAAAAATAGATTCTAGAGAAGCCAAAAGTTCCTACAGAATGTATGTCAAAAGAAGACATTATGATGTTGGCCTGTATTTTTTAGGACCATTCAGGCATCCTCAAACTTTTTAAACAGGGGGTCAGTTCACTGTCCCTCAGACCGTTGGAGGGCCTGACTATAGTTTAAAAAAAAACAAAAAACTATGAACAAATTCCTATGCATACTGCACATATCTTATTTTGAAGTAAAAAAAACAAAACGGGAACAAATACAATTCACACTGCCTCATGTGGCCCGCAGGCCGCAGTTTGAGGACCCCTGATAGCTCCTTGCTGTATAGAAGAATCATGACCTACTGCCATGGAAGGTCTTAAAGATTAACTTCCTCTCTAGAACCAGGTTACCTGCCTATGAACTTGGAAGCAGTAGGGTATTCTTCAGGTTAAGTAAATTCATCTACCATAGCAATAGGTCAAATTATAAACTCAGTTTTCAAATTCATCTTATTTCAGTGACTTTCAATCAAATTTTAAACAAGTTAAATAATTTTATTGGTCACTCTAATGCAAAATATTCAGATGAATGCTATTAACTTACCACTATTATCTTTATAATAGCTTTATATCTTTATAATAGCTATTTATCTCTATTTTTACTGCTTCATGTTAATTTGAAAATTAACATCAATTACCACTTGTAACTTACTAGCTTTAGTATTTATATGAGCCTTAGTTTTTTATTTATCATGCAATGGTTCTAATAACTTTCAAATTGCTATTAGAAATAATACATGAATACAAAACTATATAAACAGTAACCTAATAAACATTGTTTCATCATTATTATTTTGGTGAACAATCAGATAAAATAACACTAGCAGTTTTTCCTCTGAATTATTCAGATAAGGCAAAGTTAGGAAATTATGTCTTGCTATTTTAATTTATTTTTTATTGGTATTCAAGAAACCTTTATTATTGGTATTTGAAAATATTCAGCAACTTATATGATGAACATTCAAATATTAGGCAAATTGAAGGAGGGATGAATCACTGCTCACATAATATAGTGACTGATCATTTATATAGGCAATAGTCTATATTTCTTAAAATGCCAACAATAGAGTTCTTTAATGAGCAATTTTTCTAGTAAGAGCTGTTCTCAAACTCTTTGTCATAAAAAATCCAATCATATTTGCATTTGGCCTTTGTTAGCATTACGTTTGAAGATTTACGAAGAAAGCAACTTTGTTTTCAAAGGAGGAAAGAAGACGACTAAAATCTCAGAACTGGGTAATCTACAAGAGGCTCCAGGATAGATTTCAGAGATCAAACTGCTACACTTTGCAGGCCCCGGTACTGGACACAGCATCGCTTCACAGCACAGCCACTAGATGGCGTAGGAGCACCGCGACGAGGCATGTGTGTCTCCCAGGGCTGCAGCTCCTCCCACCGTACAGGGAGCATCACCGTCGCAATAACAATTAACTGAAGTTATTAATTATACTCTCAACATAAATGCCTAATTCATATTTTTAGTACAGTGTATACCTTTTAAAAATTGTTTAAGTGCAGGAGAGTACCTAGTGATGCATAATGCAGCAAATCAATTTTTAAAAAGAAAAGCATTCCTATGAGGTTGGCCTTTCAGTGTGTTAGAAGTAACGACTTCGTCCTGGGGTGGAGAGGCCTTCAGAGAGACTCCTGAGAACCGAGTGGTTTTGGTCCTAGACCATTACTCAGAACAGTCTGGGGTTGAATCTGCGTTCTCCCATTACTATATACTTCTTTTATTGTGTGTGTGGTTTTTGGCCAGGGCTAGGTTTGAACCTGCCACCTCCGGCATGTGGGACAGGCGCCACCATACTTCTTAAACAGGACACATACATATGCTCTCTGAACTTTGGTCTGGAGATGACAATGCCTACTCATTAGGTGATTGTAAAGATTAAAAAATTCCGGTGGTGATAAAGCATCTGGCACAGAGCTTGACACATAGCGAGTACCGTGGATGTCAGCCTTAGGGTCTGTCAAGGAACTAATACAAGTTAGATTGGTTTATTCAAGGTGAACAACATAGATCATGGGGACGTGAGGCATCACTAGAATCTGGGGGAGAGATCAGGCATCCTAACAGCTTTCATACCTTGCTATATATTAATAAATGAAAGAATATGCCCAATTCTCCATTTCTTTCCGATAAAATATGTGGGGGTGGGGGAAGAGAAGGTCACAGAATTCTGACGGCAGAAAGCTCAGGGAAACATCTGTGCACACCACTCTGACACAGCTCCTGAGTAGGAGAGTTCTAGTGCTTTCTTGAACATCAGCATGAACAACATTGTCAACAGCTGATTTTCAAAGACAGTGAAGAGGAGGGGGTGTTTCCCCTGATGCTTGGAATAGAGCGTTATGGCTCCAGATTTTGGTTAAAGCTGGTGCCCTAAACATGTGCCTTCTCAGCATACAGTGGCAAGGGAAACATAATGGAAACCATCTCTGTGTACTTAGGTTTTTAAGACTGGAAATATTACATAGACTTCAATACAGGGTGTCCCAAAGGTTGCCATACATGCCTATGTTGAAATTGCAGTTGTTTAGTTCCTCTTACCTGCCAGAGCTGGATAGTACAGACACAAAATCAAGGAAGACATGGTCCCTTCTCTCAGACAAATGGATAGAATTGGGCAAAGACATAGAATTCCTGTACACCAAGGTATATGATTGGCCTATTATTTTCCTTAGAGCTGAGGTGGCTGGTGATAAATTAATTGTGCAGGTGGAATGCTGAGTAGAGGCACGAAAATGGAAGAAATTATAAACTCATAATTTGTGTAAGAATCTTATTAGCATTACATGGCACCTATCAGCAAAATAAAAAAAGAAGTGGAGAATTGGGCCCTGTATATTATAATCTTCTTTATTAGTGAATTACTTTCAGGGATGGAAGGGGAAATTTATAGTATCCATGATAACTCAGAATGGTTATTTTTTTTGTCAATTGCTGCTTTTCTCTGTCTGGAACACCCATCACTATAGTTACAATGTGCTTACTGAAATAATGAGACAAGACCGTAAGGAAGGAAATAACATTTTCATTTCCTTATTTAACTAGAAGGCAGAAGAAAGAAATTGGTTAAGATTTGAGGATTTTAGAACTCCTGATTTACTGTATAGTACTTGATATTTGTAATTATTGAAAACATTCTAGTATAGTTTGAATTTACAGCTTTGGAAATAGCAGATATACAAACAGGTGTAATTGTCTGATAATGGTGCTATTCTCAAAACATCTTACAATGAAGGTCAATGTCGATAAAATGTTTAAAAGTAGGCTTTGGGGGATATGTCATTTTCAAATATGAGGTTACTGGTTTCCATCTGCTTTCTCATAGTAATTGTAATTTTATTGTACATATTAACATTATTGCAGTATGTTATTCATGTTATTTTGAATTAAGTAACAAATACTGATAATCTTCAAGCTACCACTGTCTACAACAGAGGGAGAAACAGAATCATTATGTTATGATAGGGTCATCATTCATTTTTTTCTTTTCCACAAACCCAGAGGTTGACTTTTTGGATGTTGAGAGAGCACTGTATATGTGTGTGTTTGTATGTATTCCTATATGCCAAAATTTATTATTTCTGCCATTTTTATTAAAAATCTAAAATATAAAGAAACACACATTCATCTGAAGCAAGCAGCAGCCCTCCAACCCCTAGGAAAAGCTTTCAAAACTTTATCTTCCTCATAGCACCCACAAAGTGTCAAGTCATTCATCATGTGTAATTAATACATCCTTTCTTCTCTTTCTTCCCTTAAGCACAGATATTGCAAAATGAGTCATGCGGTTTTGTAGTAAATAACATTGTTTTCAACAATTTGTTTCCATGTCTGGACAGATGTATCGTTTAATTTGTCAATTCTGAAAATTTATTCTGCTTAGTTTTTGTTCTCAGATGCAAACCATATCTGCCACTGCAAATTATGGTATAAAAAAATCTTCATTTTATAATATTAAAAAAATCATTGATTACAAATGTTTTATTTCAGTATGAGAACACAATTTATCAAAAGTATCACAGTAGTTGAGTGAGGCGGGATAGTTTCAAGAAAATGCAGGAAAGTCTTCTAGTTGAAGAAAGGTCTTGGAACTAATGTAAGCATTTTATCCACTCTGTTTTATATTTGCACAGAGGCTACTGGTCAATGATTTACTTCTTCCAGAAAGGTTTCAAATTAGAAATAAACTGAAGATTTATTGTATGAAGTATGTAGTCAATCCATACATAGCTAAAGTCAATTTGGGATTGTTTTCTCTCAGGAAAAGTATCATTTGTGTAGATAATCCACGAACGTTTGAAGTTCTGGTATCTTAATGTGTATTTAGAAGTTTCAGGGGCTTTATCAAAATATGTGGGAATTTAAAACTTTATACAAAATAATCTAGTTATCCAATTGAAAACTAATTCACCTAGTTTTTTTTACTTCCCAAACCATGTTGGAATTTGATGATGTTATTTCTTACAGAAATACAAATTAACAGTGTAAGGTAACTCCACCCATTCTAACAGGAAGGAAGGGGTGATAAAATATTTTGATTTAAAGTGATTAGTAAAAGAATGCAAATACAGCAGAGGAGTAGCTGGCAAATTATTCTGTTAATATTTCTATTTAATCATGGCAGTGGAAGTCTGACAGTAAAACAGATTGTCACATTGTTAACATTTTTTCATGACTACTTAAAAGGTAGGCGTATTAGTTTTAAAGTTCTTCCCAGC
Organism: Nycticebus coucang; assembly: GCF_027406575.1. Classification (NCBI taxonomy): domain Eukaryota; kingdom Metazoa; phylum Chordata; class Mammalia; order Primates; family Lorisidae; genus Nycticebus; species Nycticebus coucang. The sequence goes on along the minus strand of NC_069790.1, from coordinate 63,161,333 downwards.
CTTTAGGCAAATGAGCAATAAAACGTACTAGGTAACTGAGGCAGTAATCACTTAATCAAAAATTCCAACCAATTATATGCGTGCTATATAATCGAGGCTAAGGCAGATATTTTAACTAAAATAGATAAATAATTCCTTTGGTTTGCTAGAATGATTAACATATTTGAAAAAGTCCACTCCTTTTCCAAAAGCTATATTCTCTGTTAATTTCAGAAGAAATCAGCCTCTTGTTTTTAGAGTAAGATGTAAATTCAATTCAGTGTCTTTTTTTATCCTTAAAACACATCTGTAGGCCATCGAGGTGACAAGCATTTGCAACTACATTTTGCCGCAAGATGAAATTGGATTTTATAAGCGCCTCGAAAATTATGACACATTGAGTTACGTGCTCTAGTGGATAGCTAGGCTCTCATACCACTGAGTCGAATGGATTTTTGTCTTTTCTGCTGAGTAACTCCTTTATCTTGAAAGCCTCCTGGTATCCCCAGAATGATGATTTACAAGAGAGTTCATTACGTGGGAGGTGAGGGGCTGTTTGATGTTAGGGACTACATGACGTACTTCCATATACTTCCACATGTACTTTAGGACATGTGTCACAGGATTCTGCTTGTACTTCCAGAGTTCTAAAGACTAAAGTAGAAATTTAATAAGTCTCAAAAATATGTATGTTGATATGCATTATATGCAGGACATTTTTGAAAAAAATGTCTTTGTCTCTACCCCTGAATAGACCTGTCTAGTGCTGTAATTCCCAAGGGGCCCTCTGTCATGCCTCTCACGCCCACATGGCCATCTTTGATTTTTCTGCAAACAGGAGAATCTCAGTTGTGTTCTCATTGGAAGTCTCGTTGTATTGATAAGACCCAGAGTTTCTGGCGGGAATAAGAATGCATGGAGTCTGTTTTTTCTCTTTTGAATTTACTCATTCTCTTTGGAGGCCCTGCTTAGAAACGGCTCACTATTAATTTCAGCTGTGAAACTGTGTGAGCTTCTGGCTTGTGGAATTCATTAGGGCCCTTTGCCCTTCATTCACAAAGAACCCCAGTTCAGCAATGATTTGAACTCTTCTTCCCCCCCACTTTTAAATGTACATACCTTTAAATGTACAAGTGTCTGCTTTTCCATTTTCATAACTTCTGAGTGAATGTCAGAGGATTCACGCCTAGCATGTCTCTGTGACCCCAATTTATTCCTGACGGTCCATTCTGTACTCATACTTCACTGATGAAAAAGAAAAAGAGGCTGTTACTTGATAGCTTGCTACATTTAGGCATCTCAGATATATGGATGAACTAAGGTCCTACGGAAAAGTTGCATAAACTGGAGTCATAAAAAAAGTATACTGCTGAGAGTGCCTTTGAAAATGTGTGGCTTAGAATAAAGGGGTTGATTTTGCCGGTAGTAAAAATTGTAGTAGGTCAGCTCCTGCAGCTTTGATTGCTGTTTGGAACTTCAGAATGTTATGAAAATCCAGGAGCTATCTTTCACATGTGCATTTAAAAGATACATACTTTGAAAGGAGAAAAAAAGAGTTCATATCACTATGGAATGTCTAGTTGTACCAAATGTAACATTTTCTTATTTATTTCTTATATATAAATATATATACACACACATATATATTTATTTATTTTTGCTACAGAGTCTCCTGCTGCTGCCTTGGGTAGAGTGCTGTGGCATCATCATAGCTCACACCAAACTCTATCTCTCTCTTTTTTTTTAATTTTAATTTTAATTTTTACATATACATATGTTAATTAGGTTTCCATTTTTTGGCCTTCACAAAATTAAAAAGACTTAAAATTTAATAACAATAACAATGTTTAAGATAAGGATTAGAAACAAAAACCTCATAAAGACAAACAAACAAATACATTCAAAAAAGGAATCAGACAATTGCTTCATCAAAATATTAAGCAATAATAATAATGATGCAAAGAAAATAACATTCACATTGTCAAATAAGAGTATGTCTATTATAGAATGCTTTGACTCTGAGTCATCAGTTAGCTTCTTATTTTTTTTAAGTATCAAAAAATAGACGACTAATATTTATAAGTAAAAGTAAAAGATAATTTCAAAAAACAGATCATGCTAAATCTTATAGGCAGTAGAAAAAGAAGAAATACATCAAAATCATTCTACTTGATCTGGGTACATCTGATATTAAAATTGGAGAAAATACATTATTACAAAGGAGAAATTACAAACATATGTCACTTATAAATGAGGATACAATATCCTAAACAACATATTAGGATATGTTCTATGTTCTATATGTTCTATGAAGCAAACATCACTCTAATACCAAAACCAGGAAAAGACCCAACTAAAAAGGAGAATTTCAGACCAATTTCACTAATGAATATAGATGCAAAAATTTTCAACAAAATCTTAGCCAACAGATTACAGGTTATCATCAAAACAGTCATACATCGTGATCAAGTAGGTTTCATCCCAGGGATACAAGGCTGGTTTAATATACGCAAGTCTATAAATGTTATTCACATATCAACAGAAGTAAAACTAAAAACTATATGATCCTCTCAATAGATGCAGAAAAAGCATTCGATAAAATCCAGCATCCTTTTCCAACTAGAACACTGAGGAGTATAGGCATAGGTGGCACATTTCTGAAAATGATCAAAGCTATTTATGACAAACCCACAGCTAATATTTTACTGAATGGAGTTAAACTGAAAGCTTTTCCTCTTAGAAAGAACTGGAACCAGGTTGTCCTCTGTCACCATTACTATTCAACATAGTCCTGGAAGTTCTAGCCAATACAATTAGATAAGACAAGAAAATAAAGGGCATCCAAATCAGAGCAGAGGAGGTCAAACTCTCCCTCTTTGCAGATGATATGATCTTATACTTAGAGAACCCTAAAGACTCAACCACAAGACCGTTGGAAGTCATTAAAAAATACAGTAATGTCTCAGGATATAAAATCAGTGTCCACAGTCAGTGCCTTTGTACATGCCAACAACAGCCAAGATGAGATGTTAATTAAAGACACAACTCCATTTACCATAGGCCCAAAGAAAATAAAATACTTAGGAATATACCTAACAAAAGAGGTGAAGGACCTCTATAAAGAAAATTATGTAACCTTAAGAAAGGAAGTAGCAGAGGACCTTAACAAATGGAAGAACATACCATGCTCATGGCTGGGAAGAATCAACATTGTTAAAATGTCTATACTTCCCAGAGCAATTTACCGATTCAGCACCATCCCTATTACAATACCAACATCCTATTTTCAAGACTTGCAGAAAATGATTCTGCATTTTGTATGGAACCAGAAAAAACCCCGTATCACTAAGGCCGTTCTTAGCAATAAAAACAAGGCCGAGAGTATCACCATACCAGATGTTAGGCTGTATTACAAGGCCATAGTGGTCAAGACAGCATGGTACTGGCACAAAAATAGAGACATAGACATTTGGAATCAAATAGAAAACCAGGAAATAAAATCAACAACTTACAGCCACCTAATCTTTGATAAACCAAACAAAAGCGTCTATTGGGGGAAAGATTCTCTATTCAATAAATGGTGCTGGGAGAATTGGATATCCACATGTAAAAGACTGAAATTGGACCCATACCTTTCTCCACTCACAGAAATTGATTCAAGATGGATAAAGGACTTAAATTTAAGGCATGAAACAATAAAAATCCTCAAAGAAAGAATAGGAAAAACACTGGAAGATATTGGCCTGGGGAAAGACTTTATGAGGAAGACTGCCATGAGAATAGCAACAACAGCAACAATAAACAAATGGGATTTAATTAAATTGAAAAGTTTTTGTACAGCAAAGGAGACAACATCAGACAAACACTTAATAACTGGGATCTATATAGAACTTCAATTAATTCATGAGAAAAAAACCAACAACCCCATACGTCAATGGGGAAGAGTGATGAATAGAATCTTCTCTAAAGATGACAGACGAATGGCCAGCAATCATATGAAAAAATGCTCATCATCCCTAATTATTAGAGAAATGCAGATTAAAACCACCTTGAGATATCACCTAACCCCAGCGAGAATGGCCTATACCACAAAATCTCAAAACTGCAGATGCTGGCGTGGATGTGGAGAGAAGGGAACACTTTTACACTGCTGGTGGGACTGCAAACTAATACAACCTTTTTGGAAGGAAGTATGGAGAAACCTCAAAGAACTCAACCTCCCATTTGATCCTGCAATCCCATTACTGGGCATCTATCCAGAAGGGAAAAAAACTTTTATTATAAAGACACTTGTACTAGGCTGTTTATCGCAGCCAATTTACAATTGCCAAAGTGTGGAAACAATCTAAATGTCCTTCAACCCAGGAATGGACAGGTAAGCTGTGGTATATGTATACCATGGAATATTATTCAGTCATAAAAAATGGAGATTTTGCAGCATTTGTACTAACCTGGATGGAGGTGGAACACATTATTCTTAGTGAAGCATCACAGAAATGGAGAAGTATGAATCCTACGTACTCAATTTTGATTTGAAGACAATTAATGACAATTAATGACACAGTGGGGCATGGGGGAAGGGGAGACCAAACAGAGAAGGAGGGAAGGCCTGAGGGAGAGGAAAAGAAGAAGAAAAAAAAGAACAAGAAAAAAGAAAATGGTGACTAATTTTCACGTAAATTAGTTTTAATTTTGGCCAAAGTATATTACTTAAACATTAATTTTTAACTCAACCTCCATCTCTTTAGCTCAGGCAGTCCTCTTATCTTAGTCTCCCTGGTAGCTGGGACTAAAGGTGCTTGCCATGATGCCTGGCTAGTTTTTCTATTTTTAGTAGAGATGGATCTCATTCTTGCTCAGACTGGTTTTGAACTTCTGAGCTCAAGCAATCCACTCACCTGGGGCTGTCCTATCTATTTATATTTTAAATTGGGCTTTCTATAACATTGGAAAACAAGAAATTGAAGGCATGAAAATTGCATAATTTAATACAAAATTTTTTACTTGCCAAGAATAGGAACAATTTTTATTGAAACAGGACAGCTCAATATTACATTATATAATACCATAACTCACACAGTAAATCAGTTACCTGGCTATTAGCATGAACTGCAAGGGGACTGATGCATTCCATTATTTTTTTTTCACCCTTGTTGCGGTTTTACTATAATGGAATTTCTGTATATGAGGTCTTGAGAAAGTAGGGAGAATGGTAAATGGTTGAAAAATTTCTGTGAGAGACTTGAGGAGCATAAAATTCAATGCTGACCTCAACTGAGTGCTCAGACAGATCAGCAACAATGTTGTAGTTGAGCAGACGTAATTCCTTCTATACCAAAGGCTAACAGATGAGAACCAGGATCTGTTCCTGCTGAAAAATACATAGTGAGGTAAGTCAAAAACAAGCAACAGAATTATTCATCTTTCATGTTCCATGGGGAATGGCTGCTTTTTTTACTTTTTTATTTTTAAAATATTGTGTCCCCAAGATAGCTCAGTGGAAAGAAATTTGGTTCTTGACTGGACTCTGCCTAATTTGCTCACCCTTTCATTTATTTTGTTGCTTTAAAAAAAATAATGCTACCCGGTGATGTTACCATGGTAACCATGTCTTGGCAGCCAACCAGGAGTTCTGCCCAAATAGTACTCAGAAATCAGAGTGTAGAAGAGTGATGTGAATATAGTGAAACTGGTCCCATCCTCACCTAGGAAACCATCAAATAACCAGCTGAAGAATGAAAAGATGGAAAAGATGGGGAGATGGAGGGCATGACCTTGAGTCAGGATGACTAAAAGCCAAAAGGATTGGCAAGAAAATGGTGTACACTGAAGGTTATTTTCCTTGAAGTAATCATGGAATTTTTAATGTGAAACTGGAAATAATCAGAAAAGCTATGCTTGCTGAAGGGGCATGAACAATTTAGAAAGCAATTCCAGAAGACCACCTGTCAGATTGGCCAGGCTGGGAGAGGGGATGGGTGGTGGTGGTGGGGGGAATGCCCAAACCACAGAGTGGACAGAATCAGTTTCGAGGCCACGTTCTTCTGATGTGTGTGTATGCACATGCGTGTGGGTGTGGTGAGTTTCTTTGGTTGCTTCTAACCTGGGTTTCACAGTCCGGTTGTGTTTGACAGTGGGTTGATGTCTCCTTTCCTCCCAAGCATACATTTGTGTGTGGGTGTAATTCAGAAGTAGTTTACTTTTAAAAAGGTTTTTAAAGCAATATCTGTATTTTTATGTATAGGGACTCTTGACAGAAGGCTGAAAGGCTCATGGTGATTTCCTAAGTAGAGTTTGCTAGTAGAATAAATCTGTTTAGTCTCCCTCTACTATAGCCGTTGAATCCGTGTGCTTCTTTCTGTTTCCACTGACATTGCTTCTTAATTTGGGTCCTTATCACCTTTCTCCTGATGGCTGCTGCTTCTCAGCATTTTTTTTTTTTTTCCTGGAATCCATCCTTCTATGACTTATTGGCAAGGTGTTAGTTCTATAATGCTAGCTCGATCATGCCACCGACTTCCAATCTTTTAATGAGTTCTGACCATTTTTAGGAACTAATCCTCACTTTGCCCTTCATGATAAGTACGTGCCTACTTCTGGTCTGATAATTTACCTATACCATTAACAAATCTCCTTCTAGCTCCTGAACACACCTGACTTCATGTCTCCTATTCTTAATTGGCTGAGAATCATAACTGTTGACTTTACTCCCACCCCTACTGCCTCTCCAACTTGCCAGCAAGCAGAAAGAAGATAAGAAGGAAAACCACTTAGCTGCTTGGCTTTAAAACTCATTATATCTGTCATTTATTGAAATGGCAACCTTCAGAAAAAATTTTTTTGACGAATTTCCTGATTAGTTTATACAAAGAGCATATGTTCTTTCTCAATTTTGGTAGGAAAATCAGTCTCATTTTTCTAGTAATGATAATAAAGTTTGCATGAAGCAATGTAAAACATTAATATTTTTTGAGAAAAATACATGTATGAGTTTGCAAGATATTAAAAGTCTTTAAATTATTATGGTTTAATTATTACTGTTGTATATCTTTATGGGATACACGTGATATTTTGATACAGGCATATAATTTGTAATGATCAAATCAGAGTAATTGGAGTATATATCACCTCAACCATCTATCATTTCTTTATGTTATAAACATTCCAATTCCACTCTTTTAGTTATTTTAAAAGATATAATAAATTATTCTTAACTCTAAAAAGTATAAAATGCCTTCATTTTACCATGAATTAAGGGAGTGAATGAGTTAGAAAGTCACTTTGTAATGTGCATGTAGAAAATGGTTACAAAACATAATATAAAAAAAGAACTAACCTCTTTTGTTTCAGAAAAATTATGAAAGAATTTTTCCTTAAAAAGAAAAAATACTCAGAAGGATAAAAGCAAAAGAGAATCATATCAAAAATGTCAAAAGGACTAAAGTTAGGTAATGCATATGTGGTGGTTTAAACACGCAAACAAACACACTCACATATACCACTATTTAACCCAATGGGTTGCTTTTTCTTAATTGGCTGAAAAATAATCAACGTTGCCCTTAGATGATCTCAAAATTACAGTAGAGAATATTGTGTGATTTTCAAAGTAGCTGAGAATTATATTATGATAATAGTAATAAGATTATTTTTTCTCAGAAATAAAATTTCATGGAGATTAAAATGTTAACTTATTTTCATGCCTCTCAATTATTCATTGTGCAACAACACGTTTACCAGAATCAAGCCCATTTTATTTTGCATTTACTTTTGATAATGAGGTAAGTCATAATAGAATAAATTGACATTATTAGTATTTTTTTTTTGTTATTGTCAGGATATTTCCTGAGTACACATTCAACTCAATCTTGTGGTCTTCTAACACTCCATTTACAATACTGTTAAATTATTTTAAATTTTCATATTATGACCCTTTACATTATCTATCCTAATACATTACATTAGTCAGGGTTCTCCAGAGAAGCAGAACCAGTAGGATGAGTTATATATATATGTAAAATATAAATATATGTATCTATATATATAAACGTATATATGTGTATGTGTGTAGTGTGTATATATGTGTGTGTGTCTGTGTATAAAGACATTTATTATGAAGTGTTAGCTTTTGTGAATTATAGAGCCTGAGAAGCTCCAGATCTGCCTTCTACAAACTGGAGACCCATGAAAGCTTGGGATGTAATTCAATATACCTCAGAGTCAGAAAGCCAATGGAGACTCTATTCCCAGCATAAAGATCTGAGAATCAGGAGTGCTGAGGGCAGGAGATGGTTGTCCCAGCTCAACAGTCAGGCATAGAGTGGGAAAATTCAACCTGCCTTCATCTTTTTGTTCTATTCTAGACCTCAACAGATTGGACAATGCTCAACCACATTTGGAAAGGTCATTTGCTTTATTCCATCCACCAACTCAAATGCTAATCTATTCTTGGAACACCTTCCCAGATACACCAAGAGATAATATTTAATCAGATAATCTGAGCATAATGTGACCCAGTCAAATTGACACAGACATGTAAAATTAGCCATCATACACAGAGATTAAAGTATTTCCTAAAACAAGAACATGTACAGACATATTTTTTGGATGTTTTTAGCCATAGGGATGAAATGCTAAGGCTTTTCTAGATTATTCTTAATTACCTACAAAATGCAATTAAAGCCCCTAATTCCTTATGATTTTGTTGTATAAGAGGTTCTTTATATATGAAGTAAAATTATTAGTCCCCAATGCCTTTGAGTTATTTTTCAATTTTGTTAATAGATTATGTTGAGGTATCCAAAGCAGACATTTCACAGGGCAGAGTGACATATCGGTCAACCCATCCTAACCAACTGAGATAATTATTATTTTTATCATGCATTCTAAAATGAGGCATCATCCTTATAGAAAGTTAAAAATTGAAAGTTATTTTATTCCCTTTAGAAATATTTAGAATTTATATATAATACACTCATATAGAAATTAAACCAATAGTACCTCAAATAAGAACAGCAATAAAAAAGAAAATATTTAGTAATATTGAGATCCTTTTTATCATAGTAAAGTTATCTGAGATTTGTATGATTAATCATGTCATCACCACATCACTGTAGTTAGTGTGTGACTTAAATCATTTAAGTTATTGGAAATAATTTTAGAGAGTTTACTTCAACTTATTTCAAACATAATATATAATAGCTAAATGAAAGCCTACATTTCCAATCAGACAATATTAGTTAACCTAGAAATTCTGTCAAGTCTCCTGACTAATCAAAAATATGCATTTGAGCAATTTGCTGTTGTGAATTCAGCCCTTTAGAACTTCCCACATCTCTTTTCAATATTAGCATTAGATGGTTCTGTTGCTTAATTCCCACCATAATTAATTAATTTATAAATAATGTATACATCATCTTCTCCCAAGAAAGAATTTAAGGAGACTGCATTTAACTAGGAAACAACCATAAATATATAATGAGGTGGATTTCAGTATTCTCCCTTCGGTGACTGGAAGGTCACTCTCCTTGCCTAGCAAAATAGAGAAACACCATCTCCTCTGTCAAGATAGCACAGGATGATACAGCCCATACCACTCCCAGCTCTACCTGTCTCACTTGGGGTGGAGGGCTAATGGTATAGTTTTTAGGAAAACAGACCGGGTTCAAATTCTTCTTGTACACACTATTTTTGTGATCTTGTACACACTAGTTTCTCTGTACTCAATTTATTTTTATCTTTAAAATAGGAATAATAATTACAGTTATTTCATAGGGTTGTTCAGAGGATTAAATGAGTTTTTTTTTAAAATAACGTATAATCCTAGAAAAATACCTGGTGGAGAGTAAGCTACTTAAGTGCCAACAGGTTAAATACACCTTTCTGTTGACTTAAGATGGTATTTCCTCAAAGCTCTTACACAGGGACACCACCTTAAATCAGTCCCAATGCTATGTTATCATAAAAATCTGCATGTTTTCTATGACACTTATTGTCATTTGTCCATTGATATGTAAGAGGCTTAATCTGTTTCTCCCATGAGACTGTGAGCTTCAGAAAGACTGGAATCTGTCTGGCTCTACAATCTGTCTCCAGTATCTGGCACAGTTGTCCAGCATGAAGTAGTGTATTCAGTAACTAGCTGTTGAAGGAATGAATGCAGAGAGACATGTCTATAAACATGCTAAGATGGGATTATCAGTAATAATTTGTTAGTTTTGTAAATTTTCATTTTCTAAATTTTGACAATATGCATTTTTCTTTGTACAATAATAATGTAAGATTCTGTTATAACACCTTTATAGACTATTTTAAATCACTTTCAAAAGGCAGCAATGGGGCTGTATAGTGGAATTCACATTGTATTTTTTGCAGACCATTTGAATAGATTGGTGGTGTTCGATTGGGGATAATTTTGTAATATCTCCCTGCCACCTCCCCTAGGAGACATTTGGCAATTTCTGGAGACATCATCGATTGTTACACTGGGAAGGTGCTACTGGCATCTAGTGTATAGGGGCTGGCAATGCACAGGACAGCCCATTTCCTAGGGAACACCATCAAGTTGAAATTTTAATAGTGCAAGGTTATAAAACCCTGGCACAGATGGATGGAGCCTTGTAAAGAAGCAAGTTTATGCAACTTCCAAAATTGATAGAGATATTAAGTAATAGAATATCAGAATCTTGAAAGTTAATTAGTAAAATATGCTGTGAAGTTTTGGGGTGGTTTATATTTGCTTTGTGGTATGATTTGCTAATTTCTGAGTAGAAGGAAGTATTTAATGTAGTATATTTGCTAATTATTTATGTCAGGAGAGGACTTTGCAGTGTAGTGTACTATAGGTCTTTTCCTCTTTATAAGCAGTGGAAGTGGTTTTAAAATAAAAGTGTCAATTGATTATTTATTTAAAAATCTTCAAGTAACCAATTTGGCCGATGTTTTTTAAAGAGCAGTTATGAGCCAATTTAGCCAAAAATGTTGGGCAGAGATAGATTGTTGCTTCATAGCTCTGGACAAGTAATGCCAAAATAAGACAAGATTCTTAATATTGATGTAGCTTGGTCTGTTTGAGTTTAACATATGGAGTAATTTTAGCTGGAACAGACTAGGTTATGTTGCAGTGACAACATCTCAGTGGTTTAATTTCTTTAATTCAGAATTTTGTATTCTGTATCCTACTAGCACCTAGATAAGAGAAACTGGATAATACAACTGATCATTGTGGAATAATCATTATTCTAGACAACTGCATGGAAGAGAGGATAGAGGAGAAGAATATGCCCCTTTTCTCTATCTTACTATGTGATTCAAATTATGGCTCATATTACCATAGCTGTCCGAATCTGTATTTACCCATTTATTCATTTTTTATTCATCAACTTTTGAGCATCCATTGTCCATGACTGGCCTTCTTATGGTAGGTTGTAGGGATTAGGACAAGAAGAGTAAGACAGTTTCTCCCCTCAAGGACCTTACTTCTAGAAGATGATGGCTGCAGGGTTTGTGAAAGATCTCATTCATTTCACATATGTTTATCAAGCACTGATAGTGAGGAATGCTGAGCAATGCTACAGTGAATGAGAGGCCGCAGAGCCTGGTGTTCAAGAGAAGAGTCTGATAGCCAGAATGTTTGGAATCAAATTGCCTTGTGGGGCCTCATGGAAGCTCTTTACCTACTTTTGGCCTCAGTTTCCTGGTATGTGAAATTAGGATAGTACAAATTTCGTTCCTGTAGTAGAATTCCTCGAGGGTCATCTGAGAGAGTATAGACAAAGCACTGTGTAAGAGTTAGCTGTCACTATTCCTCATCTTTCCCCTCCTACTTGACTTCCTCCTCAAATCTATATTTTTCCTTGTTTCTCCTTTGTATTCCCTCGGATCAAGCAGTAACCAGCAATTATTAATTTTAAAATTATAGTTATGATATTGTGATACAAGAAATGTAGGAGCTCCTCAGTCGTGGCGTGGAGCTCCTAAAACCCTTGTTAAGTTTCTAGGTGATAGGGGTCATAGGAGCATTTCTTTTTTCTAACATTTAGCCTTTGATCCCTGTTCCTGACTCAGAGCTCCTAAATTCTTTAGAATTTCCTGGGTGATATGAAAGTGGACATGTGAGTACTTAAGGGAAGAGTCATTTCTTGATGTGTTTGCATTGTTAGAGATAATGATTTAAAAAGTTTAAAAACCAATTTTCAATTGTTTATTATAAGTAGGTTAGGAATTGAATTAAGAAAATGATTGCAGATGATAGGCAAAAGGGAACAGAGACAGCAGAGAAGTGGGTCAGAAAAACCCAGAATCTATCACAAAGAGACAGCCTGAAGCCTAGTGTTCTTCAAAACTGTCTTGCTAAAACTTCACCCCTCCCCCAGTGCGACTTGGCTGGAGGTCACTGTGCACTGAGAGACAATGCTTGCTGTGGGCTGGGCTACTGTCTCTGGGAGAGTTAGTGCTTTTGGAGAGTTAGCGAGGAAATGCTGAACTCTCTGGAGACAGAGTGAACATCTAAACCTCGAAAATGAGAGAAAAAGTCTCTCAGGAAAAATATGGAGAAAAATATCTCTTTTTCATTTGTAATCTTGGTATGGGCGGAGTGCCAGCTTGTCTGAGCACAAGGCTTCCTGGGAATTTAATCTCCAACTTGAGACTTGTGTGTGCTTTCTAATTGGGGACTGCTTTGACATCCTGCTTCTGGACTGTGTTCCCTGTCCCATGCTCTATTTGTGTTAAGATCATCAATAACTTAGAGTAATAATGGTAAGAGGTAAATCAGTCTAATTAACATAGTTAAAGAAATAGTTTGGTTAGAAAATGCAAGCCCAGCAAGAACCATGATGCAAGGGTTTACCTTCTCCTATTAGATTGATGATTAAAACAGTGATGCGGGTAATAAAAATGGAGCTAGCCCAGCGCAAGGGGCTCCCACTGGTCCTCACGCTTGAAGGTGGACAGTCCCCTGAGCAGCTCTTGAGAAAACTTTCTCTTTGTGTCTTGACTCTTCCCTCATCCTCTTGTCAAGGCCAGTCACTGGGAAAGAACTCACAGTGTAGTTTGGGGCTGGTTCCCAACAGTGATAGAAGCATCTTTTGTTCTAATGGAGTGACTCTTAGTGGGCCCCCTGGTGGCTTCAGGATCAGGACCGCTCACCAGAAAGACCAAGCCATGATTAGAAGCTTAAAAGTTTCAGCTCTACTCCTGTAACCTCCAGGGTGAGGAGAAAGGGCTGGAGATTGATTAAATATCAATTGTGCCTATGTAATGAAGCCTCCATAATAATCCTTCAAAGACAAGACTTGGAGACCTTCTGGGATGGTGAACACTTTCATGTGCTGGGAGGGAGGGTGATGCACTCCAACTACATGTGGGCAGAAGCTCTTGCCCTTGGGACCGCTCTGAAAATCATCCTGGGTACCTGTGTACCTATTTGGCTATTCATCTGTACCCTTTATTGTGTCCTTTATTATATAATAAAGTAGTAAACATAAACCAAACATTCCTCTGAGTTCTGTAAGCCCTTCTAACAAATTATCAAACTGGAGGAGGGCATTGTGTGAACCTCCTGATTATAGCCAGTTGGTCAGAAGTACCAACTGACCTTGCAGTTGACACCTGAAGTGGAAGGCACTCTTGTGGAACTGAGCCCCTAACATGTGTGATCTGGTGCTAACTTCAGGTCAATAGTACAGAGTGTCAGAACTGAATTGAATTATAGGCCACCCAGCTGGTGTTTGGATAGTTGGAGAATTGTTGGTGTGGGGGTAAAATCCATATATTTGATAGCCAGAAGTCTTGCAAGAATACAGAGGAAAAAAATTGTTTTTCTTATACAGTAGTTTATCAGAAAACACGTTACAACTACTGCTTAAAAAAAAAAAAAAACAGCATGAAAAAGTATAGCTGTATCATTTTCTGGTTTTCATGTAGCACCTTTTTTTTTGGTGGAAAAAAGCCATTGCAAATCACATTCTTCAAGGGACTTAACCAGGCAAAATGTTTGATCCGAGGGCAAGACAACCCCAATCAGAAGTTGCATTTTACAGGAGCCTCTTTCATTTTTCCAGGCTCTGAAATTCTGAAATGCTTCTTGTCTACCTTTATTAACAGATCTTGAACTTGCTGTAGGAGTGGGCATTCATCAGGGGGACATGTAATTTTCAACAACCTCAGGGGCTACCTTGGCAGCAGAACACCAAGTACCTGCTTCTTAAGAATTTTACGCCGCCTTTGTGAAAAAGCTTTACCAGTGTGATTTAACTTTGCAAAGGAATAGATGTAGAGAGAGCTCAACGGAGACTCATTCTTTGGTAATATTTGCATTTTATAGGAAGCATACATATGAATTTCCCATTCTGTAGTAATATAGCTTTAATCTTAATGAATGCCATTTTGGTGGTTCTCTTTCCAGAGTGGAATTAACATTCGCATGTGAACTGGAAATGTTAAAGTGTTATTAGTCCCCCGAGGGCTTTGCTTCTGGCTGTGCAGTTTCAGAGATTTCATCATAGTTTAGGTGTAGCAAAATACCACCATTTCTGCTTATTAGAATGAAACTCTCCAAGGTTTCTGTACACTTTAGGCTAGGGCTTGATATTTCAAAACAGAAAATTATGTTTTTTCCCAGACCCTGAATACAACTTGACATCAAAAATCAATTGAAAAGCCAGTAAAAATTAGTTTTTCCTAACAGCTTTTTTGTTGTTACTAACGAATTTCCTAATTAAGCTGCCCCAGGTATTAATACGGTTTTGTATTATTTTAGAAAATTTGCTTGGTTATTAATTTACCCATTCCCTGAACCTACAAAGAGTTTGAAGCGACAAGACCCATTGCGGTGGTTTCCCACTACACTTCTTCTTCTTCTTCCTATTTCTTCTTCCTTTTTCTTCTTCCTTCTTTTTCTTCCTCCTTCTACTTCCTTCTTCCTTTTTTTTAGATTGTAAAGATAAGAATTTGGATTCAACCACCGTGTAAGTAAAGTAGGTTGGAGAATGCTGTTTGATTTCTTGCCTTTGCTGCTTGTCTTTTCTTTCAAATACAGAGCTCTTCTTTCTCAGTTACTCCCCACGCCTTGGTCGTTTTCCCTTATGTAGAGATTCTTGGTTATTCGATTAAAATTAGAAAACTATCCCAGGTTTTTGTTAAATATTATAATCAGTATAAGTGGTGTTAAACTTGATTTTTTAAAGTCTAGCTTTACATAGCACACCTGTATAAACACAGACATATATATCCGCCCTTTACATTGAAATACATTTGATAGGATCTGGGTTTTTATTTTATTTACTTTTTATTTATCATGGTCAAAAACATTGAGAAGTTTTTAAGTCCTCCTAAGGATTGTGCAAAATAGATACTATTATTTCCAGGCAAATGATGAGGTAACTAAAAGTCTGATACATTAAGGGACTTGGTCGATGTCACACAGCTTTGTGGTAAAGCTGGAATCTGTCAGTGGTGATTAGCTCCAAAGGCATCTTTCTCCAGTGCAGTCTTGGACTAGCTGCCTGTGTGTCACCTGGGAGTGAAGCAAAATGCAGAATCCCTGACCCCAGTACTATGGGAAACTGATTGAATCTCCATTTTAAGAAGATCCTTGGTGACTTTTATGCACATTTAAAGTTTTAAGACTGCAAGTATGGTTCTATATGCATATTAAAATTTAAGACTGTAAGTATGGTTCTTAAAAAACAGTTTCAGGTCGTTAAATATGAGGCACTAAAAAAAATTCCATTGGAGATGCTTTTGGTCTCTGGGCCTTTATGATTTTTACTTAATTGCAAGTTAGATTTATATTCATTATCAGTCAGCTATTCCGTTCTCACATCTGCCTTTGAGCTAGTCTAACAAGAAACGCGTGTCACGCTGACTTCTGACATTTCTTGGTGATCTCTTTTGGTGGTATTATTGTCAGGTTAAATGGCCTTGTGGTTATAAAACAAGAAAAATTGATTTTGCCCTAACTGATCTCACCATGTATCCAGGTAATCTTCTTGTCACATTTCCCTCCAAACTTACCTTTGCTTGCTTAATTCTTAAAAAAAGAACCTGACTTTCTCCTTGTCTATTCCTTCAAAATATTAGAAGACATCTAGTGTTAAAACCACCTTAAAAGAGGCAAGATAAAAAGAAAAATTATAGAAACAAATTTAAAGGGGTAAAACTTGCTTATATCATGCATATGAAATGAATTAGTTGCTGCAGTTGAAAACTGAATTTAATTTTCATTTTTCAGGCAGTGAAATCAAACAGGGAAATGTAAGAGGCTGCAGAATTCTCAAAGTAGGATGAATAGAATCATTCATGTTCATCTGGAGAGAAACACATTTTCCTGCTAATACTGAGAGGAATATACTAGTGTCGCTTTGTCTAAAAGTTTGTATGGTAGCATAATACATAATGTCATAGTTTTGCAAAGAAAATGAACAGAAACTTATGCTGCTCTTCAGTAAATGCTAAGAGTTATGTCACTCTTCAATACATGCTAAGTTTATCACTTTGAATTTACATTTGTGAAACCATTTGGGGGTGGAATGAAAATAATGGGATGGAGAAGACTATTTTTGGATGAGCAAAGAACTACAATGGCAAAAGCCTTGTCTACATGTGTAATGTCTCATCCCCTGAGCCTCCCTCTTACATTAGGTATATTTGAAATGTGCTTTTTGTCAAGTGCTAGATATCCATACGCCTGAATTTTCAGGTGAATGTGTAAAGTAATAAAATTGGTCTTCCATTGGCTCAAGGAGGCTTTAGAATACAAGGCATGTTGGCAAAAATGTTGACATCCCACTGTGAAAAGCATTTTTCTTAGTGAAACTCTGTCGGAAAGCTCCTCTGATTAGGTAATGGAGAGACCATTTTTTGGACAGCACTTAGGTTAGTCTTGAACCCTGTTAAAAAAAAAAAAGAAGCAAATCTCAGGTTTCTTTCCTAGCATTGCTAAAGAGATTAAAGACTGGCTTACAAGGTCATTTAACTTTAAATAGTTTTGAAGCTCAGTTTTGTTCATTTTTTTGCTAAACAGTAGAATAAGGACTGAATGAGGCATGGTCTCAACTCTCACAGTACTTACAATTTGGTCAGGGAATAAAACTGTCAACTATTATTTCAGTAGTAATAATGATATATATGAATAACAATTCATATATATACATATATGAATAAGATACAGCTCTAATAATTCGGTTGATATTTTACCCCACAATCACTTGGAAATACTTGCTAAAAAATGAAGAAAATAATTCATATGAATACTAAAATCTCCATTTTAAACAAAACTTCGAAGTGATTCAGATGCAGGAGTCTTTGGTGGATACTTTGAGAAATAATAGATGAGAATGGTAACCTTATATTTAACAGATTGGTCATTTGGCTGTGTGGACACCCAGTTAAGGTATAATGACTAAGGTCATCTCTAAAGACTGATTTTAATAATCACCTAACAATTTTACTGGAAGGGAGTTATCCATGTTAATCTCTGGGCATGAAATGTAATGATCTGTTTTATTATTGTTAATTTATGCTTAAGCTTCCTTTTGCTCTTCTTTTTAAGCAACAAAACAATTATACAGGCTAACTATTCACCTCAGGGAGATGCTGTAATAGGACTAATTAAATATTTAATATTTTAAAGGACTTAAACAACCTTGTAAGTAATACTTTAAGAGGAGATAAAATCATGATGATCCCTTTCATAGGAGGAATGTTAATGAAGCACTGGGATCAGGCATTCCTTTAATGCCCATGTCCTGCATCTGTCTGAGGCACAATAGCATAATGGTTAAATTAATGGCTTCTGGAACCTATGGCAACTCTTATTCTTCCTAATCCCAAGGCTTAGAGCAAGTGTCTTAATATTTCTAAGTCAGTCTCACTTTTCTTATCTATAGAGCAAAGAGACTTTCTGGATTCTTACGATGGCACATATGTTTTCATTAAAAGAAGGTGGCTTCTATTAATATGAATTAATCCCACAGACTACCTACAATACTAGGTAGTCTGAAACTTGTTGACTTTTCTTTTGAAACTAGAAATAGACCTAGGATCTTAAAAATGGATATACTTTGAGACCTAATCTTAAATTGAAAAAGAAGGAAGAAGAATGGAAGACAGAGAAGGAGTAGGAAAATAAGTAGGATAAAATACCTCTAAACTCAACCCCAAACATGGGCTAAACATGAAGAGAACACAATCTCAGTGCAGAGGATAAATGACCTTGCCAATGTAGAAAAGTCGTAGAATCATTTAATGTCGGAGCATAGAGAACATATAGGAAATGCCTTTATTTTCTAGGTACAAGGTTAGTGAATGAATCTGAATGAGCAGAAAGTTTTTATCATCATTTTTAAAAAATATGGTATCTTATTTTTTCAACATTCACACAGACAAAGGAACTAGACTAACAAAGATTTAGAAAAAGTTGGTTCTTTGGCACCTAGATCAGAATAAATTGAATCAGCATTTTAGGTACATAAACAGGAATATCTAAAATATCTTTGGGAACTTGTCTTCATATTTACTAGGTAATTTTTGAAGGTTTTCTGCTTTATAATTAATGATATTTTGTAAGCGCATTTCTAGTAATGAGTCTAAATGTAAAATCTGCCCACATGGTTTTTCCTGGTGATATGAATTACAAATATTGGGGGCCCATATAATGAGAATTCATTGCACATTGCAAGCCTACCAGCCTTAAAATTAGCTTCACATTCTGTAGGCAAAGGGGCAAAAAGAACAGTGTTCCCAATCCCATTCATTCAGTAAATATTTATGATTGCTACTATATGTTATGCCATTCATTAGAAGAGGAATGGGGCTTAAATATTCTTAGCTATACATTTTTCTTGTCCTTTAAATGCCCTATTAGTATGTGGTCTTAATAAATTCTTAAATATTTCCTAGCTATATAGTGATTTTATAAGAATTTATTAAAATTCAGGGTACAGTTCTATTTTCTTTTCATCCAGGACAAGTACAGTCAATCCTCATTGTTTGTGGATTCCATTTTTGCTAATTTTCCTACTTGCTAAAATTAATTTGTAATCTCCAAATCAATGCTCATAGTACTTTTGCAGTCATTCATAGACATGTGCAGGATTGTGAAAATTTTGAGTTACCCCTGCACATGTTCCCAGCTGAGGCTGAATGAGGTGATACTGATACAGGGTTCCCCATTCAGAGCTGACAGGGACACCCCATTTTCTAGGCCTGGGCAAACAGGCCTTTTCCAGACCGCTTTCTCTGAGAAAAACAGCCTGATTGGTATCTTCTCTGGGCAGTTTCACCTGGAGTAGGAAGCATATTCCTTGCTGCCCACCTGGGACGGGGACTATAAGGAGTACATTTATTAGTTGTTTCCTGTCTTCCAGCCCCTGGCCCATTGTGACAGGTTCCAGACAGGCATTCCCCAAACCCCGTTTGCAGACAGTATATGAACCCCTAGATAAAAGGCCCACTTCAGGCTCCACTCCCCCTGCTGCCGGAGTTTCTGATGATCTTTCCCTTATCTATTTCTTTCTCTGTCAATAAACTCTGTCCTTTTGGTGATCTATATGATTCCTCATTTCATTCTTCCAACCTTGAGACAAAAACAATCTGACACAGAAATTCTGGCAACAGTCCTCTGCATTCTGATTCAACTCTCTTACTATAAACATGCATCCTTCACCTGGTCTATCTAGTGCCATGTTTTTTTTTTTTTTTCTTTTTGTTGGTTATTTAATTTTAAAACGACCCCACATGTATAGTGCTGAAGTACTGTCTAGTGTTCCTAAGTACAAGAACACTATGGTAGATCTAATGGAGAAAAAAATGTGTGTTAGATAAACTTTGTTCAGATATGCTGGCCATGATTTCTATGTTAAGCCAACAATATATGTTTAAAAAGTTGTCTTGGTGTCCTTAAACCACACAAAATAGAATTGTGTCTTAGTTGGTTGACAAAAATGTTTTGAAGAGGCTTGCAGGAATTGAATTGAACCCCTAGGAGTAATGGTTCAGCATTTGGTAATTTAGTGTTCACAATTACTTTATGAGACATAATTACCATGAATAGCAAGAATCAATTGTATTTTGAGGGGATCTTATTTCTTTTTTCACTAAATTGATTCTTTAAATGTGAGCCAAGAATCAAGATGCATGATTCTTCTGACTTGCAAGCAACTAGTAAGTAAGTTCGGAAGGGTAGAGACGTGAAAACTTCAGATAAGGCTGAATAATAATTTTTATTTTTTAATTATAAACTAAAAAAATTAAAACAGTTGCTGACAAACAAAATAACCTAGAGGGTTTTAAAGTCTAGAAAACAACTTGTGATGTGATTGAATCTGGTTTGTGACTAGTGACTTATCTGTCCTTTTTGCCACCTGTGCCTAGCACAGTTTCTAACTTACATGGAGTGCTCAAGGTGGTTTTTTAAATAAGTTGCATTGAATCAGACATAAGTTGACACGGAAAGTAGCTTTGATAGTGAAAATATTTAGCAATAAAGATAAGTTAGAGAAATGTAAGGGACAATTTTCAGCTGGAGACTAGAGGTCAGAGGATACCACCTCAATCTGCTTTATGGTCAGCTGGGAGAACCACCTCTGTCCCTGGGTTTAGGCAATGACAGCATCTGCATCTGCCAGCTCCACCTTACTTGGATTTGCTTTCGACTCTCTGTTTTATCCAAGACGCTGATTCTTTGGGTCTTGGCTTCTAATTATTACCTTGATGGTCGCCATGATTATAAGACAATGGAGAAAGCCATTTCTATTAGGGTGCTCCAGAGAAAAAGAACCAATAGGATATATGTAGATACACAGAAAGGGATTCATTTATTTTTTTCTTTCCTTTTTAAAAAGGTTGTAGTAGATTTGGGTGAAATTGAATTCCATTACATGTATATATCATATGGTAGTAGAGTCTGGGTTTTTGAGGACTCCATCACCTGAATAGTGTACATTGTACCTGAGAGGTGCTTAGAGTCTTATTATGAGGGATTGACTCATACTTATGGAGGCTGTCCTGTGATATGCAAGCCAGAGCCCTGGGAAAGATGGTGGTATAGTTCATAGAGGCCCGAGAATGAGGGGAGTCAATGGTTTAAGTTTTGTCCAAGTCAGAAGGCCTGAGAACCAGGAGTGCTGATGCCTGATTGCAGGAGGGGTGAATATCCCAGTCAAGCAGAGAGAGTGAATTTGTCTTTCTTCTGCCTTTTGTTCTATTTAGGATCTTAACAGATTGGATGATGCCCACATGCATTTATAACATTTTACAAATTTACAAGGCTTCAGAATATATGTAAATATGAATTCTGAGGGCCTAGACTGGGGGGAAGAAAGGGAAACACAATTTTAAACAAGATAAATTTACTTCTATGAATTAAATGTACTGTTTTAAGGAGCTGGGAGTGGCCTACCCTGTCTGCTGGTTAGTTGGTTGACACCTATGCAGTCTGCATTTAATGAAGCTGGTGGGCAAAATTCCTCGGCAGGGCGGTGCCTGTGGCTCAAAGGAGTAGGGCGCCGGCCCCATATGCCAGAGGTGGCAGGTTCAAACCCAGCCCTGGCCAAAAACAGCAAACAACAACAACAAAATTCCTTGGCAAAATTTAAGGAAAAAAGCCCAAAGTCTTGGAAAAATAGGACTATTGGTCGGTTTATCATTAACAACTGCTCATCTCCCACATTGTGACCCCCTAAGAAGCCAGTCATTTATCATTGATTTTTTGGCATAAGGAAAAATAAAAGGAAGAAAAAGGAGGAATGAAATGCTACAATAATGCACCAACATTTCCTTCCCCTTCAATTTATTGCAACCAGAGTTATAATCTAGATCATATAAACAGTCAATATTCTAAAGATTCTTTCGGAATAACTTTTGGCTAGGTGCAGTAATGCCCAGTATGCCAGTAACTACTATTCTGTGACATCAGAGTCTGTGAATTCTGACTTTTTAAGAGTACTTCTAGGATTGTAATAAAGCTTATCAGAAAGCACTTTCTTGGTGTTGGCATTGAGTTAACGTATGGTTTCGTTTTTTTCTTTAATGGAACTATGTCTTCTTAGACATTAAAGTCAGCTGGAAGCTTTTGTGAAATAGATGTTCAATGCTTTGTGACAGGCCTTCGCTACATGTAAAATGGATATACCCACAACTCCTAGCTTTAAAATAACTTTTATGCAATTCCTTTTTATTCCTCAAAACTTGACACTAGTGTAATATTTTTTTAAATAATTTTTTAGGAATAACAAGATTGGCAATCTCATGAAACAATTCCATTTTATAAGGCAAACAAAAACACCTCAATTGAAATGAAAATTAGATGAACTGATACCATAGGCACCTGGCAGTGGCAATTATTCTTTTGCGTGGATGTGTTTAACTTTTTTATGTTAAAATGAGAAATCATTGTAGATATCAGAAATCATAAGTGTATATCCTATAATTGAAGATGTGATAAGTACAAAAAGATATAGTTATCTTCTTTAACCTTCACAATAGACCTATAATATGGTATCACTGTATCCTCCCCTTTTAAAATTAGGCTGGAAAGTGAGTCTAAGGCTAAAAGTGGTAAAATAACTTTGTCAAGATCAAAAAGTCAATATGTGATGAGGCTGATTTTCTTTCTTTTTTTTTTTTTTATTGTTGGGGATTCATTGAGGGTACAATAAGCCAGGTTACACTGATTGCAATTGTTAGGTAAAGTCCCTCTTGCAATCATGTCTTGCCCCCATAAAGTGTGACACACACCAAGGCCCCACCCCCCTCCCTCCGTCCCTCTTTCTGCTTCCCCCCCCATAACCTTAATTGTCATTAATTGTCCTCATATCAAAATTGAGTACATAGGATTCATGCTTCTCCATTCTTGTGATGTACAACCACCTAATCTTCGATAAACCAAACAAGAACATACCTTGGGGGAAAGACTCCCTATTCAATAAATGGTGTTGGGAGAACTGGATGTCTACATGTAAAAGACTGAAACTGGACCCACACCTTTCCCCACTCACAAAAATTGACTCAAGATGGATAAAGGACTTAAATTTAAGGCATGAAACAATAAAAATGCTCAAAGAAAGCATAGGAAAAATACTGGAAGATATTGGCCTGGGGAAAGACTTCATGAAGAAGACTGCCATGGCAATTGCAACAACAACAAAAATAAACAAATGGGACTTCATTAAACTGAAAAGCTTCTGTACAGCTAAGGAGACAATAACCAAAGCAAAGAGACAACCTACACAATGGGAAAGGATATTTGCATATTTTCAATCAGACAAAAGCTTGATAACTAGGATCTATAGAGAACTCAAATTAATCCACATGAAAAAAGCCAACAATCCCATATATCAATGGGCAAGAGACATGAATAGAACTTTCTCTAAAGATGACAGACGAATGGCTAACAAACACATGAAAAAATGTTCATCATCTCTATATATTAGAGAAATGCAAATCAAAACAACCCTGAGATATCATCTAACCCCAGGGAGAATGGCCCACATCTCAAAATCTCAAAACTGCAGAGGCTGATTTTCTAATGCCCTAACTCCCAAGCTTGCAGCAACTCTACTTGAGCTGAAAGCTAACAAAGTGGCCTTGGTGATCTTTTCATGCTCAGAAGTTCTGTGTTTTGTCATTTTTATAATCATTTCTTCTATATCCTATATACTCAATTGTTCTCCGTTGACCAACAGTATAACATTTCTTTAACCACTCTGTAATTCTCTTTTGTGTTCTACTCTTTTGTTCTTAATCTTACTCAAAACAAATAAAAACTTTAGTTGTAGGATCTATAAGGCTACAGTTAAGCTTAGATGTGTGTGCGTGTATGTGTATGTATATTAATATGTATCTCCAACTGAATTTGAGAATAAAATTCAATATTCCCTGGTGTGATCTTTATTTTTCTATAAATTTAGTAAACATTGAAGAGTCATTGAATGTTCAAGGCAATAGAACTGCCCCCTTGTGGCAGATATGGTGGTTTGATTCCCAACATCTGTTCCAAGATCCCCGGGGTGCTGCAGAGGCTGTGAGGCTAAACACTTCCTTCTCCATTCACACTTGGAGCTGGAGATCCCCATGTCATTTAAATTCTACCAGTTTGGAGCAGCTGCAGGAAATGTAACATGCATTTGCTAGTATAGACCTTCCAGGTGAGGTGAGCTCAGCTTAGGAGGCCACAGTCCTTGGGGCATCTTTCTGTTTCCTGGATTATGGCTGTTGTAGTGTGATCTTTGGCATAACTTTTTGTTTACAGCAGAGGTAAAATGTTTGGTAGGGCAGTTCTGTAGCTGTGGTTTGGAAGTCCTTCCTGCTCCCCCGACCTTTCCAACAATTTTGCAAGAACCTTATTCTTAGCATTAAATCTATTCCTAGATAAAATGGTACTAAAATGGTTTCTGTTATCTGCAGTTGAGTTCTGACTCATTTGACAGCTCCCACCCCTGATTCTTAGCATAGTTTCTCCATTCTTATCAATTACAAGATTTGAGATGATTTGAGGGTAAATAGAAGTCATGTACTAAAATAATAGAAATTCCCCTCTCTTTCTTTTTAGATGTATTCAAGATAGAAATAAACTGCCCTCCATAGAAAGCAAACTTAATATGAACAAAATTTCAGGATACTGAAAACCTTAGAGTTTAATTTTATACATTTTTTTTCTTATCCCTTTATCTTAAACCTCTTATTTATGTATTTGTAAGGGAAAATTTATCTATAATATAAAGGATTAGCACCTGTGGCTGGGGATAAGCTAATTTCATAAGACCTGCTATAGTTTGGTAAGGTTAAATAGGAGACTTACGTTGTTCATTAAGTTATCTACATTAACCTGTTGAAGAAATAAAACAAAATATTTTAACTGCTTTAGTGGGCTCAGGAATTGTCTGGGCACCTGAAGTAGCTTAAAAAATATTATTTAGGCTGTTATTGTATAATTTTTACAAGTTAGCATCTGTCAAACATTGTGAACAAATATTTATGCTATTAATTCCTGTGTTATATACAAAACTATTTCTTTTAATTTTGAATGACTGAACCAAAATATATAGAGTAACCATGAAAGACCTATTTGATCTCATTTAGTGTCTATTATTATTGGACTCAAACACTTTTATCACCTTAGTGCCAAAAATAACAAAAAATTCTATCTAAATTTAAACATTAAAAATTATAACATTAAATCAATTAAAAAATGGCTGCCACATTCATCATTACATCTCAGTACATCAATTGATAGAGAAAAGGTAGCGTCCTCTTTAAATATGGCACTAACAACCTTGACCAATGAGTATTTGCAGCCATATTGCATCTTCCTCGTAAGTGCCTTCCTTCCAGCCTAGACCATTGCTTTATACAGCCTCCAAGTTGAGTTGTCTTAAAAGAGCTGATTAGAGATGGCTCATATAACTTCTTAGTAGTTGTTCAATTTTTCAGTTGCAGATATTTGTTTCAAATCTCTAGGATTGCTTTATCTATAGAGGGAAGGTAAGGAATCTGTATAATCTGCAGAGTAATGTGAGTCGTGAGGATGCTACACTTCTTCCATTCATTTTGTCTTCAATGTTATAAGTTTATATGTGAATGTTTCTATATTGTCCATCCTAGACTTCCTGGGACTATTTTGTTTTCTTCCTTCCTTTCCCTCCTGCTCTTTTTTTCCTCCTTCCCTTTCCTCCCTCCCTTGTCTCTCTCTCCTTTTCATCTATTTCCCTCACCCCTAACTTCCTTCCCTCCCCACTTCTTTCCTTTTTGACTTTTCTTCATTCTCACTGGATAATTGAGTTTTCACATCAGGACACCCAAACAGAACACATCTAGACTCCCTCTTTTGCTTTGTCCAATTCTTTCCCTCAATCCTTGCAAGAGTCTTAGTATTAATTCACACACATTTTGCTGTATGTAAACCTGGCTGCATGTAACTTTAATCAGGCTCATGCATCACTCTATTAATGGGCATAAGCGTGTCTCTAATTTTTAGCTACTAGTTACGAAAAGTCTTAATTTCCTTTAGGTTGATTTTGTCCATTTTCCTCAAGGTGAAATTAACAACTCAATAGGTGTGAACCATTTTATTCACTCATTCTTTCATCGAACACTCATTCATTTCCTAATATATAACAGAAATTGTGTTAGCTATTGTTCATGTGATCATTAAAAAATAAAAAAAGTGATTTTGCACTTAATTTAAAAAATTTTGATTGATTCTATAGAGACAAAGTCTCTGTTGGTTAGGCTGGAGTGCTACTAGGAAGATCATAGCTTACTGCAGCCTTGAACTTCTGGGCTCAAAAGATCCTCCTGCCTTAGACTCCTGAGTAGCTGTGACTACAGGTGCATACCACCATACCTATATAGATTTTGTGTTGCTCAGGCTGGTCTCAAACTCCTGTCATCAAGTGATCTTCCTACCTTAGCTTTCCAAAGTGCTGGGATAATAGGCATTAGCCACCTTGCCTATCCCTGCACCTAATTTTATAGGTCTTGGCAGACTGTTCTCCAGGGATAGTGAACAATCTCAACCATTTTCATTTCATTTAGCTTCCCAATGTTGGTTTTAAAATTTGACTTCCCATCTGTTCATTTAATAACTGTAATGGCACCTTAGAATTATTTTGATTTGCATGTGTTTAGTTTCAAATGAAGGAATGTGCTTCTTCAAAACTAATCAATTTATTCATCTTGTCTCTTTTGTTTTATTTTAATAGGGTAGTTGGTAAATATTTTCCCTTTCATTAAATAGGAATTTCTATTTTTATCCTTTTTCTTAGAGTAGTATTTTGAGTTTTAAATTGATGGTAATCAGACACAGCAGAAGTATAAAGTTTCACATTTCTAATAAGTACTCTTCTTGGCATAGGAAATAGAATGAATTTAAAGATCATTACAGTAACCATAATACAGTTGGCTTAAGTGATTAAAAAACCCCATAAGACCAAATAGCATTTTTGCTTATTCATAAATACATAACACTGATTTTACAACAAACATAGTTAGAAGAAAAAGAGGATGATAAGATAATGAATCCTTTAAGAAATAAAGCTAAAATAAACACATTTTTATTTACTTAAAAACCCTTAAAGTAAAAATGGTTTTTATCAAAGTATTACTGAATAAGCCTCTTCTTTAGTAGCCTACAGAGACATCTTGAATTAAAAATCTCTTACTCCAATACTAACTTAAACAGGTTTCTGAACTGATTAACAGCAATGTCACCATGACAGCACTCCTACAGTCACCAAACAACTTTTAAATTGTTGGTTTAGCATAGATAGCTCAGCTTGTATATCTGATCTACCCTGGCTGGCTTTGCCTGAGTCAGTGAGTTTCCTTCCTTGAACCCCAAAGGCTTCTCTAGGCTTCTTCCCTAACAGAGTGCTGGGCCCCTGGGCTGCTGCTTTCATGAACTGTCCTCCAGTAGGTTTTGACTTGTATTCCAAGGGAAACTACTGAATATAGAAATCCTTCAGGGGAGCAAAACGTCTCACAAAAACAAATACCAAAACAAAACTTGCAAAACCTGGCCCATCACAAAAGTTCACCTGTGTGTGTGTATTTAATTTTAGAAACTAACAAAGTAGTATTTGAGGAGATCCCTTCATTCCTCCCTTAAAGGAGAGAAATATCTCTTCTCTTATGCCGATGTCCATATTTCCTCATCCAAATTCTCCCTCCTAGGGCCCAAACACACAACCACACCCCCATAGTTGATGTGATAGTGCTGAAATGGATACAATCTTTAAAAACAGGTTGAAAGCAAGAGCACTGATATTTGATTATTGTTTAACCCAATGCAAGTCCAACAGTGTATCTTTCTTTAAATATAAATGCTAATGGCAAGCAACAATGCAACCTGATAATACCAAACAAACTACTGTCACCCACTTTGATAGAATGAAACATCAAAGAAGTCAAACAAATCAAAATATATTATAAAGAAGACTTTTTCAGTGCAGTGGGCATGAATGGAAATGACATTTTCTCCTTCTGGTTACTAGAATACCAGGGCTTTGGAGTCATGACTAGGTCTTTTTGTTCTGTTTACTCATTATTTCAGAAATAACAAATTTATTTAGTGATAACTGCTGGGCCCAGATTTAACTAAGAACTGTGAGGAACACAAGAAATGTGGTTTCTCTCTGCCTGTGATAGCCACGTTGGAGCACCAGACATAAATCCCTGGAAGAATTTGGGAAAGATTCCAAGCAAGCACCTGCTAGTCAAGAGCAAGGTGAGTTCCTAGGGTGGTAGGAATCAGGGTAATAGAGAAGTCAACAGAAGCAGAGGTTATCAGAGCCTGGCAAGACTTCTTGGGGAAGACTTTCAGGCAACAAAGAGTTTGAAGGCGCGAAGCTGTGTCAGACCCTGTACTCAGCGTTAGACGCATATTAGGAACTAGATTAGAAAAGATGGCTTGTGTTTAGGCTTGTCCAAAAGGGCTAGAGTGACCTTTAGTTGGTACATTGATGTTTCCATTTGCTGGACAGCACGCTAGAGACTTTAACTGATTCCGTGATACTTCCTTTGATTGTTGATTTATGACCTCAGGAGAGTTTAGGTGTCTTGAGAAGCTGCCTCATTGAGTTCTTCTTGATTACATGATTGATCTGCTTAGCTTTGTGTCAATAATTTTTTCCTGGGGAAGGGAGGGTCTAAAAAAGGACTGAAATAAATTCATGGTATTTATCAGAATTTGTGCTAGAATTTTTAGAATGTGTAGAAAATAATACCGAAATCTAGCCAAGAAATGACTACAATCTTCTTAACACACCCATTACACATGATTCTCACTAGAAGAAGTTTTTTTCTACCCTGTTTTCCCGAAAATAAAACATCCTCCAAAAATAAGACCTACTTACAAGAAAGATAAGACGTCCCCTGAAAATAAGACCTAGTGCATCTTTGGGAGCACACCTTAAAATAAGACACTGTCTTATTTTCGGGGAAACAGGGTAGTATTAGCTATCTAGGAGGGAAATTATATGGCCTAGTCATTTAACCATTGCATAAAGAACCAACTCACATAATGTTTAATAAAGTAATATAATCACAAAGATTTTCAGGCTCGTGTTTTCTTTTTTTTTTTTGTAGAGACAGAGTCTCACTTTATGGCCCTCGGTAGAGTGCCGTGGCCTCACACAGCTCATAGCAACCTCCAACTCCTGGGCTTAGGCAATTCTCTTGCCTCAGCCTCCCGAGTAGCTGCGACTACAGGTGCCCACAATGCCCGGCTATTTTTTTGGTTGCAGTTTGGCCGGGGCTGGGATTGAACCCACCACCCTCAGTATATGGGGCCAGCGCCTTACCAACTGAGCCACAGGTGCCGCCCTCCTGTTTTCTTTTAAAGAGTGAATATACCTAAGTTTAAATAAGGTTCTTCTCTGCCAGACTTTTTTTTTTTTTAAAAATGAATAATAGAACTTCCTTATAATTTGTCATGAATGCAAATTATACACAAATGTCAGAAGAGGAGAAAAATAGGTATATGATTCAATTTTAACATTGACTTTTCAAATAGATGGCCTGTCAGGACAGGGCAGACCAAGCTACTGAGTTGTCAGCTCCACAAAATGGGTATACTATAGTTGCTTTCTGATGCACGAAATACTAGTAGATATTTATAGAAAGAGGAAAAATATGATGATACCTAGAGATCTTTAAAAATGAAATAGACTCATTTAGCAAGATGATTAGGAACAGTCAAATAAGAAGGCAAAGTTTATTGCTTGCTGTAAGCTTTCCACATCATTCCAGCTCTAAAATGTTTTATTCTTAGCCCATACATAAAAATGCACTTTCATTTATGATCTTCAACAGGGTAGGAATGGAAATGATTTAATCATGGATCTCTGTGTTACTGGTAAGTCATTGGTATGCTAGCCAATGATTTGCTCTCAGCTGGAGATGAAAGTTCCTGGAACTGAAATCCATATATCACTCCTCCTCTATTTCCACTTTCAGGTCTGTGTCATTCTCAATTCTTCCTATCTTTAACAGAGAACACTCCAAAACTTAAAGCATCTGATGGTTTAGTAAGGCTTATTAAAATGTCTAGACCCACCTAAAAAAGCCAAACTATTGCATAAGTTGGCAATTTATATGCTTTCTTCTGTCCTTCTCAAAGTGTCTCATGCATATAAATATACCCTTCCAGATTGCAAGTCTTCCGGGGGCAGAGACTGTGTCATACTATTTCTTTTTATTTATTTCCCTCTTCCTTGCCATCAGGGTGGCCCTTGTTATTTCCACCCACTCCCTAATTCAGAAGATCTAGATTATTTTTAATATTTACTGCTAAACTCTTCGTGAATTAAATTCAAAATTTCCCTAACTATAGAGGGAAAAATCTGCACCAACAAATTTACTAGTACATCTGCACTCTCTGCTTTATTCATTGTGCATTTGCATTTTATGAAAGTTTTCTTTTTTTTTTCCTCTTGGGGGAATAAAAATTGCTAACAAAAGGATAAGGCTAAGGAATATTAGGGCTTATAGCTGTAACATGTCCCTCAACCTTTGTGGGAAGGATTTTGCAGATAAGTCAGATAGGATCCTGAGGGAGAAATTTCAGGGCACAGAGAGGCGAAATGAATTCCATTCAGGTGAACAGAGAAATATTTATTCATTAAGACGTGAGTTGGGGGTGGGTAGGAAGTAGAAGGGGCTACTTCTGAGACCTCTGAAAGAAACAGTTATAGACTCCTGGGAAGATATATTGTTGGAGAATCCAAAGTTGAAAGTACCAGCCAAGGGCATTCTATTGCATCCTCTTGGGAAAAAGAGGCCTAAGGTTCAATTCATTTGTTTTGAACTAAGAACAAAAAGGGTCTCAGAGCAACTCTGTGATTTTAAATATGAAGAAAACAAATCCCTAGAGGAAAAAGCAGGCTATACTATGTGACCACCATTGTCCTAAATAACACTAAATTACAAATCAACTGGTGACTTGAAAGAAGATTAAAATTTGTGTGTGTCTATTTTTAAGCCTTTCTTTATAAAGCTAGAAAAGCAGGTTATATAAAGTTTAGCCTGCTTTTTATAAGATAATCTAAAAGCACCTTTTCCACCTTCTGTTCTCAGATTTGGCAGCAAAAAAAAAAAAAAAAAATTTGTCTGATCACAGTTTCTTGTAGTATAATTACTTTGTCAAAAGAAAATATAATTAGAGCTGATATTTAAAATGTACCATAATTGTATTTAAAGAGTATTTAAAGATTTGATAATGCTCACGTATAAAATGTTCTGTTAATTTAGCAACAAGCAGCAGTTCTGAAGTCAGGAAATGATCTGACGGTTTTTCTCTTTCCTGTTTTAAAAATACCATCTAGTCTACCCTTTTGTCTATTCAAAGAGACAGAGTCAATTTCAGCAGTGGATTGCATTAAATGCTTGACACAGCTTTATGAGCATCAGGTCCATTTATTTCCTCTGTCCCGCTGCATTTTTCACGCGTCTCATACCATTACTCTGGCAGAATAACAACAGGAGTCCCTCTAGATTCCAGTACGCCCCTGCAAGGCTCTTCTTTCATAACCTTAATCAGCATAAATCTGTTTCTTTTTCCTCATCCCTGCCCTGAAAACGCTGGAATTTCCTCCTTCTTTCTACTATTCTCATTTATCTTTTTTTTTTTTTTTTTTTTTAAAGAAACCTTTTTTATTTGGCAGCAATTTGTTGGTTTGAATCCCCCATGAAAGGTATGTGCTTGTCATGTTGCCCACATGCAGATTTGGATCAATAAATCAAAGCTTTCTGAAATAAATATTTCTTATAAATAAGAGGGCTCCTTTTTCATACAACATAAAACCACACAAAATACTGGGTTTCAGAAAGAACCAGAGACACTGAGTTTCAGAATTAGGTAGAAAACAAATTAAGTGAATTAGTTATTCTTGGCTCACATCATCTGAGGTTACAATTGGTAAAGCCAAAATAAGAAATGGATGACTTTGTCCTCTTTCTCTGTTGAGGGTACTCTTTCTAGTCCCACCTTCCTACTTCCTGGGGCCTTGGTGATGTGAGGAGGGGCTGATTTGAGCACACATGCTCTTTGGAAGGGATTTAGGAGGCCAACGAAGAGTGGAGGTGCTGGAGTCAGATGCTCTGACTTTGACCCCCAGCTCCCTCACTACTTAGCTTCACGGAACTTCAGTTGCCCTAAAGTAACAGTTGTGATAGTTCCTACCTTTTTTGGTTGTTGTTAAACATTTAGAATTATTAGTTACTACTATTATTATACTGGATTAAATACTGCCTAGCCAAAAATTTCAAACCTCTTCTTATGAGCTAAGATAACTTCTCTGGGGCTGGAATATTTTCTCTTGGAATTCAACTTCTAAGTAATTGGCAGTGACCCTTAGTTCAAATCACATACATTTCTAGTTAATTATTTTTTTCTTCTCTCTCCCTTCAGTCCCTTTCTAATTAAAATAAATTCTTCAGTGGTCATTTTCTAATTTCACACTTGAAGAGAAAATATGTGTAAGAGTTACTTAAACATAACACAATTTTCTTATTATTGAATTTTGTTGTGTGGTTGAAATTACTAGTTGAGATCAGAGTAACTGGAAGACCACATAAATACAGATGAAGAATATGAATTTTAATCTTTTATTCTGTCTAGGCCTTTCTTTGACCATGGTCTGATATTGATTTGCAGAAGTGAAATGGGCAAAAAAAAGAATGCCAATCAATTTAGATAATTAAAATAATTGAACAGAAGGAAAAAATTCAATGTTGGCTCCAATGGCAATGCAGTAATAAATTCTCACTGTGACATACATTGTTCAGCATGAAATTGTAAAGAATAGAATGTTATTCCTATAATGTTTTATTTTGTCTTATACATTGGCATTTAAGCCATTTATTAACCATAGTCCTCATGTCCTTCAAATTTGAAAAGTTTAAATTGCAAAATAAATTCAGTTTTATAGCAAATTATAATGATACCAAATAAATTTAGGAATAACCAAAAGTACTTGTTTTATTGGATGATGCTAGCTCTTTAACAGTATGTTTGATTATTTTTATCTTATCTTTAAATATGAATATTCTAACCAGATTACACTATAGAAACTTGACTTTGGTTTCTCAAGTACGGAAAATGCCCTTACCTGGTGTTGAAAGAAAGAGTCCTTAGAAATATACGAAAATGTTTTCTTATGAAACTGTGTAAGTTTCTAAATGACACAGGCATTGACTTGGCTGTGGGGATGGTCTTGAATAGGACAAGGGAAAGGCAAGTGCTTAGATGTATTTTTTTTTTTTTTGAATAGTTAAAGAATACTCACAAAGGTAGGTTTGACCCAACATTTTTAACTTTGGCTAAATTAACAGTAGTTCGGTCATGGAGAATGCAAACCAGAATCAAAAAAGGCTAAATAAAAGCCAAAGAAGCAAAGGGTGGCTTCATATTTGACCATTCTGACCTTTGATGGACGGCCTGATTGTCAGTTTTACGGGACTAGATAAATACTCATTGTTGATTTAAGGCAAGTGGTGCATCAGTAAACATTTTAGGACTGAAGGGTTATTGATAATGTTGACTTGGTTTGAATTCCCAGAGGGAACAAAGAACAACATTTTTTTAAAATATGAATCTGCAGCCTTAAGGTGAAGAGATGTGACCTGCTACAGCATATGTGTTATGAAACACTCTTGCCTCAGACCACAATGTGACTATCATTTAAAGCTAACTGTACACTTCATCTCCTTGGGAAAAGAACCTGTATGAGTCGGGCTAGCGGTCTGTAATAGCAGGAGGTTGTGTATAGACAAAGTCTCACTAGTTTGGTTGAACAATGGCAATATGCGCCACCATATCTTTTCTCTCTCTCTTTTGTCAAAAGCTGGGGGCAGACAGTTTTAAACAGTGTTTCACTTCTCTACAGCATCTGCTCAATAATCTGAAAAATCATTTTCATAGTAATTCAGAATGATAGTAAAAAGAATCCAGTTTGGTTAGAATTTAGCAAAAATTCACTGGGGCCCTACACTGTGCCAAGCATTTTGCTAAGTACTTGTGACTGTAAAAGTGAATATGGCTCAGTCTAGTCCTACATAAGTTATTAATGTATGGGTGAGTTGGACTTCTAAAATCATTAAGTATGATGTGATTTATGAAAGTGAACCTTAAGAAGCTTCACTTCATCTGGAATAGATTTTTGTTTTTCAGGTAGAAAAGGAGGAAAGGAGATTCCCAGCTGAGGAATAGGATGCTTCAAGGGATAGTGGTGTGACAATCCACGTGTAGTCCAACCAATGCAAATCATAACATAGCTTAGTCACAACTTTTGATACTCTCCAAGGACGTAGTGATCTTTAACTGCTCTTTCTATAATACTTCATCTTTTATGAGTCCTGAAAAGTACCACTTATACAACTCCCTCACTATCTATTTAAAAGATGTAGAAATTTAATCACTGAATGCTGGACCAGAAATTGATTCATAGCATCACTCAATTTTTTTCTGGGATGTACCATTTGAATTTATAAATGCTACAGCTTTCATTAAAGATCTTGGAGTTGGAGATGCTATTTTATCTAGTCAAAACTTCACTAGAGGATTGATTATAAAGTTGGGCTAAAGATTAATCAGAGTCTTACTTTGGATCACTGGCTAAAAAGTGGATCTAACAGTTCTGACAGATGGCTTCAGCATGGAGGTTGAGCTTCTTATCTGTGTACCTTCCAAATATTATGGTTCTTCGATAACAAATATATAGTACTTTTCAGAGTGTAGTTGTTCCACAAATGTTTGTGGAAAAAATGAAAGGATGTAGGAGGATACAGCTCTATTGGATCAAATGAAGCCATAAATCTCTGCTTGGACTGTTTACATTTTGGAGTGGAGATAAATGGCCATGATTCTTAGAGTCCTTGTTGCAGAATAATAAAATATCCTACCTGGCAGAATGCAAAATCTAACACAGAATTCTAATCTAGGGTGTAGGGTAGAGAGAGTGAACTGTTTAGAAAGAAGTTTTAAATGAGTTGTTAAAAGAGTTTGTGGTATAGTCCAATAATCATTGATTATAAAAGTCACCAGCTTTTAGTTCCTGCCTGTGGTTTTAATTAGTTTTAATGAATGTAAATCATGTGGTTCTCTACTGACCTACTCAAGTTCATTACTCACTAGGTTGTCTGCACCTGATTGTTTCAGGATTAACTGTCATGCTTAGAAAGAGGAGCTCTTGTTATTCACACAGCTTCAAGCAAGGGCAATTTTCTGCCCCGGGAATAAAATTTAGTCCATACAGAGCATGTGGCTTCATGGCACAGCTTGTGTGTGATGACCCCATGGTGATGTGAGAGAAGATCCACAGATGCCAGGTGGACATCTGACCCTGGATTTCATATACAAAGGGAACCCCAGAAATGCCTTTTTTGATATTTGCCTTATTAGTATAATATCTCAATATGTACCTATTAATTATAATTATGATTACATTTGACTTTATTAAAAAAAGTAGAGGGGAGATTTAGGGATTAAATTTAACATATCATGTTATGAGATCATTTTATAGGTGAGAGTGGATCCCTTAGTTGCATGGTTCTCAAGGCTGACTGTATTTTCAAATCATCTGAAGAGCTTTGAAAAATCCTAAATCCAGGATTCATCTCAAATCAGTTAAATCAGACCATTTAGAGTTCCTGGTTTACGAGGTCTGGGATTGAGCTCTTCTCTCTCATAATTTTTTTTAAAATTATTTATATGTTTTACAAAAAAAGTTGTGTGAACTCCAGCATACCCTCTACCTATAATCATCAATTATTTATTTATTTATTTAATTTTATTAAATCATAGCTGTGTACATTAATGCTATCATGGGGCACCATACACTGGTTTTATAGACTATTTGACACATTTTCATCACACTGGTTAACATAGCCTTCCTGGTATTTTCTTAGTTATTTACATTCCACATTTACTAAGTTTCACATATACCCTTACAAGATGCACCGCAGGTGTAATCCCACCAATCACCCTCCATCTGCCCCTCTCACCCTCCCTCCCCTCCCTTTCCCCCTTCCCTCTATTCTTAGCTTGTAACTGGTTTGTAGCTTTCATGTGAAAGCCATAAATTAGTTTCGTAGTAGGGCTGAGTACGTTGGATACTTTTTCTTCCATTCTTGGAATACTTTACTAAGAAGAATATGTTCCAGCTCCATCCATATAAACATGAAAGAGGTAGTCTCCATCTTTCTTTAAGCCTGCAAAATATTCCATCGTGTACATATACCACAATTTATTAATCCATTCGTGGATCGATGGGCACTTGGGCTTTTTCCATGACTTAGCAATTATGAATAGGGCTGCAATAAACATTCTGGTACAAATATCTTTGTTGTGATGTGATTTTTGGTCTTCTGGGTATATGCCTAGTAGAGGAATTATAGGATTGAATGGCAGATCTATTTTTAGATCTCTAAGTGTTCTTCAAACATCTTTTCAAAAGGAATGTATTAATTTGCATTCCCACCAGCAGTGTAGAAGTGTTCCCTTTTCTCCACATCCACGCCAACATCTCTGATCTTGGGATTTTTTGATATAGGCTAGTCTTACTGGAGTTAGATGATATCTTAAAGCAGTTTTGATTTGCATTTCTCTGATGATTAAAGATGATGAGCATTTTTTCATATGTCTGTAGGCTGCGCGCCTGTCTTCTTCAGAAAAGTTTCTCTTCAAGTTTCTTGCCCAGCCTGTGATGGGATCACTTGTTCTTTTCTTGCTTATACGTTTGAGTTCTCTGTGGATTCTGGTTATTAAACCTTTGTCGGAGACATAACCTGCAAATATCTTCTCCCATTCTGAGGGCTATTTGCTTTACTTACTGTGTTCTTGGCTGTGTGGAAGCTTTTTAGTTTGATTGGGTCCCAGCGGTGTATTTTTGAAGCTGCTTCAATTGCCTGGGGGGTCCTCCTCATAAAACACTCGCCCAGACCAATTTCCTCAAGGGTTTTCCCTGCACTCTCTTCTAGTATTTTTATAGTTTCATGTCTTAAGTTTAAATCTTTAATCCAGGGAGAGTAAAAGGTGAAAGGTGTGGGTCCACTTTCAGTCTTCTACAGGTTGCCAGCCAGTTCACCCAGCACCATTTGTTAAATAGGGAGTCTTTTCCCCACTGAATGTTTTTAATTGGCTTGTTGAAGATCAAATAACAGTAAGTAGCTGGATTCATCTCTTGGTTCTCAATTCTGTTCCAGACATCTACTTCTCTGTTTTTGTGCCAGTACCATGCTGTTTTAATCACTATCGATTTGTAGTATAGTCTGAGGTCTGGTAGTGTGATTCCTCCTGCTGTGTTTTTATTTCAGAGTAATGTCTTGGCTATTCAAGGTTTTTTCTGATTCCATATAAAACAAAGTATTGTTTTTTCAAGATCTTTAAAGTATGACAGTGGAGCTTTAATAGGGATTGCATTAAAATTATATATTGCTTTGGGTAGTATGGACATTTTAATGATGTTGATTCTTCCCAGCCATGAGCATGGTATGTTTTTCCATTTGTTAACATTTTCAGCTATTTCTTTTCTTAGAGTTTCATAGTTCTCTTTATAGAGATCTTTCACGTCCTTTGTTAGATAAATTCCCAAATATTTCATCTTCTTTGGCACTACTGTGAATGGGATAGAGTCCTTAACTGTTTTTTCAACTTGACTATTGTTGGTATATATAAAGGCTACCGATTTATGAATGTTGATTTTGTAACCTGAGACGCTGCTATATTCCTTGATCACTTCTAAGAGTTTTGTAGTAGAATCCCTAGTGTTTTCCAGATATACAATCATATCTGCGAAGAGCGAAAGTTTGATCTCTTCTGACCCTATATGGATACCCTTAATTGCCTTTTCTTCCCTAATTGCAGTGGCTAAAACTTCCATTACATGTTAAAGAGCAATGGAGACAATGGGCAGCCTTGTCTGGTTCCTGATCTGAGTGCAAATGATTCCAATTCAACTCCATTCAATATGATATTGGGTGTGGGTTTACTGTAGATGGCCTCTATCAGTTTAAGAACTGTCCCTTCTATACCAATTTTCTTAAGTGTTCTGATCATGAAGGGATGCTGGATATTATCAAAAGCTTTTTCTGCATAGATTGAGATAATCATATGGTCTTTGTTTTTAAATTTGTTTATGTGCTGGATTACATTTATAGATTTACGTATATTAAACCAGCCTTGAGACCCTGGGATAAAACCGACTTGGTTATGATGTATAATTTGTTTGATGTGTTGCTGGATTCTGTTTGTTAGGATCTTATTGAATATTTTTGCATCTATATTCATTAGTGTTATTGGTCTATAATTTTCTTTTCTTGTTGGGTCTTTGCCTGGTTTGGGGATCGGGGTGATGTTTGCTTCATAGAACGTGTTGGGTAGTCTTCCTTCTTTTTCTACCTTTTGGAACAGAATTCTGACGTGAAACCATCTGGTCCCGGGCTTTTCTTTTTAGGGAGGTTTTGTATGGCTGATGCTATTTCAGAACTTGATATAGGCCTGTTCAACATTTCCACTTGATTCTGGCTAAGTCTTGGAAGGTGATGTGCTTCCAAGTATTGGTCAGTTTTCTTCAGATTTTCATATTTCTGAGATTAAATTTTCTTGTTATATTCATTAAGGATTTTTTGAATTTCTGAGGGGTCTGTTGTTATTTCGTCTTTTTGTTTCAATTGATGAGATTAGAGATTTTACTCATTTTTCCCTGATTAGGTTGGCCAAAGGTTTATCTATTTTATTGACCTTTTCAAAAAACCAGCTTTTTGATTTATTGATCTGTTGTATAATTTTGTTTTCAATTTCATTTAATTGTGCTCTAATTTTGGTTATTTCTTTTCTTCTACTGGGTTTGGGGTTGGAATGTTCTTCCTTTTCCAGTTGCTTGAGATGTCCCTTTAAGTTGTTAACTTCTTCTCTTTCCATTCTCTTGAGGAAGGCTTGCAGTGCTATAAATTTCCCTCTTAGGACTGCCTTTGTGGTATCCCAGAGGTTCTGATAATTCGTGTCTTCATTGTCATTTTGTTCCAAAAATTTGATCAAACTCCAGCTTCCACAGTGGCAAAAGGATTAAAAATGTCCACTGGACTTTTGAAAAACTCGATACCCAAAATTTTACCAGACTTATCAATATTCTCCATTAATGTGAATGGCTGAAACTGTCCTCTAAAGAGGCATAGGTTAGCTGACTGGATACCAAAACTCAGGCCAGATATTTTGTGCATACAAGAGTCACATCGTACCTTAAAAGACAAATATAGACTCATGGTGAAAGGATGGTCATCCATATTTCAGGCAAATGGTAATCAGAAAAACGCAGGTGCTGCAATTTTATTTGTAGATACAATAGGCTTTAAACCGACAAAAGTAAGGAAGGATAAGAATGGTCACTTCATATTTGTTAAGGGTAATACTCAATATGATGAG
This sequence comes from Nycticebus coucang, assembly GCF_027406575.1. Taxonomy (NCBI): domain Eukaryota; kingdom Metazoa; phylum Chordata; class Mammalia; order Primates; family Lorisidae; genus Nycticebus; species Nycticebus coucang. The sequence goes on along the minus strand of NC_069790.1, from coordinate 63,121,936 downwards.
ATTTCAATTATTAATATCTATGCACTCAACCAGAATGCACCTCAATTTATAAGAGAAACTCTAACAGACATGAGCAACTTGATTTCCTCCAGCTCCATAATAGTTGGAGATTTCAGCACTCCTTTGGCAGTGTTGGATCGATCCTCCAATAAGAAGCTGAGCATTTAAATTTTAGATTTAAACCTAACCATCCAACATTTGGATTGAGCAGACATCTACAGAATATTTCATCCCCAAAAAACTGAATACACATACTTCTCATCAGCCCACGGAACTTACTCCAAAATCGATCACATCTTAGGTCACAAGTCTAACCTCAGTAAATTTAAAGGAATAAAATTATTCCTTGTATCTTCTCGGGCCACCATGGAATAAAAGTTGAGCTGAGTGACAACAGGAATTTGCATGCTCATACAAAAACTTGGAAGTTAAATAACCTTATGCTGAATGATAGCTGGGTCAGAGATGAGATTAAGAAGGAAATAATCATCAATTTTTAATGCCACATTTGCTGTATCCTTTTCTCTTTCTTTGTGTTTTGATATTTTTTCTGACCTGCTTACAATATGCCTTTTTACCCAATGACTATTCAGTATATGTTTCCTAAAAAAAATTATTATTATAATAATTATTATTTTTGGAGGTAGAGTCTCACTCTTTTGCCCAGGCTAGATGGCTGGAATGCAGTGGCATGATCAATAAATAATCTTTTATATAGCCAAATAAAAATGATTAAATTCAGAAAACTTAACATTAAAAAACATTTTTTGTAAATTGATAGGTTTGTGATAAAAGTCACATAACATGATTGTACCCTCATGATGAGGAATATTAACAGTGATATAATACTTTAATCTGTAAACTATATTCTTTAATTTTGTCAACTGACTCAATAGTGTCTGTAATTTTTAAGTTATGTGTCAACTTGACTGGGCCATGGGAGTACATAGATAATTGTTCAAATGTCATTCTGTTGTTTCTGAGGAATGGGATTAACACTTACATTTGTAGACTGAGTAGAGCAGAGTGCCCATTCAATCAGTTAAAGGCCTGAATTGATCAAAAGGATGGTCCCTCCCTCCTTCCCAAGTCAGAGAACTTCCTGCTTTGAAGATCTTTGATCTGAGACATTGACTTTTTCCTGCCTTTGGACTAGAACTGAGATGGTGGCTCTTCCTGGGTTTCGGGTCAGCCAGCTTTCAGACTGGAGCTACACTGTTGGCTCTCCTAGGTCTGCAGCTCCAGCTTGACAACTCACCCTGCAGATCTTGGGACTTGCCAGCTTCCATTATTTCTATGTAGGAAGGGATTTATTAGTACAGGCTGTCCTGAGTTACAGACATCCATCTGAAATTTGAATCACACTTACAAACAGAGTCTATTACAGGCATTAGGCAAATGTACCTTTTCCAACTGACATATGAATTCAGCTTAAGAACAAACGTACAGAACCTATCACACTTGTAACCCGGGACTGCCTCATAAGGAATTCGGAATTGGTCCTCTTGCTCTGGAGAACTCTGACTATGCATTGTCCTATACAGAATTTTTTTTTTTCTGGCTTGAGCTCCAATCCAGGATTGTGTATTGTATTTATTTGTCCCATATCATTAATCTTCTTTAATCTGAATAGTTCTTCTGCCTTTCTTTGTCTTTTATACCACTGACATTTTTGAAGAACACAGGACAGTAGTTTTACAGAATGTCTTTCTATTTGGGTGTCTCTGATTTTCCTTATATGTATATTTTTGTATTTTATTTTATATATTTTATATATTTTTAGAGGAGTACTACATACAAGCTGTTTTTTTTTTTCCTCACATCCAAAACATACCTTATTAGTGACATTAATTTTAATCACTTGGTTAAGATGTTGCCAGTCTCCCCACTGTACTGTTATTTTTTTTTTATTTTAGAAGTAAGAAGTACCTTGTGGGAAGATATTTCGAGACTATATAAATAATCTGTTCCTTTTAAGCTTTTCACCACTAAATTTAGCATCCATTAATGATTCTTGCCTGACTCAATTTTTACTAGGATGGTTGTAAAGTGGTGATTTTCTAACTCTATTCTTCCTTCTGTGTTCATTAGTTGGCATTTATTATAAAAAGAGCTTCTTTCTTTCTCATTTATTTGCTAATTTATTATCAGTAAGAACTGAGAGATTCTTATTTAATTCAATGGATTATAGTGTATCACCCTCTGTATTTATTTTGATGATAAATTATCCTAGATATGACCAGTGGGAGTCCCTTCAAGCTGGCTACTACATATTCTGGTTATTCCATTCTTTCATAATTTTTGAGCACTTTCTTTTTCTTGGCACAAGAAAGTATTTCAGATTCATTTTGTATCTTCTATGTCCCAGACTTAAAATTTAACCATTTTTCCATGGATCTCTGTTTCCTTAACAGGAAAAGGTATTTGGAAACCACACTCAGGCTGATATTGTGTCCTATTAACAGAATCAATCATTACAATGAGCACAGTGATGTATGATTTGGGGATCAGAAATTCTGAAAACTAGACTGTATAATCTGGAGTAAAGTTTGCTCATCAATTGCTAAAACCAAGAAGGAGAAGTATATTAAATTAAGAAAATAAATAGTTAAAATTTATAGCTGATTTGCAGTTTTTAAGAAAAGCATAATTAGAGTCAAGAAAAAGGAAACTGCATTTTATAATTTATAGTTTTCTTACCAGTAAGCAGCATTATTTTTGTTACAAGAAACTGTTATAGCTCCACACTTCCACAAAATGAATGACACTGTTTAGATCTAAATCAGTTGCAAAATGGCCAAATCTTGTCAGTGACAAAATGGACTGGATGTATAGCTATATTGCAGATAAATATTTGAGAAATAGGGTATTGATGCAACTGATGGATTTAAGAAACAGAAGTTGCTTCAGAATGAAAAAAAGAAAGATGAGGTGGTCAATCTGTGGTGTAGCTGAATCCTCAGGAAGCAGAGAATTTTATTCCCCAAAGCAGGAAGAAATTTAGTAAGGTTACCACTGAGGTGAAAAAGTAATGAATTCAAAGGTATAAACACCAAAAAAAAAAAAAAAAAAGGAAGTTTCTCAACTTAGTCCACAAACAATGTGGTGGTGTGAGAACACATTCAGAAGTAGCTCACACAATATTAGGTATAAAATTATTGATCAATCTTTAATAATTTTTTCTTTGTTAATGATGTCACTGGCTAGGACTTGGGGGCTGCACCAAGAGGAAGAAGGCATTTTCAGTTTTGACACCCATCAGGAAGAAATATTTCTGCCAAAAAGAGTAAACATACTTTGATATTGTCAACATAGGAAGAGTCATATGTGGTCACAGAGGAAGAACAAAGACCCAACATGCTGAAGGGAGCTGGAGAAAAGAAAGCCCCTGACGCACCGGGGTTTTTCCTTTAGCAAGCAGAGGAGGAAGCCAGGGTTTTGCAGAACATGTAGGGGGAAAGCCAAGAGTAGCCATTGGTTAATCCTGGTGTTTAATGATTTTACTGTAAGGAGTGTGTGAATGACAATGAAGCATTTTGTGCAATTTGCAGATGAACTCTCACTTGGAACTAACTTCGTTTGGGTTCCTAATTCCAGGATTTACCTAACCTTGTGAAAAACCAGAGATCAGCTTTTTGCATGACAAGAATGATCAGGCCCTGATATGGACTCACATTCTGTGTGCAGTGTTGATTTGGGTATAGTCACCTGTTTAATAGTTTGTGCTAAATGATCATTATGATCACATGGGATTCCCACATTTCTCCCTACTGTGCACTTCGTTGTATCCTCCTCCTCCCCACATTCAATCCATATGTTGATGTCCTAACCTCCAACGTGATGGTATGTGAAGATGGGGGCCTTTGAGAGATATTAGGGTTAGATGAGGCCAGCAGAATCTTCATGGTAAGATTGGTGGCTTTGTAGAAAGAGGAAGAGAGATTACTTTCTGTCTGCCAAATTGATGAGTTGGCAGACAAAATAATGCTTATGAGGACACAGAGAGAAGGCAACCATCTGCACACCACGAAGAAGGCCCTCCCCAAGAACTAATCAACTGACCCCTTGATCTTGGACTTCCTAACCTCCAGAACTGTGTGAAATAAATGTCTGTTGTTTAAACCACCCTGTCTATGATATCTTGTTCTAGCAGCCTTAGCAGAATGATACACTCCTATAGATGGGTATAGGAACTAAACACATAACCAGAACCTACTTTATTAATTTATCATAAGATATTATAGAGGGACTAGACTTTAAGTCCTTGTTCTTGATGAAGTCCCCCTCTATAAGCAGCATTACATAGGATATCAGTTCACAATCCAAAAGTGATTGGGTGACTGTGGAATTAGAATGAGAGCCATTAGAGGAATTGCATGTTAAATGGATGGCTTGATAACTATGTTAAAAAATCCAAAAGACACTTTTCTCATCAGCGGTTTTCAACTCACTTGATCATCTTCTTTATTTCTTGAAACCCGCCACTCTTTGTTTCTGAAGCACCACACTCTCCCGGTTTGCCTCCCTCCTCTCCGACTGTTGCTTCTCAGTCTGCTTGGCTGGTTCAATATATTGTTCTAAGCAAAACATACCTTGCATTTTTTTCATGGTTCTCTTCATTTTTCTCAAGCATTCACCTTCCTCCTTTGCATTCAAACATACCATTTGTCCTTTAAGAATCAGTTCAAGTTGTTTCTCTATTTTAGAATCTCTGTAAAGGAATTCACTGGTATTTAAACCTTCCGTATTTTCAGACTAGGAAACAGTTATGGGAAATCAGTGAACTGAATGTATTACAGATACATGCAACAGCATAAATGAGAGTTGTAAACAAGTTTGAATGGGAAGAAGGACAAGAGTGCATGTAATACAATACTAGTTTTATAAAGCTCAGAAATGTGTATCATCTCTCTACATACACACATACATGTGTGTGATGAAAGCATAGTAAAAAAGAAAGGAATTATAAGCGCTAAAATTTAGCATAATGATTTCTTCTAGATGGTAGAAATAGGTATGAAAGCTAAACGGAGCACCCAGAGGGATGCACGGGTGAAAGTGATTTGTAGTTAAGTTGGAGTGAGAATTCACAAATATTCATTATATGATTATGTTTTATACCTTACAAGTGCTATATACATTTTAAATAAGTATCAAATATTATAGTGAAACATATAAAAAAGTTTTCTTTACTGTACTACATCAGTTATATTCACTCCAAAAAATGAATTAATAAATTATATTTTATTTAAAAATTCTACTGCAGAACTTAAGGGAGAAGCATGTGGATAGGCTAGCTAGAGGCCCAAAGACTGCCAGGGTGCATGTCACTTTAAAAGGCAGCATTGCATATGGCTTAAGGGCACCGACTTTGCCACATACCAGCTGTGTAATCATAAGCAAGTTCCTCATTTTATTTGTCTGTAAAATGTGGGTAATAATAATCTCTATTCCTACTATATAGGGTTGTTATGAGGGTAAAATATTTTATGTATATAAATTGTTTAGGAAAGGTCTGGCATATGGTAAGTATGAATTAAACGTGAGCTCTTGTTATTTACTGGGGAAGTCACAGGGGAATGGTCCTCAGTTTTGAACTAGGTGAACATATTCATGGTATCACAGTGATAGACACAAACTAACCAAAATCACATGAGAAGATGTATAAACTTTATGGCTAACTAATTAGCATCCATGGGGTGCTAATCACCATAGGGTGCTACTCACCATGGGGTGCTACTCACCATGGGGTGTAATCACCATGGGGTGATTACTTTTTCCGGTGGTAGAGCTTGGGCCCCTTTTCTAGAGCATCTATTTTCCTGGTATTGAGAGACCTAGACATCTTTATTTTGGTATCAAAAATTGCTTGGGATAACGGATTCAGAGAGGAAGAGAGTATGTACTCCAGGCCACTCAAAAGTGACACTTGATGAGTCAATTTCTGCTACTCGGATAACTGTATATGTTCCTTTTGATCACATTCAGAGTAATCTTCAGCTGGAATGTGAGGGGTAAACAGTACCACCTAAGGGCCTCAGGAGTTCTTCAGATTTCATTGCTTCCTCTTTGTTGACTCTGCTTTCTATTTCCAGTCTTTCTTCTGAGAAGTTAGACTGCAATTGGTTAATTTCGGCTTAGTAAACTATAATTATAGAGTTCTTTATCCTGAGAGGAGAATTATTTCTCTTTTTTGAGTTTAGGATGTTTCCAAAATCCACAGTTACACATTTACGGATATTCTTTTTAGAATTCTTCTAACCACAGGCAAAGTGTGGCTGAAATGTTTTGTGGAACAGGTGCTGGTGCTGGGTCTTGAGCCTGTGCAAACATTTTGAAAAAGACAGGGTTGTTCCTTCTACTAGTACAGCTCAGTTTCCTGTCCAGCCTTTTCTGGAAGTTCTAAAAGATGACATGAAGAAAGCAGAGGCAGTTAGAGAGAAAGAAGATAGATGATAAATAGATGGCTTTAGAGAACAAAATCAAGGCTGTGAGTGGGGTACAACCTTTGAAGGAATTTCTGGAAGGAAAACAAGACACTCTCCCCTGTGAGAGGGTGTGGTAACTTTTCCCAGATAGTTGCATTTACAAGAAAACACATGCCTTTATTCCCCTGGGAAAATGTGGGAGGTATATATTCCCTTGTCCCCAAATCATTCCTGATGCTACTTTGTGGAAAAAATAAAACTCAAACAAGCAAAATTATTAAGTGTAGATTTTACTGGCTAACTCTTGACTGTAACCTTATTTCCAGTTTTTTTTAGGAGCTACTTTTCTATATCCTTAAGAATAATCGGATTAAAGAGACTCTTGGGAGCCAGGAGATATGGGATTGCTATTCCAGAGCCCCCTCAAAGTGCCTGTAGAATGTCCTTAGGATCTAAGAAAATTCATGGTGTGACCTGGGAGGTGCTAAAAAGACTGTGGGATGGTATCTTCCTCATGGGCTTGCCATAGGGCTGGCAGTCTCCATTAGAACACCTCTAAGCATTTCACCACATCTTTGTTAGGAAGCCCAGGTAAGGTGGCATGCAGCGACAGTCCCAGCTATATGGGAGGCTGAGACCAGAGGAGTTTTGAGACCAACTTGGGAAATACAGGCAAAAAACCTGCCCTCCCTCCCCACCAAAGATAAAAGGAAAAGAAGTGTTACCTTTAAGGCAGTATTACTTGGTACCACATTGGCTCCGAATAACCATCACAGAGCAGGGGCTGGGAGTTGAAGGAGCCAGCTGAGGGTATGTAGAAGGCCAGCACGTTTTGTAGGAGGGTTTAGGAGATTGACTGTGGCAAGCAAGTTATAGAGAGGTTTTGCCACTGCCCTCTCCTCAGCAGAGGACTTCAGACTCCGAGTAGCAGATACAGGCACGGGAGTGGGAGGCTCGGGGCTAGCTGCTTTGTCTTGGGTGAAATAATGCCACTCTATAAGCACTGATTTTGCCTGTATTCAAATGATATTGCAAATGAACTAGTCAAACCCTGCATATTTGTATAGAGCAGATCATTATTGTACTTCAAAAGGAAAAATCATCTTTTTTCAGTTTTAAAAATCCTACTTGGCAGTTGTTTTCATCTCCTGGTAAGAAAGCGTGATCTATAGCGTGGCTGCATTAAACTAACCACGCTTGGGCACTGTTCCAGTTAATTAGGATGCTTCACTTCAACAAGGCTTTCCTCCGTTCAGAGGAGTTATCACATTGCTAGGTTTACATATTTTTCTTATACATGGCCTGATATATCCTGAGCATTTCTCATTAGTTTCAGAAATGAGAGAGAAAGGCCCCATGAAGTCCTCACAACAATCTTGAGCTGTCTTCTGGTCGGCAATCTGTTTAATTGGAATGGAGCCTACTGATTTTGAAATGAGTCATATGTTTTTCTCTCCTTTGGAAGAGATGTCTTTCTTTTTCTTAAAATTGGTAATTCTAAGAGCATATGCATTTTCTAAGTATCTATGTATGTGTTTGTAGGAGGTTTTAGTTTTCTTTTTTTTTTTTTAGCCAAACTGTACAATACCTAACTATTACCAAGTGGGCCGTTAGTGTTTTTACTTTCTTTAACTCCAGGATTTAGTTCCTGCAGAGTTGTTGGTATTGTTTTTACATTGTTATGCTATATACAAAAAAGAAATGTATCTCTACATGACTTAAGGGATTTGATATTTGACATAAAATTGTGATCATATACAGCTCTAAAGCTATGTACAAAATGATGAAACTGAATCATTTCATTGACTACAGTACATTTTCTCCCCAAATAAATTGATTTTAGATGAATTCCCTTCATCTCTTCCACCCTGCTGGGCCTGGCTGTTTGCTGTGAGACACAGCTAAGTAGGAAGGAGGCTGTTGTTATTTGATGGTAAATTAATTCAACAATTTCAACAAACATTTATCGAATGCCTACTATATGCCAAATATAATGCTACGTGCTAGGCATACGAAGAAGGTATAGCTCTTGTTTTTAAGAAGTTCACTTTCGAGTGAGACCAGAGAATTATTTATAATTAACCATAATATAATATGGCAAGTGCTTTGTGGTGATGATGCAAATAGAATGCATGGAAGAAAATGATCTCTATTTTGGGGGTGACATCTGAACTGGACTTTGAATCTTAGCAGGTTAAAATCATGGAAAGACTGTTTTGGTCAAAAGGAAAAAAGTAGGAACAGCATTCTATAAACTTTAGTTTATCTGCTGGGTATCTGGTTATCATGTACTAGGATTTAACTTGGGCTAGGAACAGATATGAGGCTTAGGTCTTCTATATATTTGTAAAAACTAACATTTATATAATGTTTTATAATAGATAAACTAGCTTCTCATTAATTAGCTCATCTACTCCTCACAGAAACCCCATGCAATAAGAATTACAGACATTCCTTTGCTTCTACATGTTCAAATAATGAATGTTTCCTACTCTAAACCAAGCTACTCTGCACAGTAAAAGCATATGAATTCTGTTTTCACCCACAGATGGCGATGGTGGTGGTGCACTGTGTTCAGCCCCTCTAGGCCTCTGTTTTTTACTCATGGTCAATTTTATGTTACTGCATAGTGTTTGTGCTTAGTTTTGAGTGTTTCACAAGCACAGGCATGCATCCCTTAAGGACAAGGATACACTCTGTGAAGTGCATAGTTAGGCAATCTCATCACTGTGAGGCCATCACAGAGTGTACACACACGCGGCTAGAAGGTGTATCCTGCTACACACCCAGGCTAAATGGCTAGCATACTGCTCCTAGGCTATAAACTTGTGTGGAATGTTACCACACTGAATTCTGCAGGCAACCATAATGCAATGGTAAGTATTTGTGTGTCTAAACATAGAAAAGGTACAGCAAAAATATAGTGTAAAAGATAAAAAAAAAAGAAAAAATAAAAAGGTATGCCTGTATAGACCACTTACCATGAATAGAACTTGCAGGACAGAGAGTCACTCTGGGTGAGTGGTGAGTAAATGTGATGGTCTTGGACCTTGCTGTACATCACTATAGATTTTATAAACACTGTACACTTAGTCTATATTAAATTTATACATCATTTTTTCCTTTCCCCCAAATAAATTAACCTTAGCTTATTGTTATTTTATTACTTTATAAACTTTTCAATTTTTTTTTTGCAGTTTTTGGCTGGGGCTGGGTTTGAACCCGCCACCTCCAGCATATGGGGCCGGCGCCCTACTCCTTTGAGCCACAGGTGCCACCCCAACTTTTCAATCTTTTTTAACCACTAGACTCTTTTATAATAACACTTAGCTTTAACAAGCACAGTGTATATCTGTACAAAAGTATTTTCTTTCTTTAAGAGTAGAAGCATTATACTCTAAAATGACAATAAAAGGTATAGTATAGCAGCAACATAAATCAATAACATAGTCATCTGTGGTTGATGAATCATGTGGTTCATCATTGACTAAAAGATCTCTATTATTAACTACATCATGTTTAATGAGTGCAAAGGCAGGGAGAATGTGGTAAATGTTGGTACAGTGAGTGGTGCAGACACCGTTAGTTGATTTGTCATGTCCCATGGCGTCTTCTGATTTTAGCTACAGCCACAGTGGACTGCTCTGTACAAGTGCAGACCTCTCTCACACGTCAATGTCACAGGGTGCCTTGTGTTCTGCTTTAGGGCCTTCTCTGCACTCACTTGAGTGCAGCCCTCTTGGGTACGGGGACATTAATGTCCTGGAGGCAACCCTGAAGCAGTGGTAGAGAGGAGCCTGTGGGTAAATCTTTTCTTTTAGTGGACAATTCTGAAAGCCATTCCTACAGGTCCTGGCAGTTATAGGACTGGCAGAGTTAGACCCCTGGCAGTATAGGACTCAGTTCAACAATATACCCCCACCCCCTTTTTTTTGACTTTTCTTTCTTCCCTATCTTACTCAAAGGTGTTAACACATTCACCTAGAAACGTTTTCAGAATATGAGGTCCATCAGAATATGGACTTTGTTTAGTACCTTAAAGAGTTCAAGGTAAAGAACAGGCAAATAAAAATTTGTTGAATGAACTAATAAATGAATACATATATGGCAACAAAGAAGAAAATATATTGTATTTAAAAGTTTCAAGGGACAAACTCATGTTCTTGTATGTAGAAATGCATTAAGGCCTGAAAAATTAAACCTTTTTCTGTTACTTTGGACTACAAACAGGTTAACGTGGACCCCTAACTTGCTGGTGAAAAAGAAGTATGTGATATTGTCAATATTCTGTATATGAGAACACTGAGTCTCAGGTAGACTAAGGACTTGAATGAGACGTCTGAAAATAGCTGAGACCATGGCAGGTTGAATAATTATCAGTCAAAGATATCAAGTCCTGAGCCCTGGGACTTTAGATGTTACCTTATCTGGAAAAAGGGACTTTGAAGAGGTCATTATGCGCAGGATCCTGATGAGGGGATAATTTTTTGTGTGGGTCCGACATGCCAGCATAAATGTTATTCTCTTAACAAGAGACAGGAGCAGGCACGAGGAGGGGGAACAATGCCAAGTTGGAGCAGAGCTCTGCCCACTTCCCCAGCTGCCCAGCGGCCGGCTGCCGGGGAGGTAAGGGCGGTTCTCCCGGAGCTAGGAAGGGTGCAGCGCTGCCAGCATCTTGGTTTTAGACTTCTGGCCTCCAGATCTGTGAGGAAACAGCCACCACCTTTTGTTTTTAAGCCACTCAGTTTGTAATTGCTATGGGGGCCTTAGAAAACTGAGGCTCAATGACTTTGTGAACACCCACTCCGAGGAGTCTCAGAAAACGAAAAATTCCACCTGAGTCAGAAAGCTTTCCTTTTAGCATCCTCAGAAACTTGGTGAGATTTTTGTTTTTATAGAAAACTAGCCCTTTTTCTCTCAAATCACTTTCCTGACAGACCAATCCCAGGCAAAGAGGCTCTGGTGGTCTTTGCAGTGAGTCGCGCCCCCTGGTGGCCATCCTGGAAGGCGGTTGGGGTGATCACCCAGGAAGCACCAGGCTGGACGTGCATAGTACGCCTCGCAGCCAGCCCTCAACTATCAGTTGCTGCTTTTATGAACCACCATAAATAAAACTTTTAAAACAAATAAGACTTCTGCGTTTATTTAAACAAATCAAAGGTTGGGGAATTTCCCAAGAAGCCTAATTTTGGGCTTCTCCAAAGTCAGAGTAACCAGAAATATCCCTTCCTCTCTTAAGCTAATTCATGACCAAAGACACACATCTTACACCCCACACCCCTTGCATACACCCACACAACACTACAGTGCAACATAAACACGTGCATGCACACACATCAGTGTGCCAACAGAAGGAATGGTGTGCCACTAAAAAGTAGCTTTTAACTAAAGTATCTATTGACAGATGAGTAGATGAACCAATTGTGGCATATCATATAATGGAACACCACTCGGCAAAGAAAAGGAATAAACAACTATAATATACAACAACATGGATGAATCTCAGCAGTGTTATGTTGACTAAAAGTAATCAGGCATAAAGTGTATATGGTGTTTAACTCTGTTTATATGATATTCTATAACAGATGAAACTATTAATGTATGTTAGGGTGGAAAGCTTGCAAGCTTCCTCAGGTTGCAGGGGAGAAAGATTTCTCCAGACAAAAATTAGGAAGAATATTTTATCTTCTTGGAGTGAGAGAATGAAAGAAAGCAGGCAGATGGCAGTGGCATCCCAGGGAATGAGGGGGGAGAAGCCAGCAGCAGGCCAAGAGGCTATATTTATGGAGACAAAGAGAAAGCAAAAATAGTGCAGCCAAATTAACAGGGTACTGTGAAACTGCTGTATCTTCTGCTTTCCTGCTTTTTTTTGTGGCAGGTAGATAACAAAACTGAAGCTGGGTAGTTGTCAAAGTCCAAGAGCTGGCTCTCCCATTTTTCTTTGGAGATGGAATTATCCCAAGGGGTAGAACTCCACCCTTGAGATATGGCCTGTTCTGCTGTTTACTCAGGATCCTTATAAAAGCAGATTCTCAAAAAACAGTTTGGAAAGAGGAAGATTTACATCTCTTTTCTGTCTGTTCAGCTCTTTTCAGAAGTTGTGCAAAACAGAACTCCATTGGGGTGCCTGCTGGCGGAAGGACCCATAGGATTGATCTTTAGCTGTTCTTAGGAAATTGAAGGATTAGGTATTTTTCTGTTAATTTTTGTAAGACAACCCCCCTTACAATCTATAGCAGGAATGGATTAGTGGTAGCCTAGGGCTGAGGATTGGGAGACTGATTTAAAAAGGCTACAAGGGAGATTGTGGTGAGATTCAAATGCCCTTTATCTAGGTTATGAGGTTGATTAGTTGATTACATGGTTATCCACATTTGTCCAAACTGACAGAACTTGTACACTTAATATAGATGCATTTTATTGTATGTAAAACATACTTGATAAAGTTAATCTTGGGAAGAAAACTAAAAGGCATTTTGCACCATTTTTGGTGTGAATATTCTACTTAAATTATATTGTGTGTAAGTCAAATATTTTATATGAGGAAGCACTATTTTCTCATCTATTGTAAGTTATTAGCATAAAAACACAAAATATCAAGTAACTAGAATATTACTTTGTCTTCTTTCACTCTCCCTTTGGTTTATATGTGACCAAAGACAGTAACAATACCTTTAAAAGATTCCCAGTTTAGGAAATATGTAGATTCTAAATTTGGATTGTTGACAAATTTAGAATAAAGCACTTCCAAATAATTAAACTTCCAAATAATGTTTACCATAGGCTTGAAGACAACAATGATTTTGGGACTATAAATAGTGGTCTGTTTATGACATGAAGTTGTTTTTATTAGTCATTTTGCTTGTAGAGTGTGTGTGTGTATATATATATATATATATATATATCACATTTCAAAGGTTTTTTTCGTATGTCTTAACTTGTAATGTTTATTGTAAGGGAAGAAATGGTGGCTCTCAAGCTGTACATTCCTCTGAGTACCAATGTGCTCTTGATAGTAGGTTAAATGAGTACAGATCGTTCCAAAACAAAGGAGGCTACAAATTAGGTGCAGTGCGTATCTCCTGTTATGTACAAAACTGCCCGCTTAATTCAAATAATTATAAAGGATGAAATGTGACCCGCCACAAAACTATCAAAATCCAGACACTTAGTAGATATTCCTGTTTCTGGTAGAACTCCAGGTCCTTGAAATAAACGTAATGAGTTTTGAGCTTTTCCTTAACTAAGTCCAATAAAAAAGGTAATTAGTTTAATGTATTATATTCCATTGTGCCCAGGGAACTGAATATAATAGCTTAGAAAGTTACAAAAGCAGTTGAAGACTTGTTTCCTTTTTGAGTCCTGGTTTAAACATAAAATGGAAAATAGAAGCTTATTGTTAGCATAATGGCTAGTGTTGGAAATTTGGGGTGTGGGTAAGGGTGCTGCTAAGGGTCATTTTCCAGTGGGTACTAGAGGGCTGTCCTGGAAGCTCAGTGGGTAAAAAGCATGGAGTCAGTCTACAGGAGGGAAGATTCTTTCATATCTTCTGCTACTCTCTTGTATCTTCTTAGCATCTTAGATTTAGAGTTGGGGTTCTGGTTTTAGTCATCACTTCTCCTGTTATGCCCTCCCTCCCTTGGCCCCTATGCATGGTATCTGGTAGAATGGTGGCATCTGGGAGTGCCATTAGAGCAAGTCATAAGTGTCTCTCTCCTTCCACAACTTTATTGAGATATAATTGACAAGTAAAAAGTGTATATATTCAAGGTTACAACGTTTTGCTATACATATCCATGTGCAATAATTATCACAATCAAATTAACACATCCAGTACCACACATAGTTATCCTTTTCTCATGTGTATGATAAGGACACTGAAGATCCACTGTTAGCAAATTTTAAGTAAATAGTACAATATTCTTAACTGTAGTCACCAGTCTGTTTATTAGATTCTCAGGACTTATAACTGAAAGTTTGTACCCTTTAACCAGCATTTTCCCCATTTCCCCTGTGCCTCAGCCCATGACAACCACAATTCTGCCTTCTGCTTCTATGAGTTTAACTTTTAAGATTCGACAAATAAGTGACAAAATACGGTATTTCTCTTTCTGTGTCAGGCTTGTTTCGTGTAACATAATGTCCTCTGGTTTCATCCTTGTTGTCATAAATGGCAGACTTTCAAAAAAAAATGGCAGAATTTTCTTGTGTTTTATAGCTGAATGCTATTCCATCCTATATATTTCTTTATTCATTCATCCTTTGATGGAAACTTACGTTGTTTCTGTATCTTAGTTACTGTGAATAGTGTTGCAATGTACATGGTAGTGCAGATATCTTTTTGAGATATTGACTTAATGTCTTTTGAATATATATCTAAGTTGGAATTGCTTGATCATATGGTAGTTCTATTTTTAATTTGGAGAAACTTTTATGCTTTTTTTCATAATGGCTATACCAATTTACATTCCTGCCAACAGTGTACAAGGGTTCCTTTTCCTTTCTATCCTTAACACTTATTATCTTTCCTTTCTCATTATTACATAAAACAATCATGAAATACTATCTTTCTGATTCTTATTTATATAAGTTTTCATTGATATGAAAAGACATAATGATCATGAAGTATGTAAGTGTTGAATGAATGAGTGAATGGTGGTTACTACAAATGAACAAATGCTTCTGAAAAAGGACCAAAAAAACCCAATAATTTTTCCAGTGTAATTCACAATGTAGGAGCCCGGCAATGTGGAGTGATGGGGACTCCAAAGTGGGGGTAAGACCAGACTAAGTAACAGTAGAAAGCAACACTCAAGAGGATAAAATTACATTGTATATTTCTGAACTTTTACCATAGAGAAGTGCTACCATGAGAGTATTTTTTTTTCTTTTCTGAATGAATTAGTTTCCTGAGTGAGTAAATGACAATTAGATGAGTCTTTTCTCTCACCGTATTCATAACCCACTTATGGAAGAGCTTTTCTTTATTTTAACGGGAAGGCAAAGGTTTGAAGTTTCAAAGAGTGGTCAATCAGAACTATCTTGATGTTTAATCCTGTGAAATATATGAAATTTGAATACTTACTTCATGATTCATCACTAAAATTTGTCAGTAGGTATATTCTTATGTTTAAATGATGTTAGTTATGTAGATAACATAGTGCAAGGAAAGTGGTAGCTACCGTTCTTTAGATTACCTTCACCCGTGTATTGCATAACAGGATTGCTATTGAGCTCACAATGTATAGGTAGAAATAATTGGCTAGTGACATCTGTTTGTTCCATGAATCTTTGTTCTGATAGAGAGTCTGTGTAGCCAACTCTCAGTGACCTTGGTGGAAAGCTTTGGTTCTATACATACACATAGCAAGCATGCAGACATGGTCCCTATGTCTCATGCTTAAGCAGTTCCTTGTTTAATTTAAATTGGTCATTACGGAGTTTTATTTATTTTTATTTATTTATTTTTTTTTGTAGAGACAGCGTCTCACTGTACCACCCTCCGGTAGAGTGCCGTGGCGTCACACGGCTCACAGCAACCTCTAACTCTTGGGCTTACGCGATTCTCCTGCCTCAGCCTCCCGAGCAGCTAGGACTACAGGCGCCCGCCACAACGCCCGGCTATTTTTTTTTTTGTTGTTGTTGCAGTTTGGCCGGGGCTGGGCTTGAACCTGCCACCCTCGGCATATGGGGCCAGCGCCCTACTCACTGAGCCACAGGCGCCGCCCATTACGGAGTTTTAGATCCATAGATATGATATACCCATTTTGTATGTATACATTTTTCTTTTAATATAGAAATAGACATTAGATATATTTCCACCAGTGTTGCGTTCAGTAGTTACCCAGCAACTTATTTTGAAATTGTGTGATGAGAACCACATTTATATGGAAATACAGTTATGGTTTTAAATGGAGCAATTAGGTAACACAAATTGCAGACAGTATATAAGAAATAACTCAGTGTAATTGAATGTGTCATATGTGTAATTATATGCTACATTATGCACCTATCAATCGAGAATACAGCCAAGTAGTACATCATTTGGGACACCAATACTGCATTTAGAACAGAAAGTAATAGTGTAGGAGCTGTGTAAAACATGGTGTGCTTTCATTAATGTTTAAAGTGAAGCAACTTTTAGAACACACCATCACTCACTGAAATCAATATTTTAAAAACGAGATTCACTTTTTATTGAGCTAGTATGTTTAAACATACTAATATTTTGTATTTAAAATTTAAATCTAGCTGTATAATAACCAATGGGATAGATTCAATGATAAGCCACACCTATTAAACAAATGAGATAATTAGGAAAAAGGTTTTATTTCCTTCTGAAATACTCCTTTTGTCTAATAGTGTTACCTTTTTTTCTCAACGGGGTCTGTTATTCTCTTTGCAGACATATTCTTATTTTGGCAAAATAAGTAGCTTCTCTTTAATGCAAAGTATAACAAGTCAAACTTGTAACTTCCCTATTTTTGAATTCTCTAATTTTCCTCATCTTCTTCTTTATAATTTCTTAACTGCCTTTAGCAATCTACTCTGTATGGAATTTCTGTAAGGATGGGAATACTTTCAGAATGAAGATTTTGCACTTAAACCCCTAAAATACTCTTTCAAAATAGACTTAACTAATATAGTGCATTCATGCACGCACTTTGCTTATTTTCTTGATCAAGATCCCAGTGGAGGAATAACTAGAAATTGATTAAATGAGTAAGAATGTTAGAAAATGCCAACTGAATGCAGTGGTAGATAGATTTATGTGTTAGAAAGGGAGAAAATTAAGAAAGCTTGGGCTCAAAATAAACTTGGAATCTATTAGTAACTCCCCTAAGTACTTTCACCCATTAAAGAAAGCCCACTGAACTGCAGACAGAACAGGGAAGAGGAGCATCAGCTATTAGATAAACCTGGCTACCGCGTCTACTTTTGAGAGTCAGGCTTTTTGGAGCCTGGATAAATCAGAATCTGCAAAGAACAGAGGAAATAGAATTTTACAGGTGGTGGGATCAAAAGCTTTCTCCTTCAGGGAAAAATTGCTCTATTATTTTCCATTTCTAGCCTTGGAGTTAGAATTCAGATTGACTCTCCCATGGGTGTAGTCTGGTCAGAGCCTTCTGCAAAAAAATGAATTTCACTTACTTGATTCCTTTATGTAATTCTGGGCATCCAGTGGTGGCTTCAAATTTTAGATCTCAGTAGAGCAATTGCAGAAACATCCCCAGGATGCACAATTGTCTCTTAGAGTATTTTAGCTTTCAGCCCTCTGTACATACAGATTTATGGGCTATTATAGAAAATTCTTGACAAGAGAACTGTGTGTGAGTGTGACGGAGAGAGAAACAGAGATAGAGACAGAGACGAAGGCAAAGAGATAGAGATCAGTAAGTAACTCTATTATGATATGAAAATGTAAGTGTTCATCACTTAGATTCATTCTATGTGTATCTGTGTCTCCATTTACATTAACTCAATTGTCAAAATCATGACTGAATTAATTTGCTATAAATATTATGCATACTTAGCAGAGACAAAGTATACTTACATCCTTAAGTATACTTACATCACATATTTATGTATGTGATTTTAAATATAACCTCTTAAAATTAGCAAAATATGAATACGATTTTGCCCATATAAGGCCATACATTAAAATGTTATTCTTCTATGTAAAAACTTCATTACTTCTTGGCCTTTTGGCTAAGGTCAAGTGTAAAAACTTTCAAAGGATTTTTTTTCTCCTTTTCTTTGTTGTAAGATCTCAGACTACCAGGGAAGGACCCTTCCTTTCAGTGTTCGCCAGACCTACAATTCACGAGGCGATGCTACAGAGTGCAAAGTTCACTTGCACTTTTCATCCAAGTGTTCAGAGAAGGGTCTTGTAATTAACAGGATTTGGTCCAAGTACTAAGTATTTGTTTGTAATTGATGAGTAAATTAAGAAAATAATCATTGCTTGTCTCAAGGCCCCAAAGTGGCAGATGCATGCTGTAACTCAGAAATGGAAAGCTCGAGTGGGTAAGGTGTTCTAATTAAGCCCACTGCAGATGAGATCAAGTATATCTGGCAAAAACGTAAGAAGGTCTTATTTATAGAGGGTCTTCCCAAGGGCCTGGCACTGTGCCTGTAGAGTAGGTATAGTGAAGAGGAAAGTCCGAGAGCTCATAAGTGATTTGTACCAATAGCCAATTTGTACAATAGCTCATAAGTGATAGAGAAGTAAGTTTCCAGATTTCCATCTTGGTCTGTGTGATTCCAAACTTGCACTCACAATTGCCCTACTCTAAAAGTCCATTGTAGTTATAAAACTTGTTAGTAGCTTCCTAAAGCAGAAATACTCAGAAAAAAGTGACTGGGTTCTATCACCACGAAAGTGAGAATAAGTAGGCATGAATAATCTATGTGGTTATTTTCATAGGCTTTAATATAGTTTTACATTGGCAATGTGCAGTGGCTCACTTCTGTAATCTGGCACTCTACTTATTCTTGCTTTCATGGTGATAGAACCCAGTCACTTTTTTTCTGGATATTTCTGCTTTAGGAAGCTACTATCAAATTTCATAACTACAACAGAGAGTGTAGGAGGCCAAAGCAGGAGGATCACTTCAGCTCAGGAGTGCGAGACCAGTCTGAGCAAGAGCAAGACCTTGTCTCCACTTAAAATAGCAAAATTAGCTGGGCATTGTGCCAGGCGCCTATAGTCCCAGCTACTTAGGAGGCTATTTAAACTCAAGAGTTTTAGGTTGCTGTGAGCAGGCTAAGCCCATGGCCCTCTGTCCTGGGCCAATAGAGTGAGCCTTTGCCTCAAAAAAAAAAATAAATAAAATAAAAAATATATATATTATTTATGTGTTTTTTACATTGACCATATTATAGGTGATTTAATTAATATCTTCCTCTGAGTAACAGTAAAATTAACCTTCCAACTAGGTTTCTTAGAAAGTTATGAAATTTAAACCTGAAAGAATATTTTAAAAGTCATTTGGCGTGGTCCTCTTGCTTTATAAAGTTTTGAGGAGTTTATGCTTAGTTATGACATATGTGAGATCACCTAAGTGTCTGCTCCTGTGTGGTTGTATGTGTATGTTGAAGGTGAGGAGACTGTCACATTTATTGGGAGTCAAGATATAATTGTGTTGTATCTGAGAGACTGCCATCAAAAGGAAATGATAATCTACAGTCAATGAGAGGAATTAATGTGAGTCTGCTTCTTCAGTTATATTGAGTCCATCAGAATAGTTACTAAATGAATTTTCTGTAAGTGTGGCCAATGTTACATGTATGTGAATTTAATTTGGTCATCTTATTTGAGCTTTTTTTTTTTTTTTTTGCAGTTTTTGGCCGGGGCCGGGTTTGAACCTGCCACCTCCAGTATATGGCATCAGTGCCCTACTCCTTTGAGCCACAGGCGCTGTCCTGAGCTCACTAATTTTCTAACTTTTTCTAGTATAAGAGTCGTTTTAGAAAATCAAAACATGCTGGGTGCAGTGGCTCATGCCTATAATCCTAGCACTCTGGGAGGCCAAGGCAGGTGGATCACTTGAGCTCAGGAGCTAGAGACCAGCCTGGGATAGAGAAAAACCCTGTCTCTAAACAAACAAATGAACAACAACAACAACAAAAAAGTAGCTGGACATTGTGGCAGGTGCCTGTAGTCCCAGCTGCTCAGGAGGCTGATTCAGGGGGATTGCTTGAGCCCAAGAGTTTGACTTGCTGTGAGCTAAGACACCGTGGCCCTCTACTGAGGACAACAAAATGAGACTGTCTTAGAAATAATAAATAAATAAATAGACAAATGCTACTGGAATTTCCATATGATAGTTGTATTCTTAGCATCCATTAATTAAGAAATTTCCTAATTTCAAAAAGTTACTCTCAATTCAATAACTTTTAAATAAATTTGTATTTCATGAATCTTAGAAGTAACTCCAGACATTTGAGAAGCAGTGGTACATGCATGTAAGGGGGAACTATTTATCCAGTATGCAGACCACATCTGATGTGTGCACACATTCTCTCAGGTTGCTATAATTTCACTCATTAATTCACTTGCCACATTCATTTATCATTTAACACATAGTGATATTCCAGATGCTGTGTAAGGCAGTGGGTATTTGGTAGGGGACAGATGGGCTGGTTCCTGGCTTCCTGGAGCTCAGAGTATAAGATGTGCAATGGAGGAAATTTAAAAGTCATCGGGAGAGCACTCATGGTGGCTCAGAAAATGCTTCTTGAGTCTATGGCTTCCCTGAGACTGGAAGGAGGAGCCCGTTTGAGGAAGGCTGTGAGAGAACAGACAAAACTGACAAAGTCACTGGCCGCAGACCTAGCTCCAGTCCAGAGCCATTTCCTATGGAATAAGAAATAATGGTCTCCTCATTCTCCATTGAGTGCATGAAGTGGAATAGTTGAGACCAGGAAAAAAGTGCTTAGCAAGGCCCTGGTGATGCCTGGGGTTATCAAAAGGGACTTACAGTACAGTAATTATTACAATAAGATGCTCAGGTTCTCTGAGCTCAAGACCCATCACATGTGCTTCCTCTCAGTGGTAAAGGCTTTCAGGCTGAGTCTCTCTTGGTGGTGAAGGGCAGCATTTCTTCCAAACACCTGGTAGAGGTCCCATGCAGCCATTCATTTGTTCACAAATATTTAATCAATACCTACTATTTGCTAGGCACCCTTCTAGTAACTAGAGATATGTAGAAAATGTCTGTCCTCAAAGTTTACAATTCGAGTTTGTGAGCAAAAAGAAATAAATGGGGAGCTCTTTCAGATGGTAATAAATTCTATGACTATGCCACATACAGAAGAGAGAGATGGGGGTGGGGAGACTTTTCTGTATGAAGAGTGCAGGCAAGGTGTTCCTGACCAAATGCCATTTCAGCTAAGACCTAGAGCGAGTTAAGAAATTCCCACTGTTATATGTCCACATTTCACACACCCTATTCAGTCAGAAAGAATAATACAACCCCTTCTATTTCTATCCAAAGGCCTACCCTCTCAGGTCACATTTTCTGCCCATGATTTGCTGCTTTGTAGGGTGACTGACAGTGTTAATACTTATTCCATTCAAGAGAAAGCTGAATGGAGGAACTATTGTGTGAAGAGCTTCCGATCCTATCCAGTCTCTAACAAATCTCCCAGCTTGGTACAGTAGTTTCAAATGTTTGCTGACATCTATAATAAGTTATCATAATCTTTGCTACTTTAAAGACAATTTTTTGGCCTCATAGTGGAGTTTTATTTAATTTTTCAGTGTTATGGTCCCCTGAGAAAAATGTGGAACAAATATCTGGGAACATATATGTTAGTCATTAGGGATGCTCAGAAATGAAATTTTTCTCACTCTGGGTATATTGCTAAGATTGCTTTTCTCTGCCTATTTGAACTCAGCCTTGACTGTGATTTATTTTAGACAATAAAGTCCAGAGCTGAAGTGATTGATGTGTGTCATTTCAAGGAAGAGGATTTAAGAACAATTGCACAATTCACCCTGTTTTCTTCTCCGTGATTATGGAAACCCTGTGTTGAGAAAGTCTTCTGTTAGCTTGGTTCCTGAGTGGTAGTATTGAGTTAAGATCCTTAGCTTATTTACAATAGAGTGAACAAGGAATTTTGTTATTTAAACCCACTAAGATTTTGGTGTTTATTGTTGCAATTTAATTTAGCTTGTACTGACTGATTCAACAGGGTAGAGAGTATTTTAGTCTCTACCAAACTGGAGTGGCCAGTGGGCATTTACCTGTAACGGGTTTCCACTGAGCCAGCAGCATACGTATCTTTCATGAAAAGATAGATGATAGTCAGAAAAGAACTGGAAGAGAAGGCCAGGAGAAGACAGAAATGATGTCAATGGTCTTTACCACAAAGATGGGGAAACAAACGGAGCGAATGTTATGATGCCAACGATGTCAGTTAAGGTTAAGCATTTAAGAAATATTAGGCCTGTGGGAGAATATTTCTTTTATATGGTATCTGATACATCCTTCCAGCATTAGGGTGGCAAGTTAAAGCACTGCTGAGGGATGGACAAGTGCGTTTTTCTCAAGTGCACCTGATGCCCCAGTATGGAATACTTTGTTGAATACTTTACTTTTGCTCTTCCAGAAGTACTGGGAGTCTGACCCTCTGGTTCCTAATTAAGTTTGGGCAATAGGAGGTCTTATTAGAAGATGCAGAATGAAGGGAGAGCGAAGCAGAAGTGCGTAGTCTACTGACTCTGTCCCTGCCAAGAAGCTGTCCGTTGCTTGTGTCTCTCTACCCAAACCCAAATCTGTGGACACAGACCCTCTCTGGAAAGCTATTTTCTCAGGGTGCTGTTAACAGGTCCCTGTTATCATTCCTTCTGGCTAAGGTATAGTATAGTAATAGCACCCTGCCTTTTCTGGCTGGGGCCACTGCATCTTCTTTTATGGGTTCCCCTCAGCCTTGCCTGCATGTTTGTAAATGCTTCCTTTAATTCATTGCTCTTAATTACACAATCTGAGAGCACCATCTGTTTCCTACCAGGAGTCTGACTTTTAGAGGTTCCTATTTTCTTGCTCTTTTATATTTGTCTCTCTCTCTTTCTACCTTTCCCAGTACATCAGGCTAGTCTTCATCTTCATGCTCCAGAGACTCATGATTCTCAAAGTCAAATTCATCGTCTATTCTGTGGATTCTCATGGTCTTCATGCACATTAGGATTCTCTATGTTCTGCCTGGATGCCATAAAATTTTTGAAGTGGGAATTAGGCCCTTACTAGGCTCCTTGCTATATTTTAATTTCCATTTAATGCCTAAGGAAAAATAAAGTTGTAGAAAAATTAAAAATTAGAGATAATAATGATGGCTAATCATTGCTAATATCTGAGTAGTGCATACTATACATTGACTACTTTTCTTTGTTTTACATGTATTATATAAAAAGATTCTAAAGTTGTGTATCTTTTGATTTTTCTTATGCAATAGATCACTACTATTTTTACCAAAAATGAGATCCCAATAGGAATAGGAATATTATTTTGTAATATACTTTTCTTACCTAAAACATGTGTGATCATTTCTCCAGGCCAATATTATCTACATCATCACTTTTCATAGAAGGAATATTACATTTTATATTGTATTGACACATCCTGCTATTGTTGGATGTATTAGCAGGTTTGTTTACTTTTTTCTTGTTATGAGCAAAGTAATGAAAAGCGTCATTGTATATAAATCTTTGCCACATTTCTGATCACTTCTTTAGGATAAATTCTAATGCCTGGGTTGGATGTAAATAGTTTAAGACTTTTGAAATTACTCTAAAGAATCCTACCGAGAGCTATATCCATTTCTGTTCATATCAGTAGTGTCATGGTGTTTCTATATACTCAAGCAGGTTATCATTGTTAATGATAATATAATAATAATGATAGCTAAACAATACCTCATAGCACTTCTTCAATTGTTAGTAGGACTGAAAACATTTAAAATATTTATTGTTATTTACATGTTATGTATCGTTTTTGTGAAATGTCTCAATGCCCTTTACCTTGTTGTACATTAGACTGATTGGCTTATTGTGAAATAGCAATGTATTCACTTTTAATTAAAGTGACACATCACACGTGCCCATAGTTCACGGAGTCATTCACTGTATAGTTTGTTAATAGAGTAGCACCCATTCCTCCTGCCCTCTGTTCTTCTTCCCCAGAGGCACTTCTAATATTTTGAGCTGATTTTTCTGGTATTAAGCTCACATCTCTAAAACATGCTAGTTAGTTGATTTTCTGCTATGTAATATGAAGATTCAGCTCTTTTTCTCATTATCCCTCCAGCACGTGCATTCTTACCTTTCCATTCTCATACTATAGTTACAGCACTGTTTTGGTTAAATTAATATTCATTGTTTATATTCTTATGAATATGCATGTTTAGAGATGAGGCATGTCAAACTATTATTATTTTCTTGTACAGTTTTTTGTTTCTTCTGCATTAAATGCCTTTAAAAAAATTGTCTTCTTTTTGCTTGTTTATTTTCTACATATGTATGAATGACAGCCCCAAGTTATTTCCCAAGTTTCTCTTTTCATTCATATTAGCTATTTTATCAAATTAATATTCCTGAAAATGTCTTTCTTTCAGAGTTATAACCTACTCCAATATGGACTGATAGGCTTCTTTATCTGGAGCACAGAAGGTATTCTTTGGCTGGATAAAGAATTCTAGGCTGGAAATAACTGCCCCAGGATTTTAAAGCATTGCTTCCAGCTTCAAATCTAAGCTATTCTCTCTCCTAATCATTTGATCATGATTTAGTTTTTTCTCTGGATACTTGTTTCTAACAGTTTGAAATGTTTGCAATGGTGTGTCTTGTTGGAGATCCATTCATTTCATCTAGTACTGAGAAGTTGATGGGGCCTTTTAATTTGAACACATATGCTTTAGCTCTGAGCAATTTTTTGGACAATTTCTTTAATGCTTTTCTCCTTTCTCAGTCTTTCCTTTTGGTTCTTTCATTATGTGCCTATTAGACTTTTTTAAATGTTTTCTGTTTGTTTATTTCCCTATGTCTTTTTTCTTATTTCTTTTCGAAAAAACTCCTTCTGGTTGGTTTTTGGACATTTATCTTCCAATTCTTCTAATGTAATAAAAATATTATATTTTAAATGTAAAGATCTCTCTTTTTCTGGAGAGATCTGTTGGCATGGCATCCTGTTCTCATTAAAGGTTCTAAGGACGGATGGTCTTAGGAATAATATAGTCACTGGCCAGTGAGGCTTGTTTTTTGACACCTTGGTTCCCTCAGGAAGGGAGTAGGTTTCTATTCTAGTTGTGTTCAATAGATAGTAGAACAACTTTGTTTAAGTTTAAAACCTGAGAATTTTGGGGTTTTGTTTTTGAGTTTTGACTATTTTCATTAGCTTAAAGGCTTTTGCTTCGCAGGGATTTGAAATATCCTACTGAGCTGGGTGAACATCTCTACTGTGGGCTGAGTCATTTTTTTCTGCCAGAAAACTTTTAATAGAATGTGCTTAAGCAAGTCCATGGTCACCACCTCACTTTTTGTGAAGGCTGCCACTTATGCGAGTTTCAGAATGAGGTACAGAAAATTGGGTTTTCACCTTTTAAGAATCCTAATTGGGGGGCGGTGCCTGTGGCTCAAAGGAGTAGGATGGTGGCCCCATATGCCAGAGGTGGCGGGCTCAAACCCAGCCCCGGCCAGAAACTGCAATAAATAAATAAATAAATAAATAAATAAATAAAAAGAGAATCCTAATTGGGGGCTCTCAGTTAATCTGGATAGCTTGCTGAAGGAAGAGTGTATCCAATGCTGTGTAAATTTCCATCTCTGTGAGCAGATTGGCTTGCTCTAGTCTTGAGTTTATCTTTATGTATTTTTGGTAGAATTTGGCTGAAAATCGCATTAATTAGCCATCACATTTCCGCATTCTGAAACGTTCAAGCCATTTGTGACTACATCCTGTGTATAATTATGATCTGTGGTTTAGAAAGTGTCAAGCTACACTTGGAGGAGTGTTCTGCTCCCACATAACACAGGCCTCCTGGAAGGCCTGGGTCTGTCTTTCACAGCTGGTTGTAGCTCTTCCTTTCAAGCAACTCCATATTTTAGTTCCTGGTACTTGCAGTACCTACTTTTGGGTACCAACTTCCATCTTAATCAGTTGTTGACTCAATCAGCTGTTAGTAACAGAAAACTAACTCGATAGTTCTCAGCTATCTGAACTGGTGAGTTTTCTTTTTTCCCTTGGTCTTTTTTTCCAGTTAACGTGTCTGAAAGTTCATAGTCCTGGGCTAGTGCGGCTGCTCAAAGATGTCCTCAGTGATCTCCTGTATTCTCCCTCTGCTGTCTTTCAGGTGTGCTTTTCACTCCTGTGGTTGTGAGAGCACTGCTATTGCTCTTTCTAGGAAGAAGGGGAAAAGGAGAGATGATGTTACCTCATGTCTCTGAGAAAGCTTTCCTGGAAGTCCCGCCCAACATCTTCTGCTTATTGGCTTGATCTAGGCCACTTGATCTCCACCAGCCTGATCCCAGCTGGGATTAGTGTACTATGGATAAAAGCAGTGTTAGTCAGCAGTGGTGTGCCTGAGATACTGGGCCATTCGTCCTGGCCCTCCGCCTATCTAGGGTGACCTTTTATTTCAGCTGTCCGTATTAAGCTCTCCCTACTGTCTGAGATCCAGCCCGAATCTGTACAGATTAGTGGGCTTTTCCAACCTTCCCTCTAGTGCTGCAGGGCACACTGCTCCCCTCGGCCTTGAATCAGCATCATTTTCACTCTACCCATTTTTTCCTGTTTCTGCTTTGCTCAGTCAGATCCTCATTATAGGTGGTTTCTTATTCAATGCTTTAAACTACAGTACATTAATTTAAATGAACTCTAAAGATTTTACAGTGTGGGAAATCCCTCCAACCTTAAGCAAAATACTTAATGTAAATTTGAAATGCATTTAAGCATGTATTAAGGTATGGAAGTAGATCAGTATTTAACTTCCAGTTTTGTTAGAGGGAACAAGGAGGGTAAGAAAATCCCTTATCTGTAATCATATAGCAATTTGGCTTTAATGAGTATGTGCTGATCTCTGTTTATTTTCCTAGTATTATTGTCATTCTGATGTTGGTTCTTCCCTGTCCTTTAAATTTTGGATCCATAAATCTGCTCTTGAGACCAAAAGCCAACTGGACACAGAATTCAGAGCTTCAAGCTTCTCACCAAGAGGCAGTCATAAGAAATGCATGAATGAGCAAAATACTTTTTACTGAAGGAGGGAAGAAGAAAAAGGGGATTTATATCTCATACCCTATAGAAAACAATTTAACAATATATTTTAAACAAGGTCCTTTCTTAGTAGTTCTGTAATGGAAAATCTCTTTCCTTTCCCTGCATTCGTACTTCCTCCCCTTCCCTACTGTATTCTACCTTCTGCCCTCTGTCAATTTGTGCATTTTGCCCTCGGTTATATGGATCAATTCTGTTCCGAACTGAGTCCCTCCTGTAAAGTTGTACATATAAACTCACAAAGCTGCTTATAAAGAAAAGCTCTTTACAACATTATTCTAGTGCAGTGAAATTGGGATGATGTCTGTCCTCAGAAGACAGATAAGGTTGTTTGGGGGGAAAAAAGAAGTTTTCTTTGCAACATAGTCTCATAGTTTTCAAAGTAGACTACAATCGGGAGACATATAAATGTATTTTGTGAGGTTTTTATCATTTCCTAATATGTTGTTACATTTTTTTGAGCGGTATGCTAGTCTATAGCCATTTTGACTAATCTTTATCGATTAGTCAAATATATGCACGCACACCTATGGAGCACTTTTTCTGAGACAAATGCACCAACTTAATTGTCAAACCTTTGTATGATGACAGCTCTCATGGCCATTCCATGAAAAGATTTCCAAAAGTACTTTGAAGGATGGATTAGGTGCTGGCATCATTGTATAGCCTCCCAAGGAGAGGGCCTTGATGGTTTCTATAGTGCTATTCAGCAATGAGCTGGGTCACTATGAAAGTTTTGAAACAGACTGTGTTATGGTCCATTATTTAACTTCCAAGAAGCACAGTCGACAGTGTCCTTTCTGATTCATCCATGCAAGTTTCAACTTGCTTGGCTTATTGCTGGGAGGGCTTCATTTGTTTCAGTCTGCATAGACTTTACATTCTTGATTTTCAAACTTTTGTAATGACCCACGTATGTAGCACTTTTGTAGGATGAGTTCATGAACTTAATTGTCCAACCTCCTATGTGTACATATATATGGGGTGGCTATAAAGTTTATGTCCAATTTAAAATAGTGTATAATTTAAAACTGCACACGAACTTTATGGCCACCATATATATATATATTTTTTTCTCCAGCTAGAAGATAGTGACAAAGTAAGAAGATGATACTGAAATATTAGAACTCCCCTATTTCTCCGTATATATATATTTATACATCTTTATGCATTAGGTTGAGCTTGTCCTTTTTCATAACAGAGCCCCGATCCTTCCTTGCAGTGAGGTGTAGACTTCTGAGTAGCTTCTCATTAAAGTGTCATATGAAAATTACAGTAAGTGTCCTTTTTTGTCCATTTCTTTTTATTGCTGACTGGAATAGCGATGTGGTGTCTGGAGGTCAAGTATCCATGTTGGACCATGAGGGGGAAGCATGTGCAGAAACGGTAGAGGAATAAGAAGGACCCTGACATCATGGCGTACAAAGGTAGCTTTTGGTTGCTTATATCCAAATTTTGTTTATGTGAGAAGGAAATAAGTTTTATTTTGTTTAAGCCATTCTATTTTGGACTTTTTGTAAAATGTAGCAAAACCCTTTTTTAATGACACATGTATACTTTTATTCCAAAGATTTGATATAATCCAAGAGCTGTTTACTTTATAGCCATATTACCTTTAAACCAGGGGTCTCCAAAATGAGGTTAAAGAAATACCACAGTATATGCAAGATGATCCATTGAGATATGGGAGGAATATACAGGAAACTTTTTTTAATCTAACAATGATATAATAAGAAAGAAATTAAGATTTTCTTCCATTCAATTAATGGATTAAGTGTGGTGCCTTGACTCTGCAGTGTGGGACAATCATGTATCCTAAGAGAAGCTCTACAGGGATCGGGGGGGGGCTGAACCCTGACTTTTTGTTTTGTTTTTAGCATAGTGCAACATTTAGCTTGTTACTTGTTTAAGAGCGTTATAGATCATATTATCTAATTTTAACTAATCTTCACAAAATGGCTAAATGACTTAAAATATTTTAGGAAATAAACTGTAGACTGAAGATAATTTTAACACAAATGAGCAGCAAGAAAATGGCAGAGTAGAAACTATTCTGAGTTCTCTTTTTAGCTATGTTATGAAGTGATTACATCATCCCTATTTTACTGCACTAGAATAATGTTATTATTTTCAGTGTGAGGAAAATAGTTCTGGTATTATTAATACATACAGTAAACTGCTAAAAAATTATATATTCTATATTAATCTCTTCATTTGTAAGTTCTATTTTGGTATTTGTTTGTGGTATATATAGTAGAATATCCATAGTTGATCACCTCTCTAGAGTGACCACTTCCTTAAGTTGATCTAATTTTCATAGACTAGACATCCACCACATGTACTCAATGGAAGTTCCTTATGTTGACCATCTCCTTATGTTGACCAGCTTGTTACAGAGCCTGGTGTGGTCAACTTACAGAGATTCAAGTATATAACATGAACACAGTAATAGATATGTATAATTTTAATTTTGGGAAGTTGAAAAGCTAAAAACTGTATTTCCAAGCACTCCTTGTTTAGGATATGAAAGGAGCAAGTGAGGGATAGGTATCTTTCCTGCAGTTAAACTCAGTCTGTTTTTGAACTAAAGCTGCAATCATTCTGTGCACAACTTGAAGAGAGATTATGATAAGCACGTTTTGTTTCTCTCTCTGCCAGTTTCCTAGCAAGCCTGGCTTAAGGCCAAGGATGGAGAGAAATTGAGAAACTAGGGATAATAGTAGCAATAACTGGTGTCATTCAGTGAAATTTATCTTAATTGTTGAATTATCTCTCTTGGATAGGTCTTCAATTACTCACGGTACTCATACCAGGTAGTTAAGTCAGCTTATTTCAATTCACTGGCTGAATAGGATTCACTGTCCGAACAAAATTTCCTGATACTAAAATTCAGAAATTTAGGTCCAATGCCGTTCTTGAATTCTGTCTGAAAAATACAGCTACTCTCTTAATAAAGAGCTAAGATTGTAGGCAACTATGACAGTAATTTCTTAGTATGAATTTCTCCAAGTACAAGGCTAAGAATACTTAACAGTGGAACTTAAAGAAGATTTAGAGTAAATGTCAGAAATATCTACAGTTAGCTGAAATACAGTAGAATATCATTTTCTTGAAAGCCATGGGCATAGTTTCTTTTTCCCTGAGAATGAGACATGGAGTGGAATGAAAGGCATAACATGTGTAGAGTAATGCCAAATAAATCTGGGGTGGCTCGGCTCTCTCCATCTTTCCTCTGTTATTGCTGATGTTGGCTGACTGGAACAGCGCCATCTTGCTTCTCATTTCATGATTCAACATTTGTGTGTAGGACTACTTTACTGTTAACTTGCAAAGGATCAATCCTTTACAACAATTGACTCAAAATGTTCTAAGCCTGAGTTTAATCAGAGGGTTGGGGTGTGAAAGTGAAGAATTTAATCATGAGGTGTGAGAAGGAAGGATGGTCACAGTGAAGGTGAGCATGGCAGTAGGCTGGGTGAGAAGACATGACTGTTCTATTTTTTTTTACTTAATAGTTTACCTATTATAAATGATAGCTACGACTGTAGTGACTTAGTCAAATTACAGATATCTTATATGGTAGATAACAGAAATACCACAAGATTATGTGAAAGCCAGAAAAGTAGAGATGAGCAACATGGCAGAAACTGTCTCTGCTCTGGACACTACTACTCTTTAAAGAAATGGAAAATTGTCCTGTCATTGAAAAAATAGGTGAATGGAGAACCCAATGGTGTTGTGTAATGATGAGCAGCAACCACTATTTATAGACTGTTAAACATTACGATGATTTATATTTCTGGTAGCCTTATTGAGATATAATTCACATACTATACAATTCACTGTCTGAACAATATTTTCTGATACTAAAATTCAGAAATTTAGGTCCAATGCCATTCTCAAATTCTGTCTGGAAAATATACCTACTATTTTAATAAAGAGCAAAATATATAGTTTTATGACTTCTAGTATCTTCACATCATTGTTCATCTAACATCATGAATTTAGAATATTTTCGTAACTCCACAAAGAAACTCCATTTCTCTTAAATGTACCCCCTAATCCCTTCATCTTCACCAGTGCTAGGCAACCACTAACCTTTCGATCTATACATATTTGCTTATTCTGGACATTTCATATAAGTGGATGAAAGCATCTGTGTTCATTTGTGGCTGGTTTCTTTCACTTACAATGAAATTTTGAGGTTCATTCATGTTGTAGCATGTGTTGGTATTTCCTTTTCTTTTATTTCTGAATAATATTCCATTGTATGGATATACCACACTTTATTCATTCATCAGTTGATGGGCATTTGTAATGTGTCCACTTTTTAGCTATTATGACCAATGTTGAAAATACTCATCTACAAGTTTTGGTGTGGGCATGTGTTTTCCTACGGCGGGTACATACCTAAGAGTACAATAATTAGGTCAGTTGATAACTGTATTTTTAAATTTTGAGGTAATGCCAGACTTTAGTTTATTCCAAAGTGACTATATCAATTGCCATTCCCATCCACAGTATGTTTCGGTTCCAATTTCTTCACATCCTCATCAACACTTATTATTTGACTTTTTGATTACAACCACTGTTGTGGGTCTGAAGTGGTATTTCACTGTGGTTTTGATGACCAATGATGTTGAACATTTTTTCATGTGTTTACTGGCTGTTTGTGTATCTTATAAATTGCTTGTCAAATACACAAGTTGCAAAACTTTTCACCCATTCTGTGGGTTATCTTTTTGCCTTCTTGATGAATGCTTTGAAGGACGATTCAAGAGCATATTTTGTCTAAGAGCGTATTTTGGAAGATATCTGATCCTAAGCTTCCCTGAAAGCAGAGCTGTATACAAATTTTATATTCAGGTGGTTTATTTGGAAAATGATCTCAGGGAGCAAGAATAAGAGACAGGGGATTGAATGTGGGAATGATGGAAAGACAAAAGGAAGATTGTAATGGAGCAGACACTGGGATGGGTGCCTGGTACTTGGTCACTGCTTTACTTTCTAAGGAGCTTTATAAAATTTGTTTGAGAACTTTCCATCCAGAGGACAAAAGGGGGAATATTTTAGTCATCAGTTCCCATTCACCCATTTGTCAAGGGTGTTTCTAAGGGCACTAAACTTCTGGGATATGCATGAACAATGTCCAGCTGAGTTCTGATGCTATCTATCCTATGCTGCACATTGGAGGAGCCCTGGGACAGGAAGCAAGAGGTGTGTCCTGCAGACCCCAGGCAAAGGGCTGTCCTGTGGCACCTGCATTAAGCATGGAATTAATGAATTTATGGAATTTCCATGGAATTTCCATAGAACTTGTTATTGTGGCAATGGCTGGAGTGAGGGGTGGGGCCAAGAGAATTTGAAGTGTAATATAAGAGATGACCATTCTAATAGGTAACAGAAATACTAGAAGTTCACGAAAAAGCCAGAAATAGCATGGTGAGGGAAATATTCCTAAAAGTTCATTATGATTAAGACAAAGTAAACTAGCATTATGGATAATTTCTGGCAATCATATGGTTCATTTGAATAGCAATTACCAGTTAAGTGTTTTAGAAAACATCTCATTTAATCCTTATAATAACTCTGGGAGGTAGTAATTATTAGCTCTTTTTCTTAAGAGGAGGAAATGGAGGCTCCAAGATGATGAAATTTCTTGCTCAAGGCCATGTAGTGAATTTTGCTGCTGTTCAATATTTAGCCTAAGCTTGATGACAAAATTTATTTTTATTAAATCATGGCTGTGTACATTAATGTGATCATGGGGCACCATACACTAGTTTCATAGACCATTTGAAAGATCAAAAATCTTGATGCTATACTATCTGAGGTAAATTTACTCTACCCATTTCTCCAGGACAGGAGTTTGAAATTCGTGTGAGTTCAGGGGCCAAACAGACAGAGTTGATGACAGAAATGGTCAGCCAGGGGACAGTGGCTCAGGGAATAGTTGCTCTTCACATCACTGGGTCTCCATGTGTGGAAAGCCAGCCCAGGGGGCCTGACACTGTTAAAGGAAAGCAAATGAATGCTGGAACAATCTTATGTGAAATCTCTCCATTTAAATGCCCAGACCTCACAGACCAATGAGAACGCATCTATGGACCTATTTTCTTTCCAGTTGTGACCTCTACTCCAGATACTTTAAGCCTCCATCAGGGGACTGTGTATCTAACACAGAATTTAGTCCCTTCTGTAGAACTGGGTTTCCAGTGCTTTTGGAGCACTGTCCTTTTGGCTTATAGTGAGATTTGTGAAGCAGGTGATAAGTGACACAGTCATGCATTTCTTCTGAGACTATTTGGAGGATGTTGCTCACTGCATTAATCCTCATTATAAGCCTGGTAGGAAAAGTTTCTCCCAGGACTCAGTACCAGTAATAGTTTCCCTTCGTATGAACATGTTGTTTTAGTCTTATGGACCCTGTAAATCTTGTTACTTATCATGCCTTTTCACTTGTTTTGCCTTCTAGAAAGTTCAGAGCCACATTTGTAGCCGGCAATGCAGTGTTAACGTAATAGCACATTATTTGGGTACTGATCTCGAAATGATTTTATTTCATTTCCTGCTTTTATGTTACCTTAACTCCACTTATTCTTGTAAATAATCTTGTATTGGATGGACTTTAAATTGCTGGGTCCTTGGTCTCAGAGATTCGAAATATGAACCCAGAGACCATGGATCATACCAGTATGTAAAAGGACAGATTTATCGATAGATAAAAAGATAAGATAGATAACAAGGCCTGTGCTGAGGGGGCCTGAAGGGGGGGCCCAATGTGTAGCCCATTTGGGTCTTCTGTCTAGGGAGCAGGGGGATGTGGGGAGATAGAATGTCATAACCATTTCTGCCAGGGGCTCAGGGGCCATAGTTAATTTTAAAACTGTCTTCAGGTAGGAATTCAGTCTGTTTAGGGTGTGTCCCATGCTCTGGGGGTGCAGCCTCTTGTTTAGGGTGTATTCCCTGCCCAGAGAGGCACTTTGGGTGGAACTCTGGACAAGCTGGTTTTTAGAAACCTATTACTGCCTATAGATGGGGCCTATGATGAGGCTGATTTCTGAGCTTACCCATGCCTAGAATGGGGGGTCCCTGTCCAGGCCTGAGTGGGGAAGCCCTGTGTCAGTAGGATATAAATGAGACGTCTGGCGAAGGTTAGAATCTGAGTTTAAACCCAGGGCTTCCCTTCTGAGTCTAGTCTTCTCTCCTTTAGGACACAATTTACTGAGATCTGCAGTCTCTGAAACTATAAGTACCTGGACCCTAAACTTTGTATGTGTACTTGGTTATTTCAGTGCAGTGAAATTGGGTTTCTTTTTAAA
Source organism: Nycticebus coucang (assembly GCF_027406575.1). NCBI lineage: Eukaryota > Metazoa > Chordata > Mammalia > Primates > Lorisidae > Nycticebus > Nycticebus coucang. The sequence continues at coordinate 63,087,412 of NC_069790.1, read as the reverse complement.
AAACATGCTTCTTGGTGAGTGAGTGTGTGTGCTTGTATGTGTGTGTACACGTGGGATGCTGTGGAGTTTAAAAAGGGGCCGAGGGGTTGCTTGAAATTGATAACCCTGTTACTACAGCCACAGCAGGGCCACAAAAAACAATTGGCTCCAAGCTTAAGAAAATTAATATCTTCCTTCTCTCAATTTTGGGCTACATAAATTTATCTGGATAGATATTTTGTTCATGAGAAAGTGCTAAATGTGTGTGTGTGCATACAGGAGATTCCACTGTGTATTGTCTGCTTAGAGAAGGCAAGATGGCACAGGCCCGGGTAAGGCGGCACAGGCTAGGGCAAGATGACACAGGCCTGGGCAAGATGACACAGGACTGGGCAAGATGGCACAGGCCAGGGCAAGATGACTCAGGACCGGGCAAGATGGCACAGGCCAGGGCAAGATGGCACAGGCCCAGGTAAGACGGCACAGGCCAGAGCAAGATGACACAGGCCCGGGCAAGATGACACAGGTCCGGGCAAGATGGCACAGGCCCGGGTAAGATGGCACAGGCCAGGGCAAGATGACACAGGCCTGGGTAAGATGACACAGGACCGGGCAAGACGGCACAGGCCAGGGCCAGATGACACAGGACCGGGCAAGATGGCACAGGCCAGGGCAAGATGGCACAGGCCCGGGTAAGACGGCACAGGCCCGGGTAAGACGGCACAGGCCAGAGCAAGATGACACAGGTCCGGGCAAGATGGCACAGACCCGGGTAAGATGGCACAGGCCCGGGTAAGACGGCACAGGCCAGAGCAAGATGACACAGGTCCGGGCAAGATGGCACAGGCCCGGGTAAGACGGCACAGGTCAGAGCAAGATGACACAGGCCCGGGCAAGATGACACAGGTCCGGGCAAGATGGCACAGGCCCGGGTAAGATGGCACAGGCCAGGGCAAGATGACACAGGACCGGGCAAGATGGCACAGGCCAGGGCCAGATGACACAGGACCGGGCAAGATGGCACAGGCCAGGGCAAGATGGCACAGGCCCGGGTAAGACGGCACAGGCCCGGGTAAGACGGCACAGGCCAGAGCAAGATGACACAGGTCCGGGCAAGATGGCACAGACCCGGGTAAGATGGCACAGGCCCGGGTAAGACGGCACAGGCTAGAGCAAGATGACACAGGTCCGGGCAAGATGGCACAGGCCCGGGTAAGATGGCACAGGCCCGGGTAAGACGGCACAGGCCAGGGCAAGATGACACAGGCCCAGGCAAGCTGTGGCTGGAATCCCGCAGAATGTGTGTTCTCCTACCTCCTGTTCAGTGGGGTCACAAAGGAAGCTTGAGACACCATGCATGCTTTTCCATACTTCTTTGGCCCTAAAGTTTTGCGATCTCATTGCACAGCTTCCAAGGAGCACCAAAATTGTCCCTGCCTAGCCTGTTATTGTATTAACTTATCATCCAAAAACCCCTTCCATTTCTTGTTCTCTTTTACCTTTGGGCATTTAATTATATCTAAAGCCATAAGGCCATGAAAGCTTTCCAGGAGTCATTAGGTTACCCTTCTGCTACCAAGCAAGAATATATATATATATCTTTTAACATTTCCACAACAGTAGATTTTATAACCTCCTTTAGAAACACCTTTTGGCATTTAATCTGTTCTTGCCTTATACTTAGCCTGTGTCCCTCCAGCTGTATCTTGGGCAGAATTCTTTCTAAGAAAGAAAGAAAGCAAAACAAAAAACCCGAATGATCTGTTTTGGTGTTTCTAAAACCCGAAGTATTACCTGAGATTCTTGTTAAGATGCAGATTCCCTGGGTACCAGCACTGAGGTACAGATTAGAAAGACCTTGGGAAGGACCAAGGAACCTGCAAATATTCTCAGGCACTGGAGGATGTGTTTGTCCTTGAAAGAAGACTGCTCTGTACCTTAGACCAGTGAGCCTCAGACTTCTGAATAGGTTTGCTAAATTTCGATCTGATTGCCTAGTCTTCCTCCTGAATAATCATATGCTATAGATCTGAAGCTGGATCTTGGAATTTATAAGAATACTATTGGTGATAATGTTCACTAGTGTTTGGAATCTATAGCACAAGATTATCTATCATCTCCATAGATTTCAAGCTAGTTTCTCCTTGCTGGAAGTCAGCACGACATCTTAAGTGTTGTATGTAATATTTTGAAAGTATCCACACAATGTTGATGTATAAAATATGCACATAGCATAGTTCTTGCCATACTAGAGCAATTTTTTTTATTATCTATACTAAAAAGGCTATATAGTTCACTTACATGGGTAATTATTTGCAATAGAGTGAAAATAAAATGACAACATACCACAAAGTAGGGAAGATAATATAACAAATACTCAGATATATATCACCTGGATTTAATAAGTATTGACATTTGCAATTTGTTCTCTATTTCTTTTATTTTTGATAATATGTTATAGATAAAATGAAAGTGTCATTTGAACCCTAAGCTCTCCAATTTCCATTTCCCTCCTCACATTCTTATAAATAATTCTTAATTAATATGCATATATTTTTTTCCTTAGAATACATTTTCAGAACTGAAATTGATGAGTTAGAGTGAGCATTTAAAATCCTGCCAAAATTGTTTCAAATAGAGTACACCAGTTTGTATTATTGCCTACTCTTTTCTGCTAGACCATTGCCATTATCATTGATAACACAGGTAATTCCTAATTTGATAGGTGTGGGTGTTTTAATTTTCATTATTATTAAATGTAAACATTTTGATACATTTTAAAATGTATTTTTTGAATATGCTAATGAATTCATATTGCTCAAAATCAGAAAATACTAAGTTATATAGTGAAAAGTTTCTCTTCCATCCTTAGCATCCAACCTTCCAAAGTTAACCACTACTTTTCACTTTTTCTACTTCCAGAGTTTTTTTTACGCATGCATAGCCAAATATGAATCTTTCACTACATTCCTATTTCTGCTTTCCCTTGATACCTGAAAGTCATCGTATTATTTACTGTCTTTATTTTGACAGAACCTAGGTAGGAGATGCTTCTGTAATAGCACAGATGAAGTTCCCTTGTTTCTTTTGTCTGTTGGATAGGATTCTATTGTGCATGTGCACTGTAATTTACTTAACTACTCCCTACTGGTGGCTATTTGGATCGTTTTCTAATTCTTATTATTATGCATGACTTCGACATGAGTTATTTCAAATGTGTGATGGTGAATTTTCTGAGTCAAAGGGTCTATCTGCTCATAATTTTGATAGATTCTACCATATTGTTCACTTTAGGCGTTGTACCAATTTACTTTACTCGAGAAATGCATGGAATATCTGTTTTCCAAGTCTTGCTAACCAAGATGTGATCAAACTTCAGAAAATTTGCCAATCTAATATGTGGAAAGTTTTCTCAGTGTACATCTATCTTTTTTTTTTTTTTTTTGAGACAGAGTCTCAAGCTGTCACTCTGGGTAGAGTGTGGTGATGTCACAGCTCACAGTAACCTCAAACTCTTGGGCTTAAGTGATTCTTTTGCCTCAGCCTCCCAAGTAGCTGGGACTACAGGTGCCCGCAGTTGTCATTGTCATTTAGCTGGCCTAGGCGGGTTCGAACCTGGGTGTATATGGCCAATGCCTTACCCACTGAACTACAAGCGCCGCCCTGTACTTCTATCTTGATTTTCTATTACTTTAAGTGAACTGAACATCCTGTCATATGTTTGAGAGCAATTGTGTTTATGTGAACACCATTCATATTTTTTGACCACTATATTGAGTTGTTCTTTCCTTATCAAATTATTTTTTTTTTTATTAAATCATAGCTGTGTACATCAATATGATCATGGGGCACCATACACTTGGTTCATAGACCGTTTGAGACATTTTCATCACATTAGTTGACATAGCCCTCCTGGCACTTTCTTAGTTACTTTGCTAAGACATTTACATTCCACATTTACCAAGCCTCACATATACTCTTGTAAGATGCCTCCTCACCCTTTCCCCCTTCCCCCTATTCTTAGGTTGTGACTGGGTTATAGCTTTCATGTGAAGGTCCTAAATTAGTTTCATAGTAGGGGTGAGTACATTGGATACTTTTTCTTCCATTCTTGAGATACTTTACTGAGAAGAATATGTTCCAGCTCCATCCATGTAAACATGAAAGAGGTAAAGTCTCCATCTTTCTTCAAGGCTGCATAGTATTCCATGGTGTACATATACCACAATTTATTAATCCATTCGTGGATCAATGGGCATTTGGGTTTTTTCCATGACTTAGCAATTATGAATAGGGCTGCAATAAACATTCTGGTACAAATATCTTTGTTATGATGTGATTTTTGGTCTTCTGGGTATATGCCCAGCAGAGGAATTACAGGATTGAATGGCAGATCTATTTTTAGATCTCTAAATGTTCTCCATATATCTTTCCAAAAGGAATGTATTAATTTGCATTCCCACCAGCAATGCAAAAGTGTTCCCTTTTCTCCACATCCACGCCAACATCTCTGGTCTTGGGATTTTGTGATATAGGCTAATCTCACTGGAGTTAGATGATATCTCAAAGTAGTTTTGATTTGCATTTCTCTGATGATTAAAGATGATAGTAAAGATACTATGCAGCCATGCACCTGTTTCTTCAGAGAAGTTTCTCTTCAAATCCCTTGCCCAGCCTGCGATGGGATCCCTTGTTCTATTCTTGCTAATGCGTTTGAGTTCTCTGTGGATTCTGGTTATTAAACCTTTGTCAGAGACATAACCTGCAAATATCTTCTCCCATTCTGAGGGCTGTTTGCTTGCTTTACTTACTGTGTCCTTATCAAATTCTAAAAGCCTTACATGTGGTAGGTAGGTTATTCTTTGTCTCTGATATGAGTTGAAAATTATTTTTCTTTTTTTTTTTTACTTTGCTTATAATTGTTATTGCCAAAATGACTTATAAAATTTTTGTGTAATTAAATTTATCAGTCTCATGTAGATTCTGGATTTTGAGTCATAGATAAAAAGAATTTCTAATGAAATTCTCTCATGTCTTCTGTTACTTTTATTACTTCATTTTTTAAAAAATTGGAATCTTTTTCCATTTGTAATTTACCCACGTTGTGATGTGGAGTTACAAATTTAGCCTTAATTTTTTCAGATGGCTAGTGAGTTATCCCACAGTGATTTCATTTCTGGGCTGCTCCATCTTTCCCACTGATGTGATACCCTGTCTTTATCATCTATTGGAGTGGTTCTCGACCTTCCTAATGCTGCGACCCTTTAATATAGTTCCTGTGGGTCACGACCCACAGGTTGAGAACCTCTGATCTAGCGGATTGCTATGGGGACTTGGGTCCATTTCTGGCTTTCCTTTTCTGTATCACTGATCTGTTCATGTGCTACTACAACACTGATTTTATTATTGATATATAATAAAACGCTTTCCTATCTGGTGGTAGTAATCCCCCATTTGATCTTTATGTTCAAAGATTTTCTGACTATTCTATTGGATTACTTTTATGTGAACTTCATGATCAACTCATTAACTAAAAACTTGATTTCTTTTTGATTGTATTCATTTATAAATTACTTAGAGGGGAATGAAGGTTCTGATATTGAGTCTTCTTAAGAACATGGCATATCTTTTCATTTCTTTATATATTTTTCGTGTCTTTCAGTAGTGTTTTAAAGTTTTCTTCATATTTGTTCTGTGCCTTTTTTACATTGTTGCTTAGGTTTTTAAATTTTTTCCAATGCTATTTAATATGGGATCCCTTATTTTAGTCTATTTTCTACCTGGTTATTATTTTTACTTATGAAAATATATCTTTCCCAATCTGTAATGTAGATTGTTGTCATCTATTATATTTTTAATTAAAATAACTACCTTTTTACATTTGTAGAACTTCTAATTAGTAATTAAAGCTCAGCCAGAGAGTTCTTCCTAGTGTCCTGGCCTTTCATTATAGTTTCTATTTATTCTTTTCATTCCTTAATAATACTAGAAGGGTTATCTTGCAGTCTTTTGCAGCTCATAAGGTTTAACCTCACCTATTTGATTTTTTTTTTTTAAATTCTCTTCTATCTTTCATGGCACTTCCTTTCCTGGGGTGGTTTCAAATTTTTATGAGTTCCCCCAACTGGGCTACTTTTCCCTCATAGGAGTCCCTTTAATCCCTGGTTGTGAAAATATTATTAGAGTAGTTTTATGGATACTTCTGCCAGAATCTTAATGTTTTCAGTGGTTGTGAAGGTCTGTATCTTAACTTCTTACCATAATGAGTGTAGATTGATGCCCTTACTGTATAATGAGTATAGATTGGTGCTCCAAATACATGGGATTTGGTGTCTCCTGAGCTTCTGGACAGATGGCAAACTTCCTTACTCTTTTCCCAGGCTTTTCTGATTCTTTTTTTATGGAAGTGACAGCTCTTCAACTCTGTGCATTCTTTAGAGTTACTCTGCTTAGTGGAGGCGGAGGTCAGTTCTTTTTCCGTGACAGTGCTCATACTAACTCACTTGTGTGCCGTGGGTCTGTGCCTTTTCTTACGAATCTTAAAATTGATAAGGTAAGACTATCTACACAAAAATTAAAATGAATAATACCATAAAGTACCAGAAATATCAGAAAAGAATAATCGTGTGAATATGGAGAAAATTTTTTCCCATTCTTATTGGAAAACAGAGAGAGAGAGAGAGAGAGAGAGACACTACAGTGATTTCTCCCAAACGAATGCCCTAGTATTTGTGTTAATTTGTGACCTTGCTTTAAGTGAAAGTTGATAAGGTCTGCATTTTCTTTTCTCACCTTCATCTCTTTCTATGTCAGAAGTTAATTATCCAGTCTGTGTAATTATTACCAGCACAAAGAGTCTCAGGGTCTGCAAGAGGTTCAGAATTACATATGAGCTTTTAGCAATTTACACAGTATGGGCTTTGAGCCAATTTGAGAAGCAGTGAAAGCCATTATCATCTATCTGTAGAATGCCTTGCCCTGTGTTTGCTGCCTTTAGAACAGTGGGTTACAAGAACACCACAAAATACTGGTGAAATAATTGGACACACAGTTTCGGGCATTTTGTTCACCCTCATTGTCTAGCCGCACATCCATTCTGTGTTTATTGGTTTTTTTTTTTGAGAAGTGGGGCAAGTTTTTCTTTTGTTCTAGAGAATGACTATCCTATTCCACATGCCCATTTCCTTCAGAGTATTTCTTTGGCACAATCCAATCTTCCCAGCAGATGATTTTATTCAAAGTCCATGAGTGCCACATCCTTATTGGCTGGAACAGTATTGCTGAGTGATGTTAAATTTTCTTTTTCCCTTTGAGTCCAAGGATTAAAGGTCTGGATTTCGTCCTACAGTTGACTTTCTCGAATGTTCTTTCTCTTCTTTTTCTACCCCACCATATCATCTTAGCACCTTCCTACTGTCCCTCAGTGGCTATTCATATTCAAAGTCATCCAAGCCTCCGGAGACAACCTTAGGGGAGACAACCAATGTTTCCATCTTTCATGTGAGCTACTGTTTCACTAGGAATAAAGGTCTTTTAAATTATTCAAGCCACTTGATAGTGAAACAAGATAACTTTACATGATCTATTCCTAGGTAAAAAACTGTGCCTTCTTAGAAAAGGCACAGTATCACTCACCAATCACCAAAGCACTGCAGGGGAAGCCTTCGATGCATGAGTGACTGAAATAATGAGGGGGCTGGGGCTTTGCTGCAGTTTTAGACCTCATCATTCCTTACTGTACCCAACTACAGACCTGGCTACAGACCTTAAGGAGAAACCATACACTCACATCCCTGCATGGAAAGGAACACATAAGTTATTCCTGTCTTGGGGATACTTTGCCTAGATGTGAGCACTTCTGTGGCCAGACACAGCATAAACTGAGATCTGCCACTTGTCTCAGAAAACTGGCTTTGGTGTTCCAGTGTGAACACTGCTTCCCTTCATGATAAGACACATCTCACACAGAATGCGGCCTCGGATGCAGAGGAACTGGCAAGAAACGAGTGTCCTCCTTTTTAATGACAAGTGTTCCAATCTGTACTGCATGCTGACTACAAAAGCAGTTTTGTGGGGGCGGGGGGGCTGTGAAGCCTCACTAGGGATATATTTGGGGGAGAATGTGATGAGGATGGCAAAGCGGTGGCTCATGGCTCCCTGGGCTATCTGCACTGATGTGCTGATTTAATTGAAGGATGTGCTGAAAAGATGCTTCTCTGCTTAGAGCACAACTTCTGGAGAGAAGCACCCTTGGAGTCAGTAAGAATGAGGAGATGGTGGTTTTGAACCAAGAGCATTTATTTTGCACTAGAGGTTTTCTCATAATTATAATGAAGTGATTGGGCTTAAAGCAGGCTTTTCTCTTCCCAGGCTGACTAAGTAAAATGGTCTATTTGGTTGATGTGAACATTACAGGGTGCACTGACACGATAGATCTGCGCCTTATTACAGAGGAGATGGGCACCGTATCTGGGCTGTCGGGTGGCAGATAATCGTCCACTTGTAGGGGCAGTTAAGCAACAAGGTACTTTAAATACCCACTTGCCCCATCTCCTCTCTCTTATGAAAAGGTGTGGGAAAATTTGCTGTAAAAGCGATTTCTATTAAGAAAGAAGACACTTTCTCTTAGCATAGGTGAGGACTATAGAACATTCATGATTTTATATATTACCTTTCCTAAGTAAATTGTTTCATAAAGTAATAGAACTGTGGTAATATGCCAATCTAAGTTATTTAATTTTTTTTGTTAGCCCAATACCTTGTGAAAAGACATTTGAATAGCTATGATTCACTTCTACATCAGGTTCTTTGTTTCATTCAAATAGAATCCACTTTTAATTCGCTTTGTTAGGAAAATATAATGATGCCATCTCTAGGGCAAAATGTTTAGGAATTGACAAATATATGAATTCTTTTCACTAGGGTGAGTTCATTGCTTTAGGAAAGGAGTTCTGGTTTTCAAAAATTCAATGCAGTATTAAAATATTTGTAAAATACTGTGAAATACTAGGTTAGCTCCCCCACCGTCAACCTAACTTCATCTGGCTAGGTTTCTAGAAACTAAGAACACCTCACAATTTGGCTGCAGCTATTTGAGAAACTTGCTGGTTCTGAATGTGACATTTCTCCTTTGCCCTCATTTACTAGTGTGTCTAATGCAGAGCTCGTAAATGAAAGGATTCAAAGCATCCTTTAGAAACAACAGAAAACAGAAGCATAATGAATTCGATGGATGAAAGCATTCCACATCACTCACACAAGTGGAGCCAATGTTCTCACTAATCTTTTTGCCAATTTGACAGATACCTTCAGTCACTGAACAAATCTTCTGTAAACACTCCATGCCAACCCCTGGAAAGGATACTTTTGCCAAAATCTGCATTGTTTTCCCCAATATAGACCTATCACCAAATCACCCGGTAGATTCCCATATCACTGGCAGTGAGAACTTTTTAAATTTCTTTTTTGTGAGAACTTCCCTTTGCTCTTCTTGTGGTAGAGATATGGGTGGTACAGGTGAGGTGGAAAGAGGCTATTAGAATTCACTTTGTGTGAGGTTTTAAAGAATCTAAGTGCTATAGTACAGTTTGTTCAGAATTCTCAATTTCCACATTTTGGGACATTCTTTGGAAGAGGGAACCACATTGGCTTTAATCAATTTCATACATTTAGTTTTATCCAAATACATGTAAGAGCATGTAATATGGGATCATATATAATTGTGTTAGAATCTGGGCTCGTGGCGGCGCCTGTGGCTCAGTGAGTAGGGCGCCGGTCCCATATGCTGTGGGTGGCAGGTTCAAACCCAGCCCCGGCCAAACTGCAACAAAAAAATAGCCGGGCGTTGTGGCGGGTGCCTGTAGTCCCAGCTGCTCGGGAGGCTGAGGCAAGAGAATCGTGTAAGCCCAAGAGTTAGAGGTTGCTGTGAGCTGTGTGACGCCACGGCACTCTACCTGAGGGTGGTACAGTGAGACTCTGTCTCTACAAAAAAAAAAAAAAAAAAAAGAATCTGGGATCGCTAGTTATAATCAATGTGTTCTAGGGAAAATTGCATAATCTCTCTGATTTCAGTCTTATCTTTAAAATGAGGCTGATAATAGCAAACACAGCACTGCTCTGAAGATTAAATCAAATATTAAATGTGTACCATCTGTCAAATAGTAGAACCTCAAAAACACCCCATTCTTTTTCTTTTTAATATAATAAATCTGTCAGAAAATTTGTATATTTATACCCAATTCTGCATTCAATTCCTGGCATCTCAACAAACATCAGCAAGATTAAATTGTCAAAAATGAAGAAAAATTAACATAAGCCCAATTGAAACAATTGATGTCAAAAACAAGATTTGTTTATATAAGTAAGAAGGATAAATGTATTTTGGGATACACTATGTTGGGGGCATACCTCTGCCAACAATGCAAATATAAAGCATTTTCAATTTAATTTTTAATTTAATTTAGTATAAGGCTTATAATTTTTCTTAAGGATTTTGAAGTCTTTACCCATGTTTTCATTAACTTTCCAGAATCACACAAGGAAAGTATTATCTCTAAATTGTAGATGAGAGAAAAAATAGCATACAAGGACAGTATGATTTGAGTACAGTCATATGATGAATCAAAAGCAAAAACTCAAAAATCTACCTGTTTGAATTGTGCTGGCTCTGTCCACACTGTCATTGTTTTGTTCCAGGGATCTGAACATACAGGGTCACTGGCAACTCTTCAGGAGTGTACCAGTGTCCTCGTTGGACAATATTCCAATGTCCTCCTTGGAATCTGTCAAAGGGGAAAAGTTAATCAGCCAGTGATCTGCCACTTTCATTGTCCCCATGCCCAGCTTAACCCCTGTGGTCAGTGGCTGTACTCTCTCCTTTGTCCCATTCCTTCCTCATATCCTTCCCCCCTCATACACAATTCTGGTTAGATCCCCCTAACTCCTCCAGGCCAGTCCTCATGTGCCTTGAGAGAAATACATAATCACACTGAATTGTCCATCTTTAAATTCATGACGTTAAGCCTCAATTGGGCTCTAAATGCTCCACTGACAGTCAGATCAAACTTTGCAAATTTGTTCAGTCTTCCTCTGTACCTGATCATTCCATATGTTCTTAGACCATTTGTGTTGCTAGAGAGGAATACGTAAAGCTGGGTATTTTAAAGGAAAGAGGTCTGTCTGTTTAGCTCGTGGTTCTGCAGGCTGTACAGGAAGCATGCTCCCAGCATCTGGCCCTGGTAAGGGTCACAGGAAGCTTCCAGTACGGCAGAAGGCGCAGGCGAGCAGGCATCACATGGCAAGAGAAGGAAGCATGAGAAAACCAGGCTTTTCTAATAGCGCTCAGTGGAGCTGGTAGAGTGGAAACTTACCCATTAGGGGGAGGATGTCACCAAGCCATTCCTGAAGGTTCTACCTCATGAGCCAAACACCTCCAACACCAGGGATCGTATTTCAATAAGATGTTTGGAGGAGACAGATATGCAAACGGTATCAACCCTTTTCCCTCCCTAATCTTCATCAGTTTCCTCCCTACCTCCATTTTCATAGGGAAAGTTGAAACACAGGGTGAGGATTTCCATAGCCTCACATGACATCTACTCTCCAAGCCTTCCAGCATTTGCACCCACATGCTCTGCCTTCCTACTCCAGCCACCAGGTCCCATCCTTTTTCTCCTTCTCAAGGTGATTTCTCTTATAATTTTCTCCCTCTACGATATCATTAGAGGGTTTTTGGCTTTATTTTTATTTATTTATTTTTGCTGGTATAGTGGGTCATTCCCATCAGCATTCACATTTGTGGTTATTTCCCTGTATTAAATGCAACCCCCCAAAATAAACAAGTAACAAATCCCAGCTCTGCTTTGACTCCACTCCCTCATCAGCTCTTGCCTTATTTTTTTTGCAGCAAAGAGAGTTATCTAAACACAGTTTCCAATTTCTCTCTTTCCATCTCTCTTCAATCTGGCTTTTATTGCCACTGTTGTCCCCCGATTGCTCTTGTCTGGTCACCAATATCGTCCTTGTTGCTAAATTCAATGGTCAATTCTCAGCTCTCATCTTAAGTCCTGCAGAAATTGGCACAATAATCTCTCCCTTCTTAGCAAACTTTCTACCCTTGGCTTCTGGGGCATTACACTATTTTCCTTCTATATTGCTGGCTGTTTCTTCTCATGTGCTTTTGCTGGTTCCTCCTCATCACTCAGACCTGCTGACGCTGGTAAGCCAGGGGCTCGGCCCTTGGATGCCTTTTCTATCTGTATTTACTCCATCTTTGATCTCATGCAATTTTTTGTCATGAATAGAAGCAAACAAAGAATGATACTCAAATTTATCTTACCCTTTTAGACTTCTATTAACTCCAAAGTGATATTTTTGACTGCTTGTTTTATACTTGGACGTCCAACAGACATTTCGAATTTAATCTAAAATGGAACTTCTGATGCCTTCTTAAAAATGAAACAAAACAAACACACCCTTGTTCTCTCTTTCATAATGTGACAGCAAATCCATCTCTTTCCAGCTACTCAGATGCAGACTAGAGGATTCATCTTTCACTCTTCTTTCTCTCCTACTTCATATCCAGTTTATCAGAAAATACTGTTCCTTCTTCAGTATATCTCCAGAGTTTGACTACTTCTCACCACCTTTACTATTCCCATTGGCACATCACCTCCCACCTTGGTTACTCCAACAGGCTGGTAACATGGGCTCCCTTCAACCACCCTATCCCTTCACCTGCCACTCAGTTTTACTGTCTGCTCTCAACACAGCAACCAGAGTGAAATTTGTAATGTGTACATCATATTATGCCATTTATCTGCTCAAAATCTAGCAATATGTCTCCCCTGCTTGAAACCCAGAGTGATTACACCATCCTTCATATTCAGACCTCACCTTTCTCTCTCTGTCCCACTACTTTCCCTCAGGCCCACTCCACTTCAGCCACACCAGTCTCCTTGCTCCCCTAAAAGTGTGAATCGTGCTTCTATTGTTGGTCTTTTGTACATCTCTAGGGAACTTTCTTCCCCCGATGTGCACACGGCTGACCTCTCTTCACTTCATTTAGGTCTTTTCCCAAATATCAACTTCTCAATGGGGTCTAATATGACAGTCCGATTTAAAATTGCAACTTATGCCATCTCCACATTCTGAGTTCCCTCCCCTTGCAATACTACATAGTTTCCTATAGTCTTTGTTTTGATACATGATATATGATTTACTTATTTATTACATATATTATTTTAATCTCTGTCCCACCAGAAAATAAATTACCTGAGTTCTTCATTTGCATTATTCACTGACATATCTTGGATATCTGCAATTATTCTAAATAAAAAGTGAGTGCTCAAAACACATTTGTTGAATGAATAAATGACTTCAGAGACCCTGCTGCCCTATGGATATGGTTATACAGGGCATTTTTTGATTTATAGTTACCTATTATTGGGCTCAGATAATTCTTTTTCTTTTTTTTATTAAATCATAGCTGTGTACATTAATGTAATCATGGGATACAATGTGCTGGTTTTATATATAATTTGAAATGTTTTCATCAAACTGGTTAACATAGACTTCATGGCATTTTCTTAGTTATTGTGTTACGACATTATATTCTACATTTAGTAAATTTCACATGTACCCTTGTAAGATGCACCATAGGTGTGGTCCCACCAATTACTCTCCATCCACCCATCCTTCCCACCCCCCTCCCCTTCCTCTCCTCTTTCCCCTTCTTCTTGGGCTATAATTGGGTTATAGCTTTCATAAGAAAGCTATAAATTGGTTTCATAGTAGGGCTGAGTACATTGGATACTTTTTCTTCCATTCTTGAGATACTTTACTAAGAAGAATATGTTCCAGCTCCATCCATGTAAACATGTAAGAGGTAAAGTCTCCATCTTTCTTAAAGGATGCGTAATATTCCATGGTGTACATATGCCACAATTTATTGATCCATTCATGGGTCGGCTCAGATAATTCTTGTTAGAGAGAATCAAGATAATCTAATGGCAACTTTGGAGGATTCTTGGCCCAGTATGAGTTTCATTTGGAAAAAACCTAAATTCTGTTTTTTGAAGATCTTATAAAAGTATTACCCATGTATACCATCTTACCTGGTACATTCATAAATGAAGGAGAAAAGCTGCAGACTTTACTTAGACCCTCTATTTTATAAAGTGATGAGTTCTAGACTATGCTTACTGGATGAACTGTGTCTCCTCTGCATCCGGTTTGGGCTCATGGCCACATAGTGTATACTGGGGCTTTGGGACACTACTGGAGGATACAACAATTGTTAAATAGTGCATGTTGAGGTGAAACAACACAAGCATGAAGTCAATCAGATGTAAGAACAGGCCGGATCCTGAACTTCTCTAAGCTTCACTTTTCTTCAACTATAAGCCATTGTGAGGCTCAAGGGAGATAGTATGTGTTAAGTTGCCCATGCAGGGCAGGCACAAAGCACACCACTAAGGATGAGTTTTCTTTTCCTAGGAACACATGTTCTGCATTAACTTACATTACTCCCTGGGTATCACAAAAGAATTTAACTTGCTTCAACACATGGATGTACATTAAAGGGATTAATTTATGAACTGGAAGAAATGGAACACAAGGCTTTTTGCTTCTCTTTTACTCACTGAATGCTTCAGATTTACAATGATCATTCTAAGACTATAGCAGCTTTCCTGGGAATGTCAATGAAAAGATAACAAATCATCAATTCTGGAGATGAAAAGAACACAGTAGCCATTTAAATTTTTGCTAAGAAGATGGGATTGTGAATATTTGTTGAGAAGCTACTGTGAGTGCGTATTAGGTGTTTTGTCAAACTGATCTTAGAAGAGATGGGACCTGTGGATTCCAGAACTAATAGTGTGCTGGTGTAAACATTAATGTGCTTGCATAGAACAGGGCAACATATTCCTATTAGGAATGCTGAAGGGCTTCTAGGGACTTCTAAGAGATTGTTAGGTACACTTCAGAGAATGCTGTTAGAAAGGTTTTAGGGGAGTTGTGCAAATCCATAATCAGCTTAAAGCTGTTAGATGCTTTAATTAATGCCAATTATTCTCGTGTGGTAGCCATAACTTCAATTGAGAATGACTGTACCACATCTGTTTCCTTTAGGTACAACTTTAGTCTTGATTTGAGGGAGTGTGTAGGAGATCTAGCATAAAAAAACCCTTAGGAATTCTAAGAATTTTAATTCCTATGTAGCTCTATAAAAATCATCTACCCATTCAATGTTGCAGTTAATTCACCTGTGAAACAGAAATGGGAACAATGAAAATACATTTTTTCTTTTTTATTTATTTATTTATTTATTAAATCATAGCTCTGTACATTGATATAATCATGGGGCATCATTCACTAGCTTCACAGACCATTTACCAAGTTTCACATATACCCATGTAAGATGCACCACTGGTGTAATCCCACCAATCCCCTTCCCTCTACCCACCTCCCCCCTCCCTCCCCTCCCTTTCCCCCTTCCCCCTATTCTTAGGTTGTAACTGGGTTATAGCTTTTATGTGAAAACCCTAAATTAGTTTCATAGTAGGGCTGAGTACATTGGGTACTTTTTCTTCCATTCTTGAGATACTTTACTGAGAAGAATATGTTCCAGCTCCATCCATGTAAACATGAAAGAGGTAAAGTCTCCATCTTTCTTTAAGGCTGCATAATATTCCATGGTGTACATATACCACAATTTATTAATCCATTCGTGGATCGATGGGCACTTGGGCTTCTCCCATGACTTAGCAATTATGAATAGGGCTGCAATAAACTTTCTGGTACAAATATCTTTGTTGTGATGTGATTTTTGGTCTTCTGGGTATATGCCCAGTAGAGGGATTATAGGATTGAATGGCAGATGTATTTTTAGATCTCTAAGTGTTCTCCATATATCTTTCCAAAAGGAATGTATTAATTTGCATTCCCACCAGCAGTGTAAAAGTGTTCCCTTTTCTCCACATCCATGCCAACATCTCTGGTCTTGGGATTTCGTGATATAGGCTAGTCTCACTGGGGTTAGGTGGTATCTCAAAGTAGTTTTGATTTGCATTTCTCTGATGATTAAAGATGATGAGCATTTTTTCATATGTCTGAAGGCCGCATGCCTGTCTTCTTCAGAGAAGTTTCTCTTCAAATCCCTTGCCCAGCCTGTGATAGGATCCCTTGTTGTATTCTTGCTAATACATTTGAGTTCTCTGTGGACTCTGGTTATTAAACCTTTGTCAGAGACATAACCTGCAAATATCTTCTCCCATTCTGAGGGCTGTTTGCTTGCTTTACTTACTGTGTTCTTGGATGTGCAGAAGCTTTTTAGTTTGATCAAGTCCCAGTAGTGTACTTTTTAAGCTGCTTCAATTGCCTGGGGAGTCCTCCTCATAAAATACTCGCCCAGACTGATTTCCTCAAGGGTTTTTCCCTGCACTCTCCTCTAGTATTCTTATAGTTTCATGTGTTAAGTTTAAATCTTTGATCCAGTGAGAGTCTATCTTAGTTAATGGTGAAAGGTGTGGGTCCACTTTCAGTCTTCTACAGGTTGCCAGCCAGTTCACCCAGCACCATTTGTTAAATAGGGAATCTTTTCCCCACTGAATGTTTTTAATTGGCTTGTCAAAGACTAAATAACGGTAAGTAGCTGGATTCATCTCTTGGTTCTCTATTGTGTTCCACACATCTACTTCTCTGTTTTTGTGCTAGTACCATGCTGTTTTGATCACTATTGATTTGTAGGATAGTCTGAGGTCTGGTAGCATAATTCCTCCTGCTTTGTTTTTATTTCTGAGTAATGTCTTGGCTATTCGAGGTTTTTTTCTGATTACGTATAAAACAAAGTATTGTTTTTTCAAGATCTTTAAAGTATGACAGTGGAGCTTTAATAGGGATTGCATTGAAATTATATATTGCTTTGGGTAGTATGGACATTTTAACAAGGTTGATTCTTCCCAGCCATGAGCATGGTATGTTTTTCCATTTGTTGATATTTTCAGCTATTTCTTTTCTTAGAGTTTCATAGTTCTCTTTATAGAGATCTTTCACGTCCTTTGTTAGATAAATTCCCAAATATTTCATCTTCTTTGGCACTACTGTGAATGGGATAGAGTCCTTAACTGTTTTTTCAACTTGACTGTTGTTGGTATATATAAATGCTACCGATTTACGAATGTTGATTTTGTAACCTGGGATGCTGCTGTATTCCTTGATCACTTTTAAGAGTTTTGTAGTAGAGTCCCTAGTGTTTTCCAGATATACTATCATATCGTCTGCGAAGAGTGAAAGTTTAATCTCTTCTGACCCTACATGGATACCCTTGATCGCCTTTTCTTCCCTAATTGCGGTGGCTGAAACTTCCATTACAATGTTAAGAAGCAATGGAAACAATGGGCAGCCTTGTCTGGTTCCTGATCTGAGTGGAAATGATTTCAATTTAACTCCATTCAATATGGTATTGGCTGTGGGTTTGCTGTAGATGGTCTCTATCAGTTTAAGAAATGTCCCTTCCATACTGATTTTCTTATGTGGTCTGATCATGAAGGGATGCTGGATATTATCAAAAGCTTTTTCTGCATAGATTGAAAGAATCATGTGGTCTTTGTTTTTTAATTTGTTTACATGCTGGATTACATTTATAGATTTACGTATATTGAACCAGCCTTGAGACCCTGGGATAAAACTGACTTGGTCATGATGTATAATTTGTTTGATGTGTTGCTGGATTCTGTTTGTTAGGATCTTGTTGAATATTTTTGCATCTATATTCATTAGTGATATCGGTCTATAATTTTTTTTTCTTGTTGGGTATTTTCCTGGTTTGGGGATCAGGGTGATGTTTGCTTCATAGAATGTGTTACGTAGTCTTCCTTCTTTTTCTACCTTTTGGAACAGGTTGAGTAATATAGGTACTAATTCCTCTTTAAAAGTTTGGTAGAATTATGAAGTAAAACCATTTGGTCCTGGGCTTTTCTTTTTAGGGAGGTTTTGTATGGTTGATAGTATTTCAGAACTTGATATGGGCCTGTTCAACATTTCCACTTGATACTGGATAAGTCTTGGAAGGTGAAGTGTTTCCAAGTATTGGTCAATTTCCTTCAGATTTTCATATTTCTGAGAATGCAGTTTCTTATATTCATTAAGGATTTTTTGGATTTCTGAGGAGTCTGTTGTTATTTCGTCTTTGTTGTTTTTGATTGATGAGATTAGAGATGTTACTCTTTTTTTCCTGATTAGGTTGGCCAAAGGTTTGTCTATTTTAGTGACCTTTTCAAAAAAGCAGCTTTTTGATTTATTGATCTGTTGTATTATTCTATTGTTTTCAATTTCATTTAATTCTGCTCTAATTTTGGTTATTTCTTTTCTTCTACTGGGCTTGGGGTTGGAATGTTCTTCCTTTTCCAGTTGCTTGAGTTGTCCCATTAAGTTGTTAACTTCCTCTCTTTCCGTTCTCTTGAGGAAGGCTTGCAGTGCTATAAATTTCCCTCTTAGAACTGCCTTTGCGGTGTCCCAGAGGTTCTGATAGTTTGTGTCTTCATTGTCTTTTTGTTCCAAAAAATTTGCAATTTCTTTCTTAATCTCATCTCTGACCCAGCTATCATTCAGCATAAGGTTATTTAACTTCCATGTTTTTCTATGAGTATGCAGATTCCTGTTGTTACTCAGTTCAAGTTTTATTCCATGGTGGTCCGAGAATATGCATGGAATAATTTCTATTCCTTTAAATTTACTGAGGTTAGACTTGTGACCTAAGATGTGATTGATTTTGGAGTAAGTTCCATGGGCTGATGAGAAGTATTTGTATTCAGTTTTGTTGGGATGAAATGTTCTGTAGATGTCTGCTAAATCCAAATGTTGGATGGTTAGGTTTAAATCTAAAATTTCTTTGCTCAGCTTCTTGTTGGAGGTTCGATCCAACACTGCCAAAGAAGTGTTGAAATCTCCGACTATTATGGAGCTGGAGGAAATCAAGTTGCTCATGTCTGTTAGAGTTTCTCTTATAAATTGAGGCGCATTCTGGTTGGGTGCATAGATATTAATAATTGAGATCTCATCATATTGAGTATTACCCTTAACAAATAGGAAGTGACCATTCTTGTCCTTCCTTTCTTTTGTTGGTTTAAAGCCTATAATATCTGCAAATAAAATCGCAACACTTGCTTTTTTCTGATTACCATTTGCCTGAAATATGGATGACCATCCTTTCACCCTGAGTCTGCATTTGTCTTTTAATTTAAGATGTGACTCTTGTATGCAACAAATATCTGGCTTGAATTTTTGTATCCAGTCAGCTAACCTATGCTTCTTTAGAGGACAGTTTAAGCCGTTCACATTAATGGAGAATATTGATAAGTCTGGTGAAGTTTTGGGTATCGAGTTTTTCAAACATCCAGTGGGCATTTTTAATCGTTTCGCCAATGTGGATATTGGAGTTTGATCCGAAGTTTCTGAATGAGTTTACTTTTGTGGTATACGATTGGGTTGGTCATTATGGAGGATAGGTCTGAGAATATCCTGAAGAGCTGGTTTGGTTATGGCAAATTTCTTCGACATATGAATGTCATTAAAGTATTTAATTTCTCCATCATAAATGAAACTCAGTTTAGCTGGATACAAGATCTGGGGTTGAAAGTTATTTTGCTTTAGGAGATTAAAAGTCAGTGACCACCGTCTTCTGGCTTGAAAAGTTTCAGCAGAGAGATCTGCAGTCATTCTAATATTCTTCCCATTTTAGGCAATGGTTTTCTTTCTCCTGGCAGCTTTGAGGATTTTCTCCTTCATATTAACTTTAGTGAAGTTAATTATGATATGCCTGGGGGATGTCTTATTGGGGTTGAGTCATACTGGGGTTCTGAAGCTGTCCACTATCAGAATTTCTGAATCTCCAGGCATGTCTAGAAAATTCTCTTTCATAATTTCATGCACTAGGGCCTCTGTGCCCAGTGAGGCCACTTCATCTGTTTCTGGAACTCCAGTGATTTGGATATTCACCTTCTTTGAATTATCCCAGAGCTCTCTGAGAGAATGATCCATTTTTGCTCTCCATTTCTCTTCCTCTTTGAGAGTTTGGGAGCATTCAAAGGCTTTATCTTCAATGTCAGAAATCCTTTCTTCTGCTTGCTCCATTCTGTTGCTGAGGGATTCTACTGTATTTTTTCATATCTTTGAGGGCTGCAAATTCTTGCTGCAGTGTGTCTAAGTCTTTGGTAGTTTTTTCTTTAAATTCGTTAAATTCTTGAGACAACTTTTGAATTTCTCCTTGAATTCCTAATTCCACTTTGTTAATCTTGTCTGCAATCCAAATTCTGAATTCGATTTCTGACATCTCAGCCAGTTGTTTATGAATGGGATCTTCAATTACATCTGCCATATCTTTCCTGGGGGGGGGTTTATCTATTCTGGTTATTCATGTTACCAGAGTTTTTCCGCTGATTCCACCCCATGGTTGTTTTATTCCCTCTGATTTTCCCCCCTGGGGCTTTGTCGAGGGCCTGTACCGTGTTGTGACCTGAGAAACTGGGGCCCTGTCTGGTGTGGTGGGGCTAAGTGGTTCTGTCTTGTTTTCAGATGGTTTCTGTTCCACCCTAGTGAAACAGATACTCTGGATTGAAGTCTCAGCTGTGGAGAAATATTAGCAATTAAGTCACCCCTTCCACCCCCCACCAGCAAACAATTGGAGAAGGAAAATCAAACCTTCCTACCACTGTGCACCCAGGACGCCACCTGATTGTCCTCAGGTGATTGGTTCAGTTCAAAAAGTCCAAATCAATTGTCTCAGTCTGCACCTGTCTCGTGTGAGAGTGTTTAAGAGGTCTCTGGGAACTGGATCACAGAGTAGTCATACTCTGGTGTGGCTTGCTCCAGTGCTGTGTGGAGTCAGGAGGAGCCACCCAGCCAATAGATCAGTCTGGGAACTGCTGCCTCCTTCCCCACCTTGCACCACTGTCACACCCAGTCACTGATAGCCCTGCAGTTGGCTGACCCAGTTGCCTCTAGTGAATCGGTACTCCAGGAGTTTGCACCTGCCTGAATCACAAGGAAGTCTGCCAGGCTACTGTGCTCTGCCTCTCTCTAGAAGGAGGAGGTGAGGCCTGACAACCTCGGGCGCTTGATGAAGGTTGGGGGGTTTTCACTCAGGTCCAGTCTCGCCCCTGATTAATGTTACTGACAGAACGGAACAGAATAACTCTGTGGTTCCCCTGCAAAAGAGAAGCTGAATTGAGTTCCAAATCAGTTTGTCTTTGCTCTTGTATTGTCTATAGGCTGACGATCCCCTGAGGGCCAGGTGCGTCTTAGGTTTAGTAAAGCGGACCTCTCGGTCAGCCCTGCCCTGGGAGTTTCCCCGGTTTGCAAGTTGGAGTTGCCTCAGGCATATCCTATACTCAGAGTCTCTGGTTGCCCAGGGAGACAGGGGGTGTGGCTTCAGAATATTCCGTAGTGAGCCATATTGCTAGCAAAAGAGGGCTGCTGTTTTATGGCTCAGGCAACCGCTGTTCCAGTGTAGTTCCCTTCCAGCCAACTGTCCTCTCTCTGCTCCCGTACCCCAGAGTCTGCACCTACTGGCTGTAGCCCAGCACTTTCTAGACCACTGAAGCAATCACCCAAGTGTCTGGACCCCTGGGGGACAGGCCTCCAGACCTTGGAGCGAGAGCAGAGGGGAGTGCAAGGAGTGCTGGGAGCCTGGGGTTGCGGGCAGAGAGCACACACAGCTTTACACAGTTTTATGCCTAGCTGTATTGTCACCAAAAGACGGCTGTCGCACTTTGCCTCAGGGAACTGCCACTCCAGTGCGGTCTGCTCTCCACTGACCGGGACTGGCCTCCAGACCTCAGTGTGAGTGAAGGGGAGCACTGGGAGCTCAGAATTCCAGGTAGAGACTATATACAGTTTATACAGTTTTATGCCTGGCAGGAGGATGCCGTGGCACCCCAGTATAGGGGAGGTAGGTCCAGTTTTTAGAGGGTCTCTCCCGTGGAGTGTAGTGGGAGGACCTTTGAACTCTGCCCAGTTGTTTGTGGAGCACTGTGAGCCGTTCTGATGGGGGAGGGGACTCCCATCCGCTTGGCGATGGATTTTGTACCTTTTGTTTGTATCCTGGTGGTCGCAGCTCGCCTCAGCGGGGTTGACGTACGTTCTTCAACCTTCTTTCTTAGTGCAGCTCAAATCCACCAGGTTACTTGCTGAATTTTTGTCCTTTAACTCTCCTACTGGACAGGAGCCTCTGTGGAAAGCTGGCTTCAGTCAGCCATCTTGTCTCCTCTACATTTTTTCTTAAACTTCTTATTGAAGAGTTCCAAAATTGAAATGTACTGAAATTGATTATGGAAATTATAATGCAACTCAAAGACTGAGGAAACTCAATTTCATTAAAAGGCTAAATATAGATTAAGCCCAGACTTGCTCCCGTTTCCCTGAAGTTGTTACTGTCTATACCTGGAAGGCAACACTTCAGTAGCAAGTGTGACTGATACCAGGTTTAAATTGAGTTTGTCTCATCTTCCAAAATGAGTTATGTTTAGCTATTTGGAAAAAATATATACAAAATATACAAATAAGTACCTCTAAGGGTAAAAAACCAGTTTAGATTATTGGAACTACTTTAATTCACTTCCAAATAATTGGAACTAAACAACTGATTTCTAAGTATTAACTAGACTGAAATAAATGACAACTTTATGAAACATTTTAAATATTCAGCAATAATTACATTATGGATATATTTTTGTATGTCATTTTCAACAGTCAAATGAAAGATCAGAATACAAAATTGAAAATAAAAATATGATTGCAATGATGCAAACATGTTTACATTCTTTCTTTTTTATTAAATCATAGCTGTGTACATTAATGTGATCATGGGGCACCATACACAAGTTTCATAGATGGTTTGACACATTTTCATCACTCTGGTTAACATAGCCTTCCTGGCATTTTCTTAGTTATTGTGCTAAGACATTTACATTCCACATTTACTAAGTTTCACATATAGCCTTGTAAGATGCACTACTGGTGTAATCCCACCAATCCCCCTCCCTCCGCCCACCTGCCACATCCCTCCCCTCCCTTTCCCCCTTCCCCGTATGCTTAGGTTGTAACTGGGTTATAGCTTTCATGTGAAAGCCATAAATTAGTTTCATAGTAGGGCTGAGTATCTTGGATACTTTTTATTCCGTTCTTGAGATACTTTACTAAGAAGAATATGTTCTAGCTCCATCCACGTAAACATGAAAGAGGTAAAGTCTCCATCTTTCTTTAAGGCTGCATAATATTCCATGGTGTACATGTACCACAATTTATTAATCCATTCGTGAATCAATGGGCACTTGGGTTTTTTCCGTGATTTAGCAATTATGAATAGGGCTGCAATAAACATTCTGGTATAAGTATCTTTGTTATGATGTGATTTTTGGTCTTCTGGGTATATGCCTAGTAGAGGAATTATAGGATTGAATGGAAGATCTATTTTTAGATCTCTAAGTGTTCTCCAGACATCTTTCCAAAAGGAATGTATTAGTGTGCATTCCCACCAGCAGTGTAGAAGTGTTCCCTTTTCTCCACATCCATGCCAACATCTCTGGTCTTGCATTCTTCACAGTTTCATCATATGTGTGTGTAGGAAAATATTGGAAGCAAGCATAGCAAATGTTAGCTGTGGTTATCTCCTGGTGATGGACTTACTCGTGTCTTTCTTTTGTTTTCTTTTTTGTATTTTCAGTGCTGTCTAGATTCCAGTGAAATCTATCAGTCTTATAGTAATAGGGAAAAAGCCAATTGTGTTTGAAAAACAAAAGGCCAATGGTATTTGAATGTGTTTCGCTAGATTCCAGGGACATCTATCGGTCTTATAGTGATAGGGAAAAAGTCCATTGTGTTTGAATCTTGTTTCACTAGATTCCAGTGAAATCTATCAGTCTTATAGTAATAGGGAAAAAGCAATTGTGTTTGAAAAACAAAAGGCCAATGGTGTTTGAATGTGTTTCACTAGATTCCAGGGAAATCTATTGGTTTTATAGTAATAGGGAAAAAGCCAATTGTGTTTGAAAAACAAAAAGCCAATTGTGTTTGAATCTGTGTTTCACTAGATTCCAGGGACATCTATCGGTCTTATAGTAATAGGGAAAAAGTCCATTGTGTTTGAATCTTGTTTCACTAGATTCCAGTGAAATCTATCAGTCTTATAGTAATAGGGAAAAAGCCAATTGTGTTTGAAAAAGGTACTTTGCATGGGGAAGGCACTGAGTAAAGGAGTGGATCCATCAGGAAAGCTGACAAGCTTTACCAACTCTCAGGCAGCTTTGTCCATCTTTCTTGTAGAGTTATAATAAAGTGTCACCTCATGAAGGTTTCATTACAAAATAGATGATAGTATTTTATAAATCACTACCATAAATAATAAGCATCGACTAATCAAGTGTCTTTTGTGATGAGACAGCTCTAATTGCTTTTAATTTCATGCTTTCACTTATAGTACTTGCTAATTCTTAAATTTGTAATCTCCAGTGTTCTCTTCGTCATTAATATATATTAGCAATGTTGTACTATATGCAAATCAGTTGGCTAAAAAAGCCACTTGTGTGGAAAATACTGTAAATAACTTTTTCAACTCAATTAAACAATTTTGGTGTGATACCCCAGGCTTTAAGGCACAAGTAATTGACTAAAGCAGTTAAAAACCTCTGGGTCCAATCCAGAAAACCTTACAGAGACAAAATTCCTACTTTCTTCAGCACTAAACTTGTATAGCCAAGTGTATCAGAATAAGCCAGAGATGAGATTCTGTACAGATAAGACAATTTTAGCTTAATATTTATGGAATGCTGTATGTACCATATTTCTTAGCCCCCAAAGTAAATATGGCATTGAAATATAAAGTGCAATGAACAATATTCCCTTCAGTGTTCTCAGACTGAATTCTGCTGATGCCCACTCTCTCACGATGCTTTGTTGCTTACAGAGGTTTATGATTTTGGGAAATTGTACGCAGTATATACCTCTTGAAAGGGCTGAAAGAATAGTGAGTTATTAAAGATTTAGAAACATGTGCTGTGAAAGTATTTTTTAATTTGTTTATTCTAGAGATTAATCTCATTTGAAAATGTAACTATTTTTTTACTTAACATCTACTAATATCCTATAAACTGTCATTTTGTGGAACACAGAAGTGGAACAGTGGGCTTTTTGGTGCATATGTCATTGGGAGGTTAATACTATGGCTCTCTATCCAGTAAGTGGCTGTGGTGTAATGGGAAATATATATTTGGTCTTTGTCCTGTGGGTCCTGACACACAGCTGGAGTATCTTTTGTATGCTAAAGAGATGACAGATGGCTGGGGGCCCACAGACGGCTTCAGGATAGGGGCTGCTCACCAGAAAGACCATGTGATTAGAAGCTGGAACTTTCTGACCTCTGGGCAGAAAGAGCAACCACAGATTGAATTCAATCATCAATAGTGAAGGACGTAATTAATCATGCCCTTAATAAAACCTCTATGAAAACTCTTAAACAGTGGGGTTCAGAGAGCTCTCAGGATGGTGAGCACATGAAGGTATTGGGGAGTGGAGGGGGGTGGCATTCCTGGACAAGCCATGGAAGCTCTGCCCTCCTGCTTCCAAGTCTCACATCTCATCCATCTGGCTGTTCCTGGGTTGCATTATTTATAATAAATGGGTGATGGTAAGCAACTATTTTTTTCTGAGTTCTGTAAGCTGTTCTAGTAAAACATTGAGGCTGAAGGGGGTTTGTCCTGGGTATCCCTGATTTATAGCCAAGTCTGGAGTGGGACAGTCTTGTGGTCCTGAGTCCTTAAACCTGTGGATTCTCATACCAGCACTAGGTAGTGTCAAAGCTGAACTGAACTGTAGGATGCTCAGTTAGTGTCCAGAGAGATAGAGAACTGGTTGATACAAGGAAACTCACTAAGGTGTATTGCAAATAGATATTAATGCAGTGTTTTTCTCCTCAGAAAATAATCTAGTGACCTGGTGGTGGCTGGGATCCACTCAGGTCCAGGTATGTCTGATAAGAGACCTGTTTAGAATTCTTGGTTTCTTTTTTGAATAGAATGAGATATTTAAAAATAATTGAATTGCCTAGCATGTATAAAGTATGTCTTTTGCAGTTTGAAGAGGTACATACTCACATAAACGCCTGATGCTCTTTCTCTTTTCTTTCCATTTGCTTTGATAGTAACCATTGTTTTAAATCACAAACATGACTAATTTTTGACTTTCAATTCTACACAGCTGGATTGTGATCTAGGAGTGAGGGTGTGGAGTGTCTAAATCCAAGTCTCGTTTAGGTCCGTTTTCTTATTTTTAATGGTCTAAGAAATACTTTCTGCAAAAAGCTCATCATTCGACTCTACTATTCTTTCCGGGCCTTGTGGCTAATCTGTATTATGTGGGAACAAAATTGAATCTCTCTCCCAAGTTTTCTTCCTTAAAAGGTCACCAGACTGTAGGTTAGGGGACATGGACATCTATTGAAATCTTTGCTTGACATGTTTACTCTCATAGGGCTTTTCAGTGTGTGGCTGACACATGTTAACTTACACTACACAGTCTGAATAAACTCTAGAAAATATAACAAATATGAAATAAGCACTCCAAAGTAAAGAAAAAAAGGAGTGCTTGGGGAGACACTGAACTAGAAATGGAGTCCCCGCTGCCTTTACCATGATTCATGCACTAAGACTCTAAAATAGCAAAATAGTTCGGTCCCTCTATCAAACAAAAACAGAATTTGTGCCAGAAAGGACAGAGAGATTAACAGAAGATCCTGCCTGCAGTTGGCCTCTGAGCTACTGGAAGGACTTTCTTTGTCCTTTTTTAACAATAATCTTTTAAATCTTTAATGTTAAAATTGAAATTAAATTAACATTTGTGTGAACTCTAAAAAAGAAATATTTCACACTTTGCATTTCTTGCGGGCAGTTAGAGTTTTTTATGTGTTCAGTAGTGTCTCTGTCTCAAAGGTGTATATTCACACTTGATTTGTTTTGTGTATGTTGAGTGAGAACTGTTGCTTCTTATTTTTTTTAGTGTCTGTGTGTCACCTCCTTCCTGAGGCATTTCTCCTTTCTGTGTTAATTATTCTTTCCTCTATCTTTTTTTTTAAACCCAGAATATGTTAGTTTTTTCTTTTTTGTCAAGCTTGTGTTTGGCATTATTTTCCTGGTTTGACTCTCGTATCTAGTCTGTATTTATTACTCTAGGCAGGTGGGTAGAATATGTGAATTTGAAAGTACCTTAGGGAATACATTTTAATGATACCCAAATATCTTAGATTTAGGGAGGATCATATGTCACAGAATGGACAGCCAAAAGTTGCTTTCTATTCTCTGTAGCCTAATAAATCTGAACTTATTTTGTCAGTCTGAAAAATTTGCTACATCTTCCTATTTGAAATTTAAATAAAAGAGAAATATTTGTAATTATCAAATAGGTTTTTAGAAAAATAAAAATAAGACCAAGGTAAAAATATACTTTTTAAACAGAAAAAATGTGAATTCAGAGGTCAAATAATATTCTTTTGTTATCTTTTGCTAGATCAGTGGTTCTCAATGGGCAGTTCCCCCTCCTGCAGGACATTTGGAAGGCTGAGGGGGTTGTACCTACAGAGACATTTTTGGTCGTCACATTGGGGAGGGTAGTTACTGGCATCCAGGGGGTAAAGGCCAGGGATGCTGCAATCAATCATACTACAATGCACAGGACATCCCTTGGGACCAGTAGCATAAGCATCACCTGGGACCTTGTTAGACATATACAGTTAAGGGGCTCAACTTGGGCCTTCTACTCAACTGAGGTCCATTATCTGAGTTTTAACAAGCACTCTGGGTGATTCTCAAGTACTTAGGTTTAAGAAATACTGAAACAAGTATTTAATTCTTCTTTTTCAGTCACTTTTAAAAACATGAATTCTTCCTTTCTACTCGTCCTTTTTGTTTGCCCAGAGGCTAAAGTTTGAAATCTAGCCTCTTTACAAACTCTAACTTTCAACTTTCTTGAAAGACCATCAACTTTCTTGGGTAGTCCTCTGGCCCAAAGAAGTCCCCTTGCCAGGAGCAGTCTGGGTCTTCTCTTCTTTTGTGTTGTTCTAACCTCCTGGCAGTTAGTCTACCCTACGCCAGTGTCTAAAGCTGGAGCTTGTCCTGCTGTGAGTCAGTGCTGGTGAGTGGAGGTTTGGGCAACTTTTCAGCAGGTTGCATGGAAAGGCTTTGGAGGCTAGCACCCTGAGTTCTTTCTAGCTATGAACCTGTTAGATCATTTTGTTCTGTGGTCCAAGGCTGTAGTTTGTAGTCTGTCCCGACCTGTGGGACAGCAACGGGGGACGCAGGAACCACCTAAAGGAGAAAAACAAACAAGGGGCGTGAGAAAGGGAGACAAGACAGTTTTCTGATCAAGTCTCAAACTTTATTGAAAAACCTGTGCCTTATAAGCATTATGGGGAAGGAGGGTGTGTCTTGTTGGTAGGTTCAGAGGAGTAATTAACTGGGGATTGGCTAGAGTAAGTAAGATGGGGCATAAGGTGATTGGTTGGCTAGTTGCCGGGTAAAGTTAGCAGGAAAAGGTAAAACTGTTTTTTACTTGAAGAGGAAGTAAGGCCGAGCTGTACCTTATATGGCTTCCGACATCTCCTCCCTTTTTGTTTTAAGGAGGTGGGCATTAACCGAGAGAGGGAGTAGTGACCTGGCTCCTCTCGTGGATTTTCCAGATCCACATTTGTTATTTGCGGTATCTTTTGGAGAGGAGAGGTAAGCAAAATTTTTGATACCAACCTCTATGCAAGCCAGGTTTGCTCTCAGAGAAAAATCAGAGGGGGTCTGATCCTTCATTTGACTTCTCCTTGGGATCGGGAGGTCGAAGGATTGTGGGACCTTCTCTTGCAATGCCTTGCTGTGCACTCAACTCGGTGCCCATACCCTTTTTTCCTTTTATAGGAATGGGCAAGTGTACCTCTGATCTATATACTGCCCTCATTATGAGGGGAAGCCATGAGATAAGGAATGGTCAGCTTCCTGGTCAGATAAAGCCAGGCGATGGTAGTGAATTTGAATTGGTTTTGCTAGGGCAGAGTCTATTTGTTGTTTAATGAAAGTGGTGACCTTTTTGAATAGCCAGGGGCCGAAGGAAAGGACTAATAGAAAACCTAATAGGGGGCCTAGGAGTGGGAGGAGATAAGGAAGAAGTCCATTGAGTCCTGACCAAAGGGGGTTATCATGAAGTTCCTTTCTTCTTTCTTCGAGCTGGTCTTGCAGGTTTTTATCTTGTCTTGAACAATGCCTGACTTGTTGGCGTAGAAACAGCATTTTTCCTGTAAAGCCAAACAGATACCTCCCTGCTCTGCCGTGAGGAGATCTAAGCCTCTACGATTTTGTAGGACTACTTCTGCTAGGGAGTCTATTTGATCTTGAAGATTGTGAATTGTTTCAGAAAGAGCTGAGACATCCTCTATTAGTTGATGAGACAGTTTGTGGTAGGAATGTATAGATATTCCTGTTCCGGTAACTCCTGTGGCTACTGCTGTAGTGATGCCTAGTCCTGCTATTAGTGGGATAAGTTGAATAGCTCTTTTAGAGCGTGGATGTCCAGCTATATAATCAAGACTGGGGAGAGGAACAGGTTGATCTCCTAGTATAATAGAGATATCAGGGAGTAGTTGGGCGGTTATGCAATAGCCTGTCCAGTTACCTGGTAGGGCCGTGTAGGCCAAATTTCCTCCGCATACAAAAACATGTCCGTGAGGGGGGCACCGGTGTGAGGTGTTGTTAGAAATGGAGGAGCAGTTTGTGAAGGTGATGCTTCCTAAGTCTACATCATAATTATTTTTCTGGGGAGGTTTGTATATACAAGGGGTTTGTGTAAATTCTATAGGTTGAACTCTAAAAGGTAGACTGTCGCTACAGTTTAGATGTGAGTTGTTTAGATGTGAAGTGGAGGTGTTTGTTAGTAGGGCTAGGGGCATAGGTATGCCAAGAGTTAGACATAGCCAGCAGTTTTCCGCGAGGGTTGGGTTGGAATTATTTAAAGCTTTGAAAGTGGCTTCTAAAATATCAGAGGTTTGGACGTCGAGATCTATGTCTCGAGATTTAGGTAAAGCTAAGGGGTGGTATTGTAGGAGAGTATATTTTTATTTAATTATGTTTTCAATTTGTTTTTGGACTGCATCTTCTCTTATCCTATCTGATGGCCCACCGCCATCAGATGTGTGAATTGGTGGTTTTAGTGGCCAGCAAACATTTTTGCCAATGGTGCCTAAGCAGGAGGCTTGGACATATTTGGAGTGTCCCAGGTTATGAGTAGAATCAAGCTCACCTCCAAAGGAGCCAGAATAAGTTCTTTGTAAAATGGCTGTTAGATATGTGTTGCCGTTTGTGTGGGTGCACTATTGGACACTATTGTAGCACATAGAGTGCATTTGATTGGTTATTTCGCACTCCGTGGGACAAGGTCCTGGTTCGTTTTGAACTGGGAGTATTATTTTGGGTGCATTAACACACTACCAGTTTTGTTTATGTCCTCCTCCTACCTGTGATGTGAAAGTTAAATAGGCGGTTTTGCCGCTGCAATCAACTTGGCTAGTATGGGAGGTGGGTATTATTGTAGTTGTTCCTCCCTTACAGTCACAAGGTGCCCCATATAATTTTTGGAGTAGTTGTTCTGTGGTAATTGGGGGCCCCATGCCACCTAGGGTAGTGTTTAATAAGGTAAAGAATATTATGGTAGGGTAGAAAACCATGGCTTTGATTGATTTTGTCCTAGCAGGTAGGAGTTTATTGAGAAGTATTGTCTTCAGGAAGGTCGTGTTCCAGGGCCGCATCTGTAGGGGAAGATAAAGTTTTCTCAGGGATTTTCCCTGGAACTGATAGTGTTACTGAGGGGTTGATGGGTTTGATTAATCGTTCTGGGAGCCAACGAGGTCTGTCTTCTTTGGTATCATATATACAGGCATGTCCTCAACCCCAAATGAGAACGGGATCGGGGCTATTCCATTTTAAAGTAAAGGGATCTTTCCACATGACTTTAGCATATTGGGTGTTTGTTTCTTGGTGCCAGAGTCTGTCAGCTGCAGACTTTCCGTGGTAATCTAGTTGTAAGAAGTTTAGGACAAATAGAGCATGATTAAGGAGGTTACAAGGGGAGCCTTTGGTGGGATAAAAGGAGGTAGTTTTAAGTTTCTTAATTGTGGTTTTTAAGGTTTGATGTGCTCTTTCAATGATCCCTTGGCCTTGCGGGTTATAAGGGATCCCGGTAATGTGTTTGATTTCTAATTGATGGCAGAATGATTGAAAGGCTTTGGAAATGTATCCAGGGCTATTGTCAGTTTTGATTTTTTGAGGTTTATTCATGGTAGTAAGACATTGGAGAATATGGGCTATGACATTTTTTGTGGCTTCACCGCTTTGAAGAGTGGCGAAGATGAATCCACTGAAAATGTCAATAGTGACATGGACATATTTAAGGGTGCCAAATTCAGGGAGATGGGTAACATCCATTTGCCAAATTTCATTGGGGAGTATACCCCTGGGATTGACTCCTAAGTGAGGAACCGGTAATGAGGTTACACATCCGGGATGGGACTTGACAATTTGTCGAGGTTGTTCTCTGGAAATTTTGAATAGGAGTCGGAGGGTGTGAGCATTAAGGTGTGAGTAGCATGAGTTTGTTGGGCTTTGGTAATGGGGTTTGTAAAGATGGGGTATATAGGTCGGGTATTTTTGTCAGTGATGGCATTGCCCTGAGAAAGGGGCCCTGGTAGTTCTGTATGTGCTCTTAAGTGTCCGATGTAAAAAGGAGTTTGTCTGGTTCTTATTAATTTTTGTAGTTGACAGAATAGGGGTACTGCATTAGTGGTAGGTTTGATATAGGGAATAGTTTCTAATAAAGGGATGGAGAAGGCTAGGTAAGAACTATCAGTGTAAAGATTAAAGGGAGAATTGGGTAATTCTGTAAAGACTTGAAGGATTGCAAAAAGTTCTACAAGTTGGGCAGATTTGAAAGGGGATTTAATGGAATGTTCTTTATCATTGATAGTAAAGGCAGCCATGCCATTGGAGGAGCCATCTGTAAATACTAAGAATGCTTGTTTAAGTGGTGTTTTTGAGGTGATTTTGGGGATAACGAAGGCATGTAATCGTGCAAATTGGAGTAATTTGTGGGGAGGGAAATGGTTATCTATTGTTCCTTGGAATGAAGTGAGGGAAATGGTCCAATCATCATCATGTTGAATAAGCCAATTTAATTGTTCCTTAGTATATGGAAGAATAAGTTGATTGGGATCTCTTCCGAAGTATTGTAAGCTTTTTTCTCTCCCTTGTCGTATGATTTTTGTGACTAATGAAGGGTAGGGGGTAAGTACCTGGGAGGGTGAGGAGGGTAGGTGAATCCAAAGAAGGGGATTGTCTTGCCATAAAACTCCGGTTGGTGTGTGAGGTGTAGGGCATATAATAAGAGAGAAAGGTTTATTGTAGGAAAGGAATGTAATTTGTTGTTGTTGAATGGCATTCTCAACGGAGCGAAGGCTTTCTTTGCTTCAGGGGAGAGGGAGCACGGGGAGAGAGGATTAGAATCACCCTGTAGGGTGTTAAAAAGGGGCTTAAGTTCCTCGGTTGTAAGTTTTAGGTAGGGTCTTAACCAGTTAATATCGCCGAGGAATTTTTGGAAGTCATTAAGGGTTTGAAGGTGTGAAGTTTTTAGTTGGATTTTTTGAGTTGTAATTTTATTTGAGTTTAATTCAAATCCAAGATAATAATAGGGGTCTTTGAGTTGTATTTTATTGGGAGCTATTTGGAGTCCTAAGGTGTTGAGTTGATTTGTTAGTTCTTGGCTGCATTTGAGTACTTTTGAGGCCGAAGGTCCTGCTAGAAGAATATCATCCATATAGTGAATGATATACATAGAGGGCCATAGTGGCCGGAGGGGGTCTATGGCTTGGGCGACAAATTTTTGACATAGGGTGGGACTGTTTGCCATTCCCTGTGGGAGTACTTTCCATTGATAGCGGGGCATAGGCCCTTTGAAGTTGATAACAGGGAGGCTGAAGGCAAAATGCTCCCTGTCCTGAGGGTGTAAAGGAATGGTGAAGAAACAATCTTTAAGATCAATGATAATTTTGAAATAATTGGCTGGAATAGCAATTGGGGAGGGGAGACCTGGTTGAAGGGCTCCCATGGTATACATGGTTTTATTAATTTCTCTGAGATCTTGGAGAAGTCTCCAGGATCCTGTTTTCTTTTTTATTGTAAATATGGGGGTGTTCCAGGGGGAAGTAGTAGGTCCTAAGTGGCCAGCTGCTAGTTGTTCCTGTACTAACTGAGTAGCTGCTGTAAGTTTTTCATTACTTAGAGGCCATTGATCTACCCACACCCGTGCGTCGGATTTCCATTTTATCTTATCAGCATGGGGTACAGGAAAGTCAATGGCCATTATGGAAAATGTTCACTCCCTAAACCCGAGCGGTTACTGTTTTGTACTAGGGAAAGGGGCTGTTTTATTCCTTGGCCGTTTTTACCTAATCCTTGCCCTGGTAAGAAGCCCTGCTTAAGCATTTGAAGAGTGATGATTTCATTGGGACTGCACATAATGATTTTCATCTGGGATAAGATGTCTCGCCCCCAAAGATTAATGGGCAGCCCTGAAACAATGTAAGGTTTTATTTGTCCAGTATTACCTTCTTCATCTTTCCATGTTAATATTTTGGAACTTTGTTTAGGGTTGGTGGATTGACCAATACCTTTAAGGTGAGTTATGGAGGCTTCACAGGGCCAACTAGAGGGCCAGTTTTGGGCAGTGATGACTGAGGCATCAGCCCCTGTATCTACTAGGCCTGTAAAGGCTTTGCCATCAAGATGTAAAGTTAACAATGGTCTTTCAGGGGTTATTTCTTGTGCCCAATAAGCATCAGCTGATCTGAGAGCAGCATTTAGTCTGGGGAAGGAGGAACTATTTTTATTGGAGGAATTTATGGGGAGTAATATAAGTTGGGCTATTTTTTTGCCTTTGGGGATGGACACAGGCCCTGATGGTGCTGAGGCTAAGAGTGTTATTTGTCCCATATAATTATTATCAATAATTCCAGGAGTGATGTGGAGACCGGCCAGTGTAATACTTCCTCTGCCTAAGACAAGGCTGAAGGTCTCAGGAGGTAGGGGCCCATATGACTCTGTGGGTATGAGTTGTATTCCTTGGTCAGGAATTAATATTGTATCGGTGGCGGCACAGAGGTCCAATCCTGCGCTACCTGGGGTGGGGTGGAGGAGAGATTTGACATCTGAGTGGGGAGAATTTGTTGTTGGTTTTCCTGGGCTTGAGGGATGAACCTGGTGGCCCCTTGGTTCAGTCCCTGAGTTGGGGCCAGGGGCTGGCCCCTCAGGGAGTTTCCCTGGTTGGGGTTTTCCCGCGAAGGGGTAAGGAGTTTACCTTCGATATCAGTTTTGGAGTAGCATTCATTAGCCCAGTGAAGGCCGTGCTTGCAACGTGGGCAACGAGTTTTGGGAGGTGCTCAGGGCTGGGAACATTTAGGTGGGGAATTGGTGGTAGCTGCTGATTGTTTTTCATTAAGGCAGTTATGGGTGAAGTGCCCTGGCTGTTTACAATTATAACAGGTTTTTTGTTGGTTATTTGAGGTGAGGTCTTTTAAGGCTGCCCCAATGGCTAGACCAAGCGTGTGAGAAGTGCCAATGTCTGAGCATAATTTTATGTAGTCGGACAGACTGCCACAACAATGGGGTCTAAGGATTTCCTGGCATGTTAAATTTGCATTTTCATAAGCAAGATGTTTAATGAAGGTGCCCTCGGTTTCTGCTTCCCCTAATAATCTTTCGGCAGCATCAGTGAGGCGGCTGACAAAGTCACTATAGGGTTCATCAGGGCCTTGGCAAACTTTAGCCAAGGAGGTGGTGGCTGAGCCTTTAGGAAGGAGTCGTCGCCAAGCTTTGAGGCCTGCATTCTGAATTTGGGCTAGTAATCCAGGGGGAAATGTTGCTTGGATTTCATTAGTTTCATAGGGACTCTGGCCGAGTAGTTTATCTCGGGTCCAAGAGCATGTGGTTTTATTTTCACTATTGCTCTGGGCGGTTTCTCGACAATTTTCTACAAAGTCAGTTTGCCAAAGGACATAGTCACCTCCTGATAATGTAGCTCGTGCCAGGGAGAGCCAATCATTAGGTGTTAGCCATCGGTCACTAAGACTCTCAAGGATGGTAAGTGTATAAGGAGCAGTGGGGCCATAATTGGTAACTGCCGCTTTTAGGTCTTTTAAATGTTTAAGGTTTAGGCGGCAGTATTTTTGTCCTTTAACGAGATTTTTTTGGTCAGTGTCTAAATCCTCCGTGTCTGAATTATCAGGATCAGGTTTTGTGGAGTCGGGGGAGGTTTCATTTTCATTAGAAGGGTCTTCCTCAATCTCATTGTCTTCAGATTCTGCTATGGCAGGGTTAGAATTTTGGCTATGGGTGACTGGAAATGTAAGAACATGGGGGTTGTCTTTGGCCCTTTTTGTTTTCCCTATTTTTTGTGGTGGTGAGGGAGATGGATTATTGGCGGTGAGGTTGGGGTTTAGTTTAAAAAGTTCAGTTTCAAGGGCCTGAATTTCTTTAATAAGGTGAAGGTGCTCACGCTTGGTTTGTAATATTTCTTTGAGGGAGGAGACTTCTTCAGTGAGTGTTGTTTTTGCTAGTCGGATGGGGTCAAGTGGGAGATTATTGGGTATAGAGGGAGGTTTTGGAATAACTGAGGTGTTGAGGTTGTAAGAGTGTGGGTTATGGGGGGGGTTTATTGATGACAGGGGCTGTAAGGCCCCAGGGGTTATCATGGTAATGGATAGCTTGATTTTCTAGGGATTCTTCTTCCTCAGGGTTTAAATGATGTATTAGATTATTAGAAATGAGCGATGGGTAGAGTTTGGGAGATGAAGGTTTTTGAGGGAAAGGGTTGGTAACATTTGGAGTTTTAAGAGTGTTGTCGGGGCTGTTTGGGGTTTTAGGGGAAACTGGGGGGTTGTCAGGAATTTCTACCGTGACAGAGGGGCAGGTGGAAGGAGGGCGAGAAGCCTCTTTAAGGACTTCTTCTCCTACTTTGATGACATCTCGAATGTCAGGATCTAGTGAATGAACTTTTAACATGTCATGAATTAAATTCCAGTAGGAAAAGGCTGTAACTTGGACTTGGTCAGGACCAAAGGTGTGGTAAAAGTCCTGCAAGGCATGTCCTACTTGTTCCCAGTGTTTTTGGCTGATTGTTCCCTCTAAAGGGAACCAGGGGCAGGTTTCATGAATAAAATTAAAAAATTCTTTCAGGTCCTTTTTTTTAACCCTTACTCCTCGCACTCTGAGTGATCCTTTGAATCCATCAAGGAACATTTCATGTGTACTAAGCGAATTCCCCATTATGTTGGCTGGATGGCTCTCTCAGGATCTCGGTTCACGCAAGTCTCCAGTTGACTCGGAACTTAAGTTTCTCTGTGACCACTCTCCCTGTGCCTTATGATCTCTGCTCGCGTGTCATAGGTTGGCAGGTATAATCCGCCTGCTCGGACCCTCTCAGGCAGGACAGCTGCCTACCGCCCTCAGGCATAGCCTTTGGGAGGCAGCGTCCCTGGGAGTGCCCTTGAGGTGGACGACCGTATAAGATGTAGTGAGCTCAGAGTTTGTTAGAGAGTGTTAGGCAGAAAAACTAGTCCAAGTGTTTTGGAGTTCTCACTGCCGAAATGGGTACCTCTCATCCTTCCCCGCTTTGGCGCTGTGAGTGTTGATAAGTGGATTAGATCCGGGACAGCCAATAATAACAGCCAAGACAAAGGGGTGAAATGTTTGAAATCTTGTAAGTTATCGTTTGCCTACCTTCTCTTCTGATCTGTCTCATGGTGGGTGAACTGAGGCGATCTGAATGGGGAGTGCACGCGGGTCCTCGCTGCAGCTCCTAAGGGTGCCCGGCCGGGGCTTCCGTAGGCAAGTGTTCTCCTCCAGGGGGTCCCGATCACCCCTCATTGGGCGCCAGGATGTCCTGACCCACGGGACAGCAACGGGGGACGCAGGAACCACCTAAAGGAGAAAAACAAACAAGGGGCGTGAGAAAGGGAGACAAGACAGTTTTCTGATCAAGTCTCAAACTTTATTGAAAAACCTGTGCCTTATAAGCATTACGGGGAAGGAGGGTGTGTCTTGTTGGGAGGTTCAGAGGAGTTGTTAACTGGGGATTGGCTAGAGTAAGTAAGATGGGACATAAGGTGATTGGTTGGCTATTTGCCGGGTAAAGTTACCAGGAAAAGGTAAAACTGTTTTTTACTTGAAGAGGAAGTAAGGCCGAGCTGTACCTTACATGGCTTCCGACAGTAGTCTGTTCTCAATCTGTTATCTCACTTATCAATCAGTTCCACTTGGGCATTAAGCCTAAACTAAAATCTACACTATAAAATGGGTCTCAGTGCATATCTCAAGTGAGGGTGGTCGACATGGGTTTCTTCATACGTGAAAAAGTACAACATGTTTTCTTTCCTGTCTGTAGTGCAGGAAATGGAACATTCAGAATTGTGAGGCTAACAGCTGAAATTAGTCATTGATATCTTTTGATAACTTGAAGAGGAACTGCGTCCTTATAAATATGATACTAGTTAGGAAGGCTCCTTGTTCTCCAGCCCATCCTTTTCCTAGCATGCATTCAAACCTTTATTTCAATGTAGGAAAAGACAGCTTTTGTATGAGCTTTTATGGTAGAGTGGAGGAATGCAAATCTTATAATTAAGAACTCAGTCTTCATTATTGGCCTGCAAGTCACACAATAAAATAAACCTGACAGACATGGCCAAATGTTCTTACTCAATTAATTTGGAAATATATTATTCATCTGTTGTCGCCTGCTATTGTGGCTGACATGTTCTATTCTGCTCTGTTGAGGGTTTCTGGCAAGTAGCACTGCCAAAGGGCTTGAAAACCTCAGCGCAAAGTAATTGTTTCAAATCCAGAGGAGAGGTGAACCATGTAACCACCTGTAGTTTTCTTTGTGGATTGCTCCTTTCATTTCCCTGACAGTTGGAGACTTCCACTGAGTCAGTGTGAAAAATACTTCACATTGTGTTGTCAGGATCCTGCTCTTAAGGCTTTGGACCAAGTAATGATCACAGAGCAGCAAGGAAGGAAACACGCCCCCTACCCCAACCCCCCCAAACTGAGGATAAAACTGCGCCCCTGCTTGCCACCTGCTCGCTCCATGTCTCACTCTGTCATTCTTCCAGAATGATGTGGTAAGCGTGCTCTTCATGTCACTAGATGCCTTTGCTTTTCTTGGTATCAAAACAACAACAACAACAACAACAACAAAACCCCCCAAAAACAAAAACAGGGACCTGGTTTTAATTTTTTGGTTTTTATCTGATTTATTAACATACATTTGGGTGGTATCTTTTTTTTTTTTTTAATGAAGTAGGCAATTGGATATTTTTACCCTTAAAAATTAACCCTACTATGGCCTTTTACACTTTGGTATAGTAGAACCTGTTTCTGTTCCTTAAAAAGTTGTTGAAATTCCACGGGTTGCTGGGTTTTTTAAAGGTGGTCAATCAAACAGAGGTAGCCAATGTCCTTCAGAGTTGTTATCACCCATTGGACAGGTAATTTAGTGGTGACATTAATCCAGTGAACTTGTGTTTGGTGGGGATGTGGGAGAAAATATTTTGAAATTCTCTAGTGTGTGTTTTTGGGGAAGAGGTTGGGGTGGATGAAGATAGGCCTTATCGAGGGTGTGTATGTGTGTAGATCAGGTTTCCAAACTGCTTTCCAGCCAGCAGGCCACATGCTGATTTCATGAAGACATTTTTTGCTTGTCTGTAGGGTCAGATATCAGAAAAAGTCTGCACAGGTCTTTTTTTGCTAATCAGCTTTCATTAGTGTTTTTGTATATGTGTGGCCCAAGACAACTTTTATTCTTCCAATGTGTGACAGAAAAG
Organism: Nycticebus coucang; assembly: GCF_027406575.1. Lineage (NCBI taxonomy): Eukaryota > Metazoa > Chordata > Mammalia > Primates > Lorisidae > Nycticebus > Nycticebus coucang. The sequence goes on along the minus strand of NC_069790.1, from coordinate 63,048,483 downwards.
GAAAGAGGTTGGACACCTGTGCAGTAGACAGCTCTGGAGATGACATGAAATAAAGGAAGGGAAAGGTATTTTCAAGCAGGAAAAAGTAGGTCGGTGGGACAAATCCAGCATTTATCAAATACTTTTATAAGTCAGCCTTTCCTTTTTGGAGCCCCTGCTTTAAACACTTTACTGTCCTCAGTCATCAATCATTTCTCTGTTCAAATGCTAATTACTTTCCAAAGAGGCCACGTGTTCATAGTTCTGTTTCATGGGTACAGACAAATACAGGATGTGTTAATGCACTAGCATAAACATTAGTTTCTACTCCTAAGAGCACTAGAAAGAAATAGAAGGGATATGGAGGCACATCTTTTTCTTTGTCAGTATGATTTTACTCTGTCCCTATCACATTGCAGGAACTCAATAGTTTGTGTCTTGATCAAAATGATGTATGCTGACAAATAGGAATTTAGTCTCCACTGGGAGTACTGCAGTGGTTAATACCCTGTTTCCCTGAAAATAAGACAGTGTCTTATTTTAAGGTGTGCTCCTAAAGATGCGCTAGGTCTTATTTTCAGGGGACATCTTATCTTTCCTGTAAGTAGGTCTTATTTTAAGAGGATGTGTTATTTTTGGGGAAACAGGGTAAGAGCTGAGAAACAAAAATGTGCTTTTATTGATCACTCGAGTCTTTTCTTTCTCTTACAACGAATTTATGTGTAATTTACTTCAGAAAAAATATAAAAAGGGTATTTTACAATAGCCTTATTTAACCCAGTAATTCATTCCAAACAAAAAAATTTATCCCACATTCATGTTGTGTCTCTGCTCCCAAATAAGTGGGTTATATAAGATCAGATGAACATTGCTCCATTGCTCTGCTTCTGGACTATTGCTTAAGCAGGAAGACGGAAAGTTACCCACGTTAGATACTGAGAATGCTGGAGCTGGGCACATTTCAACTCAGTATCTGGGAGGGAAATTCGAAAGTGTGTGTTACATCCTGACAGCCAGAAGAGCTGGTGCCAGAGTGGACAAATGTTACTCAACCTTCTAAATTCTGGTTTACTATCTTTATGTCTCTCTGTATGTTTCTGTCCCCTTTGAGTGGGTCTCTTCATCATTCCTTTCAAAGCTAACTGCCTACTCTCTTTCAGCTGTTTGTAGGCATTTTGGTTGTCTAAAACTGACCTATTTTCTCATACACTGGGTGTACTTCAAAGAGCTAGATAAACACATGACTTGGAAAAGTTTGAGATCCTGGTTTTTGGGGTTTGAGGCTGGGGTTTGAGGCTCCCCAGATCAATGCGGCAATCTGGGGTTTGAGGCTGGGGTTTGAGGCTCCCCAGATCTGGGGTTTGAGGCTCCCCAGATCAATGCGGCAATCAATTTTGGCTCCTTAGGTTGCTGACTATGGACATGCTGGCATTTTTCTAAGAGGGGGAGGCACTGATGTGTAGTGCTTAAGTTTTTAGACTCAATGGTTGAGTTTGAATCCTAGTCACTTTCTAGCTGTGTGACATTAGGCAAGTTACTTAGCTCTTCTGTGCCTTGGTGTCTTCATTTCTAAAATGGAGTTTGTAATAGGACTGGTATCAGTGGATTATTGTATTAAATGCATCAATATGTATAATACTCTTAGAATGATCCTTGGCACCTAGGAAGCACTCAGAAAAGTGTCAGCTGCTAGCTGCTTTGTGTCTGTCTCCCCACTAGAGGAAATGTGGCTCCCTGTGGCAGTCATGACTCCCTCTCTGTGGCATTGTAGGTTTCTAGCAGGCCAGGAGAGAAGCAGAGATTAAAGACACATCCCCAGGGGTTAACTGTAATACAAAGAAGCGCTAGTGGATAATTTTTACTTTTTTCTTTTCCAATTCATATAGTGGTAACCAGCAAATTTCTAGGGAAATTAAAAGTAATTTTTCATAGTAAGTACAATTTGGGTACCTTTAATACATCTAATTCATTTTTAGAAATAGCTACATGTAGGTTGATGTACAACAGGTAGAGAATCTAGGGAAGCTAGGGAATCACAACCTAGGGAATCTAGGTTCAGCAGTGTAGGGGCGTCAGGGCTGTGCCTGCGATTCTCGTGGCCTTTTCTTCATGTGTGTTACCTCATTGTCCCCTTCTCTCTGGGAAAGCAAAAGCGCATATTTAAGTACTTTCTGCTAAAATCTCAGAGTCTAGGCAATTAGGGAAGCAGTTGTCAGAATCGATCCAAACAGATTAAGATCCTTTGCTTAGAGGTGAGCACTGACTGAGCATTCTCAGGAATCTGCGAAGAAAGTGGGGGGAGAGGTAGGCACTGGCCCCACCATCAGCAGTCTTCTACAACAGCATTCATACAGCTTTCGCCTATCTCAGTGGAAGGCATTTTTGCTTGAATTATCTTCATTATTAATCAAAACAAATGTATATGTAGGTGCCCTTTTACAGATGAGAAAAACGTAGCAGCTAATAGGTGGTGGAGACTGGATTCCAACTCAGGCCGTTTGATGTCATGCAGTGCGTTCCCATAGAGATTGTAGTAGAGATAGAGGCAAAGGGGTAACCTGGCATCTCCTTGACAAAATGAAATGTGATTTTTCAGGCTCATTACTAAAAGAGAAGAATCTCTGGAGTCTTCCATGTTAGAGTCCTGCACTGAGAATTACTTGTCATAGCAAGTGACCCAGAGTCACTGTGAAGTGCAGCCTCCTTCTGAGTCCCTGAACACGTTCCTCTCAGTTCCTGTTTGAAGAGCTGTATCTTAATCTCTTGTATCCTTCTGCTTGGGATCCCCCTTTCTGTGAATTTATGGCAAGTCCCAGTAAAATGTTAACTCCTATAGTGTGGGTGACCCTGGACATTCTTTGACTTGTGACAGCTGCCCTTTTGTAATGTAATGAAATCTCTTTTGAGAAATGCTCCCTCCGATCAGCCTGCCTCCTTTCTGTGCAGGTGTAGGGAGGAGCTCACAGTTCACTGAGGATGCTGTGGCGTATTTTCCACTCCAATTGCACTTACACCTGGTTTGAGGCCTAATTATGCCATTTAATCTGGCCCATCTGTCTGGCTGTGCAGCCGTAGGGAGAGTTGTGGCTGTGCTCATTTAAAGGAAATTTAGCAGAACTCTCACAGAGAGTACCAAGGAGCTCCTTGTTTAGGCTAGAGAAATTCTATGGCTTCTGTTTTCTTCTTTTTTTGTTGGCAGTGGCAGGCCTGGCAGTACAGTGTGGTGAGTGTGGTGATACATGGTGCTCTAGCACCTGTCAGTTTGTGCTGGGGAAGAAGATGCTCTTCTTCAGCCACAGCACTGACTCTTACAGTGGTGGTTCTCCTTTCCAATCTTCCACTCAGAAACACAAATCCATTCTGCATACCAGACAAGTTATTAGCACCTCGGTATAAGGACTACATGTAATGTCTGGTCTCTTCATAAACTCTCAGAATCTGGGAAAATGTCCAGGCAGCTTTGGAGACCTTAGTGCCACCCTCTAAAGCAGGGGATCAGCAAGTTTTTTTTTTTTTTTTTTTCTGTAGAGGGTTTAGATAGTAAATATTTTAGACTTAGCTGGGCATATGCTTTCTGTCAAAAATGCCCAACTCAAGCTCAAAAGCAGCCATCAACAATGTGTGAATAAATGAGCATGGCTGTGTTCCCATTAAATTTTACTTTTGGACTCTGAAATCCAGATTTTTTTTTTTTTTTTTGTAGAGACAGTCTCACTGTACCGCCCTCTGGTAGAGTGCCGTGGCGTCACACGGCTCACAGCAACCTCCAACTCCTGGGCTTACGCGATTCTCCTGCCTCAGCCTCCCGAGCAGCCGGGACTACAGGCGCCCGCCACAACGCCCGGCTATTTTCTCGTTGCAGTTCGGCCGGGGCTGGGTTTGAACCCGCCACCCTCGGCATATGGGGCTGGCACCCCACTCACTGAGCCACAGGCGCCGCCTGAAATCCAGATTTTATATAATTTTCATGCATTGCAAAATGTTCTTCTCCCCCCACCCCAATCATTTAAAAATAAAAACAAATTCTAATGTCATGGATCATACAAAGCCAGGTAGCAGGCTGGATTTGACGATGGACTTCAGTTTGTTGAATCTTGCTCTAAATCACCTCTGTCTAATAGAATCGTCTATGATGTTGGAAATTCTATAACATTGACCACTTGGAATGTGACTAACACCACACAGGAATTGCGTTTTAAATTTTAATTAATTGAATTTTAAATTTAATTTTGATTAGTCATTTGTGACTAACGGCTGCTGTGTTAGAGAGACCCTATAGCTCTGCTGTTTATCTGACCAAGATTCCAAATTCAAAGTTTTTGTGTCTTTTTGATGAGAATTTCAAATTCTTGGAAGAAACAGTGTGGCTGTCTAGTTAGGGCAAAATCACATAATAGACACTAGGCTCCCAGAAGCCCCATTATTGGCTGGAGTCAAGTGGGAATTTTCTGCAGAGGAAAATCTACATGGACAACCCCACAGGAGACTGCTACAAATTTCCTCATGACTTTAAATTTTATTTATTTATTTATTAAATCATAGCTGTGTACATTAATGCAATCATGAGGCACCATACACTGGTTTTATATACCATTTGACATATTTTCATCACACTGGTTAACATAGCCTTCCGGGCATTTTCTTAGTTATTGTGTTGAGACATTTATATTCTACATTTAGTAAGTTTCACATGTACCCTTGTAAGTTGCACCATAGGTGTGGTCCCACCAATCACCCTCCCTCCGCCCATACTCCTCCCTCCCCTCTCTTCCCTCTCCCCCTTCCCCATATTCTTAGGTTATAATTGGTTATATTCTTAGGTTAGCTTTCATATGAAAGCCATAAATTAGTTTCATAGTAGGGCTGAGTACATTGGATACTTTTTCTTCCATTCTTGAGATACTTTACTAAGAAGAATATGTTCCAGCTCCATCCATGTAAACATGAAAGAGGTAAAGTCTCCATCTTTCTTTAAGGCTGCAAAATATTCCATGGTGTACATATACCACAATTTATTAATCAATTTGTGGATCAATGGGCACTTGGGCTTTTTCCATGACTTAGCAATTGTGAATTGGACTGCAACAAACATTCTGGTACAAGTATCTTTGTTATGATGTGATTTTTGGTCTTCTGGGTATATACCTAGCGGAGGAATTGTAGGATTGAATGGCAGGTCTATTTTTAGATCTCTAAGTGTTCTCCAGACATCTTTCCAAAAGGAATGTATTAGTGTGCATTCCCACCAGCAGTGCAGAAGTGTTCCCTTTAGTCCACATCCATGCCAACATCTCTGGTCTTGGGATTTTGTGATATGGGTTAATCTTACTGGAGTTAGATGACACCTCAAAGTAGTTTTGGTTTGCATTTCTCTGATGATTAAGGATGATGAGCAGTTTTTCATATGTCTGTAGGCCATGTGCCTGTCTTCTTCAGAGAAGTTTCTCTTCAAGTCCCTTGCCCAGCCTGAGATGGGATCATTTGTTCTTTTTTCGCTAATACATTTGAGTTCTCTGTGGATTCTGGTTATTAAACCTTTGTCAGAGACATAACCTGCAAATAGCTTTTCCTATTCTGAGTGCTGTCTGCTTGCTTTACTTACTGTGCTCTTGGCTGTGCAGAAGCTTTTTAGTTTGATCAGGTCCCAGTAGTGTATTTTCGATGCTGCTTCAATTGCCCAGGGGGTTCTCCTCATAAAATATTTGCCCAGGCCAATTTCTTCAAGAGTTTTCCCTGCACTTCTAATATTTTTATAGTTTCATGTCTTAAGTTTAAATATTTAATCCAGTGAGAGTCTATCTTAGTTGATGGTGAAAGGTGTGGGTCCAGTGTCAGTCTTCTACAGGTCGCCAGTCAGTTCACCCACCACCATTTGTTAAATAGGGAATCTTTTCCGCACTGAATGTTTTTCATTGGCTTGTCAAAGATCAAATAATGGTAAGTAGCTGGGCTCATCTCTTGGTTCTCTATTCTGTTCCATACATCTATCTCTCTATTTTTGTGCCAGTACCATGGGGTTTTGATCACTATTGATTTATGGTGTAGTCTGAGGTCTGGTAGCATGATTCCTCCTGCTTTGTTATTATTTCTGAGTAATGTCTTGGCTATTCAAGGTTTTTTCTGATTCCATATAAAATAAAGTATTATTTTTTCAATATCTTTAAAGCATGACAGTGGAACTTTAATAGGGATTGCATTAAAATTGTATATTGCTTTGGGTAGTATGGACATTTTAACAATGTTGATACTTCCCAGCCATGAGCATGGTATGTTTTTCCATTTGTTAAAACTTTCAGCTATTCTTTTCTTAGAGTTTCATAGTTCTCTTTATAGAGATCTTTCATGTCTTTTGTTAGATAAACTCCCAAATATTTCATCTTCTTCAGCACTACTGTGAATGGAATAGAGTTCATGACTGTTTTTTCAGCTTGACTATTGTTGGTATATATAAAGGCTACCGATTTATGGATGTTGATTTTGTAACCTGAGACGCTGCTGTATACTTGGATCACTTCTAAGAGTTTTGTAGTAGAATCTTTGGTGTTTTCCAGATATACAATCATATCTTCTGCGAAGAGCAAAAGTTTGATCTGTTCTGACCCTGTATGGATACACTTGATCGCCTTTTCTTCCCTAATTGCGATGGCTAAAACTTCCATTACAATGTTAAAGAGCAGTGGAAACAATGGGTAACCTTTCCTGGTTCCTGATCTGAGTGGAAATGATTTCAATTTAAGTCCATTCAGTAGGATATTGGCTGTGGGTTTGCTGTAGATGGCCTCTGTCAGTTTAAGAAATGTCCCTTCTATACTCATTTTCTTAAGTGTTCTGATCATGAAGGGATGCTGGATATGATCCAAAGCTTTTTCTGCATCAATTGAGAGAATCATATGGTTTTTGCTTTTTAATTTGTTTATGTGTTGAACTATATTTATAGATTTATGTATATTGAACCAACCTTGAGACCCTAGGATAAAACCGACTTGGTAATGATGTATAATTTGTTTGATGTGTTGCTGGATTCTGTTTGTTAGGATCTTATTGAATATTTTGCATCAATATTCATTAGTGATATTGTTCTATAATTTTCTTTTCTTGTTGGGTCTTTTACTGGTTTGGGGATCATGGTGATTTTGCATCATACAATGTGTTGGGTAGTATTCCTTCTTTATCTGTATTTTGGAACAGGTTGAATAATATAGGTACTAGTTCCTCTTTAAAGGTTTGGTAGAATTCTGACGTGAAGGCATCCGGTCCTGGGCTTTTCTTTTTAGGGAGGTTTTGTATGGTTGATGCTATTTCAGAACTTGATATGGGCCTGTTCAACATTTCCACTTGGTTCTGGCTAAGTCTTGGAAGGTGATGTGCCTGCAAGTATTGGTCAGTTTCTTTCACATTTTCATATTTCTGAGAATAAAGTTTCTTGTAATATTCATTAAGGATTTTTTTGAATTTCTGAGGAGTCTGTTGTTATTTCATCTTTATCATTTCTGACTGATGAAATTAGAGATTTTACTCTTTTTTTTTTTCCTGGTTAGGTTAGCCAAAGGTTTATCTATGCTATTGACCTTTTCAAAAAAATCAACTTTTAGATTTATTGATCTGTTGTATAATCCTTTTGTTTTCAATTTCATTTAATTCTGCTCTAATTTTGGTTATTTCTTTTCTTCTACTGGGTTTGGGGTTGGAATTCTTTCTTTTCCAGTTGCTTGAGATGTCCCATTAAGTTGTTAACATCCTCTCTTTCCGTTCTCTTAAGAGAGGTTTGCAGTGCTATAAATTTCCCTCTTAGGACTGCCTTTGCAGTATCCCAGAGGTTCTGATAATTCATGTCTTCATTGTCATTTTGTTCCAAAAATTCGGTAATTTCCTTCTTAATCTCTCTTTTTTTTTTTTTTTTTGTAGAGACAGAGTCTCACTTTATGGCCCTTGGTAGAGTGCCATGGCCTCACACAGCTCACAGCAACCTCCAACTCCTGGGCTTACGCGATTCTCTTGCCTCAGCCTCCCGAGTATCTGGGACTACAGGCGCCTGCCACAACACCTGGCTGTTCCTTCTTAATCTCATCTATGACCCAGTTATCATTCAGCATACAGTTATTTAACTTCCATGTTTTTGTATGAATATGCAGATTCCTGTTGTTTCTGACTTCAACTTTTATTCCATGGTGGTCCAAGAAGATGCAAGGAATAACTTTTATTCCTTAATATTATTGAGGTTAGACTTGTGACCTAAGATGTGATCGATTTTGGAGTATGTTCCATGGGCTGATGAGAAGAATGTATATTCAGTTTTGTTGGGATGAAATGTTCTGTACATGTCTGTTAAATCTAAGTGTTGGATGGTTAGGTTTCAAACTAAAATTTCTTTGCTCAGCTTCATATTGGAGAATCTATCCAACACTGCCAAAGGAGTGTTAAAATCTCCATCATAAATGAAACTCACTTTAGCTGGATACAGGATCATGGGTTGAAAGTTATTTTGTTTTAGGAGATTAAAAGCTGATGACCACCATCTTCTGGGTTGAAAGTTTTCAGCAGAGAGATTTGCATTCGTTCTAATATTCTTCCGTTTGTAGGTTATGGTTTTCTTACGTCTGGCTGCTTTCAGAATTTTCTCCTTCATATTAACTTTATTGAAGTTAATTATGATATGCCTGGGGGATGTCTTATTCAGGTTGAGCTGTGCTGGGGTTCTGAAACAGTCTGCTGTATGAATTTCAGAATATCTTGGCATGTCTGGAAAATTCTCTTTCATAATTTTATGGGGAAGAGACTCTGTGCCTTGCAAAGCCACATCATCGCTTTCAGGCATTCCTGTGAGGCAGATATTAGCTTTCTTTGAATTATCCCAGAGCTCCCTCAGAGAATGATCCGTTTTTGCTCTCTATTTCTCTTCCTCTCTGAGAGTTTGGGAACATTCAAAAGCTTTGTCTTCAATGTCAGAAATTTTTTCTTCTGTTTGTTCCACTCTGTTACTGAAGCATTCTACTGTATTTTTCAGATCTTTCAGGGCCATAAATTCATGCCTCAATGTGTCAAAATCTTTAGTGATCTTGTCTTTAAATTCATTGAATTCTTGAGACAACTTTTGAATTGCTCGTAGAATTTCTAATTCCAACTTTTCCTCTATTCTATTAATCTTGTTTGCAATCCAAATTCTGGATTTGATTTCTGACATCTTGGCCATGTGTTTATCAATGGGATCTTCAGTTATGTCTGCCATATCTTACCTTGGGGGGGTTGATCTACTATGGTTATTCATATTACTGGAGTTTTCCAGCAGATTCTGCCCCATGATTATTTACACCCTTTGACTAGATGAGCAGATAAAGAGAAGTTGGGTTGGGGACTCTAGGAGTAGTGATTATCCAGCCCTTTGCCCAAAAGCTGGGACTGGTGTCTGTACTTTGGAGCTTTGCCAAGGACCCATACATTGCTACGGCCTGAGAAACTGGGGACCCGCTCCTGATGTTTCCCTCTCAGCTGACCATCCTCTCCTTACTTCTGTGCCACAGAATCAGCACTGACCAGCAGCAGTCCATGCCCTTTCCACAACTCTTGAGACAATACCCAAGATCCGGACTCCTGGGGGACAGGCCTTCAGACCTCAGAGTGAAAGTGGAGGCAAATGCTGGGAGTTCAGAGTTGCAGGTAGAGAATATATACAGTTTTATACAGTTTTATGCCTGGCAGGAGAGCACCATGGCACCCTAGTAGGGGAAGTAGGTTCAGTTTTTAGAGGGTCTCTCCCATGGGATATAATGGGAGGACTTTTGAACTCTGCTTGCTTGTTTGTATGGAGTACTCCGAGCTGTTCTCATGGGGGAGGGGACTCCTGTCCACTTGGTGATGGATTTCGTATCTTTCGTTTATATCCTTGGGGTTTCAGCTCACCTCAGCAGGGTTGATGTGTGTTATTCAACCTTCTCTCTCAGCACAGCTCTAATCTACCAGGTTACTTGCTATGTTTCTGTCCTTTAACTCTCCTTCTGGATGGGAGCCTCTGTGGAAAGCTGGCTTCAGTCAGCCATCTTGTTTACACCCCTGACTTTGAATTTTAAAAAGAGGTCCCTCATGGAAAAGAGGGAAATGACTCCAAAATGACTCACCATGAGTAACATTAGAATAGTGAGAGGTTTTGCAGCTACACCTCATTTTAGCACCCTCTAATTCATGCTATATTGTTGACTTGAATAACCCTGGGCCTGTCAGAGAATGTGATTGTCCCTTTAAAATGCTTCACAGTAGTCAATCAATAAGCTTTGTTGAGCGTCTGCTGTGTCCTAGTCAGTGCTGGGCTTCTTCACAAATTGTTTCAGATTTATCCTACATCTCATGAAAATTCTTACACAGAATGCTGTTTTGTAAAGAATTAAAATGAAATTAAGTGCCCTACTCATGACAATGATATCTGTTGTTATTCTGTTCCAGAAGGTACCTAAGACCATATTATGACAAAACAAAGACGTAACCTTATATTAGTGTTCAGAACCTTGGCCTAACACATGAATAGTATGTTTGCCAGAATAACCTGCTAGTCCTTTTTAAGGCCTATTGGGAAGCTTATACCAATCAGCAATTTCTCTGGAAGCTTTCTTATTTGTGTGATGGGCATGTGGGAGTGGAGATACTAATTCAGAAAGAGAAATCAGGCAAGATCCCACTGAGAACGTGACCTTTCATCTGAGATTCAAATGGCAGAAAGGTGCAAGTGTGGAAGATTTTGGAGAAGACATTTCTAGGAACAGTCACTGTAAGGGCCTGAGAGTAGGAATCAGATCCTTTGTTAGAAGAAGGGAAGGTGGTCAGAGGGGTTTGTGGTGTAATAAAGGAGCAGAGCACTGAGAGGTAAATTTTGGAGATGGCCAATGGCCAGGTCATGAAATAGGGAATGTTAAACACTCACTGAAGACCCAGGCAAGTGTAATATTAACATAGTAAACACAAGTTACATGACTAAATTTGAAGAATCAGGATAGTTTCTTTATACCTGAGTTGAAAGTGATGGACCAGCCAACAGACATCCATTCAATTGAAACACAAAACAGGTTTATAGAATTATGTCCCTGGCTTCCAGGAAGGTTTCACAAACCAAACAATTGGGGGTAAAAAGCCTTGTGTAGAAGCTCAGCAGGGGCATATGTCTGTCTACAATCTGCTGACCATGGGTGAGTTTGATTTCATTTGGTCTTCTGCAGGAATTAAAAAAAAAAAATACTAAAAATGCTGATAAATTAGAAGGCTCATAGACCAACAAAAACTAACATATTAAATCATGAAAGATGAAGAGCTAAGATATCTGAAATAAAACCAATTTTCTCTGAACAGAAATCAATGAAGATTCGGAAGAACTTGGTATCACAAAAAAAAAAAGCTCAAAATCTGGGGGAGAGATCTTAATTCAGTTGCGTTTGAACATTGGCACAAAGTTGCTGTGATATCACCACCAAATGTAATTTACACAATGGAGTGGTAAAGACTATTAATGTGTTCACTTTACACATGCTTTGCAGGAACATAACAAGTAAAATTACTTAGAGGGCAAACACTTTTAGTTCATTATGGGCATAAAAGTTATTATAAGTAACCCTTAGAAAGCATAGACTTAAAAATTTATTTTATGATGATGATTATTTTATATTTCTACCAATAGCAATGGCTTAACAGTATATAATATAGATAAGTGTTCTAGTACCTAAAGTTTATCAAGCTTTTAAGACTTTCTCATAGTTACTCAAGGCAAGTAATACCAGCAAGTGTATATTTGCCAAGGACTTTGATTGAATCTGGTCTTAAGTTGTTCATGAGGTCTTCAGTAAGCTAGTTTCTATATCTGACTCATTACAACCTTTCAGGTTTAATTTTCACCATAGTAGCACCTTCTTGATGACACAAAGTAGAATATAAAAGTGGTGGGGAGCGGAGCATGATGGCGGACAGGACAGACGTGTAGCCCACCTCTCCCAAGCCACCAGGTGAGAGGAAAGGCGGTCTGGACCTTCCCTGTGTGTGGATTTTTGGAGTGGACAGACAGCTGGAGACGCCCAGTGAACTGGCGGTTTGCTATATATGAGAGGTAATTTAAAATCACAGACTCTGTTGTAGAGATTCTTCCCTGCTCGGCCATGCCGGCCAGCAGGCCCCTCCCCTACGGAGGTCAGCAGCTTGTAAATGCTGACAAAATCCAATTGACAAGTAATTAATCCTGAACTGAGGGAGGCATTCAAAAGGAGAGCCACTCAAAACCACAGGGAGCTGGGCAAACTGTTGGACAATTGAAGGGAAGGGATCCTGCCCGGGAAACAGACATTTTGAACTACCCAAAAGGGCGGGCACCTTCCCCCCAGGTGTTGGAGGGGGCTGGCGGTTCAGGCTGCGCAGCGAACTGGCGAATGCCCATCCAAAACTCTGAACCATAAAACTCAGAATAAATCCCCTGAGCGCTCCAACCACGGCTTGAAGCCTAGGACCCGGCTTTGGCTTCTGGAGCCGTGAAGCTACTGAAGCCGCAGACCAGCTTTGGCTGCTGAAGCCCCGGGAACCAGCTACCAGAGATACCGCGCGAACTCAACACCACTCCCCTTATGGCCGATTGCAGTCTCCAGTTTGCGGGGGAACCTGGGAACAGAGTGGAGGGACTTAGGAAGCGTGGACACCTGCACTGAGTGGGAAGGCCGTTCGCAAGTGCTGTCCGGAAAGGAACAGCTGAGGTTGCACAATTCTTAGGCGACAAACTTTTACAGAAACTCCAAAATGGCGATCGGCCATGGAAGGTGGTTACCATGGTAACGGTAAAAACTGTAAACCAGGTATAAGTCTCGAAACCACTCACAGCGCCACCTGGTGTCCAGAAAGTATATTGCAGTATGAATATATTCCTACGAAAGTTGATCCCTACAGCAGACATATAGATATTTATAGGTATATTTCTACCACAAGAATATTTTTGCAGTTGGTGCCTTTTTTTTTGTTTTTTGTTTTCATGGGTTTTTGTTTCATTTTGTTTTGTTTTGCTGTTGTTTTCTTTTTGTCTGATTTTTCCTCACCATTTTCTTAGAGGAGATTTCGATAATTTTTTATTATTACATTTTATATAGATATATATTTTTATTTCTATGTCTTCTAATTTTAATTTCTTCTTTCTTTTCACTTAACATTCCTTCTAACACCACTTTTCTCTCTCTTTTTTTTCCTTTCTTTCAATTATTTTACGATTATCACTATTTTTATTGCAGTTGTTCTTATATTGCTCTTGTCGTGGCTATTGCTTATATGTTTATGTGTTTCCATCTGTCTCTGTATCTATGGGCCCATGTGCCCGGTAACCTTTGTATCTGTTTATTTGTTCATTTGGTCTCAATGAGCTTGGTGTTACGACCTGCAACCCTGAGCTCCTAACACCCCCCTCCACTCTCACTCCGTGATTTGGAGACCTGCCCCCTCAGGAGTCCAGATTCTTGGGTGAACTCTCAAGAGGCGTAGACAGGACCAGGACTGCAGCTGGCCAGTGCTGACTCTGAAGCAAAGGAGCGAGAATACAACGGTCAGCTGAGAGGGAATTACACTAGAGCGGTGGTGCCCCAAGGTGCAGAGCAACAGCCGTCTTCAGCAATAACAAGGCCCACCCCCAGATAGCCCATAGCCTCTCCTCTTGTCTTCCTGGGCAACCAGATGAGGCCAAGCATCTCCTCAGATGGCAACCACCATGGAACAGACCTGGGACTGAAACACAGGCCCCGTGAGTAAAGGGTTTTCCTGAGACGGTATTGACCTGGGTGGAACACGGGGACTAGAAAACACACCCACAGAGCCGGGAAACCATTGGAGTTGGGCTGATCCAGAGAACTGCTCTACTGAGCCTAAGACACACCTGGCCCTTAGGGGATCACCAGCCTATAGACAAAGGAGGCCAAGAGGCTACAGCCAACAACTGATCGTGCTGCGAATACAAACCCGCAGGACTAAAGACAGGGCCTGAGACACAGGTTCTGGGAACTCAAATCAGCCTCTCCTCTGCAGAGGAATCTGGCAAGGTCAGAAACAAACTCCCACAGGGTTTTCCCCTTCACCCAGTAACATAAAATAAGGGTGGGGCTAGAACTGAGTGAACACCTCCAGCCTCCATCAAGTGCCCGAGGTTGACAGTCCACACCACTCCCTGCTGGATAAAGACAGAGAATAGCAGCCTAGTTGAGCAGACATAGACTACCCTGTGACTTAGGCAGGTGCAAACCCCTGGAGTATCTGCTTACTGCAGACAACTGACTGGGTCACAGCCCTGTGGGGCTAGCAGCGACTGGGTATGACAGAGCTGCAAGGTAGGGAAGGAGGCATCAATCTTCCTAGACTGATCTATTTACTGGTGGCTCTTCCTGACTCCATGCAGAACTGGAGAAAGCCATTTTACAGCAGTCACCAGACCCCTGTTATCCAGTTCCCAGGGACCTCTTGAACTCTCCCACCCGAAGCAGCTGCTGACTGAGACAATTGACTTGGACCTTTTGAACTGAGTCACTCACCTGGGGACTATCCAGATGGTGCCCTGGGTGTGTGGTTGTAGGAAGGTTTGATTTTCCTTTTCCATTTGTTGCCTGTGGTGGGTGGGGTGACTTAATTGCTGGCATTTCTCCACAGCTGAGACTTCAACTCAGAGTAACTGTTTCACTAGGGTCACATAGAAACCAGCTGAAAACAAGTCAGAACCACTTAGCCCCTCTACACCAAACAGGGCCCCAGTTTCTCAGGCCACAGCACTGTACGGGTCCTCGACAAAACACCAGAGGAAAATCAAAGGGAGTAAAACAATCATGGGGCGGAATCAGTGGAAAAACTCTGGTAACATGAATAACCAGAATAGATCAACCCCCCCAAGGAAAGATATGGCAGATGTAATTGAAGATCCCATTCACAAACAACTGGCTGAGATGTCAGAAATCGAATTCAGAATTTGGATGGCAAACAAGATTAACAAAATGGAATTAGGAATTCGTGGAGAAATTCAAAAGCTGTCTCAAGAATTTAATGAATTTAAAGACAAAACCACAAAAGACTTAGACACACTGAAACAAGAATTTGCAGCCCTCAAAGATAAGAAAAATACAGTAGAATCCCTTAGCAACAGAATGGACCAAGCAGAAGAAAGGATCTCCGACATCGAAGATAAAGCCTTTGAATGCTCCCAAACTCTCAAAGAGGAAGAGAAATGGAGAGCAAAAATGGATCACTCACTCAGAGAGCTCTGGGATAACTCGAAGAAGGCAAATATCCATCTCATAGGAATTCCTGAAACAGATGAAGTGGCCTCACTGGGCGCAGAGGCCCTTCTGCATGAAATTATGAAAGAGAATTTTCCAGACATGCCTAGAGAACCTGAAATTCAGATAGCAGATAGCTTCAGAACCCCAGAACGACTCAACCCCAATAAGACATCCCCCAGGCATATCATAATTAACTTCACTAAAGTTAATATGAAAGAGAAAATTCTCAAAGCGGCCAGGTGAAAGAAATCTATTACCTTCAAAGGGAAGAACATTGGAATGACTGCAGATCTCTCTGCTGAAACTTTTCAAGCCACAAGAGGGTGGTCATCAACGTTTAATCTCCTCAAGCAAAATAACTTTCAACCCTGGATCTTGTACCCAGCTAAACTAAGTTTCATTTATGACGGGGAAATTAAATACTTTAATGACGTACATATACTAAAGAAATTTGCCATAACCAAACCAGCTCTTCAGGATATTCTCAGACCTATCCTCCATAATAACCAACCCAATCTTCTACTACAAAAGTAAACTCACTCAGAAACTTCTGATCAAACTCCAACTTCCACAATGGCAAAAGGATTAAAAATGCCCACTGGACTTTCAAAAAACTCAATACCCCAAATTTCACAAAACTTATCAATACTCTCCATTAATGTGAATGGCTTAAACTGCCCTCTAAAGAGACATAGGTTAGCTGACTGGATACAAAAACTCAGGCCAGACATTTGTTGCATACAAGAGTCACATCTTAACTTAAAAGACAAATACAGACTCAGGGTGAAAGGATGGTCATCCATATTTCAGGCAAATGGTAACCAGAAAAAAGCAGGAGTTGCAGTTTTATTTGCGGACACAATAGGCTTTCAACCAACAAAATTAAGGAAGGACAAAAATGGTCACTTCATATTTGTTAAGGGTAAGACTCAATATGATGAGATTTCAATTATTAATATCTATGCACCCAACCAGAATGCACTTCAATTTATAAGAGAAACTCTAACAGACATGAGCAACTTGATTTCCTCCAACTTTATAATAGTGGGAGATTTTAACACTTCTTTGGCAGTGATGGATCGATCCTCCAACAAAAAGTTGAGTAAAGAAATTCTAGATTTAAATCTAACCATCCAGCATTTAGATTTAGCAGACATCTACAGAACATTTCATCCCAACAAAACTGAATACACATACTTCTCATCAGCCCATGGAACTTACTCCAGAATCGATCTCATCTTAGGTCACAAGTCTAACGTCAGCAAATTTAAAGGAATAGAAATTATTCCATGTATCTTCTCAGACCATCATGGAATAAAACTTGAGATGAGTAACAACAGGAATCTGCATACACATACAAAAACATGGAAGTTAAATAACCTTATGCTGAATGATAGCTAGGTCAGAGATGAGATCAAGAAGGAAATTGCCAAATTTCTGGAACAAAACCACAATGAAGACACAAACTATCAGAACCTCTGGGACACCGCAAAGGCAGTTCTAAGAGGGAAATTTATAGCACTGCACGCCTTCCTCAGGAGAACGGGAAGAGAGGAAGTAAGCAACTTAATGGGACATCTCAAGAGACTGGAAATGGAAGAACACTCCAACCCCAAATCCAGTAAAAGAAGAGAAATAACCAAAATCAGAGCAGAACTAAATGAAATTGAAAACAAAAGAATAATACAACAGATCAATAAATAAAAAAGCTGGTTTTTTGAAAAGGTCAACAAAATAGATAAACCTTTGGCCAACCTAATCAGGAAAAAAAGAGTAAAATCTCTAATCTCATCAATCAGAAATAACAAAGATGAAATAACAACAGACTCCTCAGAAATCCAAAAAATCCTTAATGAATATTACAAGAAACTTTACTCTCAGAAATACGAAAACCTGAAGGAAATCGACCGTTACTTGGAAGCATGTCACCTTCCAAGACTTAATCAAAAACAAGTGGAAATGTTGAACAGGCCCATATCAAGTTCAGAAATATCATCAACCATACAAAATCTCCCCAAAAAGAAAAGCCCGGGACCAGATGGTTTCACATCAGAATTCTACCAAACCTTCAAAGAGGAATTAGTTCCTATACTACTCAACCTGTTCCAAAAGGTAGAAAAAGAAGGAAGACTACCCAACATGTTCTATGAAGCAAACATCACCCTGATTCCCGAACCAGGAAAAAACCCAACAAGAAAAGAAAATTATAGACCAATATCACTAATGAATATAGATGCAAAAATATTCAACAAGATTCTAACAAACAGAATCCAGCAACATATCAAACAAATCATACATCATGACCAAGTTGGTTTTATCCCAGGGTCTCAAGGCTAGTTCAATATACGTAAATCTACAAATGTAATCCAGCACATAAACAAATTGAAAAACAAAGACCATATGATTCTCTCAATCAATGCAGAAAAAGCTTTTGATAACATCCAACATCCCTTCATGATCAGAACACTTAAGAAAATTGGTAAAGAAGGGACATTTCTTAAACTGATAGAGGCCATCTACAGCAAACCCACAGCCAATATCATATTTAATGGAGTTAAATTGGAATCATTTCCACTTAGATCTGGAACCAGACAAGGCTGCCCATTGTCTCCATTGCTCTTTAACATTGTAGTGGAAGTTTTAGCCACCGCAATTAGGGAAGAAAAGGCGATCAAGGGTAGCCACATAGGGTCAGAAGAGATCAAACTTTCGCTCTTCGCAGATGATATGATTGTATATCTGGAAAATACTAGGGACTCTACTACAAAACTCTTAGAAGTGATTAAGGAATACAGCAGTGTCTCGGGTTACATAATCAACATTCATAAATCGGTAGCCTTTATATATACCAACAATAGTCAAGTTGAAAAAACAATTAAGGACTCTATCCTATTCACAGTAGTGCCAAAGAAGATGAAATACTTGGGAATTTATCTAACAAAGGACATGAAAGATCTATATAAAGAGAACTATGAAACTCTAAGAAAAGAGATAGCTGAGAATGTTAACAAATGGAAAAATATACCATGCTCATGGTTGGGAAGAATCAACATTGTTAAAATGTCCATACTACCCAAAGCAATATAGAATTTCAACGCAATCCCCATTAAAGCTCCACTGTCATACTTTAAAGATCTTGAAAAAATAATACTTCATTTTATATGGAATCAGAAAAAACCTCGAATAGCCAAGACATTACTCAAAAATAAAAACAAAGCAGGAGAAATCACGCTACCAGACCTCAGACTATACTACAAATCGATAGTGATCAAAACAGCATGGTACTGGCACAAAAACAGAGAAGTAGATGTCTGGAACAGAATAGAGAACAAAGAGATGAATCCAGCTACTTACCGTTATTTAATCTTTGACAAGCCAATTAAAAACATTCAGTGGGGAAAAGATTCCCTATTTAACAAATGGTGCAGGGTGAACTGGCTGGCAACCTGTAGAAGACTGAAACTGGACCCACACCTCTCACCATTAACCAAGATAGACTCTCACTGGATTAAAGATTTAAACCTAAGACATGAAACTATAAAAATACTAGAAGAGAGTGTAGGGAAAACCCTTGAAGAAACTGGATTCGGCGAGTTTTTTATGAGAAGGACCCCCCCCCCCCCGGGCAATTGAAGCTGCTTCAAAAATACACTATTGGGACTTGATCAAACTGAAAAGCTTCTGCACAGCCAAGATCACAGTAAGTAAAGCAAGCAAACAGCCCTCAGAATGGGAGAAGATATTTGCAGGTTATGTCTCCGACAAAGGTTTAATAATCAGAATCCACAGAGAACTCAAACGCATTAGCAAGAAAAGAACAAGGGATCCCATTGCATGCTGGGCAAGGGACTTGAAGAGAAACTTCTCTGAAGAAGACAGGTGCATGGCCTTCAGACATATGAAAAAATGCTCATCATCTTTAATCATCAGAGAAATGCAAATCAAAACTACTTTGAGATATCATCTAACTCCAGTGAGACTAGCCTATATCACAAAATCCCAAGACCAGAGATGTTGGCGTGGATGTGGAGAAAAGGGAACACTTTTGCACTGCTGGTGGGAATGCAAATTAATACATTCCTTTTGGAAAGAGATATGGAGAACACTTAGAGATCTAAAAATAGATCTGCCATTCAATCCTGTAATCCCTCTACTGGGCATATACCCAGAAGACCAAAAATCACACCATAACAAAGATATTTGTATCAGAATATTTATTGCAGCCCAATTCATAATTGCTAAGTCATGGAAAAAGCCCAAGTGCCCATCGATCCTTGAATGGATTAATAAATGGTGGTATATGTACACCATGGAATATTATGCAGCCTTAAAGAAAGATGGAGACTTTACCTCTTTCACGTTTACATGGATGGAGCTAGAACATATTCTTCTTAGTAAAGTGTCTCAAGAATGGAAGAAAAATTACCCAATGTACTCACCCTTATTATGAAACTAATGTAGGACCTTCACATGAAAGCTATAACCCAGTTACAACCTAAGAATAGGGAGAAAGGGGAAAGGGAGGGGAGGGAGGGGGGAGGGAAGGGGAAGGAGGGGGATTAATGGGATTACACCTGCTGTGCATCTTACAAGGGTATATATGAATCCTAATAAATGTGGAATGTAAAAGTCTTAGCAAAATAACTAAGAAAATGCTACAAAAGCTATGTTAACTAATGTGATGAAAATGTGTCAAATGATCTATGAACCAAGTGTATGGTGCCCCATGATCATACTAATGTACACAGCTATGGTTTAATAAAAATAAAAAAAAAAAAGAATATAAAAGTGGTGAAGGCCGTGACTGCAGATTTGAGGTAAGGGTACAGGAAGAAGTGTGGCCTTCATTTTGCACACTACATTAGCTCTTTTATTTTAGAGAAATAAACAGAGATAAAAAACATATACCACTATACCTAACTTAAACCTGGCTAAGGGTATATAATATGTGATTTAATTGATTAGTAGCAATTATCATTCTGTTTCTAGTGAGAATATTTTCACTATATCTGCTTTGCTTTAAAATATCTTGAAAGTTTCAAAATAAAATAGACAAAAAACTCCTGTCTGTTGACAGGCAAGTGGTAAGTATGACTTACTTCAGTTCTGCTTTTCTAATTAAATTTCTTTACAGCTTACTGGTCTCCAGCCAGGCTCCTCTTCCCTAGCTGGTGTAGCATAAGGGGCCCACTTTTTATGTTACAATATAAGACAGCCTTGCTGATCTTACAGCAGGTTAACTTGATCTTTTCAACTTGAAGGGATAAGCCCAGTCTCATGATTTCTGGGTCCCAAAGGCAAGGTAAGGATGAAAGATTCTTTTTTGCAGTATGGTCCTAAATATAAATATCTGGTTTAATGTTTTTAAAAAAATGGCTTATAGCTGTGTGCAGCGGCTAATACCTGTAATCCTAGCATTCGGGGAGGATGAGTCTGGAGGATCTCTTGATCTCAGGAGTTCAAGACCAGCCTGAGCAAGAGAGAAGACCCATTGCTACTAAAAATAGAAAAATTAGCTGGGCCTTGTTTTGTGTACCTATAGTTCCACTACTCAGTAGACTGGGACAGGAGGATAGGTTGAGCCCAAGACCTTGAGGTTGTTCTGAGCTAGCTGAGGCCACAGCGCTCTATCCTAGGCAACAGAATAAGATGTTGTCTCAAAACAAAAAATTGGTTTATTGACCATACCTTGATTTTTGAAAATACATGGATTTTAGTGTTTTTATTTTGACACCATGGCCATTAAAGTAGAAGTATTCAGGTTGAGGATCCCACCTGAGAGATGAATTATGGTTAAAATAATTGTTCAAGTAGAGCAAAATTTGAAGCCCATATGTTTTGAATTTTCTACTTTCTGCTAAAGGAAGATTCTGCCAGGAATACCATATAAGATAGCTGGGGAAAGGAAGGCTGAACAATTACTTTCTGGTAACTAATTCACGTCCTATCTAAGTGCTGTCATCTTCTTTGACAAATAAAAGCAAGTTTTCTTTACTTTCTTTGGACACCAGAGAAATTTGATGCCCCAAATATTGAATTTTAAATATAATCTCAATTTTATTTGATAAAACTTCAAACAAATGAAAGTAATACCTATATATGTCAATTCAAATGTATACCTATTAAAAAAACAAGTGATTTATGCACACTTATACCCATATAAGTACTATTGGGGGATGAAATGAAGTGATTCCAATGGTTTTAGTTTTCTTCTTTGGAAAGAGCATCAATTATTTAAGTATAGAGTACAGCCCTTCAGGGAACAATGTAATCTGTAAGTGGTGGCTATTATTTTCAATTATATCTAGTAATTCGTCAAATATTTACTTCACTTAGGACTTACTGATAATTTTTATAATCTCTAGGGATTTATGTCTGATTTTTGATCACTTTTTCTTTTAATATTTGTTTTATTCAAATATAATTCAAATTTAAAGAGCTATTTAATAATCTTTAAATATGCATTTTAAAGTGCTCTTTGCTAGTTTGAATGTCTTTGTGTGTATGTTTGTGAAATTGTACCTAAATAGCCACAACACAAGAATAAAAACTCTAAAACTGGCTAAAATATATGAAGTATTCAATTCAAACCTATGTAAATTACCTTAGGTTCAATTATGATTATTCCCGCTGTTTTTATCATCTGCTGCTACAATAGTTTATCATTTCTACATAGTATTAAAATGTAAATGAACCAAAAGAGGAAACACATCTGTGGACTCTCAGTTAATAAATCTACATTCAAGAAATAAGCTAAGTCATAATAATTAATTAAATTTCACTGCCCATATATGCTTGTAATTGTATATTTAGTGTGCATTTGCATAATCACATAATGCTATATATATGATTCATGCTTTGCTGAGCATAATTTGAATGCACAATTACCAATTCAGAACCAGAGTTGCTTATAAAGATATCATGGAGACATTTTGCTTTTTTCAGGAAATGACGTATAGGAAGTAAATAAGTAAAAATATTTTTAGAAGTCTGATGCACTGTCCATTGTACACAGAACCAGGTAGAAAAAATATTTTTAAAATGTAAGTTACATATTTTTAAAGGTTAGCAGAGTATTCAATTGAAAATACAATTCAAATTATAGAGAAGTCCTGGCTTTGCTCTTTGAAATTCTGTGTTTAAAAGTCCACTGGTCTTTCCCTCTTGACAGTAGTATATGTTATAGCTTTTGACCAGGGAAAAGTTTACTCTTTTGAAGAGGAGTTATGAACAGAAGTGTTCGGAGCCATGTTGTATGTATAGGGTCCCTCATTCATAATAATTTTTTATTGAAACACATTCTAGTTATTTTAATATAGCAATCTTTTTTTTTTAAATAGAGCGTATACAAATGTTTTAGGACTATATCTTAAGGCAAAATTTTGCATTCTGGCCTTAGATACCATATATATGCAATAGTTAGATACCATATATATGCAACTTAACAGTGTTTTACTGATAGTGACAAGGTACAATTTTCCAGACAGCAGGGCTCTAGACAAAATATATTTTGGGCTCTGTCCACCTCTACCTCCTCAGAACCTAGTCCTCTCCAGCTATCCTCTGATTAGCTGACCAAAACAAGTCACAGCAATTTGTGAATGCCAAAGACCTCACTCTCTCAGATATATTGAAAAAGAAACTTGTAATCCAAGTAACTTTGGAACCAATCTGTTGAAACCAGTCCCTTACATTGTGACCTGTTCTGGATCACCAGACCCTCAAGTTCAAGTTTAAACTCCTCAGTGCCTTTAGCATAGCTTGCCAGATCCTTCAACCTTTGATCACTTTTGCTTTCCTTATCTTTAACCATTTATCCTTCTATTACTTAAGAGTTTAATAACCAAGAAACTCCAAGTGAACACAAGTTGAGCACTGCATTTTTTTTTTAAATGAGAAGAATGGCATCAGGACTAGACTATTTTAGTCTCACAATTATATTACTAATTTAATATTTAGATATTACCTTTAAGAATGAATATATTTGCATCAACATTTAAATATTAACCCCTGTATGGAAAATACATCTTCCCCTGAAAAAGAAAAACTTTTCAAGAATTTAAGGAAAATCTGAAAATAGAACAAAATCTACAAAAAGATGAAAATACTTTGTTGTCATGGAAACAAAAGAAAGACATCAAAAAGCATTTTAAACATATTTTGAACAGGCCTGATGGAGAAAAACTAAAAAACCTCTGTAACTCAAGACAATTTCAAATAAGTTAAAATGCTATGCTGTAACAGTGAATTTAGTAATTACTTATTTTGAACATAAAAAGTCTACCGTTTTGACTAATATGACATGTTTTTCCCTGTCTTTGTTAAATGTTGAATCCTCACTTTCTTCCTAAGTTTCCTTGTCAGCAGAGGCAACACTATTTTTTTCCTGTCTAGCCTTCTTTCTTTTTTAAACTTTTATTTTGAAATAATTTCAGACTTACAAAAAAATCTGCAAAAAGAATACAGAATTCTGCATTCCCTTTGCCCAGCTTCCTAGTCAAAAATGCTTCTGATCATACCACATGAGTGGACTCAGGGAATGACTTAGTTCAGCATAAAGTTATCTTGCACAATAGTATATCAGACAAAGGAAATCATTCCCCAGCAGAAATGAGCCAATAGGCTACAGAATCTGCTAGGCATACATGTACCTTCTCATCTAGAAAAAATTGGCCTCACAGAACTATGGAATGACCTGCTGAAAATCCAATAAGGTTCCAGCTGCAGGTAACACGCTGTGAGCTGGTGATGCTGTATTACGGAATGCTGTACATGCTTTGAATGGGCAGCTGACTTGTAATGTGAGGCCCTTCCTCCCATAGCTAAGTCTGTGGGATAGGGTGGAAGGAGGAGTGGCTTCTCTTACTGTTATATCTAAAGACTCCACAACTTCAGTCTCTGACTACTTTTGCTTTCATTCCCACAAACTTGGGTTTAGCTGTCTCAGAGGACTTTGTTACTACTAAGGAAAAATGCTTCTTCTGAGGGTGTGTGGGGTGGAATAAATACGGATTATTGAACTGAATTATAGTAATGATTATCACCTGGATATCTGGTGTCACCGAATCAAAATACAGAGAAAGAGGGTACTAACCTGGCTGGGATAACTGGTTCCAACTGACAAGGAGCCCCTCTTGCACATGGAGATGGAAACTGGAGGATTCACCGGGGCACTTAGTACATCCATGAGAAATAGAAAAAGTCACAAGAGATTAGAACAATACAGTAAAGGTGGGGCCACTATAGGCTTAGCCTCTTCAAAGTACGTCACTTTGTGGTAGGTTATTCTAACCAGGTAAAGAATCTCTACTGCCAAGGTCCTGGCTAAGGGTGAGGGGGACATAAAATGGATGGTGGGAAAAGGATGCGTTAAATAGTAACTGTTACTCATGATCAGTTACTAGAAGGCAGACCAGAAAGGATATGCCATTTTATATACACATGAATAGAAGGCCTGTATATATTGAGAAAGGTAAAAAGCAGCCTCTGATATCTGGTAACTGGTCTGATGCTCAGAGCTAGGCTGTGCTATCGTGCTGTTGGACATGAACAATCTCATGGAACATAAACATCAGACAAGGTCACTCTGAGACCATAATAAAGTGAGATCAAAGCAAGGTCACTGAGCAAGTGACAAATTACCAAACATTGCTTTCTCCTAGGTAGTATGAGTGACTGCTGCTTTGGTTTCATATCTGTCCTCATTCTAGTAGACTGCCCTCTATGTAGACAAGCTTTACTGAGATACATAGTCAAAGATTTGCCCCTGCCTGCTAACGCATCCCATCACTGGTGACCCCCTGTTTCCTCACAGCCTCCTCATATCACCCAACTTGAGCCCAGGTCTTATCCTATAACAAGTTTTTTCTAATACCTTGTTATGCTAATGGTGTGTTCTCTATGGTGTGTGTTATCCCTCTCTGCCATAGCACAAACCTGACTTGTCCACCTTTTTCCATTGGAGGATATTGACAGTATTAATCACTCATTATTCTTTTCTCCATTTCCCTTCTTCTATTTCACATATGGAATGGTATGTTTAATTTTACAATTTAGTTTTAAGGTTATGAAATACTCTGGTAGGATTTTGACTGAGCTAAGTGAGAAATCAGCCATAGCACATTCTGTCCATATTTGAAGGTGAGAGTTGAGGATAACTTAGTTTGTATGGAGGATGGTTTCATCCTAATAGGCAGATACAAGCAGTTTTTTCTGTGTGAGACTTAAATACATTAGCAGGTGTGTCCAACCTGTGGCTCATGGACCGCATGTGGATTATTCAAGGCCTCTTTGCTTATCTGTGGTGTTAGGTATTGTGAAAATTATGCATAAAACTTTTTCTTTGCTAATGAGCTTTCATTAGTGTTTATTATTAATATTAAATCATAGCTATGTACATTAATGGGATCATGGGGTACTATACACATGTTTTATAGACCATTTGACGTATTTTCATCACACTGGTTAACATAGCCTTCCTGGCATTTTCTTATTGTGTTAATCCATTTATATTCTACATTTACTAAGTTTCACATGTACCCTTGTAAGATGCACCATAGGTGTAATCCCACCAATCACCCTCCCCCCGCCCATCCTGCTCCCTCCCTGCCCTCCCTCTCCCTCTTCCCCATATTCTTAGGTTATAGCTTTCACATGAGAGCCATAAATTAGTTTCATAGTAGGGCTGAGTACATTGAATAATTTTTCCTCCGTTCTTGAGATACTTTACTAAGAAAAATATGTTCCAGCTCCATTCATGTAAACATGAAAGAGGTAAAGTCTCCATTTTCTTTAAGACTGCATAATATTCCATGATGTACATATATCACAATTTATTAATCCATTCGTGGACTGATGGGCACTTGGGTTTTTCCCATGGACTTAGCAATTATGAATTGGGCTGTAATAAACATTCTGGTACAAATATCTTTGTTATAATGTGATTTTTGGTCTTCTGGGTTTATATCTAGTAGAGGAATTATAGTATGGAATGGCAGATCTATTTTTAGAATCTAAGTGTTCTCCAAACATCTTTCCAAAATGAATGTATTATTTTGCATTCCCACCAGCAGTATACAAGTGTTCCCTTTAGTCTACATCCATGCCAACATCTCTAGTCTTGGGATTTTGTGATATGGGCTAATCATACTGGAGTTAGATGATATCTCAAAGTAGTTTTGATTTGCATTTCTCTGATGATTAAGGATGATGAGCAGTTTTTCATATGTCTATAGGCCATGCGCCTGTCTTCTTCAGAGAAGTTTCTCTTCAAATCCCTTGCCCAGACTCTGATGGTATCACTTGTTCTTCTCTTGCTAATATGTTTGAGTTCTCTGTGGATTCTGGTTATTAAAGCTTTGTTGGAGACATAACCTTCAAATATCTTCTCCCATTCTGAGGGCTGTCTGCTTGCTTTACTTACTGTGTTCTTGGCTGTGCAGAAGCTTTTTAGTTTGATCAGGTCCCAGTAGTGTATTTTTGAAGCTGCTTCAATTGCCCGAGGGGTCCTCCTCATAAAATACTCGCCTAGACCGATTTCTTCAAGAGTTTTCCCCGCACTCTCCTAGTATTTTTATAGTTTCATGTCTTAAGTTTAAATCTTTAATCCAGTGACAATCTATCTTAGTTAATGGTGAAAGGTGTGGGTCTAGTTTCAGTCTTCTACAGGTTGCCAGCCAGTTCACCCAGCAGCATTTGTTAAATAGGGAATCTTTTCCCCGCTGAATGTTTTTAATTGGCTTGTCAAAGATTAAATAATGGTAAGTAGCTGAATTCATCTCTTGGTTCTCTATTCTGTTCCGTACATGTACCTCTCTGTTTTTGTGCCAGTGCCATGCTGTTTTGATCACTATTGATTTATAGTATAGTCTGAGGTCTGGTAGCATGATTCCTGCTGTTTTTATTTCTGAGTAATGTTTTGGCTATTTGAGGTTTTTCCTGATTGCATATAAAAAAAGTATTATTTTTTCAAGATCTTTAAAGTATTAACCTTTTCAAAACAAGTTTTTGATTTATTGATCTGTTGTATAATTCTTTTGTTTTCAATTTCATTTAATTCTGCTCTAATTTTGGTTATTTCTTTTCATCTACTGGGTTTCGGGTTGGAATATTCTTCCTTTTCCAGTTCCTTCCAGTCCCCTTAAGTTGTTGACTTCCTCTCTTTCTGTTCTCTTGAGGAAGGCTTTCAGTGCTATAAATTTTCCTCTTAGGACTGCATTTGCGGTATTCCAGAGGTTCTGATAATTCGTGTCTTCATTGTTGTTTTTTTCCAAGAATTTGGCAATTTCTTTCTTAATCTCATCTATGACTCAGCTATCATTCAGCATAAGGTTATTTAACTTCCATGTTTTTGTATGAGTATGCAGATTCCTGTTGTTACTCAGTTCAACTTTTATTCCATGGTGGTCCGAGAAGATGCAAGGAATAATTTTTATTCCTTTAAATTTACTGAGGTTAGACTTGTGACCTAGGATGTGATCGATTTTGAAGTATGTTCTGTGAGCTGATGAGATGTATGTGTATTCAGTTTTGTTGCGATGAAATGTTCTGTAGATGTCTGCTAAATCCAAATGTTGGATGGTTAGGTTTAAATCTAAAATTTCTTTGCTCAGCTTCTTATTGGAGGATCTATCCAACACTGCCAAAGGAGTGTTGAAATCTCCAACTATTATGGAGCTGGAGGAAATCAAGTTGCTCATGTCTGTTAGAGTTTCTCTTATAAATTGAGGCACATTCTGGTTGGGTGCATAAATATTAATAATTGAAATCTCATCATATTGAGTATTACCCTTAACAAAATATGAAGTGACCATTCTTGTCCTTCCTTACTTTTGTTGGTTTAAAGCCTATTGTATCTACAAATAAAATTGCAACACCTGCTTTTTCCTGTTTACCATTTGTGTGAAATATGGATGACCATCCTTTCACCCTGAGTCTATATTTATCTTTTAAGGTAAGATGAGATTCTTGTATGCAGCAAATATCTGGCCTGAGTTTTTGTACCCAGTCAGCCAACCTGTGCCTTTTTAGTGGACAGTTTAAGCCGTTCACATTAATGGAGAATAAAGATAAGTCTGGTAAAATTTTGGGTATCGAGTTTTTCAAAAGTCCAGTGGACATTTTTAATCCTTTCGCCACTGTGGAAGTTGGAGTTCGATCAAAAGTTTCTGAATAAGTTTACTTTTGTGGTAGAGGATTGTGCTGGTCATTATGGAGGAAAGGTCTGAGAATATCCTGAAGAGCTGGTTTGGTTATGGCAAATTTCTTCAATATGAATGTCATTAAAGTATTTAACTTCTCCATCATAAATGAAACTCATTTTAGCTGGATACCAGATCCAGGGTTGAAAGTTACTTTGTTTCAGGAGATTAAAGTCGATGACCCCCTTCTTCTGGCTTGAAAAGTTTCAGCAGAGAGATCTGCAGTCATTCTAATATTCTTCCCTTTGTAGGTAATGGTTTTTTTTTTTTTTTTTTACGTCTGGCTGCTTTCGGAATTTTCTCCTTCACATTAAATTTAGCGAAGTTATTTATGATGTGCCTGGCGGATGCTTATTCAGGTTGAGTCATGCTTGAGTTCTGTAACTGTCTGCTATATGAATTTCAGAATCTCTTGGCATGTCTGGAAAATTCTCTTTAATAATTTCATGGAGAAGGGCCTCTGTGCCTTGCGAAATCACTTCATCACTTTCAGGGATTCCTATGAGGTGGATATTAGCCTTCTTTCCATTATCCCAGAGCTCTCTGAGAGAATGATCAGTTTTTGCTCTCCATTTCTCTTCCTCTTTGAGTTTGGGAGCATTCAAAAGCTTTGTCTTCAATGTCGGAAATCCTTCTACTTGCTCTAGTCTGTTGCTGAGGGATTCTACTGTATTTTTCATATCTTTGAGGACTGCAAATCCCTGCTTCAATTTGTGAAAATCTTTCATGCTTTTGTCTTTAAATTCGTTGAATTCGTGAGACAACTTTTGAATTTCTCCTCAAATTTCTATTTCCAACTTTTGAATTGCTTCTTGAATTTCTATTTTTAACTTTTCCTCCATTCTAATAATCTTGTTTTCAATCCAAATTCTTTTCTTTTTTTTTTTTTGAATCATAGCTGTGTACATTGATATGATCATGGGGCATCATTCACTAGCTTCACAGACTGTTTACCAAGTTTCACGTATAACCTTGTAAGATGCACCACTGGTGTAATCCCACCAATCCCCTTCCCTCTACCCACCTCCCCCCTCCATCCCTTCCCTTTCCCCCTTCCCCCTATTCTTAGCTTGTAACTGGGTTATAGCTTTCATGTGAAAACCCTAAATTAGTCTCATAGTAGGGCTGAGTACATTGGGTACTTTCTCTACCATTCTTGAGATACTTTACTAAGAAGAATATGTTCCAGCTCCATCCATGTAAACATGAAAGAGGTAAAGTCTCCATCTTTCTTTAAGGCTGCATAATATTCCATGGTGTACATATACCACAATTTATTAATCCATTCGTGGATCGATGGGCACCTGGGCTTCTTCCATGACTTAGCAATTATGAATTGGGCTGCAATAAACATTCTGGTACAGATATCTTTGTTATGATGTGATTTTTGGTCTTCTGGGTATATGCCGTATAGAGG